>NC_054388.1:55560827-56274577 GCF_017654675.1 Xenopus laevis | reverse complement strand
CTGCAATGATATCATGACATAAACATGAATATTCCCTTATACTGTATAGTCACACAGTGTCAACGTTCTTGCTTGTATACTGAAGATACACTTCTACAGAATCTCAGCAGGTGTTAGTTGGCAACATTTTTGTGCTTAATCTCAAAAATTAGAATTTTAAAAATTCAACTAAGATTTCCAAAATTGTTTAATAAATCTATCTCTTACTGTTTTTTCTATTTTGACACTGTTTTATTCCTATCTGGTACCCATATGTAGGAGGCAGCTTCTCAATTCCAGGCCATTTATACAAAAGATATACATATGTGTGTGTTGGGGAAGTGTTGCCTTAACTGTGTGACTGATTGTCATTTCATTAATGCATTTGAAGTCAAGCAGGAGATAAGCAGTGTGGAGGAAGCAGTGTTTGTTGGCATCACAAAAAACTTTCATGACCAAGAAGGATAATTAATAGAGCTAATGAGAAGGTGATCATAAATTTGCTTCTTAAGCCTAGGCATGCCAGTAACGGCACATGTTATAACTACCAGTGGAGTAGGTATATAGGTGTGCAAAGTTCAAAAGGCCTAATCAGCCTTTGTTTTGGAATTTACACACTGCCTTTCTCTTTACTTAAAAAGCTGCAAGTCTGAACCCTACATTTCAGAGCAGAGACCCATGGCTTCTTCATGAATACAGAACTGACTACATATGGCATCTCTGTATTCACAAGGAATTGGGGAGGCACACATTTGACCATCCTCCATTTCCCTATTCATGTCCTACCTGTCCTCAAACTCACTAAGATGCACATGCCAGGTAATGAAGACAAACACAGGCACACAAGGGCACACAATTGCACACTGTACCCTTTAAGGACAGGGTTGACCTGGGCCCGCAAGTGCTGCATTTTTATTCAGCAAGACGTGTTTCTTGATTGTGGAAAGAAACTGCTGTAACCAAAAGAAAAACATCCTAATCCCAATTGTATGCAAACTGTATGCAAACTGTGTATGGCCCCCAGCCATACTGTAATATATGTTGTATGTGGTAATGTATTGTGTTTTCATTACCAACATAGCTGTTACTTATTAGAACACACTAAGATACAAATACATCTTTATATTTTTTGTTACCATGTAGATGACTTATGTAAACTGACTTGTGAGAATAGAGGGAGATGCATTATAAATGAAAAAGGTGATCCAAGGTGCCATTGCTGGCCAAGTTTTTCTGGGGAAAGATGTGAAATCAACCACTGTAATAATTACTGCCTGAACGGAGGGACGTGCACAGCATCTGCACTCGGTAAATATTTATAATTAATTAATTTGTCATGTGAACATTATTATACTGTTTATGTATTACTCTAAATTAATAATTACACCTTTGCCATACAGTATGGTACGGGGTAATGGGAAAAATAAAACAAACATAACGAAACTGACTTCATGCTCTGCTAATGTTGTTGCTGCTCAAATCAGCTTTTCTATGCCGTGAACAAAAATAGGGATGATAAAAATAGAGGTTTAAATGTATGAGGAGCTTTGTGTGTAATCTTGCAATCTGTGAACTCCAGATGCAAGGGAAAGGGGGAATTACTTTGAAGGAGTAAGATAACAGGTGGTGGGGTGTTTTTTCAATGCAGCCAAAGACACTAGTGACAAATTATGACAAGAACATGAATCGCAAACAGGCAGCAATTTTCTATTATGAATAATTTACATGGTTCTCAAATTATTAATGATTTTTTTTGTTGTGGTTTATGCTTTGTGGGACTCACAAGTCTGCAATGTGCACTAAATAGGTCCTTTTCTAAAATGGGTTTAACGCCAAATAACACCAAGACCACCTACCCACTGTTGTAGCCTAAGGTTTATGACACATGCAGCATTTGCACTGCTGTTTCCATCAGATGGCAGTAGGGTTACCATAGGTCCCACTCTGAATTAAACAGTTTACTTTTTTGTGGGGCTGTCCAGATCTGTCTGTTTGGGTTGCATAGTGCTCTATTTGCTACACACCCAATGCTAGCATTAGTTGGAGCATTTTGTTGTTCTCTGCTAGTGGGTCTCTGATAGCCTCATAATGCAGACTGGAAACCAGGAAGCTCTAATGGAATATAGGACTTAGCTACTCTTTTCCATTCACTATGAACTATTCCCCTCCTTCTTTAAGCTAAACTGGGGAGGGGGATTTTACTGTCACCAGTATGAAAATTAAATTCACTAGCGTCTAAACCACTTAGATAGTAGATTTATCAAAATGTGTGATTAGAGCTTACCACAGAAAAATGTGCCCACTTTCCATTCATTCCTATGGGATTTTTGCAAGTGTACTAATGGGGAACTTTCACTCATTAACTTCTAAAATTCCTATAGGAATGAAAAGTTAGTGGATGATGTTCAATAAATATGCCCCATAAGGAATCTAAATGTAACAAATCCCATCAAAATGTTTTCTAGATTTTCTCTTATGATGATAGATGATAGTTGCCTGTTTTGTTAACAGGTGCATAGAATGAGAGAGGATTTAAATTTTGATGGCTAATGACCCTTTAAATGTTTTACCCATTTGGAAGCCATAGCCAATAGGTAAGTTAGATAATAAAGGATCAAAGGGAAAATTAAAAATATGCAATAATAATAATAAGATATAAATACTAAGAAGTAAGTAACACACAGATTTTGCTTTTCAACCCAGATAACACTATATATGTAAATGATATATCTAAAATGAATCTATTTTTCTATTGCAATTGATACATTTGAATATTTTAAAGTATAATACAACAAACAATTAAAATATTCAAGATTCACTAAACTGTATTTTTCACAGCATGATGCTATTCAGTTATTGTGTGACATAGTGTATTGTAAAATCTCATTATCTCTACCCAAATGTTAAATTGTTAAACAAATCCCACTTGTGATTTATTCATTGTTGGTTTACTTACTGTTAAGCCATTTGGCAAATTCCTGTGTGGACATTAAGTAACTAGAGTTTGGGGCAGCTTTAATTAAAATTTATAAGTTTATGACAGTTGTATTGAACTACAATAATTGCACCAGGAAAATGTCATCAGTTAATTAAATGCACACATCTGAGAGACATAATTAAAACTTTAGATTTAGTCAAAAAAGTTCTTTAGCAAACCAAATTAATGCAATTCCATCAGTAATGAGCATTAACAGCATAAAGGTCTCAGAAAATAAGATTTGCAACCATTGAAAACTGAACAATAATATTGTTTTTATTTTATAGGAAATTAGAAAGTGATTTAATAGCTTCTGGTTCATATGAGAAACAGAGCTGGAACTGTTTAATAGGGGAGGGGAAAAATAAAAAAATATATATTTGGTGATGAGTTTATAACAATTTAAGAATATTTATTAAAATATAAAAGCTGCGTATAAGAAATACTTTTTAATGTCACATTGAATAAAAGCAGCAGAATAAAAAGTAAGGCATTCCATGTCTTGCTCCAATACTAAGCAGAAAAAACTTTATGGCATGAAATTGCCTGTCACTTGTCTTTCAACCAGCACAATTGGCTTCTATTATATTTTTACAGTTAGTTGGATAGCTGGTGACCCAGATAACGAAAATATGCACAAGATCAGAATTTAAACTGAGAACATTTTTCACTGTTAATGTATGTATGTTGAAAGATTACAAAATCTTATGCAACGCATGCAGGTAAGAAGAAATATTATATGTCAATGCAATGCCATAAGCCAAAAATTGATGATCTTAAAACAAAAAAAAGCTGGTGATGAATCATTAAAAAATATGGGCTGGCAATGTGTAATAATTTGCCCTTTTTGATGTACTGTGTATTATTCCTAATCTTAATTTTTTAACTTTCAGTTCTGGAGCATTTCAATTTGGTATTGGGATGCTGATATTATAAACCAGACACTGGCTTCAATAACAGATCTTGCCCACTTATACTAACAGCAAAATAAAATAATAGTTTTACTTGACTTGAAACTGAACTGAGCACATACAAATGGAAGTGAAACAGAGCTGAGATCCCTGTAATTTTTCAGTATTGTGTTTATAGTAGGGATGCACCGAATCCAGGATTCAGTTCGGGATTCGGCCGAATTCTGAACCGAATCCGAATCCTAATTAGCATATGCAAATTAGGGGTGGGAGGGAAGTCACATGACTTTTTGGCACAAAGCAAGGAAGTAAAATATGTGCTTACCTTCCCACCCCTAATTTGCACATGCAAATTAGGATTCAGGTTTGGTTCGGTATTTGGCTGAATCTTTCGCAAAGGATTCGGGGGTTCGGCTGAATCCAAAATAGTGGATTCGGTGCATCCATTGTTCATAGTCAAATGAGAAGCACTGGCAGAATAGATTTTCTATCTGAAAAACAACAAAATTCCAAAGGTATCTTAGGAAGGTTCCTTAAACCTCATGAATAGGGATCCATACAGTATATGCATTGCTGGTCATGTACTAAACTCTAACTTGCCTAATTATATTGGTGCATGTATGGATAGGGTAAGACTTAGGGGCACATTTACTAAGGGTCGAAGGGAATTCAAAGCGAATTTCCAAATTCCAAATTCAAAAACAAATTTTTGGATACTTTGACCATCGAATAGGCCAAAATTAGATTTGAATAGAAAAAACTTTGAATATTCGACCATTCGAAAATCCAAGTACTGTCTCTTTAAAAAACTTCTACTTCAACACTTCGCAACCTTAAACCTGCTGAATTGCTATGTTAGCCTATGGGGACCTCCTAGAACCTATAGCCAGTATTTGGCTACGTTTTTAGAAGTCAAAGTTTGTTTTTTTGAAAAATCGTTCAATGGATCAATTAAATCGTTCGAAACGATTCGAACGATTTCTACATTCGATCGAATGATTTGAATTTGATTGAAAACGGCTAACGGTTTTAACACTTTGAAATTCGACCCTTAGGGGCATATTTATCAAAGGTCAAAGGTTGAAAAAACGTCAAACTTCGAATTCAGAAAGACCAACCGATTGGTGGTCTGAGTTTTTTGGGGTCGAATTGGGCCGAATTCGGCTTACTTCGAATCTTACTATTCGAAGTTTTTTTAACTTCGAACTTCGATCTCCCAAACTCCCCCAATTGCCTCAATACAGGTTGTAGGAGGTCCACCATAGGCTAAAACAGCACTTCAGCAGCTTTTAGGTGGCGAATGGTGGAAGTCAAAGTTTTAAAGAGACTACTTCAAAAGTACACAAAAAATAGCTCGAAATTCGAAATTTTTCACTTACAAATTTCACCTCGACCTTTGATCAATCTGCCCCTTACTAAAAGTGCTCCTTAATATTAACTTTCAGTCTGATGACAGACTTTCAGCATTGGACACATTATTTAAAATGTATGTCTTGATGATGAATCACGCGTACATGTATTTGATCTGTTTTGATATTATAACACATTGATTAGAAGAAAAGATGACAATGAAAATATTATGAGTAACAATGTCACAATTCATAGCATTGATTTATTGGAGTTTTCTATCACTGTTTAAAATTGGATATCAGTGACGATCAGTGGGATCCTGTTAAACAAAAAAAATATTGAGCCAACACCATTTATGCTATCACAGCTTAGTATTTTTTGACTGAACTGTAATAAAGGCATGGGTTTTAGAGATCAAGTTTGTCACCAACGTCATCCTTTTTTAGCACGAGAGATACTGAAGTGGGGATGGACTCCATCTGCTACCATTTAAGATGGCTGCTCTATTCACAAAGTTGGTTTCAATGAAGGGCGTCTTCTACAGTTTAGGAACCAGTGACTTTTTTATTAGATATGGGTGCAAATAAACAATAGCATTAAGCAATTGGTATTATAAAAAGGTAAATTACACTTAAAAGGCAATATATACCTAGTATCTTCTTTTACTTTATTTTCAGTAAATAAAAAATGTATTTGTGTATAAAAAAAAATCAGCCTGGCTGCCTATGAACAACTGTACATTTCTTGCAGGAAGACCAACATGCACTTGTGCAGCTGGGTTTACAGGACCCAACTGTGGACGAAAAGTCTGTGAACAGTTCTGTCAGAATGGTGGTACATGCAGTGTGTCTGCTGGCAATCAACCTTACTGTCAATGCCTTAATGAATATACAGGAGATCGATGCCAATTTCGTAAGTTAAAAAAAATATATATCACAGTATACAGTATATACTTTAAAATGACCTTATTGTTATACAGGTTTGGGACCTATTATCCAGAATGCCCAAGAGCTGGACATTTCCTGGTAACATATCTTTCTGTAATATGGATCCTCATACCTTAAATCTAATAGAAAATCATGAAAACATTAAATAAACCCAATGGGCTGGTTCAGTCTTCTATAAGGCTTAATTATACATTAGTTTGGAACATGTACAAGGTACCATTTTGTAATTACAGAGAAAAAGGAAATCACGTAAAAAAATGTGAATTATTTGGATAAAATAGAGTCTATGGGCGATGGCCTTTCCATAATTCAGAACTTTCTTGATTTTGGATTTCTGGATAACTGATCCCATACCTGTTTAAGCAAAAGTTTCTTCAACAGGTCTATGAATATATATTACTACAGAAACCTCTAACTGGCAGCCATTGGATTTTTATTTATAAAAGCAATAACAAATGACATGAACTCTACCCTCGCCATATTAAATCGTAGACTACCAAATCTGCATAGATGTTCTGTTACTATATACTTTCGATAGCTCTGTATTGCATTTTGGTGTATAAAATACTGCTAAGGGGAAAGTTCACTTTGAAACAAGCAAAATTAATTATTTTGATTTGCCCCATTATATACTGATTTGGAATAAATATGTATTAAGAAAATTGCAAACCTGCAAAGATATCAGCCAGTCATCTGTTATCAATATTTTGTATGTGTGTGTCAACCCCTACCTACTGTTGATAGAAGAACCACCCTGAGGTTGCAAATTATACCAAGTTGTGCTCCTTTGATAAATCTGGTGTCACACCTCTGCTGATGTTTTAGAAGTAATAGTTACATATATGTTGGCACAGTCATAAAACCAATGACCAAATAACTATATATATGCAATCTTTAAAAACCTGTCCATCTCAAGACTTCATTCATTTTTAAATATGTTATTTTCATTTTTGGTTAATTTTTAATATTATTGCACCCCAAATGTGTATTGTTACTACAAAAAGGTATATTTGGTTCAAGTTTTCCTTTTTAGTATAATTTTATTTTTTATTTTGTAGGGGGGAGGGTAAAAGTTTATTCTAGTATCTGTTCATATTATACCCAAATTGTATATTGTACGGGATTAGCCCTTGTGATGGCCATCTTGGAATACCACTTGATTGGGTTTTTATTTGAGGTTTTGTCATCATATCATATTGAATTATGACCAAATTATTCTGTCTACTCATGCTTATTATAGATGTGTGCCATCATTATTGTGTAAACTCTGAGTCTTGCACCATTGCTGATGATGGAAGCGTTGAATGTGTGTGCCCCATAAGGTATGAAGGAACAAAATGTGAAGTGGACAAATGTCTGAGATGCCATGGAGGTCTCTGCATTATCAACAAGAACAGTTATGATGTAATTTGCAAGTAAGTGTACTTAAGTGTAATTTCACAACATTTTAATTTTCTGCAGATTTTCTTTGTATGTAAGCTTATTTTATGTTTTTATGAATTCAAGCATTTGGGAAATATTTTCACTTTGTGGACTCCAGTATATGTAGAAATCTGATTCCCAGAATTCTGTTAAGGGTGTATAATGCACTAAAAATCAGTAGCATTTTCAAAACACACTTTAATTCTTTAATTCTTTCAGGTTGAGTACAGTTTGGAAAGATGAACAGAGTTAATATCTTATGTAGCTTACCATTATACGCTTGTTTTATCCTCTGGTGTCAAGTCTTGCTATGTTTTGTTTTCACTCTAATATTTTTTTCTGCCTGGAAGAAAAACTGTTTCTCAAGTAATAACAATTTCGTTTATTAAAGCGGTTTGGCAGTATTACAGAGGATCATGTCTCAACTGGAGTAGTAACTGTTATGACTTCAGCGGATATGTTGATAAACCTGGAGGTAATAGGTGCCTTGTTACAAAGGAATGCTTAGACAGAAGCTCAGGAATTACACTGGAGAAATTAAACATTTGTATAGAAAGAAGCCCGAAAGGCAGTTGTACAGATTGTAAAGAAACTGTTCTCTTGGACTACTGGATTTTTTTTTTCTTTAATGAATAAAATATATTCATGACTGTTCCCTTTCACGATTAATTGATCTTTAAATATATATATCATAAGTATTTGTGGTAAAATATGAAATAATATGGACAGTCATTTGGCTAACTTTTCCTTCTGCATCTTGGGGGGGGCATACAGTACATTTCCTATTATGCCTCATCTGCTGTTTTATTTTTTTACCCTCCCAATGTTACAGGAGAAACAAAATATTTAAACACCTAGTGAGCCAAATATTTGTCACCTGTGAAAAAAGGCTGATTTTTAAATTAAAGGGACAGAAGTGCTGGAGTCAGAGGGGTAAAATATATGCCTGATTAAAAAGTCTTATGCAAGAATTAGCTTGACCTAGAGCCCTAAATATTAAGACTGCTATAAGAAGCTAGGTTTCCTCATGCAGTGAAATGTAAATGACCCCAAAGAGTTGCATTTCAAGGAGCAACACATAGGGCAAGGGCCAAAAAAGTGTGCACTTTGCATTTTTTTCCTTATTCCATTTTTTGTAAATTAGGTTGATGGTATTTTGGTGGTTTATTATCAGCACATTTTGTTTTATTTTACTATATTGGTTACTCTTTGCTCTAATATTAGTATTCATTACTAAATAATTTCTAATATTGACTCAGGAGGCCCTCAGAACCCTTAGTTCACTGAGGATCTAATTATTTCTATTTATTAGATTCTATAACAGAGAAGAGAGAAACCAACCTGGTTAGGGTGAGATGGGCTAAAAATAGCCAAAAAGCCCTTCACAATGCAGTGTAAAGCCTTCTGAAAAATTATAACTTTCACATAAGCCATTATGGGCGGAGACATGCAAATCACTCCTGTATGTCCCTGTGGCCAACTATCCATCCAGAAAAGCTGGTTTTATAGCACAGATACAGCCTAATAGTTCAGAGTCATATGTCCATGTAAATACATTCTGTTTTCAGAAGGCTTTACACTGTGGAGGTTATTTATTAAAGTCAAATTTTTTTCTGGACAGAGTTTTAAAGGGGAAACACAATTTTCCGTGAGAAAAAAACTAAAATATTTGTGATTTATTAAACCCAGAGGCTGCTAAAAGCCAGAATAAAAAAGTACTCCATCTCAAACCTGCCAAGGTCATCTAGAGGTTAATGGCAGATGTCCCATGTACAATTGGAAGATATCATGATCATGGGTTTCATACAGTATTCTGAAGAATTAGTGGTTTCTTGGGCGTCAAATCCAAAAAAAAGTATGATTCTGAATTTCTCATCATTTTCTTCAGTCTTTTTACTCACCAGATATTTTCCAGTTACTTTATTGATGTATAAGTTAGAAATGTGAGTTTGGTCAAAGTGGTTTTAATAAAATAATTACATTTTCATATTTTAGTAAATAAACCCCTGGATATCTTGCATTGCAAAGGGCTATTTGGCTCCTTTTAGCCTATCTCCCCCTAATCAAGTGTTTTCCTCTGCTTCACTACTCTCCAAGTCCTACCCACTCAGTCAATTGGGGGGTGGGGAGTCCATATGACAATTCAACCAGGCCGAAGGGACCCGCCCCAGTTCCAAAGGCAATCAAACTGCAAAAAGGTTTATATCAAAAAAGATATATGTCCCAAGGCCTCTTAGAGTAAAAACAAATCATTTATTGGTAATCACATTTAAAAAAAAAGGGGTGGGATCACCTGGGTTTAAATTCTGTACTCGATTGCTTACTGACAGACACGCCTATGACTAAGCGCCGGAGGGTGCGAAACGCGTAAGGTGGGATATGTGGGGTTAGTATCTACCCACTCAGAAACCATGTTCTAATATGGTTTGCACTGATGAGATCTAACAAGATCAAAACAGGCTGTCTGCAAGTTTGGATATATGGCTCTGAGCCATTAGGCTGTATCTGTGCTATAAACCAGCAGTTCTGGATGTATAGTTGGCCACAGGGACATAAAGGAGTGATTTGCATGTTTCTGCCCATAATGCCTTATGTGAGAGTTAAAATCAAATTTTTGGTATTAAGCCAGTGCCACGTGTGTAGCATGAGGCATGTAAATACCTCCTGTTTTCCAAAGGCTTTATATTGCATGGCTCACATTCTATGATAAATATGTTCAAGGCAACTTCACAACTTGGATGCAATTATTAAACAATATTTGTTTTAAATTTCTTTATAAACCATCAGTTGGAGGTGGATTACATACAGATGATCTCTACTACAAGTAAACTGCAGTGCACAGCATCCTTTATATCTATTTTTCTGTGTAAATAACACATACAAGCTGATGAGTCCAACATGCTTCACAGTGTACAGAACTGCATCTGTACTCTTTATGCTGGGTGTACTGCAACAAAAGCAAACAAAAGCTTGAAATTCTCTTCTTATATTAAGACCAGACTACTCTAATCCTGTTGTATTGGTAAGCAACATGAGCATTAACTGTGGCACAAATGCCATTGTTGTTTACAGATCTTATGATATATTCCCACTGTACATTTATTAATATTGTTGGAAAATGTATAATGCATTGGATCCACAGAATACATTAATTAAAAATAGACACAAAATGTTCATACTCTGTTGAACTTATAATGCCAGCACACTTAGTTCTTTTTTTTTCTGAACTGTTATTAGAAGCTCAAGATTAACTTCAAGTACGCACATTGTGAACTATTGAATTATAGCACTAGTAATGGAGCTACCTTTTAAGTAACTGTGCCTGAAAGTGGACTTGTAGGACTAAACAATTATACAATGTGATTGATGAGCTATACCTAAAGTAAATAATGTGAAGTCATATAGTAAAATAGCTATGGCCTCAAAGGCCATGCCCTTACTTGAACTGCTCTGGGTTCTGGGGGATTGGAAGGGAGAGGAATAACTGATGAGAAGTGATTTTTAACAACATAGGCATAATGCATAATTCATATTTAGGAAGGGCAGTTCATTTTTATTGTTTTCAACCTAAAATAAAAATGATGGATCAATATTCTACCCCCAAACTGATGCTAAAGGGCGAACAAGGAGAGAAAATAGGCAAAATAAAGTTTTCTATTTTTCTTTAACAGTTAACAATAAAATTGCCAATCCCAGGAGGATAGTTAGTAAAACAGGTAATCCCCACATGATAACAGAGATTTGTAGGTCATTGTCAAAGAGGAATATAACTGACCGTAATTAATACAACACAGTAAATGGCATCAAGTACACATAAATCCATACACAGTATGATTTAGTACCTTGTCCACATGGTAGCATTTCTAGTTTAGAAAGTATCTTGGCTAATGGCTGTTGCTTAGAACAGTCTTCCACTGCTTGACTTTGTTCTTTAAGATGGTAGGCTGCCTTATAAACCTTACCACAGGAAAACCCACCTACTTCCTATTTTTCGTAATTTGTAATTTTTCGATCTTTCATCCATTGAAAAATGAGCTTCTAAAATCCCTTAGGAATGAATAGAAAGTTTGGTAAGTTTGTTTGTGGTGATGGTGAGTTCTAATTTCACACATATATAGGTAAATCTGTCCCTAGGGTCCAGGGTTCAATTCAGACTAAGACTGTTTTTTGCTTTTGCATGTCTGTTAATTTTTATGTGCGTTTTTTTGGAACATTTGATTAAGGGCTACTTCAGCTTTATTTTGGACATTAGGTTCATTTGGGACAATAAGGTCCAAACTAGGTCATATTTACGTCCATTAAATCAGTTGATAAATTGCAGAAAATTCAAGATGGAATCTCTTGCTTCAATAATTGTAGCAGTTTCCCTGCAAGCATGGCTAGTCAAGTTAGACCTCAAGGACGCATACTTTCATGTACCGATGTACTGCCCCCACAGAAAATTTCTGCGGTTCATGTTTCAAGATCAGCATGTGCAATTCACATGTCTACCGTTCGGCCTTGTTCTAGTGACAATAATAGCCCTCCTGAGGGTGGAAGGGTGTCCGCTTTCCACTATTTAGACAACATCTTGTTGGTCACCGATTCAAGGGAGGAGGCAGGAAGAAGCAGGGACAGGGAGATTGCTGTCCTTCAGGAGTTTGGTTGGGTAATAAATTGGCAAAAAAAGCCATTTAGTGCCAACACAAAACCTTGTATTTCTGGGCGCAGAATTGGACGCACTCCAGGGGACAGTGTCGCTTCCAGTACAGAAGATATCACAGATTATAGACAAAGTAGGATCCTTCAAACGGAAGTTAGAGGTGTCTGTCAAGGAATGTATGTTCCTTCTAGTACTTTTTTCCTCTACAATACAGATCATGGTCAGTTGCTCAAGGAAGTAGAGACCATCATATCATGGGCAGAGGTGAACCTAGAAGGTCTCACAGCCATTTATGTGCAGGCTGACTTCCGAAGTCGGAATATCATAGATCCTGGAGAGTGGTGTCTGAAACCTGCAGTGTGTTCCAAGACATAGTACAGGAGATGGGAAACCCAGAGGTAGACCTGATGGCCTTGGATCAGAATTTCAAATGCAGGACATTCTTTTCGAGAAACCCGTCTCTGAAGTCCAGTGGAGTGGATGCATTGATCCAGAACTGGAAAGAGATATTCGGGTATTTTTTTCCACCCTTTCCAATGATTTGGAGGGTGTTGAAGAAAATAGACATGGAAGAGGCCTTAGTAGTTGCAGTGGTTCCATATTGGCCGAGACACCCTTGGTTCCCTCTTCTGAGGCAGATGGCAGTGCAGCCTCCAATGAGGTTGCCACCTCTAAGAGACCTGTTGATGCAGGCTCCGTTACCCTTTCAGGATGGGGGCCGTCTGTCGCTGACGGCATGGAAATTGAAAGGCAGAGGCTCGAGAAGGCAGGATGTGAGGCTGAATTAACGGATTTATTGTTGATATCCAGCAAAAAGTCCACGTCAAATCGATATTACCGAGTGTGGGCTTGTTTTTTTAAATTTGCAGAGAATTCAGGATTCAATCCAAGGATACCGTCTGCAGTATCGGTGGTGAATTTCCTCTTTGCGGGATTTCGAAGAGGTCTGGGAGTAAGTACTTTGAGAGGTCAAATCTCAGCCCTTTCAGCATTAATAGGCAAGACATTAGCTGAAGAGACATTAGTAGTTCAGTTTTTCAATGCTTTGAAGAGAGTGAAACCTTCTTGGAAGCTAAGGGTCCCTCCGTGGGATTTGCCTTTGGTCTTAAAGGGATTAACATCAGCTCCGTTTGAACCCATTGAAAGCGCCTCAGATTGGCATGTTACAATGAAAGTACTGTTTCTGGTGGCGATCACTTCGGCCTGCAGAATAGGAGAGATCCAGGCCTTGTCAGCGAAAGAGCCAGATACGGTGATCTTTCCAGATAAAGTTGTTCTAAGACCGGCATTTCAGTTTCTTCCTAAAGTAATGTCTCAATTTCATCGAGACTTGGAATTGACTTTAGCATCATTTTGCCCAAATCCAAGTAATAAGCAAGAACGAGAGTGGCATACTCTAGATCTAGTTCGAGCTTTGTCTTATTATTTGACTCGTATGAATTCTTTGAGGCAGACTGATAGATTGTTTGTGATTCCTAGAGGTTCAAAAAAAGGAATGGCGCCTTCGAAGTCGATAATTAGTCGTTGGATCGTTGGTTGCATTGTATTCTCATACCACAAAGCAGGCAGAGAGGTTCCTGGAGACTTAAAGGCTCACTCTACCAGAGCATTGGCTACTTCCTGGGTGACTGAAGCCAGGGCTCCGCCAAAAGCGATTTGTAAGGCAGCGAGATGGTCTTCCTTACATACATTTATAAGACATTATAAATTAAATGTGCTTTTATCCCAAGATGCTAGATTTGGGAGGAAAGTCTTACAGGTTGTGTAATGCTTAAGCATTGTTGTCCCTCCCTTCTTTCTTATAGCTATGGGAATTCTCATATTGGTGAATTGCTGCCATGGGTGGCTTGGGAAATAGAGAAATTTATTTTACGTACCATAATTTCTATTTCCAAGTCACCTTCCATGGCAG
This sequence comes from Xenopus laevis, assembly GCF_017654675.1. Classification (NCBI taxonomy): domain Eukaryota; kingdom Metazoa; phylum Chordata; class Amphibia; order Anura; family Pipidae; genus Xenopus; species Xenopus laevis. The sequence goes on along the minus strand of NC_054388.1, from coordinate 56,260,437 downwards.
CATTCACCAATCTCCCTCCCTTCTGAAGCTAAGAAACATAGACAAAGGGGGAAGGCGGTGGGGCGGATGTTATAGACTAATTAAGTTAACCCGTTCCTGTCCAGTAGCCTGTGGGCGGGAATACTCATATTGGTGAATGCTGCCATGGAAGGTGACTTAGAAATAGAAATTACGGTAAGTAAAATAAATTTCTCTATTTATTCTGTAGAATGCTTTACCATACCTGAGTAAAAAGCTCTCTGTTTGTATAGGATAGCAGCTGCCATTTTTGCTTGGTGTGACATCACTTCCTGTCTTAGTCTCTCCCTGCTCACTCATAGCTCTGGGCTCAGATTACATCAGGGAGGGGAGGAGGGGTACAGGAGCAAACCGAGCATGCTCAAGCCCTAGCCCTGTCGGTTTAAGCTGAAAACAGGAAGTCTGATACAGAAGCCCATGTATATGTAGAAGGAAAGAAATGTGGTGTTTCTTTTGATAGAGGACTCAGAGCAGCATTACTTTGTAGGTTAAATGGTGTATTTATATAGACCTTTCTGATAAAGCTTCCTTAGTTATAACCTTTCCTTCTCCTTTAACTGCAATGTAATTTTGCCTTCCCAATAATTTCAATGCATTTATTTGCCATTTCGCTTAGCACTACTATCCACCTCTCTCAAGATCAACTGATGGGCAAGTGAGGGAAGCAACCAGAATACCTTTGTTTAGGGGAGAACATTCCTGCTCAGCTGTGATCAAACACATCTGATGCTGTTACTGAACCTTAACCAACCTGGTGATCCTGAAACATATAGGGGTATATTTATCAAAGAGTGAAGTTAATAGTGAAGTTCCGCCACTAGAGTCAAATTCCGCCACTCTCCATTCATTTCTATGGGATTTTTATAGGCATATTTATCAAAGGGTGAAGTTTCACTTCACCCATTGATAAATAAGGCTTTTGAACTTCACTCTTTGATAAATTTACCCCATAGGGTGGGCAGGACAATGGTTATTCCTTGCTGTCACCACATTTTGGCTGTTACTTTCTTTTCAAACATTATACCAGGGGTGCCCAAAAATTAGATTAGGATCTACCAGTAGACCTTTAGCTGGTGATCAGTATATCTCAAGGCACAGTCACCAAACAGCTTGTCTAAATCATCCTCCTATTTCATGCTTTTCATTCAGATATTTATTATGTTAAGTTTACATAAGAAATAGTTGTTTGTTAAATATAACAATATAAATTTTAGACCTTGCATTACCCTACTGTCCCCTCTTTTTATCCTTCTATTTCCTTTCCTCCCCATAGTAAAGGCTCATTACCTTATTATTGATAATACTCTAAATGAACATTGTATTTTTAATGGCGGCAAAAAACTTCGAAAACCTTAAATGACATGTATACTGCAACAGTTGGTATACATGAATTAAGCAGAAGTTGTTTACAGCAAGTTTAGTCCATGTTTTGGCACCTTTAGAAAAAATATGTTTTTTGAAAAAAGATGATGTTATTAATGTTATGTCTGTTTACCATAATTAAACATGGTTAAAAAATCTGTTACAAATTCTGGGAAGAATCTAGAAAGATATTTTAACACACACACACACACACACACACACACACACACACACACACACACACACACACACACACACACACACACACACACACACACACACACACACACACACACACACACACACACACACACACACACACACACACACACACACACACACACACACACACATATATGTTTTAGACAAGCTGTTTGTTGACAGTGTCTTGAGATCTACTGATCACCATCTGAAAGTCTACTGGTAGATCCCAATCTACCTTTTGGACACCCCTGCTTTAGAGGATGGGTTGAACTATATTTTGTCTTGAGAAAGTTTGATTTACCTCAACTGAGAAAGAAGATTTTAGCTGTAGGTTACAAAGGGAAAAACAAGTGAGAAAATGTTTAGATAAATGAGCTAAATTATTACAATCTTATCCATTAGGAAAAGTTGTCAAAAATGCATCATTTTATTAAAAAAAATTTAAGCACTGATAAATATTCCAGTAAAACTCATAAACAATGCTCTGTTTTTTTCATTGCAAGATCCAACCAGTAGTCATTGTATATCTCAATGTAAGAGTAATTTAACAGGGGGATTTTATGTGATTCCTTCATTATATGTGTAGAGTATATGCTACACAAAATTTGTAATTCCAAAGCATACTATATTTTGAAATGGAATAATAGCAAATTAGATTTTTTTTTGTACTAGTAATAATCTAAACACCTATCTACTCCCACTTATAAATTCCAGTTAATAAGCTAATGTGACATTATGAAATTTTGACAGAAAAAAATTGATTTACTTTTGCAAATTACAGCAGAAAATTAGATGAAATCATGCAATCCACTTCTTTGTGTGTAAGTTTAGTTTGAAACGGCATGCATACAAAGCAGATAGAAGCTGTATACAGTGATGGATTGTCTCTTGGGAATCTATGGTAGATATTTGTATAACATACGTAAATATTAACATTGCTTGTTTATCTGAACTAACAGTTGGCAAATATTGTAGCCTGAGAGAAATAAAAAAATATGCTGGCTGTCATGCTGCTTAAAAAATGATTGCCCAAGGCCGACCTGTCATGGAGATAGTGTTTTCACAGTCAGTCACTTCTTTACATGTGATCAGATTAAAATATTTACTTGGGAACGTTAGATCAGCTTTTGGAATTAAGGAGTTTGAGAACAATTACATCATATTTTCTTTCTCCTAACAGTTGCAGCAATGGAAAAATTGCCTCTAGCTGTCAACTGTGTGACGGTTACTGCTATAATGGTGGGACTTGTCAGCTGGACCCAGAGACCAACATACCTGCCTGCATGTGAGTATCTCTGTGTCAATGTACATCCTAGAAAACAATTTTAGTTTTCTCCAGTAATCCATAATAACTAATCAATTATTGGCTTTTTTCAGCCACATGCAGATTAAACAATAAATGATTGGCAGCCATAGGTTACTGCCAAGTTGCAAATGTGCCCAGTGTTATAAATAAAAAAAGCAAATGAGTCCCAATATGTTTAAAATCACCATTTTAGGAGAAATTATTTTGTTTTGTTGTACAGATCTGTATTTAAAGGGGATGTATAACTTTTTGCAAACTTTTTTATGTTATAGATGGGACCATTCTGAGCAATGTCTTTATTATTATTATTTGTCTTCTTAATTTACTTTGTATAGTAAATTAATAGCATTCCTGTTTTGCCTCTTAATGATATCTGGTTTCCGGTGGTCACAGACCCCAGTAACAGAAACACAGATTAAGGGGCCGATTCACTAACTTCGAGTGAAGGATTCGAAGGTAAAAAACTTCGAATTTCGAAGTTTTTTTTGGGCTACTTCGACCATCGAATGGGCTACTTCGACCTTCGACTACGACTTTGAATCAAAGGATTCGAAGTAAAAATCGTTCGACTATTCGACCATTCGATAGTCGAAGTACTGTCTCTTTAAAAAAAACTTTGACCCCCTAGTTCGCCATCTAAAAGCTACCGAAGTCAATTCTGTAGAGGTGACTAAGTGTAGTACATTCAAGGCTGTTAATCCTGGTGGACACCCCCGCCACAGGTGTGTCAAATTCAAAGTTTCAAACGGTTCACTCAGGAAGTCAGCCAACACGCAGAGCTTGCTGCAAAGTATTTTTATTCACGACATGTTTCGGGCTAAGCAGCCCTTTATCAAGTGTTATATACAGGCATACAAAGTGCATACATTTATAGTTTAGCAAGGAAGTGGTGTCATCACCTGGGTAGGCGGTTTAATTATCACAATTAGCATAAGTATTCATCTGGTACAGGTGTAGAGATAAAGTGCATAAAACAAAATAGAAACATGTATATCCACAATGGTACATATACTGATATTAACATAGTTTCAATGTCCATAGTAGTATTGCAAAACTGTTTCAAAAGTTCATCGTACAGCTGCAAAAAGCCTAAGAAGGCAAACAAACAAATGGAACTGCCCCCTATTTAGGCCTACCAAAGAAACTTGATAAAGTTAGATAACGTTAGTCTTACCCACAATCCTTATCTGTATTCTACGTATAGTATTCACTATTTCTTGCTTGTATAAATTGGGTACCCAAAAATAACTTTATCTGTAAAGGAAGAAGGTAAAGTGTTAGTCACACCTATTAGGGAAAACAACTTTTTATTATCCAAGAAAACATTTTATGCTCCAGCAATCATTTAGCCCTTTTGGTTGCAATGTATCTAATTTTTTTCTCCAGAAAGCTTCTCTCTGTAGTCTGAATTTCTGCATATCACCTCCTCTTTGCAGTGGTTGAATTGTTTCTAGCACTGTCCACTTTAATTGAGTAAGATTATGGTTTGCTAGATTAAAGTGCCTTGCGACTGTTGTATCTGTCGATGTTCCCTTTTTAAAGTTCTGTATACTGCCTCTATGTTCTTTGATCCTTGTTTTAATTGATCTCCCAGTTTATCCTACATATCCCATTCACATTTCTAAGGCATTTGTCTTGTAATAATATAGGCTAATATCTATGGACTATGCGTTCAATATCTTTGCTATTTTTATTGAACTGGCTCACAAAGGGAAGGCATTTTTGTTCATTTTTAGTCTTATAGGTAAGTAGATTTTCTCTGGGCATCTCTTGAACCTCCTTGGCGCATGTATCTATTAATTTGGGTTTGTACCCTCTTTTAATAAATCTCTCTTTTAGGGTATTAGATGCTACTGTGTATTCTTTTTTTTGTGTGGAGATTCTCCGGGCTCTAATAAATTGGCCTTTCGGAATAGCCCTGATTACATTGGGTGTGTGATAGCTAGAGGCATGCAGAATATTGTTTTTATCAGTGCTTTTCCGGTACAGGTTTGTATTCATAAACCCATTCTCAATTGTTATGGTGACGTCCAAAAAATTTATTTTCTGTGCCCCTATTTCTGTGGTAAATTTAATGGTAGGATGGGCTTGATTTGCGGTTCGTACCATGTCTTCAAACCCGGATAGGGGCCCATCCCAGATCACCAATATATCGTCCATTGTGGATATACATGTTTCTATTTTGTTTTATGCACTTTATCTTTACACCTGTACCAGATGAATACTTATGCCAATTGTGATAATTAACCCGCCTACCCAGGTGATGACACCACTTCCTTGCTACACTATAAATGTATGCACTTTGTATGCCTGTATATAACACTTGATAAAGGGCTGCTTAGCCCGAAACATGTCGTGAATAAAAACACTTTGCAGCAAGCTCTGCGTGTTGGCTGACTTCCTGAGTGAACCGTTTGAAACTTTGCTACCGAAGTCAATGTTAGCCTATGGGGAAGGTCCCCATAGGCTTGGCTAACTTTTTTGATCGAAGGATATTCCTTCGATCGTTGGATTTAAATCCTTCGAATCGTTCGATTCGAAGGATTTAATCGTTCGATCGAAGGAATAATCGTGCGATCGTACTATCTGCGCTAAATCCTTCGACTTCGATATTCGAAGTCGAAGGATTTTAGTTCCTAGTCGAATATCGAGGGTTAATTAACCCTCGATATTCGACCCTTAGTGAATAAGTCCCTATCTGTTATGGTTCTGGTCTCTTGTTAGACTTATATACAGTAAATAGCTTACCCTTTTTTTGGCCCTTTTCTAATGATATTCCATTCTTATTTTTCTACTTATGACTGTTTGCTAGGATAATTCAACTTTACCAAGCAGATAGCAGTTAAAACCTAAGCCTATGAGTTGTATAACAAATATGTATATATTTAAAAAAAAACACAACAATACAGAAAATGAAGCCGATTGCAAATATTCTTAGAATACTGTTATCTACAGAATAACAAAAGTTAATTTGAAAGTGGACTAGCTCTTCAACAAGTGGTATATATTTAGAAATATTGTATTAAAATGTGTCATCGTTTTGATGCAATAGAATCAAACAAACCAGGGCAGATCATTCATTGCAGTTGTATTTTACTGAAATTCTGCAGATGCTCTTTGGGGTTTAAAAGTCAGCGCTGTGACCAGAAAGTGAACCCTTGTGATTACTACTGTCAGAATGAGGGACTTTGCACTTTAACTACGTTTAATGAACCCCAATGCAAGTAGGTTTAACCTTCCACCTGACACTGCACATTGATATCACTTTTGTTCATCATCCATTAAACTATGTTTTAACCATTAACATCCCCACAACTGTTGCATATTTCGAACTCTACACTTAAAAGGAAACACCAAGACTTGAATTCTGTATTGTTATAAGGGTAACAAAATAAAGTTGGTTCCCTCTGCAAAGTATAAATCAAACTTTTTGTCCAGAGATAAAAGAAAATAGGTTTGAGGATCATTTAAAGACACCCTGAGCAATTATCATGATCAAAATGTTTACTTCATGCAAGGCAGGACATAAAGTTAAAAAAAACATAATGGATTGCCATATGTTGCACTTTCCACCTTGACCTACACATGTAAACAGCCACAATGATGTTATGGTGCAACAACATAAAATATCAAATTATTATAATTCCAACAGTAAATATTGTATATTACCTGGAGTCATTGTTACCCTGGATTTCTATAAAAATAAATTTAGATATATTACCTATACGTATAGGCCTGAGGAAATCAATAGAATTGCCATGAGTTTAAAAGAACTGTATGTATATATATTTTTATAATTTCTGTAGTGCTTCTTATGTAGAGCTTACACATTAAAGGACCAGTAACACTAAATTTTTTCCCCCCAAAATTCGTTAGTATAGAACGAAAAATAAACACCAAGGCAAATAAAACTTTTAAATTGCAAAGCCTTTATTAAGAGATAACTTACCAAAACTCCACTTCCTGTCCTCTTCTAAAACGGCGAAAGGGCGACCATCCATGCAGCGGCGTTCAACTTCTCCTCCCTGGCTATTCTAGTGACAGTATGTGAAGAGGAGGCAGTGGTCCGCTCTGCAGCGCTTCCCCTATTCCCAGCAGTCAGACTTTGACTCCAGCCTTTCCTCCTCCGACGAGGAAGAAGAAGAGGAGGAGGGAAGCCTCTGCCTCTCCAGCGGCAACCAGTCACTCGCTCACACGGGGGGTTGTAGGATGGGTCTGTACAAGAGGTCGGGAGCAGGGGGTGTACAATGTACTTCTCGAATCACATAGGACAAACTCCTCGCCTGCTGGAGCTCGATACAAGTGTGACCGACCTCATTCCCTCCAGTCTGCGCTAACTTGAGTCCGACCCCGACCCGGCGACCCCACTTGTTCCCCGTTGATGTGCCCATCTGAGTGTGCCTGGGGCTGGCAGTCCCAGCTGCTGCAGAAGAAGCCGGCGATTTTAGACTCCGGTTGCTGCAGAATCCATGGATGAGGTGGGAGCGCTGAACCACTTGCTACCTGTCGATGCGCTACAGCAGATCTGATGCAGCAGATCTGATCTCCCCGACTGAATCCCCCTCAGCTCCTGTCCGTCCTCCTGGGGTCGCCGGGTCGGGGTCGGACGCAAGTTAGCGCAGACTGGAGGGAATGAGGTCGGTCACACTTGTATCGAGCTCCAGCAGGCGAGGAGTTTGTCCCATGTGATTCGAGAAGTACATTGTACACCCCCAGCTCCCGACCTCTTGTACCGACCCATCCTACAACCCCCCGTGTGAGCGAGTGACTGGTTGCCGCTGGAGAGGCAGAGGCTGCCATCCTCCTCTTCTTCTTCCTCGTCGGAGGAGGAAAGGCTGGAGTCAAAGTCTGACTGCTGGGAATAGGGGAAGCGCTGCAGAGCGGACCACTGTCTCCTCTTCACATACTGTCACTAGAATAGCCAGGGAGGAGAAGTTGAACGCCGCTGCATGGATGGTCGCCCTTTCGCCGTTTTAGAAGAGGACAGGAAGTGGCGTTTTGGTAAGTTATCTCTTAATAAAGGCTTTGCAATTTAAAAGTTTTATTTGCCTTGGTGTTTATTTTTCGTTCTATACTAACGAATTTTGGGGGAAAAAAATTTAGTGTTACTGGTCCTTTAAGTGGGTTGACAATGTACAGATACAAATAGGATATTAACCATTTTAGTTTGCAGTGGAGGGATCTGTTCTCTCTCAGATGAGATAAAGAGAAACCTTTGATATCTAGCTATCAGCGTACTTGGCTATATGATGGTTGTGGGTTGAATCTACTGTAATTCAAAAGCCTAAAAATACTGTACCACAGTGAAAACTCACTATTAATTACAGAATCCTTAAATTATTTGTCATGATCATAAAATGAAGCAATTCAAATTATCGACCTATTAGGCTGCCAGAAAATGTTTTATTGACAAGTTTTTAAAACATGCTGTTTTAATCAACAAAGGGCACATTGGTTCTACATTCACTTCATGTTTCAAAGAAAATCCTTTCCCATGTATAGTATGTTCACTGCAAAAGCAATATAAAAAGAATGTATAAAACATTATTACATAATAATATTAGTATTAAAGATAAAGCTCTGGATAGATATGTGCTTTTTTGTAAACAGCCAGATATCCAATTATTATTTTTATGTGCACAGTAAAGTTATGTAAGGCTGACAGGCATTGTACTTTATTTCTGTGGCATTCCACCTAGCAGCATTGCCTCTCATTAGTGGTGCTTGCGCAGCAAAGCATCACTACTGTTATCTTGCAAACTTATTAGTGGTGCTTGCGAAGCAAAGCATCACTACTGTTATCTTGCAAACTTATTTTTTTAGTGGTGCTTGCGAAGCAAAGCATCACTACTGTTATCTTGCAAACTTATTTTTATTCTTCTTCCGTATGAAAGTTTGGCACGTAACTAGTCCCGCACCGTTTGTCCTAGACCCATGAATGAGGTGTCAAATCGTGCGGCTTAATCGGGAATGGGGTGGTATGACTTTTCTAAGGGGTGGGTGGTTAATTGCCCCTTGCGGGGGCAATTAACCACCCTGAAAAGTCCCATAGATTAACATTGAGGCCAACTTTTGACGGATTCTAGCGCAGAGAGGGAATCTTGTAGAAACGTTAAATTTACCACATTTGAAGAGGTTTGCGACCTGTGTCAGATGATACCCCACACGAGGGTATAAGTTTTACCCCCGGGGCAGGAGAGGTCCCCAAATTTGCCCCATTGACTTATAATGGGGAATTTATCGAATAATTAGTTTGTCGCAGACCCATGAATGAGGTGTCAAACCGTTCAGCTTATTCGGGAATGGGGTGTTGTGACTTTTCTGTCCTATTTTGGGGACCCAAAAAAGTGAGCGGAGCCGCAAACAACCAATCAGATTTTCCCTATTGACTTCAATGAGAAAATGTAAACAGCTGTAATTCTCACAGTAATAAAGCCAGAGCTCCCAAACTTGGCACCGTGGGTCACTGGGTGACTGCAGCCAAAATTTACAAAAAGTGGGCGGAGTCTATAACAGCCAATCAAATTTCAGCCATTCAATTAAATAGGAAAATTTTAAACTGCTGCCGCTCTTAGACGGTTAATGGCAGCCTCCTCAAAGTTGGCACAGTTGGTCACTGGGGGACTGGGATTAAAATTAAGAAAAGTGGGTGGAGCCAAAACCAACCAATCAGATTTCTTTGATTGGTTTTAATGGGAAAAATTAAGAAGGCTGCCATTCTCTCAGTATTGATGTCAGGGACCTTGAATATCACAAATGTGGTCGCTGGGGGTTTCCACTTCAAGTTTAGAAAAAGTGGGCGGAGCCACCAACAACCAATCAAATTTCATTCATTGATTTTCAATAGAAAAAAATAGAAATGCTGCCATTTTTACACATTAAATGACAGCATTCCCAAACTTTGGTATGTTAGTCACTGAGTGACTGTGGTTCACAATTAGGAAAAAAAGGGGCGGGGCAACAACAGCCAATCAGATTTGGGCCTGAGTTTTGCCACGGCAAGCACCACTCACATTTTCTTCAGGAAATGTACCTCTCTAGTTATAATATACTAGCTTTATTAACATATGCTCCTAGCAGAGTATAAGAAGATGGCGGGCCTCATTTACAATAGTGTGAAGTGCTATGTAGTATGTACCTAAACACCATAGGCAAAGTCATTGATCCTAGCTTTGCACATATTAATTGCAACTTAGGCACAAGGAGCTATTTAAGAAAACTTATAATTATGGAGAAGGACCTTGCATGACATTTACAAAGAGATGCAAGTATCATGCTTATATTGGTGCATTGTACCTGGTTGGTGGTAGGTGTGAGGTTTTGCAGTGCTCACAATGGTGGGTGCTGTGTAGCTGAAAATAAGTCAATAATAGTTAATATTTTAAAAAAATCGCTGTATAAAATTGAATAAGTGTGAGCATCAGAAAATATGCAATTTCTGCACTTAACTTCAACCACTGAGGTGGTTGTCATCACACAATGGGTTGGCATGATCTAAATCATTAACACCAAACACATAATAAAATCCACAATCCTAAAAAATATATGTATGTGGTAGAGGTAAGTGGGGCATAACATATGGTTATGAATTAATTTTGGAAAACTCTAGACTTCCTGCTCAAGCATTTAGGTTCCAAAACAACCCAAGAGTTTCTCAACTCGAGCATTATTAAATCCAGATCTTATTGTGCACATTAATGAGACAGTTTTAACAACTGAATTACATGATATAAATAACTAACACATATATTATGTGCTATAATTGTAACCAGGCTATTTTTATTTTTGTATATTTCACGTACATGCATGGCATTGTGAAAAATATTCTGTGCCTACTGCATCCATGCATTCTGGTTCATACTATACTTATAACTGTAAAAACCTCAATAGGTTTACTATAATATATTTTACAAGCCGCTTTGTTTTATCATACATTATTTGTATTTGTAGTCAGAACAATGGCTAGACAGGAAATCTAGGCCATGGGGGGTTTCTGAAACGCAAATGTTCAATATATATTTATAAGCTTAATTATAAAAATGTGCCATCTAAAAGCCGTGAAGTACATGTAGAAGTCAATGGCAAAATTCAAGTTATTTCTTAATTGTCATTTTTGCAATTTGCATCTTTATCCACACATTTAAATGATAGGGAAAATGTGATTTTGCTGTGTTTTGGAGTTGTTTTTCCCTGATTTTGTTTTTAATAAATAAATGCACATTTGAGTTTTACAAGTTTTGATGAAAAAGCCCTCAGATTTGAAATTCAATATTTGACATATATGCTTTCCCGAATAGTCTTAACAGGCAGATGGGACCAGTCCTTCTCAAGTAGGGATGTAGCGAAGTGTTCGCCGGCGAACTAGTTCGCGCGAACTTCGACTGTTCGCGTCTGCCGCAAGTTCGCGAACGTCGCGCGACGTTCGCCAATAGGCGTTCGCGTCAAAATCGTTCGACCATTCGACCATTCGATCGCTAAAATCGAACGATTGTCGTTCGAATCGAACGATCGAAGCCATTGGATTGAATGAAATCATTCGATCGAATGGCTTCGATCATTCGATTCGAAGGAAAATCGTTCGATCGAACGATTAAAATCCTTCGATCGTTCGAATCGAACGATTTTCGGATGTTCGAAGTTCGCAAACTGTTCGCATTTTTTGCCGGTGTTCGCGAACGGCGTTCGCGAACACATACTCGGCAGTTCGCTACATCCCTATTCCCAAGCACTACAAATCAGTGTGTCCATATAGATGAATGGATAAAGCAAAATGGTACAATTCTGAGAATGAGTCACCTACAACATATAATGGGACACCTGAGAAATATATAGCCAGATAAATACAAACAGGCTTTCACATCTTGACTAAATGGAGTAGTAGCAGTATAACAATTTTAACATTTATTGACAATGCTAACTGTGTTATTATAATATAACAACTTGGGATGACTCTCTCATGGAATTAACCAATCATAGCCATGTTTCTTGATCATTATTCATGCTTTATGTTCTTTCCCTCCTTTTCTTCCTTTCTGCTTTTTCCACTAATCAGTCTGTGAAACTGGATAATTGCTCCAAAAAGAAAGAATCTATTAAAAAGGGAATTACTAGACAAAAACAGCCCATTAGTTTGCTAACTGTAGTTCTCAAAAATACAAAAATTCCTTAAAACTTCAGAAAAAATATTTCTTTCAGAAGGAAAAGCATTTATGGATGTTTAAATAGATGCTTATACAGAGATCCAGCATTTGATACAATACAGATGGAGTTGATTTAATGGTGTTCTGTGGAGCATTTAAACACATTCTGTAGGTCCAAGAGATGTAAAATTTTAACTGTCATACTTTGGCTTTCTATAAGTGTCCAGTACCCATGTAAACATATTATTACTTACTTGCATATTTTTACTTTATTATTGCCAATAAGTGATGTCATGTAAAAAGTGAGTGAGTATTGTTCATTTGTTCCTGTTAATTGCCTTTGGACTTTGAATTTACTCCCAATATGATGTTGAAAGTAATATTCTTAGACAAATTTTGCTCTTAGTCTTAATATTTATTATTTATTTTTCAATTTTGTTTTTAGCAGAATTCCAGTTTGCCATTTCAGCAGCTATATGATTGCTAGGGTCCAATTTACCATAACAACCAGGCTGCAGTTTGAATAAGAGACTAAAAAATGAATAATGGAGGGCTGGGATAGAAACATGAATAATAAAAAGCAACAAAAACAATACAATTACAGACACATATATAGCTGTAAAGAGGCAAAAGAGAAAAGCTAAATAGAAAAAGTTATAAAAAATAGAATATGAACAATTGAAGAGGGCATACTAAACATAATAAACGTTTACTTAAAGGCAAACTACCACTTAAAATACATGGTTTTACTTTAAATGTCATATCTTACTTCTGTAGACATGTTGGTGTTTCTAGGTCCAGTCATTACAGAATATCATCACATATTCCTTCCTGATTAGTGCTGTGTTATATTGTTCCATTGCATTGCCCTAAGAGGCATGTCATTTCAAAATAAAGTTTGCTCTGTCATTATATATCTGCAGGAAAGATACAGGATTGGAAAAGAGCATTATAATTTGTACAATTTCTCTAAACTGCCAGGCTGCTGTTCCTTAAAGGAACAGTAACACCAACAAATGAAAGTGTTCTAAAGTAATGAAAATATAATGTTCTGTTGTCCCGCACTGATAAAATGGCTGTGTTTGCTTCAGAAACACTACTATAGTTAATATAAACAAGCTACTGTGTATTCATGGGGGCAGCCATTCAAGCCACAGATTACATAGCAGATAACAGACACACTCTTCAGAATACCATTGTATTCCATTACAAAGCTTATCTCTTATCTACTAAGTGACCTGTGCCTTTTCTTCTTTTTTAGCTTGAATGGCTGCCCCCATGGCTACACAGCAGTTTGTTTATATGAACTGTAGTAGTCTTTCTAAATCAAATACATAACTTTTACCAGTGCAGGGTAACAGTAAACTATAATTGAATTACTTTAAATCACTTTAATTTTTTTACTGTTACTTTTCCTTTAAGTATTCTTATTGGACTATTGGACTATTTTATGTCTATAGACTATACAGTAGATGAAAATAGTGTTGCTTACTACCACTTAGTAATGAAAGGAAGAGAGTTTCCATACAAAATCTGTATTCACAAATATGTTTTACCATACAATTAATTTTTTTTATAGTTTCATTTTAATTCAGAATTTTGCATGGATTTGTGCTATAAATTGTGACAATATTTACAAGCACAAGAAAGTATAGCTATTTCTTTTTCGTCCTCCAATTATTCTATAGGTTTTACACTGATGTAGGTCTAAAGTCCAACTACTCTTCATCAGATTTTTTTGTAGGTTAGAATATTTGCACTTTGATCATCTATAAGGAGATCAAGGGGAAAGATATTGCTAAGACTGAGCAAGATAACACCTGGCTGTATTCAAAGAAAGCATTAGCGGAGTGACATGCTCCCCCTGGGGAGGATGGTAACAGGTGTAGGGTTCAGAAAGAAATCTGAAAGATATCCACAAAAGGGACTAGCTTTTCAAAGAAACAAATGTGCAGGTACCAGACTGACAATGCTATTCTTATATATCTAAAAATAACAGTATAATTCATTCCTAGTTGTTCAAATTTCTTTGAGCTCACCGAATCTTAAAGAAGAATGCATATACAGTATGACATAGGGATATGTTTAATACATTTTCTTCAACATGTGTTTCATGTTTGTTTTATTATATTTGATCGTTCTTTTCGTGTCATCTTATCAATATATATACTTATAAGTATAGTAAGTTAACAGCTGGTACCCATAAATTTTACCATCTAATTGGATCTTTTTTTTAGATGTTCAGCCAACTGGTCAGGAAAGCAGTGTGAGAGGTCAGCTCCCAAAAGCAGCAAGTCTGACAATGCTAGTACAAGTAAGTAGTTACAATTTGCATTACCATTGGTTGAAATGTATCACTAAACTTGTGGCTTGAACTGTGATACTACTCACTACTAGCTAAATAAGGAATATATTGACAGTTACATTTTAATTTGAATTATACAGTTGAAAAAAAGATGCATTTCTAAAATAATACCAAAATGATAACGTCATAATAATATATTGTTTACTTAATATAATTTCACATTTAATCAGATGTTATACTGAAATTTTATAAGGCTATTATAAAGTTTTCAGGATTCACTACATATTTTATAGGTCTACTGTATGTGTCTGAAGTTCAGTATTCCAATGTCATTCATTAACGGACCCCAAATCTACAACATTCTCCTGTAAGGCTACATTCCTAATCTCTTTTACACAGTTGATCCACTCCCTCATGTCAACAGCCCTGTTTAAAGAGTAATGGTGACATTATATGGATCATATATTTTGTACACGATGGTGTAAAAAGTGCAAAAATACATTTACATTTTAGATTACGTACTAAGTATTGAAAGACATATTACATTTTATTCCCCAAAGAAATTCAGTCTAAGTGAGTAAATCATAGAGTAATAAGATATGCAATGTACAGTTGTGTCATAAACTTATAAATTAAGTGCCAGAGTGGAATTTAATCTTAGGCCAGTGCAGCAAGAGTGTTTGAGTTATTTTTTTTTTTTAAGAACCTAAAGTAGAATTCTATACAGAAAATTTAATGGGTAGAATTCCAGGTATTATATGTTAGTGACCTTTAAAATTCACTATACTGTAACAATGGTTTGTGATTTTATTTTCTGTTCACTATCACAAAAAGAAAGATTCTATTAATTTTTTTCTGACAGGAAGTATTGCCATTGTTGTGCCACTGGTTTTATTGGTGACCCTCATCACTACTTTAGTAATTGGACTTCTACTTTGTAAACGAAGAAGAAGGTATGTATGGATCAGAAAATGCATGCACACTTACCAGATATGAAAGGGGCGTGTAAGCCTATTGCCACTGATGAGTTTGCAAAGTGCTGGGCTGTGAGGCACAAGAGATCACAGTTCTTAATGCTTGGCATTAGCAGGCAATAAGTACAGGCTTCCCTAGTATCTTGCACCCTCTAGGACTCCTTAACTTGGCAGCTAATAATGCACACGTTAGAAGACTTTCCAGCGTAGGCCCACATGCTACCAACCTTCAAGCCCTGAATGAATTTTACACTGCACTGAGAGTGAGGTCCAACATGTGCCTCATTTACTTAAAATGGGGCAGAAAGTATTTTATATCTATGATAATATTTTTATTGTATTTTTAAGGATGTTAATGTGTTTTATTATGGTAATACAATTCTCTTTTACACTTCTTTTTTTATTATTCTTTTACAAAAAATAAAGAGTAATGTAAGGATTTACCTGGTCAAACCTTTTACACCTATTGCACTTACAAAGTGTATTTGCAGTAAGCACCGTATACTGTTAGCAACAATGAAGTATAGAGAACCAATACTCCTTTTTCCCCATTGAAGAATTGCCTTGTGCTGGTTAGAGAGGTCAGCACCTCTCCCAATTAAATATATGAATACAAATTACCATGCACGCCATGGTAGATGAAGCAGGGAGGACACCTGCATGTTTATTGCTATATTCAGTGTTACACTGAAGACACAATCAATGTGTAGGGGTCCTCCCCTGCCTCAGTGTGCATGTAGCCACAATGAAGCAGCTATTAAGAAAATAACTGATACACTAATTAAGTTAAATTATAGTTAGTTTTTAAGGTTTTATGATTTCATCAATACACACGTTTGCCTTAAACTATTCATTAATTTTTAGTCATTTACTGGTAGATAGTAGGACAGTTTACTATAGAGGTACGTAAATTCATTGTATTTAAACACAACAAATTACAGGGCAAATACAATACATAATTTTCTCCTCTGCTGTCATTGTGTATGTATGTGCTTTTTAAGATATTGATTTTATTGATTATTTCCTTTGAATATTCCAGGGCAAAAACAATTCGAAGGCAGCCCATAAGTAATGGAGGAATGAATGTGGAAATTGGGAATCCATCTTATAATATGTATGAAGTTGACCATGGTCACAATGATGGAAGTTTGCTAGATCCAAACTTTATTATAGAATTAGATAAGGTAAGCACCTATAAAACAGATATCGGCTAATAGCACCCTAATGTTTCTACAAATGTCAGTGTTTAAACATGCTTTGTAAAGAATTGTTTTCTGTTTTGGCAAAAAAAATTATGTTTATCTAGGTTTTTAGAAATTGACATCTATTTATGAAAAAAAAATTAGGGCAATATATTATATATTATATTATATTAGGGCAATATTACTCAACAATTCTCTATGCTCTTGCATTATACTGGGCAAACAATTGGGTTACCCCTTAAATGAATTATTAAAGGTTAATGCATGAAGGTAGCTATAATCCAATCAGGGATGGGTTTCACTGTTCCATAAAGCTTTTCTGCATCTCTCCTAATGCAGGCAGTCCTTTGTTATCACATTTGGGATGTCTGCTTTGGAGAATTGGGGTGTTCAGTGAGTAAATATACTCTGTATTCAGTTCCATAGCAGTTCGTGTAATGTCTGACAAAAAGGTGTAACTTTCAAGTTACAGTTGATTTATGTGTTAAAAAAATATTTCTGTGCACAAAGAGAAGGAGAAAATTTGCCAGTGCTTGGTTTGCCTTTAAAAAATAATTATAAAAAATTAGGTGTTAGTACCACAGTTTGGCCAAAATATGTAAGCTCATGTGCCACATCAAGGCCCCTCATTGTACATGAGTCCTACACTGTTTGTGAGCATTATAAGTTTGGGGTGCATTTAAAATCAAGTCCCCCAGCAACCGATGTGACTGAGTGGTAAGAGCAATGTACACTTACCCTTAGCTCAGGAGCTCTAGTGGGAAAGCGGAGAGCTTTTAAGCCACAGCCAAAAAACATACACCTGTGAATAATTTCCTTCCTACACTATTAATATTATTTTAACTTTGTAGAGCATTTAAAATCAAGTCCCCCAGTAAACGTGAGTAAACTGAGTAATAACACCATGGTCCACTTCCCCTTAACTCAATAAAAAAAATATTTCTGTGCACCTATTTTCTTGGACTTCACAGCTTGTCCTCCCTATTTTAGTGTTAAAGGTATTATAAATATACATACTTAATTAAAATATGTAAACTATGAACTATGGTTATTATTGTGTTATTGGATGAAAATATTTGTGACTTTTTATAACATGCTGTCTTGTATCGTTAGTTTTAAAATTGGCATTTAAAGACATTTATCATATAAAACTATATTTTACGGATAACTTCTAAATGTGTGTTAGATTTGCAGTTATAATTTGTGAGCTACAAATACTAATATTGCCTATCTATGTACAGTCCAGGTTCATAGGGGGTGGGCCTACAGCTTACAAAATTTCCCACAAAGCACCGCCTATCTACTTAAATTCTGATTTGAAAGGACCACTAAATCCAGGGGTGAGAAATGAATCACCGGTCATCTCCAAATGTTTCATTCATGCATGATTACAATAGTTGTAATTTGAAAACAATGCCATATATAAAAAGAAATTAAACCTAAATTGCATGAAATGTTTGGTTTATATTACAAATGTATGATTTATAAGCATGCCACAGGATAGTGTATCACAAAAGTTCTTAATTTTACAACTATTGGCCTACTGTTGCTGCATGCTCCAGTCCAGCAACTGAAAATGTTATCTTGTTTTCAGGGTCTCCAGTACCAGTGACTCCAGTAACCAAAAAAAAAAAAAAATTTTTGCTGCTATTTGTATTTAGTCCCTCTACTATTCATCTATTTTTCTGACTTTCATTGCTGCCTGGTTGCTATAGTGTGCATATCAGTACTGACAGCTGAACAAAATAGAATGTAAATTATTAAAAAAAAATAAAAAAAATTGAACACCAATTTGAAATTTTCTTAAAATGTCTTAGTCTACATCATAAGGAGAAATTCTGAAGACAGAAGCAATCAGAATTTCTTCTAACATTTTAGAATCTGTAAAAGGGTATACAAATTTATTTTTAGAAACATGGAACTGCTCTCACAATCTATACATTAGATAGCTACTGATAATTTGGCACATTATTATCTCAGGATAATGTTACATAGTATATAATTTAAAGGGTAACTGTCACTAATATAAACTTACACCACACTGTGGTGCACAAATATGCTTTCTTAATTTTTTATAGTTTATTGAGCTATAAATGGTTTATTGAAGTGCTTCCTTAACAAAAAAAATTGCTGACTAATGCTGGAATTAGGCAGTTAGTGAAGTTGAAATCTGTCAATAGCTGGAGCGCTGTTAGCAGAGAAAATGTTAGGTTGAAAAACTCAGACCATGCTATAGTTATAACTTTGACTCTCTGCATGCCATCCATTTACAACATACTGTATACACTGAATGAAATATGCACATTAATTCATCATAGTTTATTTTATTATGACTGTATGTATTCATGTATTTGACTGCCACAATCACATTTTATATTTTGTTTCATTTGCAGCCTAATAATTACTCCAATCCAGTTTATGCAAAATTATTTGTAGATGGACACAATTGTCGGAACTCTTTAATCAGCATTGAAGAAAGAAAAGAACTTCTTCCAAAGAAAATAGATAATGTGATACGGGAGACTGTGGCTTGATCCCTTCTGTTCCAGTATCTTTTTTACTCTGTATAAATGTATAAAATATGATTACTTTTCTATGTACCAACGGTATTACAATTGTTTTGTCATCAGCATTACCTCTTTTTCCTCTTTTTGTTCTGCTGATGACTTTAGACTCACCATTTGTATGGTATTTTTATGGAAAAAAACTGCACTACAGAACAATTTCAAATACAATGCTGCTGTTATGAGACACCCTTTTATTTGTTAAAATGGAGCAACACTATTTCTTTGTGGTGTCAAATGAAAAATCCATTTTATATGAACTTTTTTAGGTTCAATATTGTCTTTGCATTAAATAATTGGTTGAGTATTATGATGCATTCAAAACATTTGAAGTGCTAATGAATGCTTATTTTATTTTGTCCAGCTAATAACAATAAACATGCAGTACAATACTAGAGATTTATTCTCAATGGATACACGTTTGCAATTAAAGTCTTTTTTGATTCTGGGAATAAGTTGGAGACAATTGTGCTTTAGATGACTGTAAGTTATATCAGATACTCAAAATTTACAGGAAGCTCACCTGTGGGATTTTACAATACATGCATTTTCTTCAATAGATTTTGAAGTAACACAAAATAATTCTGACAGCTGTACCACAGAATTCTACTTTGTATTGTTTGTATCAGAGCTCTTAAAACTGATAAGAACATTATTATTTTTTTCTTCTTCAATACATTGTATTTATTACCATATATTCAAATAGAAAAGCAAACTTTCCACTTTCTTGATTTGGTTTTCACACAAACTCAATCTATTAGAGTGTACAAAAGGTAAAAATATAAAATTGGCTAAATTTCATAAAACAATTCTTCCATTTTTAAATCTTAAGTAGCTTTGTTGGCATTTTTCTTCCAGTAGAAAGGTACCGTAATCACAATATTTAGGTAATTGTATTATCTATCAACTTTCTAAAATTAATACAATTACAAATAAAAATACATTTATATCTGGCAAATAGTTTAGGTTTCACTGATTTTGATAATAACTGCTATGTTTTCATTGATCTGCCCATTAGTTCCTTTCAATATATAACCATTAACCTGCTCATTGTTGGTTATTATGGCATCATCAGTGAACTCTGCAATGTGGGGAAAAGCATGAAACATGTGACCCTTTAATTGTATGATAGGATGGATCTGCTGTGTTCCTTTTGATTTGAAAATATCTTAAAAGGTATAATGTAAGTCTAGGTGTGTTCGCTATTCATTTCTGTTTGATATTTTGTGGATGTTATACAATACTTTGGACTACTTTGGATTATAATGTGGTCCTCTTGGCTAACTACAGATTGCATAAAGAGCATTGTTTGATTGTTTCATTTTGAGTGATATCAAAGAAAAATCTGATTGGTGGAATTGTTCATCACTGATACTTTAGTTAAACAAACGTTTGCAGTTCCTGATATCTGCAAACCAATGTTAATTTTTTTTTACTTCAACCCACAGTACAATACAAGTTCGTCTAGAAATGGAAATATAAACCTTTCTGAACCCTAAGTAGAAAAAGTTCTAATGGACATTTTGAAAACAAATTCTTTGGAATCTCCATTATTCCCACGTACAAATCATAATATCCTTAAATTTATGATGGAATGTTTCTTCCCTTGGGTGAACTTTGATTTTCTAAGAAAATCTGGAATGGAACTACCAATATCTTTTATCACATGGTCTGAATGGATGTCTCTTAACATTATGTGCTGATGTCTTCATGGGACAAAGTCACACAGCTTGATCTTTATGCAATGCATTATATGTGAATTATGAGAATGTATAAAAAGTAAAGGCTCTTTTTTCAATGTTAACACTTGGAAAATTCAACAACAAAAAACATCTTGTATGGCACAAGAACATAATGTAGCTCAAGATCTTCTGTTTTTTTGGACCCAGTTTTAATTTTGGTCATTACAAAATAAGTCACTATAATGTGTATTTGCGCTCTTTCCTTTTGTACAAGCATTAAGAACATGAAAATGCTGTTTTATAAGGTTTTGTTGTACTATGTGCATGCATACTACCTATTTCTAAATTTTGCTATGTTGAGGCCTTTATAAATAATTGATTTATGTAATAAGTGTACAGTTCTACCTGTTCAATATAATACATATCATAAATCCATTTTTCAGGTTTGTGTTACAAAAAACTTAACATTATTAGTATTTTCATTTGTTATGGCAGTTATTTTACAAATATTTCTATAATGAAGTGTTATTTTCTAAACTAAAATGGTGGACTGAAGAATTTAATTGAACAATGCATATATAGTGAAATGTATCAGGCTGGTGTAAAACAAGAAACAGTCAACTAACAGAAACACATTCTGTCCCAGAAAATAATGACAATCAAATATATTGTTGTTTTATGCAAATCAAACACCAAGAAAACACTTTTAAGAATTTATGTGTCGCAGTATTTCGGATTTTCAAAGGATGTCCTTGTATCATGCTTATTAAAAGAAACATCATAGTTTTTGATAAACACTTTTGCTATTTGTCCATTTAATGTTAATATCTACATTTTCCAAAGTTTAAGCTAAACACTGTAATATTGTTGGAGAATCGCTTGTTGTTACTTTGATGAAATATAGAACCTTTTTGTACATATGAAAAGAGATGGTAAAATTAATTAGGTGTCACAGGTGTCCAAGCCAATATGGAGATACATAAAGTTGCTATTAAAATTGCTTTCCTAGTGCAGAGGACTGGATTTTGTGTCCAAATGAGGTAGACATGGTCATAGAAAATTGTAATGGGAGTGTAAATATGATTTGCCAACAAGCTGCCAACCACAATCCTTAATTAGGTATGTTCTTTAGTTTAATAACATAATAGAACTGGATCTAAATCCTCTATACAAACATTCAACTGTACACATATATCTCTCTAGAACTTGACCATTAACAGATGCAAGATAATTCACCAGTAAGAATGCTACTTACCAGCTCAACATCAGTCTTGTTGTTACCTTACATGAGTAGCTTATTGTGTAATTTTGTCTTAATAATATTATACTTTAATCAAACACCAGGCAAAGATTACTTAAATAAATTCCTGTTGTAATATTGAGGAGTGTCTTGCCGAGTTTCCCTTGGCAGACGTATCACGTGCAGTGATAGAAATAAAACACATGCACACACTGATCAATATTAGATAAGAATAATATATTGTAAGAAAATTAATACATCACCAATTGAACACAACACAATGTCTAGCCAAGCTTCCCATGGTAGACTTTTGAGAGGAACATCAGCCGGGGGACCCCAGGCCAAGTACAGCAAACTCTCAAAGTCAGATCAATCAGGCAAGGTTCTACAAAACAAATCTGCTTCTAGATGAAGCCCCGAAGCCCCCTCCGCTGAGTTCTTTTTTTTATACTAGTGCAACAATAAAATAATCAATAATAACACACTTTGGTCTTTATCCTAATTGTAGACATATACCAAAATAACGGGCATATGCCCAGAACTGTGACCATGAGAATGACCACGAGAAAGAAAAATACCATGTGAATGAAAATAATTGCTGTATACTTAAGATTATAACCATGTGAATAAGATACAAGCTTTCTTCCTGATAAACATGTTTATATGTGTATACATTAATTACCTCAACTCCCACTTGTTTCCTGGTCTCCAGCTAATGTTAAAGGGATCCTGTCATCAGAAAACATGTTTTTTTCAAAATGCATCAGTTAATAGTGCTACTCCAGCAGACTTCTGCACTGAAATCCATTTCTCAAAAGAGCAAACAGGTTTTTTTTATATTCAATTTTGAAATCTGACATGGGGCTAGAAATGTTGTCGATTTCCCAGCTGCCCCTGGTCATGTGACTTGTGCCTACACTTTAGGAGAGAAATGATTTCTGGCAGGCTGCTGTTTTTCCTTATCAATGTAACTGAATGTGTCTCAGGGGGACATGGGTTTTTATTATTGAGTGTTGTTCTTAGATCTACCAGTCAGTTGTTATCTTGTGTTAGGGAGCTGCTATCTGGTTACCTTCCCATTGTTCTTTTGTTTTGCTGCTGGGGGGAAAGGGAGGGGGGTGATATCACTCGAACTTGCAGTAAAGGGTGATTGAAGTTTATCAGAGCACAAGTCACATGACTTGGGGCAGCTAGGAAATTGACAATATGTCTAGCCCCATGTCAGATTTCAAAATTGAATATAAAAAAATCTGTTTGCTCTTTTGAGAAATGGATTTCAGTGCAGAACTCTGCTGGAGCAGCACTATTAACTGATTAATTTAGAAAAAAATGTTTTTCCCATGACAGTATCTCTTTAATATATCTATATTAAGTACTTCAACTTCGGTTGTTCCCTTGACTCCAACTTAAGTACATCTATTTGGTAACTAAGGAGCCATATTGGATACACTTGATCACACTCACATTTCATACATGGCCTGCCATGTTTTGTATCACAATGAGCCCAAATGGTAAACTAGTATAAGCACATACGTTATGTCTCAGTTATGAAGAAATCAATAGAAATAGCACAAACTGGATTAAACTTACATATCAAGCATTGCATTTTCATAACGGTTGTCCACAACATTGCCTTAATAAATAAAACAACCAGGGCATGTTGTGGAAAAACCCAGTTTCCAAGCATTCTGTACCATTGAGGGGTAGGATGTATGTTTAGTCTGAAATGTCAGGAACACAGTAAGTACAACATCACATAGACCAAATATTTAAACATTTTCAGTAAGGTTAAGTAAAGTTAAGAAATCATGGAGCTTTTTTGAGTTTTGTCTTGGGGGAGTTTGCTGCTCAAAAACCAAATTACTCTTCATCCAATAATGAGCATAACAACTAATACAATCCATTGGGTAGTTGAATCTTATAAAAGCACAAGATGATAATCCATTTAGTATGATAGATGAATATTTAGGCCAGCATATTGCACAAAGGTGGAATTTGAGGTGGGTCTGGAACAATTTTGATTGAGTGAAACATGTAGTGAAGCATTTTGTGCACTAACCATAGCTTTGGTAAATCTGGATTGTTTGAAAGTCTGGTAGGCAAAGAGAATATTTAGATAAAGTTTTGATATGGAAAAGAAGAAATAAAAGTTATTTTCCTATTGTTTACTCTGGTAGAGGCATGGTTATTGTTCTATGGCAGTGAAATGGAAGACACTGTCAATAATAGCTCTCATTAATAGCTGACAGGTGTAAAAAAAAGTTTTAAAATAGGTCTAATAGAATATAGTTTATTTTAATGTTGTTCATCATTGTGGTGTGGGCCTTTTAATAGAGGCTGCTGAAGCTTGCTTGGCAAAGAAAAGGGTAGCTTTATTACCTTTACCTTTATAAAAAGGTAAAAAAGAATACTCATTTAAACAAAGTTTAAATTCCAAGCTATGCAAATGCCTGTGCACAGCTGACAATCATTAGGCTACACCCTTGTGTTTCACCAAACTCTGAACAACTTGGGAAACTCAGGTAAAGATTATTTTAATCTTTAAATGTTTGCACGCTTATATCCAAAAAAAACGGTGTTGTATGTTTTAGTGACAATTAAAAAGAGAAAAAATGTATGTTTAAATGCTTTAGCATTTCAGATCTGCAAACCGCAGGTTTTCACATAACCCTTTTGTTGCCTTGTTAGACAAAAGAAAAAAAATGTGTTTTAATGCTGAGAATTCACATAGACATCCAAAGAAAAGGACGGCACTCCAATACTAGGAATAAAAATTTATTCCAAACACATACAAGGATCCAACGCCCTACGCGTTTCGGGAATCACTCCCTTAATCATAGGCATGCATCTTGGACCAAACAGACAGATTATATACACAACTTCAATAGTGACCCCTACTGGGCCCAATGTAGTAATACAAGTTAAAAACATATGTGCTTTATTAATCATTAAAACCAGTCTGCTGAAGGTCAAAACCTCGTTTTCCATATTAAAAAAACTGACAATCCTTCTACGAATGTGTGAAAATATATAAAGTTAATTATCTGCTCTGGAGAATGGGTAACTGGTAATAAATACTTGATGACTTATCGTCCGCAAGGCAAAGGTAAACCTTTTCTGGTAAAAGTAGGTTTCAGGGTATATATCTGTAACATAATACATATGGGTGTAGAGAAACATTATAATCAAGAAGTAATAAACAAGTGGTAAATGAGGAAAGTATAAAGAAAAATATGAAGAAATAGGACATGAGTTAAAGGTAGAAGGGGTGGAGAGGGATATATATTTTTATTTTTAAGGCTAGGACCGAGTCCAATTAATGGCCCCAGCACCCTAATATAAATATAATAAATCATGTCTGGTATTCAGACCATTCGGTAACCTAGTCTCCATTTTTAGGATCCAAAATGCCTCTCTCAAATTTAATAGATGCTCAGCATCTCCACCCCTAAGTGGTAGTTTCACCTGTTCAATGACTTTCACTGACAGGTCACGGATTCCTTTTTTCGAGCATATGGCAAAGTGTTTCCCCACGGGAGTCCCTTCGTCCTTATTCTCAATCGATCTAATGTGTTCACGTATCCTTTCTTTTAAACAACGGGTAGTGCGGCCCACATATTGCTTATTGCAACTCAAACATTCCAATAGATAAACTACGTTCTTGGTGTTGCAATTAAAAAAGCCGTTGCTTTGGAACACACTACCCGTTGCACTAGATCTGAAAGTTGTCCCCGTGGAGATAACTTTACAGGTTTTACAGATGTTGGCCCCGCATCTATAGCTGCCCTTAGTAGACAGCCAATTGCCTCTGTGGCTTTTGCGACCTGTGGCCACTAGACTCGGCGCCAGCATTCTCCCTAGAGTGGGTGCTTTCCTTGAAACGCATTTGACATCGGTGGCAGATAGGACGCCTGACAATTTTTCATCATTAAGCAGTACTGGAAGATATCTTCTAACAACATTACAGATTTTCCCAAACTCCTCACTGTATTCTGTAATAAAGAATATATCATTATCGTTCCCTTTAACATTCAGTGCCCGATTTGAACTAGCCAAGGTATGTGAGCCTTCATTCATGCCAATTTTGCTCGCTTTGTCACATGATGTTTTTATCATCTCCTTGGTATATCCGCGCCTCAGTAATCTATGTCCCAAAAGCTTCGACTGTTCGTTAAAGGTGGTATCCCTACTGCAATTCCTCCTATATCTAACAAACTGACTGTAAGGTATACCCCGTATAGTGTGTTTCGGGTGACAGCTATTAGCCCTTAAAATCATGTTCCCCGCTGTGGGTTTCCTAAAAATATTTGATTCAATTTTACCAGTGGAGGCATCACCTTCCAGTGTGAGGTCCAAAAAATGGATCTCTGATTTGTTGTGATCAAGTGAAAATTGGAGATTATGTGAGTTAGTGTTCAAGTGAACGTGAAAGTCATTGATCAACTCCTCCGGTCCATTCCAGATGAACAGGAGGTCGTCAATGTAGCGACCATACCAAATTATGTGCTCACGATAGGGATTTTCACATCCATAGACGTTGGACCGCTCCCACCAACCCATGTATAGGTTGGCATAAGTGGGGGCGAAGGATGCCCCCATTGCGGTCCCCCGTCTCTGGAGGTAGAAATCCCCATCGAAAAGAAAAAAGTTGTGCGTGAGAAGAAACTCCAAAACCAAGAGAGTGTAATATGTGAGGTCCCGAGTGAAAAATTGTGTTTCCTTTAGGATTTCTGAGATGGCGTGTATACCCAAATCATGTGATATTGTTGTATACAGTGATTTAACATCCATAGATATCCATCTATATGTGTCCAGCCATACAACCCTAGACAGTCTATCCAACAGGTGTCCTGAATCCCTGATATAGGAGTCCAATCTAGGGACAAGGGGTTTAAGACCTGTGTCAACCCAGTCGGAGAGGCCCTCATTAATTGACCCTATACTCGCAACAATGGGTCTCCCTTCAGGGGAAGTACGGGATTTGTGAATCTTTGGGAGGTGGTGGAAGATCGGGACCACCGGCTGGTGTCTGACTAAAAAGTCAGTGTCCCGAGAATCCACCACGCCCAAAGACACCCCATGAGCAACCAACCTCTCAATATCTTTACCGTATTCTGATTGTGGATTGGAAGATAGTTTAAGGTACGTTTCATGATCATCGAGTTGTCTTCTGGCCTCATATAGGTAGTCGGTGGTGTCCATAACCACCACACAGCCACCCTTATCAGCCTGTCTAATCGTAATCTCTGTATTCTCCCTAAGGGTATTAATGGCCTGCCGTTCCTCTTTGGACACATTCCCAGGGACTCTGCCAGAAATACTGGCATTCAACTTGGTAAGCTCCTTTTCAACGAGTTCCTGGAAAGTATCCATCGAGGTACACCTAGATTGCAAAGGGTAAAACCTCGAGGGTATCTTTTTCTCCTTTGACAGTTTTACCCGGTCGAGCTGCTCGCCCGTAGCCTGAAAGTCATCCAGGCTCTCGCGCTGCAGCGAGTCCAGGTCTATAAGACAGCAATGTTCGCGGAAGGAAGCGAGCATATCGTCGGTTCCCGACCCACATTTTTTAGAGGATATCCCATAATTGGAAACATAATCCACCTTGTCCGTACCTAGCCCACATGTGCCAAAGTGTCTACGAAGTGTTAACTTCCGTACAAACCTGTTGACATCTAGAAGTGTGTTAAAGAGGTTAAAGTGATGTGTGGGGGCAAAAGACAAACCATTACTTAAAACACATTGCTGGGCTTTAGTCAGTGTCACTGAAGAAATATTGACTACATTCAAAGGTTCCTGTCCTTCTTCATCGAATTCAGGCGTAGACCATATCTTTTTTCCGTGGGACCGCTGCCTGCCCCCTCTCCTTGTCTTCCTTCTGTTTGATTGTATCGTTTCGCCCATCCCTTCTTTTCCATTTTCTTTCGTTTTGGGAACGGATCTTGTCCCTGGTAGTTTTTTGTCTTCTTGGGGTTATCTACACCGTCTAGGTCCTCCAGATCTACTTCTGTGGGGGCCCTCCTTGTGGTACGTAATGATGTCATCTCCATATCCTCCGTGCAGAAGGAGGTTTCACCCCCTGAGTCGCTGGATATGCTTGAAAACGAGACAGACTTATTCTGACTATGGCCCCCAGATTTATTCTTATGTCTGGGTGTGAGAATTGATTTAGGTCTATGCCACAAGTACACCATATTATTCTCATAGTCTCTCTTATCCCGTTTTAGTTTTCGCCTTTTTCGGGCACTTACAGACACCTCAAGCTTTTGTAAATATAACTTCAACTGGGAATCCAATCTTTCCAGTTCTGGTGTTTTATCCAGTGACATCAAAAGAAGTTGGGACTCATTAATTTCCTCCCTTGTGTTGAGAAGATCATGCTTTTTATATTCAATTATTAGACCCATTAACTCAGTGGAACATTTTGTTAGTACATTGTTCCATTTATTAGCAAAATCCACATCATCTTTAGCAAAAGTGGGAAATTTCTTTATCCTGAGCCCCCTGGGTATCCACTTCGAAGAGATGTACTTCTCCAAAGTCAAAATGTCCCAACACACCAACAACTCATGTGACATTTGTTTTTCAAGATTTTTAAATAGTGTTGGGGCAACATCAGACACTTCCTCCTCTAAAACCATATCGCCCAGCATCGATTCATATTTATTGAATCTGCTCACGCGATCTTCCAGCTTCTCCAGGGCACACATCCCTATTGTCTCCAACGGGTGCTGAGAATGGTGTGGGACAGACACAAGAAGTAATGAAAAGAGATTAAGAAAGAGATTGTTTGTGCTGGCCAGCAGAGGTAGAAGAGAAAGGAGAAAAAGAAAGTACTGTCCACAGATATCTCAACAACAAAAAAAAAAATTAAACTACATGACTCTGTCACAATCATCAGAATTTTTCTTGGATTAATGTCATTAGAATCTCTGTACTCCCCTTATTGTAATAAAGTGCCACTTAATCATAATGTTAGACTGCTCTGAGCTGTTGAATGCCACTCTGTTTCAATATGTTGGTAGTAGTGATGATCGAAATTTTATGGCAGGTTTCGCCACAAAAAAAAAATTACTGATAGACTCCAATGGGTGAAAATATTGTATCACATCAAAAAAGATTTCAATACATCTGTTGAATTTTTCGATGTTTTGCGAATTTTCAGCGAAACAGGGCAGATTTGCTCATCACTGGTTGGTAGAGTTAAGGTCAATTAGTAAAGCCCACATCAACAACATATGAAACGGAGGCAGCTAAATATATATTTTATAGCTTGTCAAATGTGAGCATTTGGAAGAAAAAAACCTTGATTGCCTCCCATTCTTCTCTGAAAGTGTTTACGCAAAAAAAAGAATTTAGCTTATTTTTAATGCCCTGTTCCCACACATAAGTTGTGATACAAGTAATGTAATATTATAAAGGCCTGTGCAACTGGAGTCCCACCCACAAGCTGAGGAATTCTGTAGACCTCATTGCATGACATCATTTTATAATAATCAGGTCCCTGAACAGGTAAAATAACAGATAATTGGCACACAAGATGTAAAATCGTGGACCGCATTGCCCTGAAACATGTTTTTTACAATGAGAAAATGCCACAAATTTAAACAAGTACAGAAGCAATTGTCTTACTTTCACTAGAGTTATTAATATGAAAAACGTATGTTCAATTAAATTTTCATTTAACATGTCATTGTAGGAATTTTTATAAAGTACAATAAGAGCAGCTGTAAGCTGAACTATAAAACATGAATGGCACAGCTTCTTTAATAGCCTTACTTCATGTTAGTGTTAATCAGTGCAATAGTACTGCAACTGTTGGACAGGGAAATGTCCTCAATAGTCAACCAAATTATTGTAATTATTTCCTTTAGACTTCAAACTGAGTTAAATCAGCTCTACAATAATAAGCAAATAGTTGGCAAGTGGAGAACATGAACTGTGGTCCTGAAGGAATTTTGTTAAGCTGACTTTTTAATTCAATGCTGCTCTCCTAAAAGGATTTACAATTTATATTGAGCACATATGGATATTCTTGAGCAACAGTAAAACAGTTACAGCATGTTTCTGTGATTGAAAGGTTAATAAGTATGCAGTGTTTCTAAGTTTCAAGTCATTTAGACCCCTTCCTGTACCATGTCTTCCACACTTGATATCAGCACAGCGTAGCAAGTGATTTTTAAATAACCACTTAGGGGCAGACTTTTTTGCACCCTTGAATTCTCCTGAACTTGTATCTGGTGTTTCAGTAAATGACCCCTCACCTCTTATTATCTAGAGGATGTTTCTCAGGGACAAACATCCAACAAACTTGAAGATAAATATTTCTCTCAAACACTCTTTACTCAATGTTGCCAGACTACCAAACCAATCACACATTACTAATACTCATATTATCAATGTTAAACATTTTGCATCCAGAATTTTTTTCTGTCACAAACAATAGAATAGTAGTATATCCTCCTTAGGGATGTAGCGAACTGTTCGCCGGCGAACTAGTTCGCGTGAACTTCGACTGTTCGCGTCCGCCGCAAGTTCGCGAACGTCGCGCGACGTTCGCCAATAGGCGTTTGCGTCAAAATCGTTCGACCATTCGATCGCTAAAATCGAACGATTTTCGTTCGATTCGAACGAAAATCGTTCGATCGAACGATTAAAATCCTTCGATCGTTCGAATCGAACGATTTTCGGATGTTCGAAGTTCGCGAACAGTTCGCGAACTGTTCGCATTTTTTGCCGGTGTTCGCGAACGGCGTTCGCGAACACATACTCGGCGGTTCGCTACATCCCTAATCCTCCTTCCTGATGTTTGATTATATAGTATATCACTTGTTTACTAAGCTCTGAATACCTGAAATTCCCCCAAAATTTTATTAAACCCCGGCTAAAAATCCTGAATATAAAAACACGGCATCTCAAACCTGTCGAGGTTGCATAAAAGTCAATGGGAACAGTCTCATTGATTTTTGGTTGTGATGGGGGTTTCAGGCAATTTCATAATGTTTTCGGGGGTATCAGGTGAAAACTTGAGATTTTGGGGAATTTTGGGGAAAATCCACGAAAAAATCTGAGCTTTTCCCGCAAAGCAAATTTTTTGGGAAAATGTAATGTTAAATAATCATTAAAAACCCAAGCAGTTAGATCGGAGTTTGTAGCAGCCGATATTGAGATAATTTCGGACCTTGATAAATAACCCCCTTCGAGTCTCTCGTTTTAGCACATCGGTGATCTAGCACTTGCATTCTGGGTAATAGTAAATGACCTCTATTACTGTATGTGCACAAATGTAGATATAATTTGTTTTCTCTGAATATTTTGATTTCATTTAATATCTAACACATCTAATCACCAGTCATGCTCAGGAAAACATAATTCAGTGCCACCTGTGTCTGTACAAGACAGATATTTAACATGCAAAAATAGTTGTAAATGTTGGTTTATTAAAATAACAAACCTAAAAACCCAAAACAAGCAGCTTCTAAAATAATGCCTGCTAATAACCAATGAAATAGAAAAGATAAGTACTGGGATGTGTGAAGCTGTAAGATCTGTGTGGCACTGGGATATGTGAAGCATGACCTTCATAGCACCAAGGTCAGGACAGTTATGAGGGAATTGGTGTGTTATTCTTTGGAATAATAGTTAATAATCCCATGGTACCTGAAAGTAATGGTAATAATTTTTGGAACTGAATGTCATATTAAAACCTCTGCTAAGCAGTTATGTGTAAAAAAATTAATTTATTATTATGTATCTTAATGAGCCGCCCCGTTTTATATCCAACCTATGCACTTGGCATGACTCACTGTATGATAAAGGTTATTTTATGGATACCTCTCATTGTTATATTGCATATTTCAGCTTACATTATGCAAAGGTATCCTCAACAACACTGCATCTGAGTGCAATGTGTGATCACAGGGATGGTTAAGTTATGGCTACAATAATTAATTGGGAATATGTATAGGAGTTTCTATGGTAATTGAGGATTCATAGTCTGCATCTTGAACCAATGTCAGAACAAGGTTTATTCATCCTTTCATTATACACCGATTTACTTTTAGTAGAGAAAAATAATCACGAGTTGCTTTACATTAAAAATATGTTAGTATGTAAATTTATATATTTCACATTAGTCTGGCTGTACATAGCAACAATTCTGAATGGAATTCTTTATCATGCTTTAAATTACCCTTCCTCAAAACACAGATCATAACTTTTGTTACAGAAGCCCCTAAAGGCCATATGAAGGCAAATAGGTGTGTGAGGTGTTATTGATTGAAGGTAACAGCTACTGTGGTCTTTTGTACGTGGAGAATGGTGTGAAATTATCGGGGGCATTGCACGTCAAATTGTTTTATATATAGAATCCATTATTTCAGGACAACTTCCTAAGCTTTTTCAAAGTCTGTACAGAAAGAACCTGGGATATACTCTATTCAACATTTTGAAGAAATTGATGAGTGCAGTAGAGAATACTTTATTGACAAACCTGATACTATTTATTTCACCAGGAGCACCAACAGGTCTTAGGACTTCATGCTACTAAGCTAACACCCCCTCCCTCCCAATTATTAGCCCATTGCTTACTTGGGCCCCCTAGATGTAGGGCCCAATGAACAAATAGTCTGGGGTCCCAATGGAAAGAACAATGCAAATGCATGGTCTCACATGATCTATTCTGCCACTCCTCATTATGCCAAAACTCCACCCAAGATCTGCCCAACCTCATTCACACCCTGCAAGCCTGTCGATACCCACACCCACAACCTGCAAGCCTGTCCTCTAGCCGCAAATAGCCCTTTTACATATCTTAAGGGCCCCTCTGGGAAAAGGTACATGCCTACATTTCCAAGTTGCACTATTTCTATGTAGAATGTAGATGTGTGCATGTGTGTACACATTTTCTTCCACATTTGTGTTGAATTGCAGTTGATTTGAAGTGCAAACTGTCTTTTTAGCTCTAACATTTATTTAGCTTGTTGGAAGTATAAGCTAATGGCATGATTTTTTGGGTATATAAAGAAGATTATGTTTCAATACTTTATGAGGGAGCCATCTATTATTTATTGATGGCAGCGTCTGTTTTTTTGATTCCGGCGAAAATTCCCCAGCAAAAATGTGCTGGCGTCTGTTTTTTCTAAGCCGGCGTCTGTTTTTTTGGACGGAATTCCCGCGATGCACCGCCGGTGAATAAATTTTTAAAAATTTGCCAGCGTAAAAAAAACAAACGCCGGCGAATTTTCGCTGGGAAATTTTTGTTGCGTTTTCGAGAATTTATTCACCAGCGGTGAATCGCATAAATTCACATACAGTAAGTGCAGCCTTCATAGTGTAAAGTTTCAGGGGGATATTTATCAAGGTACGAATTTATCTCAATATCGGCTGCTACAAACTCTGATCTAACCTGCTTGGGTTTTTAGCGCTTATTTATTATTACATTTTCCCGAAAATTTGCTTTGCAGGAAAAGCTCAGATTTTCACGTTTTTTCCGTGAATTTTCCCCGAAATCTCCGAATTTTTCGGAGTTTTCACTCAAAAGCTCTGGAAACATAGTGAAATTGCCCAAAACCCCCGACACAACCAAAAATCAATGGGACTGTTCCCACTGACTTTTATGCAACCTTGACAGGTTTCAGATGCCGTGTTTTTATATTCAGGCTTTTTAGCCCTCGTGGTTTAATAAATTCACAAAAATGTGTTATTTTTTTAAAAGTCAGATTTTTCAGATTTCGGGGAATTTCGGGTATTCGGAGCTTAGTAAATAACACCCTCAATCTTTATAGTACTTTATTTGTTTATATATTGATATAGGTCTGTACAGAGCATCAGTTTTGTCTGTTAAATATTAAACCAACAAGTAAACCATGGAATGGTCCTTGGCAATATTTAATGACATCTGATATCTTTGAAATGTAGAAATTAATTTCCAGTTTCATCCCATGCTATTTAGCTTCCCTAAAATAAAGAATTATTATAATGAAAACAAAGTGCAGTATTCATCATCCAAATTATATACACGTGTCAAGCTTGAACTTTATAGGGCTTGTGGAAACGGGCAAAACAAGTGCAAACATGTAGGTTACGCTGCATCAATGCCACTGGAAGCCAACTTTGATATGAATGTTTGTTAAAGATTATCGTTCAAGATTCAGTAAATGAAGGATTTAAACTCATTTTTAAAACAAGGACATAGACAAATAAAAGGACCCATAAATAATGAAGTCAAAGAAGGATTTTTGGTTTTCAATCAACAATGCAAAATATAGATGACAGCTTTGCAGATGTTTTGATTCTGGGAATAAATTGATTTGACAAGGATACAGTAATTCAACTGTCAGAAAACTTTAAGTCGTGAAGCAAATCCCCAACTGACACTAACTCTTTCAAGAGAAATTCACTTTAGAAAATGTGCCTTTGACTTGTTTATGCAGATTAATTGTGGGACATCCTTCTAGTCTATCCTCTAAAGAAAATCAGCACAGAATTTATATTGAGCTTTTTCCAGTTCATAAGATAAAGATAATTACTTTATTAAGCATGATAACGTTACATTAAAAGCAAAGAAAACAAATAATTGTTTGCCTTATGTAGCACACCCTTGAGTGTACTTTTGCTGTGTATTAAGGCTGTGTGTGACCAGGCTAACACTGCTTGTAGTGTGCCCCAGACCCCCAGTGTACCCGTGCAACTCCCTGCAACTCCCGGTACCTGGTGTGGATAAATGCAGCAGTAGATTCAGCCAGACAAGTCCTTTGCAGTAAATTATAACTGGTTTATTAACAGAGCACCGGCAAGATCATAGGTTACAGTACTTTGATGTTCCTTGGCAGTTATAGAGTAGTCTCCAACAACAATATTCCCTCCAGGGGGTTAGAAGATGCAACAGACGGAGTAGAAATCAATATAGATCAGTAACAATAGACTTGGGAAATAGTTACCACTCTCACTGGCACTATCCTTATGGTTGAGCACTAAGGCATGGGTTTCTCAGCATGGGGTCTTGTATCTTGGCACCGGACTTGATCCTCACCTCACCCACTGTATTCAGCCTGGGATCTTGGGTCTTGGTATCCTATCTGGTCCTCAACTCACCCACTGTAGTCCCTGCACTAGTGGTTCAAATACCACGGGGTCCTAACCCCACTATTTCTCCTCGTTGGAGCCACGTCTGCTCTCTAGCTACCCTGGGCTAACTTTCACTCCTAGAGCGACTATTACTGTAGTACTATCCCTATCTCACGCTTAACTAACTTTTCCGGCAGACCTGGACCTGTAGTACCTCACACTGAGGCAAAGTCCCAGGACAGACCCAGACCTCATGGTGCTAAACCCTTTTATATTATCAAACAGTGCCATCTAGTGGACAATCCCCAGGTACTAGTGTGGACCCCACTAGGGACATAGCTGCCTAACTTAACTAAAGAACCCTTAGGTGTCCAAATACTAAAGAGGAATTCCTGAGATAAATACACCCAAATCTCAGGGTCTCTACACTTACGTACATTTTTTTAAAATTAAACTGAAATCCAATTGCAGCTGCTCTTGCCTACGCATTTGGTGCACTTTATCTTTGCCCTGATTCCAGTTGGGATTACTAATTAATTATATGCATTTCACCCCTCTGAAAAGATTGCCATAATAGAATATCATTTAGCATGTATAACATTATTAATTTCAGGCACTAGGGAGGGGAAGCATTATTTTACATAAAACATTATACAGAGTAATTAACAAAAAAAATCAAAATGGAAAAAAAATCAAGACAGAAGTAAAAACTTTAAAGTATTCAATGGTAATGCAAATTACATAGCAGCATTGCCAAACACTGAACCCCAAAATAGGCTTCTCTAAGCATATCATATCATTTTAAGGATTGCTCAATTTGGGAACAGTAACCTGTACATTGCCGTTGTCTAGTAATTTGATGCTTTTCTGGAAAGTTATTATTGTCTGAGTATTGGTTCCCAAAATTTGTAATTCAAAAAAGGTTGAACATAAATCATAAGATAAGATTTTTTTGCCACCGCTTCCCGACCTATACAGTCACAGCAGGCTGAGGCAGTGGTAGACTAGCTAAACCAGGCTACCTCGTCTGCAGCAGGCACCAGTGAGTGACAGGAGTTGTGTCACCTGCTGGCTCCATGCTGGGGGACACCCATCCCCCTTATTGTTTGACACCCAGGATCTTTTTGGCCCAGACACCCAGGATATTTTTGATGAGCAGGCAGGTATGGGGGATGTATTCCTGTCTGATGAGGAGAAGGATTGCATGGCACAGCCCACCACATCAGTAGGCGATATTAGGCAGAGTCCCCTAATGGCAGGGCAGCAGGCTGCTGGTGTGGAGTCAGACTCCAGCATACTGTAAGCGGGTGTGGATGCCACGTATAATGCAGGGTCTGGTCTGAGGGAGGACTTTCAGGATGACAGGGACAGACCCTGGGTGCGGGCTCAGGAGGATAACATCAGCAGTTTGAGGGGAAGGGAATGTGTTGTTGATGATTATGAAGAGCCGGCCCCACAAAGGCAGAAAAACCCACCAACCACTGCTAGGGCGGACATGCAACAGTGTCAGAGCCTCTGGGCGTATGGGTGGGGACCATCCCCAGCCCTCCACAGCAGGCAAGATGGTGGCCTGCACTTCAGCAGTTTGGGCATATTTCACGTACCAGACTGAGGACCAGTCAGTAGCAGTGTGCCTGCTCTGACGGCAGAGTTCAAAGGGGGCAGAAAGGGTCACATATGGGAAAGTCAGCTTTAAGTTCCCATTTGAAGCGTCATCATGGGATGAAGTGGAAGCAGTACCAAAGTGGCAGGGCACCGGGGGGCAGTGGTGCTTCTTGTCCACCTCGTCCCATTCCTCAGGGAAGAGGTGCTAGCTCTCCAACCCTAGCAAGTGAAGGGAATCTGAGGCTCATATTCGGAGGCAGCCACTTTGGAGCTCTGCCTCTTCTATAGCCCATTCTGTCTCCTCCGCCTCCTCACTGCCATTTTATGTGCGTCCCCTGTCCAAGTTGGCAAATCTTTTCTAGTTGAGGCATGTCAATCAAGGCTAATGATAATGTTGCTTTTACTACCGCTGCTGCTGTTAATACTACTGCCCCATACTTGGCAAATTTCTTCTGGTGTGGAGTATGTCAAGGCTTCTAATAATGTTGTTTTAAAACTGCTGCATTGTTGGCAAATTTATTCTGTTTGGGGTCTGTCAATGCTCCTAATCATTTTACTTCTAATACTGCCATGTAGTTGCCAAATTTCTTCTGGTTGAGGCCCATTAACCTAATAATTTTACTACTACTGCCGCATAGTTGCCAAATTCCTTCTAGTTAGTATTTATACCAATAACAGTCTCTTAAAGAAATGCTCAAATCGTTCAAAGCTATTGTAATCACATGCCTTGTGCTAATATTAATAAAGTACTGTTAGCCACCAACTTATGACCTATACAGTCACGAAGACACCTGCAATCATATTGGCATTCTCTTCAATGTGTGCTTAAATTTGAAATTACGTCTCTAAAGCTGTTGCTGTTGTCTGTGTCCTTTTGAGAAATATTAGAGTACTAGCAAGTCCTGCTGCTAAGTGTTGCCTCAAAGTGCGCTCTCTACAGACATTTGCAAGTACACAAATGAGGTCTCTGAAACTAGTGCTGCCAAAATTACTTTTATATGAACGACCTGCTGTCACACTATTACTCAAAGTCCTGCTAAGGGCTGCCAAGTGAGATGTCTGCAAGTACACAAATGAGGTCTCTGAAACAATTGCTGCCTCATCATCATACAAATAACAATCTCTTCAAAGTCTTCAACTAATGTTAGAGGTTTATTTATCTAAGTCTGAATTTATCTCATTATTTCTATTTAAAAAGCCCGACAAACTCAGAATTGCCCTTATTTATCATAGAAAAAAAATCGGTTCAGGCAAAATATCCAAAAAAATTGAATTTCCCCACCAAAAGTTCGATTTCATGCTGAAAAGTCTGATTTTCCTGCGTCACCAGTATACTGTAAATACCCAATGTCCTGCCCTTACACCTGTAGGAGTTTAAAACTTTTCCAGCAACACTGTGGCAGGTCCTGGGATGCTTAATAAGGAGCAGCTCCAGTTTTTCATAGAATATCTGCACCGGGAGGGATATGATATCATCCACCCTGGGACCCCCAGGATACAGTCCCTTAAAATAAATATAATGGAGAGGCTGCGGCGCAGGCTGAGAAGGTGATTCAACATCCATCTGAGGCTGTGTGTTGTCCAGTGGATCTGAAGTGATGTAAATAGGCGGCACGCAGATTTAGCGGATGAGCTAAGGGCAGAAGTAGAAGGTAAATTTATTTAAACAAAATAAATAGATTTGTCTTCTTAATTACAATAAAGTCACTTGTTTCCTATTTATTTTACTATTTTTGAGCAAAAGTGTGTTAAGGTGAATACTTTAACATCAGGAACAGTTGACTGCAGTGAACAAGTAAATAAAAATGGAGATTATCTGCTGCAAAAAACTGTCTTAATGGTGTTGCCCGCCCCATACCTGCCATCCTTAAAGATGTTGGCAGATCCAGCAAGTGAGCACCATGAGGCAGGAGCTGCAAGAGGTCCAGGAGATTGTGTGATCTCTCCAGAGAGACATTCATCCTCCTCCTCCTGCTGTATAATTTGCTTTATAATTTTTTTGTACGATTACTGTGTGGATCACTTGATAAGCAAGGTTGTGCTGTTAGTTTATTAAAAAGTTGTTCATGGTTCTATTTTCTTTAATTGGAGTTTTTTTTCTATTTATCTGCTACTCAGATGGTACTTGAAGTTGTTTGGATAATATGACACAACTATGACTATTCTCAACACTAAATTGCATAGTATTTCAGATTCCTTACGTTTACATATACATATATGATTCATTCACATAAATACATGGTTTATACATTTTAATGTGCGATACAAAGCACCTAGAAATTATCTGTTCAGATGTATTATTAGTTGTGCCTGTGTTAGTAAGCTTTTAGCAATACTAATATATAAACTATAGATCAGGGATCCTCAACCTTTTAAACCCTTGAGCAACATTCAGAAGTAAAAGAAGTTGGGAAGCAATGCAAGCATGAAAAATGTTCTTGTGGTGCCAAATAAGTGCTGTGATTGGCCATTTAGTAGCCCCTATGTGGATTGTCAACCTACATTCAGACTCTGTTTGGCAGTACACTGGTTTTTATACA
Source organism: Xenopus laevis (assembly GCF_017654675.1). Classification (NCBI taxonomy): domain Eukaryota; kingdom Metazoa; phylum Chordata; class Amphibia; order Anura; family Pipidae; genus Xenopus; species Xenopus laevis. Next base: position 56,221,230 of record NC_054388.1, on the reverse strand, counting down.
ACCAAAACTTGCCTCCAAGCCTGGAATTCAAAAATAAGCTCCTGCTTTGAGGCCACTGAGAGCAACATCCAAGGGGTTGGAGAGCAACATGTTACTCACGAGCTACTGGTTGGGGATCACTGAGATGGTACTTTTTAGTTAAACAGCAATATAGTGTAGTAGTAGATACCATTACCAGTCTACCAGAGGTAATGTCAAAAATGAAACAAAATTGCATTGTGCGACAAAACAATGAAATTGCGCATCGAAACACAAATGTGCATCCAAATTTTTTGACGTGCGGCAAAAGTCAAATTTGCATCTAAAAAATGTTGACCCTCGACAAAACCAGTTTTCGATTTTTTTCGCTGTTTTGCAAATTTTTCCGGAGTTTCACCATTTTGTTAGTGACGCGAAATGCAAGAGATTCGCCCATCACTATTCAAGAAGGCTGTAATGATATGATTGATATTCCATTGTAGTATATGGTGATTTTGTCTAATATGTTGCACCAGTTTGAGCCAAAATTCAATATTAAACCTTTCTCCATTTATATAATTTAGTCCATTACTTACACAACAGTTGGAGTGTACATACTGTAGTAAATTTTACAGATGTCACCCATTGGCATGTGTGGGACAATCTTAAAACAATAGCAAACATCCCTTCTGCTCCTATAAGAGGATCTAAAGTTTGATACAGCAACACACTCAATTGTTGCTGGACTAAAATTCATACATACATACTGTTTTATCAAGGTTTAAAACATAGTGGGAGCTGTAGTCCAGGTCTTTAGGGCAGGTTGGCTAGTTAAAATGCCAAGGAATCCTCCAACAAAAAGCCTGCCTGATAATCCGAAGAAGGATTAACGAAATTTGAGTAAACTTTTTTCTAGTGTGGTAGCCCATACAGTATCTTTAAAACAGATTTTTTATTTCATTAGTCCTACTGAAACTGACTATTCAGATCTACTGTATTTGCTAATTGGCTGCAAACTAAAATAACTTTGGTTTTGTCTGTATGAAGTATGTAATTCATCGATATGTTGTGCAAATGCTCCACAGTGCAATGTTTTTGGGGTCAACCAAGTTTGATTTTATTTTGTAGTTATGTCTGCAAAATAATTGTAATGCCATGTTATAGATGAATAACGATTTGTGTACCCAGAATAGCTATGTTTCCAGAAAGAGCATGTTCATTATAGAAAAATGCAAGAAAATCACTGAGAATTGTTAACAATACAAACTGGAACAGTGGTGAAGATCAAATGCATTTCATCAAATGGAAGTAAAATATCATAGTTTTTGTAAGTGTGGGAAGAGGTGAATTCGTGTGAAGTACATCATTATCAGCTTGCCTGGGGAGGTAATATAATAGGTGCTTGTCAGCACTAGTTGCTGGTTTGTAGATCTATAAGAACTTTCAGAATCCTACTTTTTTATAATGAAGTTTAAAAAGGACCACTAGGCATAACTATATCTTTCTTGTTAGAGATCTGCACCTGTACTGTCAGGTAACATATGATAAATAGCATGATGTTATCAAAATGTGTGATTTAAGAAAATGAAAATACCACTAGTTACAGGCCTGCACCACAAGTCTTATAAGAAGCGTGTAACATCACTATTCAAGTATTAATTTGCAAATGTTTTAATAAAATTTATTAAAGTTGCAATGTGTAGACAATCCTGTCAGTAATAGCACAGTAATACAATACAAGGTGGTCGTGACAAGTACTGTACGACAGGTTCGTATTTGAGATTTTGATATAGATTTTAATTGAAAATTATTAATATGTGCTACTGAGTTAGTTAAAGCCGCAGGGTTACTACTCTATATTGCCACCATGGTAAAAGTGAGGAATTTATTAGATGGATCTTACTCCACAAATGGGTTATTTTGTATTTTGTTCCAGGTTACAAATTCAATGCCCAATTATAGGAATTGCTGACCTGACTTGTGTTCCTGGGTTTCCTAAATTCCTAAATTGCCATTTCCTGGATTCCTGAGCCTCTGCTAAGACCCTGATTCTGATCTTTGCTGTCTGCCTTATTAAACTCTTGCCTGAACTTGACTATGCTTACGCCTGACCCCTTTGGATACGGTGCACTCGGACCTAACCCCTTAGCTTCCTCCTTGGTCCGAACTTCTCTGATAGGAGCAGATAGGCCCCTGACATTGGTAAAGGATTTCAGACAATATTGTTAAGTTGTTCCTCATTCCTATTTGAGTAAACTGGTAACAACACTATGTAAGACCTGTCTGTAGTCTATTAGATTTGCCTGTGAGAGTGGAATTGTATCTGAACTTATTATAAAAAGGTACAGTATATGTATGCAAGGGGGGGCACATAGCATAAGTTACCAAGAAAAAACATCCAAAATATAAACGTCTGGGGTCCACTGAACAATTTGATGCCCATCAGGGCCGCCATCAGGGGGGGACAGGGGGGACAAGCGTACCGGGCCCGGGCATGAAGGGGGGCCCGGCAGCGCTGCATTTTTTTGAAGATCCGGGCCCCCCTTACGAGCGCCCGAGCCGTACGTCATTCCTCTTCAGTGCCGAATGCGGAAGTGCCGAAAAGCCGAAGCCGATGCGCCGAAAAGACCCGAAGTCACGGAAAAAGCCGAAGTCCCGAAGTCACGAAGCGCCGAAAAGACCCGAAGTCACGAAAACAGCCGAAGCCGAAGTCCTGAAGCAGCGCAAAGACCCGAAGTCACGAAAACAGCCGAAATTGAAGTCCTGAAGCGGTGAAAAGACCTGAAGTCACGAAAGGAGGCGAAGTTGAAGTACTGAAGCCATGAGTTCAATTCTACTGAACACCAGTTTGTGTTTTTTTTTTTTTTTAATCCCCTGGCCACCAATGTATTATTTTAATATTCTATAGGCCCCTGCCACCAATCTTTTTTTTAAAACTTTTGTTTTTGGGGCCCCAATTTTTTTTTAACTCGTAAGGGGCCCCTTGCCACCATTGTTTTTTTTTGGGTTTTTTTTTTTAAAAAAAAAATTAATTTTCTTTTTGGTGGCCCCAAATTTTTTTAACTTGTAAGGGGGCCCCTGCCACCAGTTTTTTTTTTTTTTTCAAAAAAAAATTATTTTTTTTTTAAATTTTTTTTTGGGGCCCCAATTTGTTTTTAACTTGTAAGGGGGCCCCTGCCACCATTTTTTTTTTCAAAAAAATTTTTTTTTTCCAAATTTTTTTTTTGGGGCCCCAATTTGTTTTTAACTTATAAGGGGGCCCCTGCCGCCAATGTTTGTTTATTTTTAGGTTTTTTTTACATTTTTTTTTTGTTGGGGCCCCAAGTTTTTTTTAACTTATAAGGGGGCCCCTGCCACCAATGTTTGTTTATTTTTTAGTTTTTTTTTACATTTTTTTTTGTTGGGGCCCCAAGTTTTTTTTAACTTATAAGGGGGCCCCTGCCACCAATGTTTGTTTATTTTTTAGTTTTTTTTACATTTTTTTTTGTTGGGGCCCCAAGTTTTTTTTAACTCATAAGGGGGCCCCTGCCACCAATGTTTTAAAAAAAAAAAAAAAAAAAAATTAATTTTTATTTTTTGGGGCCCCAATTTTTTTTATAAGGGGGCCCTGACCATCAATAGCTTTTTACAATTTGTGTGGGTGGGGGGTTACTTTTTTAGCGCTGATGTCTGTGTGGTCTTTTAACTGCGATGTGGGCGGGATATGGGGCGGAGCTTGGTCGTCAGTGTGGGCGGGGCCCCGTGATTTCTAATGGCGGCCCTGATGCCCATTGTCCATTGGATTACCAAAGCATCTGGCACTTAGACACCAAATAATTAAGTTAGCCTTTTTTGGGGGTAAAAACACAAAACATACATTCAATCCCCATAAAAAACATTTATTTTTGAAAAGTGCAGGGTGAATCCAAAATGGGTAACCATGTCTTGAGACTTAAATGTCCTATGTTCTCTTTCTGTTACTCTTCTAACCCAACTTGCCTATCCACATCAATCAAACCTAATAAACCAATAACCAGACTGCATACAAGATTTTAGAGGGAACAGAGGTCACAGCTTTATTAAACAACAATTAGAAGTCCCTGACACCAAAATGTGTCCCAATTCACATCAATGTAATTTCTACATAGAATTATCCAAGGATGAGCCCAGAGCCCCCTATCCTGCTTTCCTTGGTTTTTTCTTCTCATTGCATCCAATGCGGGTCCTAGCAACTGGTTTCTGTGCAAGCCTGACCATACAAGCACAGCCTGCTAGCCTGTGGAAAGTCCCACCCTCTAGTGCTTTCACATAACCAAACTCCACTTAACACTCTTTTTTCCACCAGCACCTATAAATTCCAAATAGCCTCAGCGTGCTAGCTGTGCATCTGGTCCCAACACCTGCTCAATGCTGCCTTGCAGGTTGGCATTAAATATATCTATACCTATTTCAGACAAGTGCACTCCATCTGGCCTGTAAAAACCTGCACAACCAAAATCTATTTAAGAGTGACTGATCACTGATCAACCCTCGCAGGATAGAGCAAAATGTGACACTGACCTATTCACTTTCTTCCTTTCTTTTTCAATGGCTACAATCAGGGGCGCTTCGCCAATGAGGCAAGTTGAGGCTGTCACCTCAGGCGGCAGCGCCCCACTAGGTACCAGGGGCAGCAAAAATGTCTAACTGCGCTCTCTGTGCTAGTGTAGTGGCCCTCTCTGCCACCCTCGTGGACCCCCCTGGACCTCCTCAGGCGCAAAAAGGTAAGCGCACAGGGGAAGGGGGGGCCCCGGAAACTGCTGCTGCCTCAGGCAGCGGAGGGGCCAGGATCGCCCCTGGCTACAATGGACCTAGCCCCCATCTATGCCTGTCTTGGATGTTGTTGATTAAACAAATGTTACCTTCGGCCATAAGACTAACCATCTACATACCTCAGCCCTCATGTTAAATATTACATCAAGAGCTTCCCCTTTTGTGAGTTCATATTCTGCTGCATGAACTAAAGGGGAACAAAGGGGAACTTTGCTGCTGCCTCATCCACCAATGCTGGTACTGTATGCCTTACCCTTTTAATAGATACTGCAATTAAAGTACCTGGTATGTGTATTATGTGCCATAAGACCCCTAACAATATGGAGATATCCACAGTCTGCTAGAGTGAAATACCGCCATCCTCCATACATTTCTAGCCATTTTTGAGAGTATTTATCAATGGGTGAAAAGGAAAGTTCACCCTTTGATAAATACGACTTTAAAAATGGCATAGAAATGAATGGAGAATGGCGGTATTTCACTCTAGCAGACTGTGCAGATCTCAGAATTTACTCTTTGATAAATATACCCCTAAAACCCTTAAAGGGTTAAGCGTGTAAACATCAGAGAAGACAGTAATATACAGAATCATTTTAAGACTCCATCAGTACTAGGTTCCATGTTTGAAGTGGAAGCTATCATGATATGATTACATAACATAGTAAATGAAATTCATGAAATTAAATGATTTAATAAGTCATTCAATTTCAAGACTGAAGATGTGGATAAACATAACTCTTACAAGTTGCCACCTCTTTAGCCTTACTGGGATAGATTGTTTATATCCCCACAATGGAAAACAATTAGCTCAACTGGTTATATTGGACAAAATAAATAGATTTTCATATACCTTGTGATCACTGTTATATTGTAATATTTAATATTCTGTTGATATGTATTGAAACAGATGCAAATTCTGATTATATGGCTCATAAAGGATTTCGTTAAAAAAAAAACTATAGCAAAAAATAATCTCATTTTAAAGGTTCACCTATGACATTCAAAATACTGAAACCTTAATTACACAATTCATTGATTAAGAGATTAAATGAAAAATGACCTTCATCCTATGACATATATCGATGAGGAGAGATAGTGAGATCAATAAGGTAGATATTGCTTAAGATCTAGAGTATTTATGACAATTAATGTTATATTACCCAGTGTTAACCTTGACTAAATAAGTTGGATGATGATGATGATGATGCTGCAAATGGCAGTAAATCCTGAGAGTCTAAAGTAGAGTAGTAGGCTAAAAATAACTGTATTGCCTTGGTAATAAATTATTAGTTGTAATAAATGTATATACTTGTGCAAAGCTGGATGTACCTGTATGGTATATCAAACGGGGAGGCATTTATTTAAAGAAAATGCAGAAGAAAGTACACAGACAACAATTAAATGGGAATGGAATTTGTGTAAATAAATTGCTTTCCTCACATAACACACTTTACAGGCAGCCATGATAGATGCATTAAAGGAACAGTAACATCAAAAAATGAAATTGTTTTAAAGTAATACAAATATAATGTAGTGTTGCTCGGCACTGGTAAAACTGCTGTGTTTGCTTCAGCGACACTAATTTGTTTATATAAATAAGCTGTTGTGAAGTAATGGGGGCAGCCATTCAATGAAGAAAAGGCTCAGGTTCCACAGCAGATAGCAGATAACATAATGGTGTTATCTGTTATCCACTATTTAACCTGTGCCGTATAGTCTTTTTTTAATTTCCGCCATTGCTACACAGCAGTTTGTTTATATGAACTATAGTCGTGTTTCTGAAGCAAACGGATCAGTTTTACCAGTGCAGGGCAACACTACATGATATTTTCATTACTTTAAAACACTTGCATTTTTTGGTGTGAATGTTGGGGTCACCAGTAAATTAAGGGATTTGTGTAAGGAATCAAACCAGAAGCTCTAGCATGAGATCTAACATCAACAGCTGATCGCTTAACCTCTAGGACAACCCCCACTTATCTATGCATCTCAACTACTGCTGTTATAGATTTGGTATACTGTGTAACTGTACTGTGTACGGCTATTAGCTTGGATGGCATAAATACACAAACAGTCTTTTATTAGTCAGGGAAGTTTCAGGGTTTTATTATTTTTAATGTTTTTTTGTCAGTTATTAAAGTAACATATACTGTATATTGTCCTTCTCTATTGCAGGAATGAGCTTCCAGGGATCATATGAAGTGTTTTTTTTTCTATTTGCACTTACAGTATAAACCATTCTGTTTTACTCATTGCAAAAACTTTTATTCATCAACCTTGGATGATTAAATAATATACAAAAAAAATCTATTGAAAGTCATAAAGAATATGTTAAAAACATTTAATACAAAGCATTTCTCATAGAGAGAAATGTCCTTGGAATATAGTATAGATAAACAAATTCTGCCTCTAACTACCAACTCAATATAGATGATTGCCCAAAGAAAAAAACAATGGTTAAGTACTAGTATTTCAAAGGAAAGATTCCTTTTATTACTTCAGATCCCCCTAATTGCTCTAAATATGTTAACCACCTGCCTGGTTATAAAAAGAAAATAAGGGCGTTATAATTCTAAAAACATCATACCCTTTATCTGTGACTTCTATATATGGAATTGTCAACTTTTTTGAACAGGACTCACAGTAATGATTCAAATATATTTAGCAAAAAACATAATTTAAGTTTAATATTTTATTCTCAAAATAAAATGTAATATTTTATTTAATCTTGTCTTTAGCCAGTCTAGACCCATAGAAAGGTATAATACGACACTTTATTCTAGTACAGTAGATCTGAAACTGACTCATAGTACCATACATTTAATTCTCTTTATTTGAGGTAGAGATTTATTTCTGAATATTTTGTCTGGAGTTCTCTGTCTTTTGAATACATACTGTATATACTTAGTGTTATTTGCCAACAGTACTGTACATAGGGGTACATAATAGTACATAATAACTTACATACATTGATAAATTGGGTAGTGAAGGCCCTGTTTGCAAGGATGTAGAATCTACAGAGAAAAGGGCTGTTTCTGGGGCTGCTGCTATTGGGCTCTATGCACTAGAAGAGTTGAATATCCAATCATTTCAATAACAAAAGGAAATTCAGCTCAAAATTACCAGATGAATCTTTTTGACACCCCTAGCCATTCGCCACTTTATGGAAACCTTACACTTGTGAAGGCAAAGCGAGTGTGGGAGCTGCTTAGCGAGTGTTGCATGTGATCGAAGTGTTGCATGTGAATTAAGTGTTAAGCAGCGTTAAAAACCTTAAGGCGTTTAAAACTGAAAAGGTGTTGGTGAGGAATTACATTTGGGAGACTGTAAGTACCCAGTGTAAATATGAGTGGGTTGGCTGGTATTACTCAGTGTGTGTCTTGTCACATGTATGTGGTGTTGGAGCAGCAGTTCCATGCAGTATTTACATGTGAGAGATGTCGGTGGGATTTCATCTTGGAATCTGAGCTACAGACTCTAAGGGGTGAACTTGCAGCACTGAGAGCATCGGCAAACGAGGGGGAGGAAAGGAGGCTCGCAGAGCAACCACTGGCAGGGGCTAGTGGAGTGGGGGGAGGAGAAGGGGCAGTGGAGGCTAATGAGGGAGGAAGGTTTGTGACAGTCAAGAGGGGAAGTAGGGGACAGAAGAGTAGGGGGGCTGGTCCACAGTTTGTCCAAAACAGCAAATTCGCCGTTTTGGCTGAAGATGCTGGGGAGGAAAACTCCGAACTGGCGTGTATGGAGCAGGCTGACTCTCGGAGCACCCCGGGAGGCAGTGGCTCTAATACGGGTGGTGGGGAGAGTGCAAGGAAGGAAAGGCAGGTTCTAGTTATAGGGGATTCAATTATTAGAAAGGTGGATAGGGTAATCTGTCGCAAGGCCCCTACATGCCGAACAGTCTGCTGCTTGCCTGGTGCTAGGGTTCGGCATGTGGTGGAACGAGTTGACAGATTATTGGGAGGGGCTGGGGAAGACCCAGCGGTCTTGGTACACATAGGTACCAATGACAAAGTTAGAGGAGGTGGTGAAGTCCTCAAAAATGATTTTAAAAAACTAGGTTCAAAGCTGAGGGCGAGGACTTCCAAGGTAATTTTCTCAGAGATATTACCTGAGCCACGAGCAACGCTAAGGAGACAGCGGGAGCGTAGGGAGATTAATGCGTGGCTAAAAGATTGGTGTAGGGAGGAGGGTTTTGGGTTTTTGGAGAACTGGGCTGATTTTTCAGTCGGCTACAGGCTCTTTGCTAGGGATGGGCTGCACCTCAATGATGATGGGGCAGCTGTTTTGGGAGAGAAGATGGCTAGAGGGTTGGAGGAGATTTTAAACTAGGTGTGGGGGGGAGGGTTCAGTAAAAGATTCAGTGGTAGACAGGTTAGATGAGATAGTGGGCAAAGAAAGGGAAAATGGGGGAGGAGATTTGGCTAGGGATACTGTTAAGGATAGGGAGGACCACATGTCATATGTTCAATATGGTGCCAGTATTAAATGTATGTTTACAAATGCAAGAAGTCTGACTGGTAAAATGGGAGAGCTGGAGCTGCTGGTGATGGAAGGAAAATATGATGTGATTGGTGTGGCCGAAACATGGCTGAATGAGTCGCATCACTGGGCAGTAAATATCAGTGGATATACTTTGTTTCGGAGGGACAGAGGCAATAGAAAAGGAGGAGGGGTATGTCTGTATGTTAGGCAGGATTTAAAAGCTCATATAAAGGAGGAGGTTATGTTAGAAAATGAGGGGCCAGAAGTCGTATGGGTGGAGTTCTTCACCAATTGTAAAGAATCCAGCAAATTAATTGTAGGAGTATGCTATAGACCCCCTAATGTAAGTGAGGAGGAAGAGACAAAGCTCCTAATGCAAATAGAAAAGGCTGCTAGTTTAGGTAAAGTAATGATAATGGGGGATTTTAATTACCCAGATATTGACTGGAGCAACGGTACTGCTAGATCAGTTAATGGGAACAAGTTTATAAACTTATTGCACGACAATTTTTAGCACAGGTTGTTGAGGAGCCTACCAGAAAAAATGCTATTCTTGATTTAGTGATCTCAAATGACCCAGAACTTATAGCAAATGTGCAAGTCATTGAACCCCTGGGTAATAGTGACCATAATGTTATATCTTTTAATGTCTGGTGCAAAAAACAAAAATATACTGGGGCAACAAAAACCATGAATTTTGCCAAAGCTAATTTTAGTGCCTTGAGGGCTGCCCTACAGAGCATTGATTGGGGCATTAGGTTTTCAGCTAAAAACACAGAACAGAAATGGTTGTCCTTTAAAATGATATTAAATCATTACTGTTCTCAATTTATTCCCTTAAGGACTAAACGTAGAAGCTCTAAGAATCATCCTGTGTGGCTTAATACAGAGGTAAAGATGTTAATGGGAAAGAAGAGAAAGGCATTTAAAAACTACAAATCTGTAGGGACAGAAGCTGCATTTAATGAATATAAACACTGTAATAAATGTTGTAAATCAGCAATCCGGAAGGCTAAGAAAAGAAATGAAGAGTTAATTGCAGTGGAGGTGAAAACTAACCCTAAAAAGTTTTTTAAATATATTAATAGTAAAAAGATGCAGGTTGAGAGTGTTGCTCCATTAAATAATGGTACCAGTATGGTTGTAACAGATACAGATAAGGCAAATGTGTTAAATCAGTTCTTTTCTTCAGTGTATACAATAGAGGAGTCTGGGTTCACAGGCTCACTTAATAACTGCACGAATGGTTCAGCTCAATCTAGTCAGTGGCTGACTCAGGATATGATTCAAAAAGCTTTAATACAAATTAATGTAAACAAGGCTCCAGGGCCTGATGGCATACACCCCCGGGTTCTAAGAGAGCTTAGTTCAGTTTTAGACCAGCCCTTATTTCTGATTTTCTCAGATTCACTGTCATCTGGTATGGTGCCTATGGATTGGAGAAAAGCTGATGTTATTCCAATATTTAAAAAGGGATTACGATCTCAGCCTGGCAATTATAGGCCAGTAAGATTGACATCTGTGGTGGGCAAATTATTTGAAGGCTTGTTAAGGGATCACATTCAAAATTTTGTCCTAATGAATGGCATTATGAGCAACAATCAGCATGGCTTTATGAAGGATAGGTCATGTCAGACGAATTTGATTGCATTTTATGATGTGGTAAGTAGGGATGTAGCGAACGTCGGAAAAAAAGTTCGCGAACATATTCGCGAACTTGCGCAAAAATGCGAGCGGTTCGCGAACGGTTCGCGAACCCCATAGACTTCAATGGGAAGGCGAACTTTAACATCTAGAAAAGACATTTCTGGCCAGAAAAATGATTTTAAAGTTGTTTAAAGGGTGCAACGACCTGGACAGTGGCATGCCAGAGGGGGATCAAGGGCAAAAATGTATCTGAAAAATCTGCCTGTGTGTGCTTGGAAGAGATAGTGTAGGGGGAGAGCTGTTAGTGATTTCAGGGACAGATGATAGTAAGTTTGCTGGCTAGTAATCTGCTTGATACTGCTCTGTATTGGAGGGACAGAAGTCTGCAGGGATTTGAGGGACATTTTAGCTTAGGTAGCTTTGCTGGCTAGTAATCTACTGTTCTCTTTAAACAACTGCCATACGTTGACCTTGTAGGCATTGTTTGCCCAGTTTTTTTGGACGCAGCCACTGAAGCACAGTTGCCAGAAAAAATATGCCATATAAATGCTGAAAATAGTCATTTTTCGCCATACGTTGACCTTGTAGACATTGTTTGCCCAGTTTTTTTGGACGCAGCCACTGAAGCACAGTTGCCAGAAAAATATGCCATATAAATGCTGAAAATAGTAATTTTTCGCCATACGTTGACCTTGTAGACATTGTTTGCCCAGTTTTTTTTGGTTGCAGCCACTGAAGCACAGTTGCCAGAAAAAATATGCCACATAAATGCTGAAAATAGTCATTTTTTGCCATATACGTTGAGTCAACGTATGGCAAAAAATGACTATTTTCAGCATTTATATGGCATATTTTTTCTGGCCTCTGTGCTTCAGTGGCTGTGGCCAAAAAAACTGGCAAACAATGCCTACAAGGTCAACGTCGTTGACCTTGTAGGCATTGTTTGCCCAGTTTTTTTGGCCACAGCCACTGAAGCACAGAGGCCAGAAAAAATATGCCATATAAATGCTGAAAATAGTCATTTTTTTGGTCGCAGCCACTGAAGCACAGTTGCCAGAAAAATTATGCCATATAAATGCTGAAAATATAAATTTTTTTGGTTGCAGCCACTGAAGCACAGAGGCCAGAAAAATTATGCCATATAAATGCAGAAAATATGCATTTTTTTGGTCGCAGCCACTGAAGCACAGTTGACAGAAAAATTATGCCATATAAATGCTGAAAATATAAATTTTTTTGGTTGCAGCCACTGAAGCACAGAGGCCAGAAAAATTATGCCATATAAATGCAGAAAATATGCATTTTTTTGGTCGCAGCCACTGAAGCACAGTTGCCAGAAAAATTATGCCATATAAATGCTGAAAATAGTAATTTTTTTGGTTGCAGCCACTGAAGCACAGAGGCCAGAAAAATTATGCCATATAAATGCTGAAAATATGCATTTGTTTGGTCGCAGCCACTGAAGCACAGTTGACAGAAAAATTATGCCATATAAATGCTGAAAATATAAATTTTTTGGTTGCAGCCACTGAAGCACAGAGGCCAGAAAAATTATGTCATATAAATGCAGAAAATAGGCATTTTTTTGGTCGCAGCCACTGAAGCACAGAGGCCAGAAAAAATTAAACCAGTAGGGTTTGCACCCTAGTTTGTAACGGTGGCGGAGGGAGGAGGAGGACGCTAAAGGACAGCTGTGTGTGGAGTCATGAGGCTTGAAGAGAAGGACAGCTGCATAGAAGTCAGAACAAGTCTTCCGGCGTGCAGTAACCCTCCGAGATCCACCCCTCATTCATTTTAATAAAGGTCAGGTAATCGACACTTTTGTGACCTAGGCGAGTTCTCTTCTCAGTTACAATCCCTCCTGCTGCACTGAAGGTCCTTTCTGAGAGCACACTTGAGGCTGGGCAAGACAAGAGGTTCATGGCAAATTGTGACAGCTCTGGCCACAGATCAAGCCTGTGCACCCAGTAGTCCAGGGGTTCATCGCTCCTCAGAGTGTCGATATCTGCAGTTAATGCCAGGTAGTCCGCTACCTGCCGGTCGAGGCGTTCTTTGAGGGTGGATCCAGAAGGGTTGTGGCGCTGCCTTGGACAGAAAAACATTTGCATGTCTGACGTTACAGACTGGCCAAAGGGCTTTGTCCTTGCAGGTGTGCTCGTGGCAGGATTACTGGCACCTCTGCCCCTGGAATGTTGATGAGTTCCTGAAGTGACATCACCCTTAAAAGCATTGTACAACATGTTTTGCAGGCTGGTTTGTAAATGCCGCATCTTTTCGGACTTGTGGTATGTTGGTAACATTTCTGACACTTTATGCTTGTACCGAGGGTCTAGTAGCGTTGCGACCCAGTACAGGTCCTTCTCCTTAAGCCTCTTGATACGGGGGTCCTTCAACAGGCATGACAGCATGAAAGACCCCATTCTCACAAGGTTGGATGCAGAGCTATCCATCTCCGCTTCCTCATTATCAAGGACTGCATCATCCACGGTCTCCTCCCCCCAGCCACGTACAAGACCAGGGGTCCCCAAAAGGTCACCACTAGCCCCCTGGGAAGCCTGCTCCTGTTGGTCCTCCTCCTCCTCCTCCACAAAGCCACCTTCCTCCTCTGACTCCACTTCTGGCACCTCTCCCTGCGTTGCAGCAGGTGCCTGGGTTCGTTCTGGTGATTCCGACCAGAAATCGTGCGCTTCCAGCTCCTCGTCACGCTGGTCTACAGCCTCATCTGTCACTCGTCGCACGGCACGCTCCAGGAAGAAAGCGAAGGGTATTAGGTCGCTGATGGTGCCTTCGGTGCGACTGACCATATTTGTCACCTCTTCAAAAGGTCGCATGAGCCTGCAGGCATCGCGCATAAGCACCCAGTAACGGGGGAAAAAAATCCCCAGCTCTGCAGATCCAGTCCTACCACCCAGTTCAAAAAGGTACTCGTTGACGGCCCTTTGTTGTTGCAGCAGACGTTCCAACATAAGGAGCGTTGAATTCCAGCGAGTCTGGCTGTCAGAAATCAAACGCCTGACTGGCATGTTGTAGCGCTGCTGAATGTCAGCAAGGCGTGCCATGGCTGTGTAGGAACGTCTGAAATGGGCCGACACCTTTCTGGACTGGGTGAGAACGTCCTGGAATCCTGGGTACTTGGAGACAAAACGTTGGACTATTAAATTTAACACATGTGCCATGCAGGGCACATGTGTTAAATTGCCTAGTCTCAACGCTGCCAACAGATTGCTTCCATTGTCACACACCACTTTTCCGATCTGCAGTTGGTGTGGGGTCAGCCACCGATCGGCCTGTGACTGCAGAGATGACAGGAGTACAGATCCGGTATGGTTTTTGCTTTCCAGGCACGTCATCCCCAAGACAGCGTGACAACGGCGTACCTGGCACGTCGAATAGCCTAGGGGGAGCTGGGGGTGCACAGGTGTGGAGGAGGAGAAGGAGGACCCAGCAGCAGAGTAAGAAGAAGAAGAAGACGAGGTAGAGAGCGATGGAGGAGTAGAGGTGGTGGCAGAACCGCGTGCAATCCGTGGCGGTGACACCAACTCCACTGTTGTTGTTGAGCTACCCATTCCCTGCTTCCCAGCCATTACCAAGTTCACCCAGTGGGCAGTGTAGGTGACATACCTGCCCTGACCATGCTTGGAGGACCATGCGTCAGTAGTCATATGGACCTTTGGCCCAACACTAAGTGACAGAGATGCGGTAACTTGGCTCTGCACATGTTGGTACAGGTGTGGTATTCCCTTTTTAGAAAAAAAATTGCGGCTGGGTACCTTCCACTGCGGTGTCCCAATTGCTACAAATTTGCGGAAGGCCTCAGAGTCCACCAGCTGGTATGGTAAAAGCTGGCGGGCTAAGAGTGCAGACAAGCCAGCTGTCAGACGCCGGGCAAGGGGGTGACAGTCAGACATTGGCTTCTTACGCTCAAACATGGCCTTCACAGAAACTTGGCTGGTGGCAGATGACTGGGAATGGGAACAGGTGGTCAAGGTGGAAGGCGGAGTGGAGGGTGGTTCAGACGGGTCAAGGAGAGCAGAGGTAGAGCAGTAAGATGCTGGACCAGAAGGAGTGTGGCTTTTAGTTTGCCTCTTGCCTTTGAGGTGTTGCTCCCAAAGTGCTTTGTGCTTGCCGCTCATGTGCCTTCGCATAGAAGTTGTACCTATGTGGCTGTTGGGCTTACCAAGGCTCAGTTTCTGACTGCACTCATTGCAAATTACAATGCTTTTGTCAGAGGCACACACATTAAAAAAATCCCACACTGCTGACTTTTTGGAAGTGTGCGATCTGGCGGTAACAGTAGAAGTTGGCGGAGTTGGCGGTATTGGCGGCAATGGCGGGTGCGTTGGCCGGCTGAACACAGGTGCCGATACATGTTGTTGCCCTACTGATCCCTGCGGGCTGTCCTCCCTGCTTCTTCTAAGTCTTATTCTCCTACTGCCTCTCTGACTCTCCGTCGCTCCATCTGAACTACCCTCCTCTTGCTCTCTTCTACTAGGCACCCACAAAACATCAATCTCCTCATCATCATTCTCCTCAGATGCATCAATTTCTTCTGACACATCACAGAAGGAAGCAGCAGCGGGGACCTCCTCCTCATCACTCATTATGTCCATCTCTATCGTGTTCTCTGCCAGAATTAAATCTGGTGTAAGGTCCTCATCTCCTTCATCTTCTTCTGGCAATAATGGTTGCGCATTACTCAGTTCAAGAAACTCATTGGAAAATAACTCCTCTGACCCCAGTGAAGAAGGGGCACCGGTGGTGGAGGAAGTGTTACGTGGGGTGGCCATAGCAGTGGAGGATGAGGAGGATGTTGTGGTAAAGTTAGAAACGGTAGAGGATGGGGTGTGCTGTGTAAGCCAGTCAACTACCTCTTCAGCATTTTGGGAGTTCAGGGTCATTGGCTTTTTAAAACTGGGCAATTTGCTAGGGCCACAGGATTGCATAGCAGCACGGCCCCTAGCACGGCCTCTGCGTGGCGGCCTGCCTTTGCCTGGCATTATTTTTAAAAAAACAACAACAACAACAAAAACTCAGTTGGTTTTTCTGGAAACGATAATACACACAGCTAGATGGCGGGTTGAAGAAAACACTGTGCAAATAATGCCTACAAAGTCAACGTATACACTACTACAGCGGTGGATACGGATTACGTAAAATATATGAATGCTGCTTGAAAAAAAGTAACTCAAGTGGTTTTTCTAGAGACGATAATATTATCAATATTTAGACAAAATGTGAACAAGGTCACACAGCTCGATGGCGGGTTGAAGAAAACAGTGTGCAAATAATGCCTACAAGGTCAACGTATACACTACTACAGCGGTGGATACGGATTACGTAAAATATATGAATGCTGCTTGAAAAAAAGTAACTCAAGTGGTTTTTCTAGAGACGATAATATTATCAATATTTAGACAAAATGTGAACAAGGTCACACAGCTCGATGGCGGGTTGAAGAAAACAGTGTGCAAATAATGCCTACAAGGCCAACGTATACACTACTACAGCGGTGGATACGGATTACGTAAAATATATTATGGCTGCTTGAAAAAAGTGACTCCGGTGTTTTTTCTGGAGACGGTAATATTATGGATATTTAGACAGAATGGGAACAAGGTCACACAGCTCGATGGCGGGTTGAAGAAAACAGTGTGCAAATAATGCCTACAAGGCCAACGTATACACTACTACAGCGGTGGATACGGATTACGTAAAATATATTATGGCTGCTTGAAAAAAGTGACTCCGGTGTTTTTTCTGGAGACGGTAATATTATGGATATTTAGACAGAATGGGAACAAGGTCACACAGCTCGATGGCGGGTTGAAGAAAACAGTGTGCAAATAATGCCTACAAGGCCAACGTATACACTACTACAGCGGTGGATACGGATTACGTAAAATATATGAATGCTGCTTGAAAAAAGTGACTCCGGTGTTTTTTCTGGAGACGGTAATATTATGGATATTTAGACAGAATGGGAACAAGGTCACACAGCTCGATGGCGGGTTGAAGAAAACAGTGTGCAAATAATGCCTACAAGGCCAACGTATACACTACTACAGCGGTGGATACGGATTACGTAAAATATATGAATGCTGCTTGAAAAAAGTGACTCCGGTGTTTTTTCTGGAGACGGTAATATTATGGATATTTAGACAGAATGGGAACAAGGTCACACAGCTCGATGGCGGGTTGAAGAAAACAGTGTGCAAATAATGCCTACAAGGCCAACGTATACACTACTACAGCGGTGGATACGGATTACGTAAAATATATGAATGCTGCTTGAAAAAAGTGACTCCGGTGTTTTTTCTGGAGACGGTAATATTATGGATATTTAGACAGAATGTGAACAAGGTCACACAGCTCGATGGCGGGTTGAAGAAAACAGTGTGCAAATAATGCCTACAAGGCCAACGTATACACTACTACAGCGGTGGATACGGATTACGTAAAATATATGAATGCTGCTTGAAAAAAGTGACTCCGGTGTTTTTTCTGGAGACGGTAATATTATGGATATTTAGACAGAATGGGAACAAGGTCACACAGCTCGATGGCGGGTTGAAGAAAACAGTGTGCAAATAATGCCTACAAGGCCAACGTATACACTACTACAGCGGTGGATACGGATTACGTAAAATATATGAATGCTGCTTGAAAAAAGTGACTCCGGTGTTTTTTCTGGAGACGGTAATATTATGGATATTTAGACAGAATGGGAACAAGGTCACACAGCTCGATGGCGGGTTGAAGAAAACAGTGTGCAAATAATGCCTACAAGGCCAACGTATACACTACTACAGCGGTGGATACGGATTACGTAAAATATATTATGGCTGCTTGAAAAAAGTGACTCCGGTGTTTTTTCTGGAGACGGTAATATTATGGATATTTAGACAGAATGTGAACAAGGTCACACAGCTCGATGGCGGGTTGAAGAAAACAGTGTGCAAATAATGCCTACAGGGCAAATAATGCCTAAAAGGTCAACTTATACACTACTACAGCGGTAGTAAAATAAAAAAAAGTAAAATAAAAAAAAAATGAATATTAAAAAAAAAATTAAAGTTGGTGCTGCTGAACTACTAGGAGCAGCAGATTAGCACACCAGTCCCACTCCCCAACACTGCTAGACTAATAGCACTGGGCTCTTATAGTAGTAGTAGTAGTAGTAGTAGTAGTAGTAAAACAACAAAAAAATAAATAAAAGCAGTCCTTACAAGGACTACTGTTATTGCAGCAGTCAGCAGATGAGATCAGAAGCAGGACAGCTGCCCACTGCAGCTACATACAGAGCACTGCAGTAGAAGGTAGATTACTAGCCAGCAAAGCTACCTAAGCTAAAATGTCCCTCAAACCCCTGCAGACTTCTGTCCCTCCAATAACAGAGCAGTATCAAAACGATTACTAGCCAGCAAACTTTCAACTGTCCCTGAAATCACTAACAGGCAGCAGCTCTCTCCCTACACTATCTCTTCAGCACACACAGGCAGAGTGAAAAAACGCTGCAGGGCTTCGGTTTTTATAGGGAAGGGGAGTGGTCCAGGGGAGAGCTTCCTGATTGGCTGCCATGTACCTGCTGGTCTGGGGTGAGAGGGCAAAAAAAAGCGCCAACAATGGCGAACCCAAAATGGCGAACGTCGCGCGACGTTCGCGAACTTCCGGCGAGCGCGAACACCCGATGTTCGCGCGAACAAGTTCGCCGGCGAACAGTTCGCGACATCTCTAGTGGTAAGTAAGATTCTGGATAGTGGGGGGGCAGTAGATGTGATCTATTTGGATTTTGCCAAAGCGTTTGATACTGTGCCCCACAAACGACTGCTTTCTAAACTAAGGTCTGTTGGGCTTAATGAAGTCGTTTGCACATGGATAGGAAACTGGCTACAGGATCGGGTACAGAGGGTGGTTGTTAATGGGACATTCTCTACTTGGAGTAAGGTTCTTAGTGGGGTCCCCCAGGGCTCAGTATTGGGTCCACTTTTATTTAACTTGTTCATTAATGACTTAGGGGAGGGTGTTGTAAGTAATGTATCAGTGTTTGCAGATGACACAAAATTATCCAGCCCAATTAATTCCATCCAGGATGTGGCATCCTTGCAACAGGATCTTGACAAACTGGCAATCTGGGCAGCTAAGTGGCAAATGAGATTCAATGTTGATAAATGTAAAGTCATGCACCTGGGATGTAAAAATATCCAAGCCACTTATACCCTTAATGGGACTGCACTAGGCAAATCCATTATGGAAAAGGACCTTGGAGTCCTTGTAGATGATAAACTTGGCTGTAGCAAGCAATGCCAGTCAGCAGCATCAAGGGCAAATAAGGTCTTGAGCTGTATTAAAAGGGGCATAGAGTCACGGGAGGAGGGGGTCGTTCTTCCACTGTATAGAGCACTTGTAAGGCCCCATCTAGAATATGCCGTACAGTTTTGGTCTCCATCACTCAAACAGGACATTATTGTATTAGAGAGGGTACAGAGAAGGGCAACTAAGCTGGTAAAAGGTATTGAAAATCTTAGCTATGAGGAAAGACTGGCCAAATTGGGGATGTTCACGCTGGAGAAGAGGCGCTTAAGGGGTGATATGATAACTATGTATAAATATATAAGGGGATCATATAATAATCTCTCTAATGCTTTATTTACCAGTAGGTCTTTCCAGCTGACACGAGGTCACCCATTCCGATTAGAAGAAAAGAGGTTCCGCCTAAATATTCGGAAGGGGTTTTTTACAGTGAGAGCTGTGAAGATGTGGAATTCTCTCGCTGAATCAGTTGTACAGGCTGATACATTAGATAGCTTTAAGAAGGGGTTGGATGGCTTTTTAGCAAGTAAGGGAATACAGGGTTATGGGAAATAGCTCATAGTCCAAGTTGATCCAGGGACTAGTCCGATTGCCATTTTGGAGTCAGGAAGGAATTTTTCCCCCTCTAAGGCAAATTGGAGAGGCTTCAGATGGGTTTTTTGCCTTCCTCTGGATCAACTGGCAGATAGGTAGTTAATAAACAAAAAAAAAAAAGGTTGAACTCGATGGACATGTGTCTTTTTTCAACCTTACTTACTATGTTACTATGTTACTATGATTGCGGTCCTTAATGCATCACATTTCCAAGAAAATAATGTCCATTTTAAACAGATGGCATTATGAATGCTATGAGTAAAGCATATTAAAAGCCTGACATGAATTGGAAGCTGATGGGCCAGCACAATAAAATTGATCAATGACTCTGATAAGATTCACTAAAATAAAACTGTGTTTGCAAGCATTTGCAGTTTCCCTTATGTCAGATTGGCATTTGACGGCTTCCAAAATGATGACTAAATTAAAGCAGAATCTGTGCATGAAACAGCCATTTCTATGTGACACCAAAAAAGGATCTATAATGCAGGATTCAATATGCCCATTGTAGCAAAAAGAAAACAACTGAGATCAAATGTACTTATTTTAAGAGCACATGCGTCTGTGGCCTAGCTCTGAACCTTGCAGAGCACATCACGTCAGAGGGGCGCAAGTCTGCCTTGTCCTTACTGCCTGTGCCACAATGGATCCTCACAATCTACTGATAAAAAGAAGAATTACGTCTACTGTCTGAGCTCAGTGGTCACATCTTTTGTCACAGGAATCAGATCAAATGCAATGCACAAATCATCTCCATAAAATCAACTGTTGTTTATTATATTTTTACAATGTTTGTTATATTTACTGCTGCAGAACTGAGAATTGCCTACATATTGCTATCATACTGACATTTTATTTAGATATGTCTACCACAATCCTTAATATGCTTATACAAGAAAAATATAAAAATGTAGTCCAGAGTGTGGCACTACTGTCTGCAGGGCATTCCTGGGATTACCCCTGACCATAGGTATGGCTTTTTTGCATTTTTTGACCAAAGACAACCTCTGCACATTTTACCCTTATATATTCAGTTCTTACAGGAGCTGCAAATGCTGTTACTTAATTTGCAAAAAAGGTTGTGGATTAGATAGGGGCAAGGTTCAAACTGCAAAATGTCTTTTGTACTTTTTACCATGTTACATAGTGATACATTGTCTCTCAATGGCCTTGATGCTCTAAATCAGGGGTCGCCAACTTTTTTTATTTGGGCGCCACATTTAAATGTAAAAAGACTTGGAGAGCAACACAAGCACAAAAAGATCTATGTGGATGTCAAATAAGGGCTGTGGCTGGCTGTTTGGTAGCCTCTATATGGACTGGCAGCCTACAGGAGGTTATATTTGACAGTACACCTGGTTTTATGCAACCAACACTTGCCTCCAAGCCAGCAATTCAAAAATAAGCACCTGCTTTGAGGCCACTGGGAGCTACATCCAAGGGGTAGTGAGCAACATGTTGCTTACAAGCTACTGGTTGGGGCCCATTGCTCTATATTATGACTAGATCCAGTATTTGCTGGGAGTCTCCCTGATTTTCTTACATACTTCATTGAAATTCAACAATATTGTTTGAAGCACTGAAGCAGGGATCAATGTATGCTTGGCAAAGATGCCCACAGATCTGTTGAATCCTGATAGGCACCTCTGGGAAAGTAAATACTATTACGCAGCCTTTGGTTATCCTACTGTTGATGTGCTATCTGCTGGTATACTGTACATCAATAGATACTGAAAATTAAAAATGTATGCATATCTATCATCCTTCATCAGAGATGATTCTTAAATTAGACATATTCTTCCCCTTAAGCCTACCCATTTGCTCCCAATACCAAGGTGGGAACTCTAACTTAACTGTAGATGCAAGAATATACAGAAATAAAGATCAGTTGCTTAAACTGTAATGAAACAAGTAGTGCTATATAGCGGTAATGACCCCAGCAACAAGCATATAAAACAAGATCATCAATATTTGGGTGGAAGATAACTAAAATAAACAGCACTAGGTCATCTGTGCTAATTTTTGCAGTCAATAAACTTTCTATGTTTGATAACATCAAGCTGGCAAGGAAGGGCTAAGATTATGCTGAAGAAGTGGATTGCAATAGAAGGGATTACAAAGAGGTGTATACCTTCTTTAATCTGTCTCTTTTACACCCCCGGTTCTCCACAGTAGGCATTTCAAATGTTAAGGGGAAATTTATTTCAACATCTTTAGCATTCTCCAGCATACTATCAATGACTAAAGCATGATGGGACATATAGTCCACCAACCTTAAAAAAAAGAGAAGAAAGTTTGAGTCTTCAAAGGCCAATATCCCCACATATTAGAACCCTGTCTGTTCTGTTTATACTCTGTTCTTGGTTTTATTTGAACATTGTCCAAGGAATTCTTATGTTTTTCTAGTTCCAAGTACTCATGTAATGTTATATCTGCTTTTCTTTTTGATTACTGTATAATATTAGCAAGTAAAAGTTGCATAGTAATATGAGGTTAGATAAGTTGACTGATGTAGGGCCAGTAAGGATGATTTTCACTGGAAAATTCTCTTGCATCTGTAATCTTTTGCAATATGGAAAATATATATAAACACATAACAAGGACATAGATCTCTAACATTTAAAGGGTCATTTAACCAAGTAAGTGTAAGCAAATGGCTAAGTTTTTTTACACAGAATACTGCACTTTTCCCAAAAATGTACATCATTGCAGCCAGCAGGAGGCATTGAGTCCAATGCACTTGCATTTGCATATGATTCTTTAATTGCAAGTCTGTTGTGTGCATGCCACTAGCCGGTGTGTGCACCCTGGAATTATTACTTTGAAGGTGGTGGTACAGTAGCTTCAGAGTTTTCCTGCAAAAGAATGTTTCTAGCACAGGATTTGGGGGACAGAATGACTTACCAATAACAAGTGAAAGTGCAAGGAACTGTTTGGATGCAAGTTCCTTTAATGAATGGCATCAATACGAGCACAAACTGCTTCCAAGGGCAACTGCAACCATTACTGAGCTCTATAGTTTGCAAAATATTACAGTGATTCCATCCAAACTGCAAAAACATTATGATTCTACAGGGATAATTCCAACTCCTATTGTTTTTTAATTATATCTCAACTGTCTTTGTAGGTTCCAAGTATAAACTTGACCTTAAGAGCCATGTCAAGGTGATTAGACATACTTTGTCTTTGGCAACCAAACTCTGTAATCAAATGCTGGATTTTCTTTTAAATTAACAAAGATTTCGTTGTTTACTTAGTGCTTTTCTTAACACAAGCCAGAGAAAGCTAAAGTGATTGAAAATTCTTTTTAGTGAGGTATCGTTAATCATCCAGCTCAGATTCATAATTCCTAAGTATTTGATAGAGAATAAGCCTATCTTAATGAATTAATCAAAAAGTAGGCAATGTATAAACAGTATATTTTAATATCTGAATATAATGTCTATAATAAGGAGTTATTTTCAAATTAACCTTCAAAGGGTTTACTATTTTCTATTTTATACATTAACTTGCTAGAAGATTATATATATATTTCTTTACAGTATAGAAATATATACAGATGAAGCCACTTGGATTTGTGAGATAAATGCGTCATGACTCATGGTTAATTGAAGAAACTGCGTTATCTAAAGTCATCTTAACTCATTTAATGCATTTAACCTTTCCATTAGCATACCAAAGCACCATTGTGAACAATGGTGAATGCTGTAATTAGATGGGATGTTGTGACGCAGTTTTCTGTGTTAAATGAGATAAATGGGATATCTGTGTTTAGTTATTCTGTGTCAAACAGACAAACCAAAGTGGCTGTATCTGTATAGATATATATTCCTTATGTATACCAGCACTCACCATGTTGCAAATCGAGTCCCGGGTGCTCCTCATTATTGTGGATAATAGAAAATTTTTAGGAGCACTCGCGGATATAACAGTAAGTGAATTAATTCAAACTTTCACAAAATCCCCCAAATCTACACGTCTACACTACACATCTATACGTTTTGTTCTCCTTGAACCGCCAGCAGGATTTCTGATTTTGTGAAAGTTTGAATAAATTCACTTGTTATATCAATGAGTGCTCCTAAATATTTTCTCTATCTGTCTGTCTATCTATCTATTATCTATCTATCTATCTATCTATCTATTATCTATCTATTATCTATCTATCTATCTATCTATCTATCTATCTATCTATCTATCTATCTATCTATCTATCTATCATAAATCAATAATGCATCAGTACTTCCTCAGCTGTGATTGTTTCAAACAATCACAGCTGTAGTATTTACAACACCCCAGAGGTGTATACATTGGCAACATTGACACCACAGAGTACATACCCTTACTAACCTTGATGTTGGAGCCTCTGGCTGCACTCAACACTCCTAAAGTGATCTA
The DNA here is from genome assembly GCF_017654675.1 of Xenopus laevis. NCBI lineage: Eukaryota > Metazoa > Chordata > Amphibia > Anura > Pipidae > Xenopus > Xenopus laevis. Next base: position 56,197,050 of record NC_054388.1, on the reverse strand, counting down.
TTACAAATTACACCCATCCACATTTTTTGGCTGTGCTGATATTACACTGAAATCAAACATCATAAAGTCAGACAAAGAGTTGTTTAAATGTTTTGGTGCTCGGAAAAAATGTTATATACAGAGACCTGCATTCCACCAATAAATACAATGTTTTTGGCTATTTGTGGAGCTGTATTCATGAGGGCATATGGTGCAGAAAGCAAACCCTAACCCAACCTTTAACTTGTATGGTGGGCGCAGGCAGCAACATGCCTGGTACAGGACAGGGCTGTCCTGGAGCCGTTGTATTTTTTGTCCAGTGAGAGAACAGAGTGACGACTGCCCCTGCCACGATTCCAAAGTGAATGATTGCTAAGGGGTTAATTTTTGCTTATGACCCCTAATGTGTTCTATGGTCTGCTATCCATGAAGACTCATTCCTGATATGGCTAGCATGCTGATATTTGTAGTCCAGCAATATTTCTGGACACTCAATTTATCTATTTATATATGAATACAATGCAAGTAAACAGAAACTGTTTGCATTTGTTTAGGTCAAGGACAACAGTTTATTTTGTGTTCATTTATTGGTGCTATTGAAAGAAAAAAACAAATACCATAGCCCTTATGTGTTTGACTTATGGCTCAGAATCACTGGTCTCCAGTAACCAATTCATAGTTCCGTGATCAGTATTAATGATACAATGCCCAAGATTTCAATCTTCCAGTTATAACAGGGATATAAACTTCCAGCCGACATCTGCATCTGTGCTCATCCTTGTTCTAAAAATATCTACCAAAGGCTGAAGACACTAACTTACAATGACAATTATAAGAGACTAATTCATAAAATTTTAAGTGCAATTGCTGTGATTTAGCTACAGGTCGTAAAATAAAATCTGCATTTTATGGAAATAAATAATCATTTATGACAACCTGACATATTTTGAGGAGCCTGCATACCCTTAATAGCTTTTGAAATGGTGGACTTTTCCATTTAGTGATTTGGTTTGTTATCCTGTGCAAATCTATTACTCAGATTGGTAATTGCTTTTACATCTCCTAACAGCTAATTGTCACATTTATGGTTTCCATGGGGATAAGGATAAAAATGTAAAAAGTATTAGTTGTCAAGGGCAAAGAAAAGAATCATCTTCACTTCCTTTAACTCATAAAGTAGACTTTGAGACAGATCTTTGAATGAAAACATTAACATGTATTAATCACTTTGTGAAAAAAGATGCAGTAATGGAATATAGTTTCATTTGATTACGTATTTTAAAGAACTGGATCACATCAAAATAAGCAGCACTTCAAAAGAAGTAAAGCATAATCATGCATGTGTAACACAGAATAATTTTGTAATGTGCAAGTTCAATTATTAAAACAAGTTCAATATCACTGGAAGAGCACATCTTTTTAAATGTTTTCATGCACGCTCAGGCAATGATTTCATGCAAGCATTCAGCTTAATGGAAAGGTGTTTACAGTAATTTTACAATATGCATAAAACTGCTCATGGTGAAAAGAACGCAAATACCTTACTAATAGCTGACCTGTTCTGTACTGTCACGTGTCTTTAAGACAATCTATACATATTATACGGATCTGCACATAGCAGAATTGTTGCTATGTTTCTTTGGTCCTTACATTCATAATGTACCAGCTGTAATAGGCTTGTTTAATAATAGACCAGCAGAAAAGAGTGATTTATTAAAAAAAAAACCCTCTTAATTGTTAGCTTTTCCCTCTAATGGTGGAAAATGGAGGCAAAATGCTATAATTTCTTCAAACACATTTTTTTTTCATTAAGAGGGATTATGCACACTGCCTCCCACCAGATTTGTTTCAGCCAACCCTATTTTGTAAAGTTCAGGAGAGTTATAGGAAAGTTTTAGTGTCCTCTTTAAAGACATTTTAAATTTTATAACTTTTCAAATGATGTCATGAAACATAAAAAATATATTTTATAATGTATTGAAGATACTTCTGTCATTCTGGCAAATTCACTACATGGCAAATTTTCAACTGTGTAGGCTTTGCAACACTTCGTGCCATTTTGTCAGGGGGATAAAGCGTCAGCATTTCCTTGCTGAGACCCGGGTCTGTGCTCTACAGAGAACTTAAAGTCTTGCAAGGCCAGAAACCATCTCATAACCCTTGCATTATTCCCTTTATTTCTAGACATCCATCTTAAGGGAGAATGGTCAATTTAAACTGTCTACCCAACAAATAATACCTCAAGGAGTCCAAAGCCCATTTTACGGCTAGACACTCCCTTTCTACTACGGAGTAGTTTTTTTCTGCTGGAGTTAACTTCCTGTTAAGATAAACTACAGGGTGCTCCTCTGAATTAACTGCCTGTGATAGGACTGCTCCTAGCCCAACATCAGAGGCATCTGCTTGTACCAGAAACTCTTTCTTGAAGTCTGGTGTAATTAACACTGGCCTTTTGCATAACATTTCTTTTAACCTTTGGCAGACTTTTTTCCTTTTGTAAGGTCTGAAAGTGGGGCGGCTGTAGTAGCAAAGTTGGGCACAAATCTTCTGTAATAACCTGCAATCCCCAGAAAGGCTCTAACTTGTTTTTTTGAAATCGGCTGGGGCCAGGTTTTAATTGCCTCAATCTTATCTATTTGGGGTTTTATTACTCCCCGTCCTATATTATACCCCAGGTACCGGGCTTCTTCCATGCCTATTGTGCACTTTTTTGGATTGGCTGTTAACCCAGCTTCCCGTATGGAATTTAGAACAGCCTGTACCTTTGAAAGATGGGAAATCCAGTCCCTGCTAAAGATCACTACATCATCTAAATATGCTGAGGCATACCTACTATGTGGCTTGAGTATACGGTCCATCATTCTCTGAAAAGTGGCGGGGGCCCCATGTAAACCAAATGGCAGAACAGTGTACTGAAAATGGCCTTCTGGGGTAGAAAAAGCCGTCTTTTCCTTTGCCCTGTCTGTCAAGGGTACTTGCCAATAGCCTTTGGTAAGGTCAAGAGTAGAGATGTATCTAGCTTGGCCCAACCTTTCAATTAGTTCATCTACCCTTGGCATGGGGTAAGCATCAAATTTGGAGATCTCGTTTAACTTTCTGAAATCATTGCAGAACCTTAAGCTGCCGTCAGGTTTGGGAATTAAGACAATGGGGCTGGACCACTCACTGTGTGACTCTTCTATTACCCCAAGACTCAACATATTTTTAACCTCTGTTGAAATTGCCTGTCTTTGAGCCTCAGGTATCCGATAGGGCTTTAACTTAACTTTTACCTGAGGGTCAGTAATAATGTTGTGTTTTATGACATTAGTTCGACCTGGCAATTGAGAAAAAACATCTCTGTGTCTTTGTAGAAACTCCCTTACTTCCTGAGACTGAGATGAAGATAGAGTTTCAGCAATTTTAACCTCAGGTTCCTCTTGGGAGTGGGACACTCTAGGACATCCCACTGCTGATAAAACCTTGCAATCTTTCCAGGGTTTTAGTAAATTAATATGGTATATCTGAAGAGGTTTTCTTTTTCCTGGCTGATATACCCGGTAGTTTACCTCATTCACCTTTTCCCTAATCTCATAGGGTCCCTGCCATTTGGCTAGGAATTTACTCTCAACAGTGGGTACTAGGACCAACACCCGGTCCCCTGGGTTAAAGGCACGCACCTTAGCTGATTTATTGTAAACTCTAGCCTGCCCTTCTTGAGCTTGACGCATATGCTCTCGAACAATAGGCATAACTGCATTTATCCTCTCCTGCATCTGCATGACATGTTCAATTATACTTTTATGGGGGGTAGTTTCTTGTTCCCAAGTTTCTCTGGCAATATCTAATAGGCCTCGGGGATGTCTACCATATAGCAATTCAAATGGGAAAAACCTGTGGAGGCCTGTGGTACTTCCCTTATAGAAAACATTAGATAGGGTAACAAATAATCCCAGTCTTTTCCATCTCGGTCTACTACTTTTTTAAGCATGGCTTTGAGAGTTTTATTAAATCTCTCCACTAACCCATCCGTTTGGGGGTGATACACAGACGTACGAATGTGGGTTATTCTAAACAACCTACATAACTCTTTCATTATTTTAGACATGAAAGGTGTCCCCTGGTCAGTTAAGATTTCCTGTGGTATTCCCACCCTGGTAAACATTTGAAATAGCTCCTTTGCAATGAGCTTTGATGATGAGTTCCTGAGAGGGATTGCCTCTGGGTAACGGGTGGCATAGTCTAGAATTACCAAAATATGTTGGTGGCCCCGGGCCGATTTAGGTAGAGGGCCAACTAGATCCATGGCAATCCGCTCAAAAGGAACCTCAATAATAGGAAGTGGTATTAGTGGGCTCCGAAAATGTGGTTGGGGCGCATTCATTTGACACTCGGGACAAGACTCACAAAACTCTTCAACAGCTTTATATATCCCTGGCCAAAAGAATCTTTGCATGATTCTCTCTTTAGTTTTTCTTACCCCTAGGTGCCCCCCCAAAATATGCGAATGAGCCAGGTCTAACACCATTTTTACATAGGGCTGAGGTACCACCAGCTGTTCTAGCACCTCCTCCTGTACCTTATCTACTCTGTACAGTAAATCATTTTGCACCACAAAGTGAGGATACCCTATGTTGGTCTCTGGCTCCTGAGGCACCCCATTTATTACCTTAACACTTCTCCAGGCATTAACTAAATTAGGGTCCTTTATCTGGGCACTTCCAAAGTTGTCCCTTGAGACTGGCAAGTCAGGCAACTCTGTTTCAGAAGGGGGTTCCTCTGGGTCCCCAGCCATAACCTCTAAAGGGAAGTTATCAAGGAAACTTGTAAAGGGTGCTACCGAGTCACCTGTTACCAGATTCTCCTCTGGGATAGGGCCATTACCAATATTTCCCTCCAACGTGTTTATGGGGGGTACTACCTGTGTTTTATCCCACAATTCCCAAAACATAGGAAAATCACATCCAATAATGGCACTGTGTAACAGGTTTTTAACCACACCCACTGCATGCTTTACAGTGCCACAAGGAGTCTCAAAAGTTAGTGTAGCCGTAGTATAATCTTTAGTGTCACCATGTATACAGATGACTCCAATCTGCCTTGGCTGAAGCTTTTCTGTGTCAACCAGACTGGCATGCACCAGGGTGACCAAACTTCCCGAGTCTAATAGAGCCCTCAGTGGATGCTCCTCTATTTTGATAGAGCACATTTGTCTGTCTATCTCACATTCCAAGTGGGCTGTGCACACAGGGCTTGCAAACATCGACATGCGTCTGCCTAGTTCACACTCCATTGGCTCATGAAGTAAAGGTCACTCAGCGGCCATATGTCCTAGTCCTTGGCACCGCCAACACACAGTTTGTGCCCTGTCTCTGGAAAAAGTACCACTTTTAGGGCTAGGTGCCCTTTTGGGCCTGATTTGTACAGGAGTCTTTCCCCTTGCCTTAGGAGCCTGCGTCACCCCTTGCCCAAAAGGAACAGTCTTACCAGAGTCTGTGGTCTTGCCGAACTTAGAGATACCCTCTTAGAATACAGCTCCTGGACATACAGTACTCCTCTGTAGTGGTATAGCGTTCCACAACTGAAATAAGCTCATCCACATCTCTGGGATCCGTACGTCCAATGCAACGCTGTAGTTTTAGCGGCAGGGCTCTGATAAAACGGTCACAGACAACTCTCTCCACGATCTGACTGGAAGTAAGTGCCTCCGGCTGTAACCACTTGTTGGTAAGATGGAACAAATCAAACATTTGGGATCTCACCGGTTTGGTAGGGTTATACTCCCAGACATGGACCCTCCGGGCTCGGACAGCCAGGGTAACACCCATCCTGGCCAGGATTTCCCCCTTCAGCTTGGCATACACTTTGGCATCCTGCCAGCTAAGATCATAATATGCATTTTGGGGTTCACCTCCGACCCTTTCAAAGATGGTCAGGTAAGCTTCATCATCATCATCAAGTGTAAGTTTTTGCAGGGAGGACTGGATCAACTTTTGCGACCTGGAAACTGACCCCACTTGTCTCTCTGCCATAACTTGAATCTGCTGCTGCAATGACTGATTTACCAGCTGCTGTTCTTTCACAGAGGCCTGATAAGAGTCTGATAATTGTTGCGTTTGTTCCACATTTAGTCGGTTGGCCTCTTGCTGCAGTTGGTTTGCCTGCTGCTGGTTAGCTTTTGCCAGTACTAGCTGCTTTACTAGTTCCTCCATAATTGCTGAGAAATTCCTTTTAAGAGTACTGTCTCTTTAAGAATCTTGCCCGCATCCAAACACCATATGTGGGGATTTGCTCAATTGGTGGCTGCAGTGCTTGCATAACATGAAGTGATCAGCAAGTGGAGTTTGTAAACAGGACTGGGCCTGCTCATTTATTCAGCAAAATAATACAGTTCAAGTGTAAAATGAAAACAGCTTACTTCAGCATGGCATAAATCCAAACAGTCAGGAACTTTCAATGCCTCCTTACAAGCCCCAGTACCTCTCTCAATGAGTGTGGCTGGCTTGGTTTTAGGGAGCCTGATCTCTCCTCTCAGTGCTTCCCCCTTCTCACTGTTCTGAATTGTAACACTCCTTTTACCATTCAGTCACCTGACATGCTCCTGGCACAAAATCCGTAATGGACCTAGGAATGGAAGCTTCATCCCACCCAATGCTCTACAAAGCCTCCGGACTCCAGGACCCAGACCAGAAATTCAAAACAACTCAGAGAAAACCCATAAGCTGGTTTTCTCCCTATATCTATTCCCTGGAGCCCCTCACCATGTATAGGTAAGAAACCTAGGTGAAATATAGACACCATTTATAACTTTTCCAGCTGGTGTCTCACAATATATATATATATATATATATATATATATATATATATATATATATATATATATATATATATATATATATATATATATATATATATATATATATATATATATATACTGTGTCAGGAATTGTTTAGCCTGTTTGTGCCAAGGGTGATATTATCTTTAAGTACAGACAATCAGGATGTGATATGTCTTATACCATATGGGGCCTATTTATTAACATTCATATTTCTATTGTTTCATGACTCTCTAAGAATTTGTGGTTTGCCTATATTTCTTTAAAACTCTAACAATTTGAGTTTCAATAAGTGAAAAATACACAAAAAACTCTAATACAAAAATTTGCCACATATAGTTTGTTGAGGTCCCATAGAAGTCAATGGGAGCTGCACTGGTCCTATTGGACATTTTTTAATCAATTCAGGCTTTTAGAGGTTTTATTTTCTTTTTTTCACTAAGAATTGTCCAAAAAAACTAAAATTTTTAGAGGTTTTCATATTTTTTTCAAATTGTTCACAGTACTTTTTAAATTTGGATATTTTAATAAATTCCATGGCATTTGTGTTTTTTGAGAAAGTGAGTTTAGTTGTGATTGCAAAAAACTACAAAACCACTAAAATGAAACTATTGATAAAAAGGCCTCTTTTGGGGGAACGTAATAAAAGTCGGTATTGGAAAAAACATTTTGCAATGTGAAAAATTATGCCTTTGCACAAACAAAATTTCCTCTGCATAAATTTAATATAGCTTTTGCGAACCTAGAAACTGTTTACCGACCTTTTCCGACAGCAGAAGAAGGTTTAGGAATTTTATAGTTTGAGCCAGTGCGCAGTAAACGTAATAAAACATTTTACTGAAAAAGTAATGTTTAATCCAAATGATTAAAACACCTTCAAGCACTTCTTAAAAGTGTGCAATTAAAATCCGCAAAGTAATAACAGAAGAATATTACATGACGAAATACTAATTTTTATTATTTCAGCAAATTGTTTTTGTATGTTTATTACATTCCCTCATATACTGTATGTTGTGCAGGGCTTTCTTAGCCTGTTCATACCAAAAGTAATTCTGCAAGCCCTCTAATAATGGGGCATTACTATATCTGCACAAAATAACCAATTAGACTGTGCCATTTTTTCATGACTAGCCAATATACTTGGGCAAAATTTATTCGCCAGACACGAATTTGCGCGTTTCGCCGCCAGTGAATAAATTCACGAAATTGCAGCGAAAATGCCGGCGGCGACAATTTAGATGCCAACGTCAATTAGTGGACACTAATAAATTTGCCTGCAAAAAAATAGCTGGGACAAAAAATTTGGTGCGCCTCAAAATTACTGCGTGCATCAAAATCATTCAGATTCCCATTGACATTAAAGATTTTTGACAATAGTTGCGCGTATAAAAATTGTCGGTCACGTTAAAATTTCACGCGTCAAAGTTATTTTGATGCCCATTAACTTCAATGCATTTTCGCTAATTTTTTCGCCATTTTGCAAATTTTTCGACAAAGCGAAATGGGATAGATTCACCCATAACTTATTGTTTTATTCAAATTCCCTGTGAGCCAGACAGTCAGTTAATGCCATTATCGGCAGCACTTATTTCCACTTTTCTAAATTTTGTCTGCATTGCTTACTGTGATACATTGCATGATAGCATAAATAATTGATATCTTCCTTCCACTTTGGAGAACATATCACTTTGAATTTGCACTTTGTCCCATACATTAATAACAGTGAGAGCCTGTATAAATTACACCTAATGAAATGGGTTTTATTTCTGTAAAAAGGAAAAATATTAACTGCAATGGGATTTCTTAGATCAGAAAATCAGGGAGCTGATAGAACATATACAAAGGGGGGTTGTGGGAGCACCCGCATTGCTAAGTAAAAATATATAGAAGTATAAGGGAAGTGCTACTGGCATATCCAAATGGGTCAGTGCACATTCCCTGGGCCCCTGTCTTCAGTAATTCAGTAGATATGCAAATGCATGTGTTAACAAAGACAGGGGTTTTTAGTTACAAAGTTATGATCATAAAGTTGAAAAGCCACCATACCACGTCAAGGTAAACCCCCTATTAATTAATAGTGGCCCGATGCTTTTAACTGCACCATATTTATACATTTCTTTAAAAATGGGCGTTGGTTTGGGCAATCACTCTCTCTTAAAAGCTGCAATTCAGCAGCGGGGGAGGATTTAGCCCTCAGACAGAAACCAAGGTTCAGCAGACTTTTACTTTTTACTATACTAATGCTATTATGCAGAGAGACACAGTATCCTCAATACTATGACTGGTAGGTAAACAAGTTAGGGACCGCCATATGGGGTTTACCTTGACGTGGTATGGTGGCTTTTCAACTTTATGATCATAACTTTGTAACTAAAAACCCCTGTCTTTGTTAACACATGCATTTGCATATCTACTGAATTACTGAGACAGGGGCCCAGGGAATGTGCACTGACCCATTTGGATATGCCAGTAGCACTTCCCTTATACTTCTATATATTTTTACTTAGCAATGCGGGTGCTCCCACAACCCCCCTTTTGTATTAGCTGATAGAACATACCTAGATCTTGCATCTAGTGGACTTGACACAAAAGCAACCAATTTATATTTTTGGATTGTCAAGAATTTCAAGAGTCACAGGTCAGCTAAAAAAATTGTAAAAATTAGACAGATTGGTTGGACAATAAAATTCATGTAAAGTAAAAGTAAAAATTGTGTCATCCTTAACATGATTTTTCTTTTATCCATGGCAACTTTTAAATGTCCGTTCTACAACCCAGTCAAAAAAGCATCCGCCCACCTACAGTTTTAAGCAGCCAAACTCTAAAACTCACTCGTCTTAATAGCAAGCAACCAAAGGTGGGAAACCCAACTTACAAAGTTAAAACTGGACTAACCTGGAAAGCAACTTGATCCAGTAGGTATTCAGTGTTTCCAAAATTAGAAAAACTTGGGTGTTTAGGGTACTGTTTGTAATAAGATGAGTGTAACATATGGTATCCCAAAACCCAGAGCAAACCCCAAGGTCCTGGTTTTGGCTCACTCTTCTGCCTATAGCAGCTTCCTTTGGCTTTGAGAGGAGCCCTTTGATACTCAGATGCCACCATGACTTAACGTGAGAGGACCAAGGAGGAAGCTCTGGGCAGGCAAGGGAACCATGACGTATACAGAAAAATGGGGAACAAGGAGCGTTGACAGGCCGGTGAATACTAAACAGACAATACTGTACCAAATCAGGAAACAGAAGCACAGACCAGGTCAAAAAAAAAGGTTCACAGTACAGTAACAGGATTCAGCAAAATAGTTGAAAAACAGGCCGAGGTTGGTACAGGCAGCAGAACAGCAAGGGTCAAGGTCAGGCTGTGGTCAATAAACAGGATCAGACAATATAACACACCCAGGAACTATGGAACATCGACCTATACTGGGCATTAGTCATAGCAGAGTAGGGGGTTTTATAGCCATTCAAATGGCTTACACAGATCACATGTGGCCAGATTAGCAACAGGTGAAACAAGCCATGCTTACTAGCAATTATAAAGCATAGCCATAGGGGTAAACCGGGGCCTCAGCTGTTTGCTTGCATAGAGCAGTGGTAATGCAGACAGCACAGGGACACCAAGTCCCTGGTTCTACTCCAGGCAGGTTATCACAATGAGAACCCTGTATCAATGAGCAATTTGAAATACAATACATTTAGGTTTTATGCAGATTTCATTTGCAATAAAAGCTATGTTGGTTTAACCCCCAGAATTTTATGCAAGGAGCAAGTGATATTGTATATAAATATAGCTAGCAGGTACTTAGCAATAGTTGAGATTAAAGGGTTAAGCTCCCACTAACAGTGACTGTAGGAGTATAGACTAGACTGTAGAGCTAGTATAGACTAGCTGACTTAATAAATCAGACAAGCATTCTGAATGCTTAGTGACAGAACACAATAGCTCTGATATATCTGTAAACTGTAGATAAATACAAACAGATGCTCAAAAGTAAAAATTAGATAAAAAACTATTTTGACAATTGACAGAGCAGTGCAGCAGCATCAGCAGCAGAGAGATACAGACAGATAGATACATCTGTTCTGCATTTGCAACCAGTACTAACCCTGCACAATTTCTTAAAACCTGACTGAAGAAACCCAAGTCATGAGAAAGTTAATACATTGGAAGGAAAGGATAGAATCCCATACTTTTGCAGCAGATCAGAGCATGCAGGGCCTCCTTTGACCTGGGAGCCGTACTCAGCTTCCAAGGTGACAGGTCTAGCTCTTTCACTGAAAGATGTGAAACTTTTTCTCAACATATTAGAAACAAATAACACCATGAAGGTGCAGATTAGCACCACGGCATCTCATACTAAAACTACTGCTGAACCCTCTGGAAAACTGCTGCTACTGAATTCTACAAAGAGACCATGGTTATATTATGGAAACCCTTTGGGATATAATCATGCTGAACATGAATATTGTTTCCACTCATGCAGATTCACACTCAGCCTTCTAAGAAAGTCCACTTGAAAAATATGAAGAAATCAGTACAGTACAATACACTAAAAAACTACTCTTTAAAGCATTAATGTACATTAAACGGGTTACATTATTTATCAAACTCAGAACATTCTTCACTATTTCGTTAAAACCACTCCAACCAAATTCCCACAGACTTATTTTTACTATATTTATCAATATATTTTCAAGAAAAAAATCTGGTGCGAAAAAAGCTCAATTAAATTGTAAAAAAAATAAGATTTGATGCCCCAAATCGGATTTGATCCTGAAAACCACAAAATCTTCGGATAATTAGACAAACCGCAGATCAGGATATCTTCCAGTTGTAAACAGGACATCTGCCATTGACTACTAAATGACCTCGGCAGGTTTTAGATGGAGTACTTTTTAATTCTGACAACATGGAGGTTTAATAAATCACAAAAAAAAAAAAAAATCAATTTTTTTCTCTGAAAAAGTAGTATTTTCCCATTTCCCACTTTATTAAATAACCTGCTAAAAGTTATCAACAGGTTATATTGCTTACTTTTTTCTGATAGGTCTGCTTTAGTAAACAATTGTTACTTGAAGTTCCTAAACCGTTCCTTTTCTGAACCTGACTGTCCTGTCTCAACCTGTCAGTTGGAATTTCTACATTAACAGACTAAGGGTGGCCTGCATGGATAGATCCGCTCGTTTGGCGATGTCGCCAAACGAGCGGATCTCCCTCCGATATGCCCACCTTGAGGTGGGCAATATCGGGCAGATCCGATCGTGGGCCCTAGGGCCCAACGATCGGATCCTAGCATTCGGTAAACGGGCGGTCGGATCGCGGGACCGCATCAACGAACAGATGCTGCCACGATCCGACGGGATTTTCTGTCCCATCCGATCGAGATCTGGCCGACTTTCGGCCAGATCTCTATCGGGGAAGCCCGTCGGGGGCCCCCATACACGGGCCAATAAGCTGCCGACACAGTCTGTCGGCAGCTTTTATCGGCCCGTGTATGGCCACCTTAAAGCACAAATATGGGGGATAATAGAAAAGCATTAGGAAGTTCTTTTATAGCAAAATTCTAAAGTGCACGCAGAGATGTAAAAAATGGTTTAATTTCTGGTCAGTATCTCTTTAAAGAACATTGCTTGAAGATGTTTGAAGGATTATTGCAGATGTTTGAAGGATTATTCAGATGTTTAACTTTCCTTATTAAACCGTGAATTTGATTCTTTAGTTTCCATATGTACCAGATAATGTAACAGATATATTTATAGACCAGGAAAGACTCTCACATGAAGAGCATCTTGCAATAAAGTGAAAATAAACCATAACATAATGTTACTCCATTATGACTGCCACTGCCAGCATGCAGCATCATATTCTTGATATTCTAAAGGTATTATTGTTTGATACAACTTTTCTTACAGCTATTTGGTTCCATAAGTGAAAATCCTGCTTACTATATTCTATCTACTAGATTGTTCTTTTGTTTATCACTGGCGGTATAATGTGTGTCCCTGAAAACACCTAAATCTGTCATACTTTTAGATATCTTAGGGGGTTATTTACTAAAAATCAACTTTTCTTTTTTTTAAACTCAAACTCAAACTCAACCTATCTATCCATGAACTTAGCTTATTTATAGTGAAATCGGGTAAAAAAAGACGGGTCAGAAAAATTGTTCAACAATTTGAATTGTGAAACTTTTTTGAATTGTGAGCTCAAATTTGTCAAGTTTTTGCGGGAAAACCAGTCAAACAACCCCAAAACACCTGAAAATCATGAATGCAAAAAACATCTTAAATGATTAAAGTGACTTCTGCCATTGACTTTTACATGATTTTGAAAGGCTTTAGCTGGAGTATTTTCAGATTTGAATTGTTTTAGAAAATAACCCCCTTAGTGGAATATTACATAATATTAAGATGGCTTTTATTGTTCTGGTAGTGATAATTCTCACCTCTTTTTTTGTACTTAAGCTAGACAATTTAAATGGGCATTGTGCTGTCCTCATAGTGATTCTAGCAGAATGACATAATTGATAGGTGCACTGCCATCTAGAGGCCACTTTCACTGAGGCCGCTATAAAAAACAAGTACTGTATTAAATATGTAAGCAGGAAGTGACCTATATCAGAAAGTTCTAAAGCTGCTGGGTGTTTCTTGCTCAATCCTGGGACATCAATTGTCTGTAAGTTCATTATTACAATAAGATGCTTATAGGTGTAAGTGTGTTTACATTGTTCTGCATATGTCTACAATGTATTGATTTGCTGTTATCTGTATTGTATTTCAGTTTCACAAAAATATAAGAATGTTAGAACCCACCAGTAAGTATTAGAAGAAAGCAACTTCTTCTGTGTATTGAAGATTCTAGCTATTGTTTAGCTTACTGTCTAGCTGCACACACACAGTACAGTGCTGTGAGGGCAGTACAGGCAAGTTTTAGGAAAGATTTGTGTACTGTAGTCTACTACACTAAACAGCTTGAGAAAAGAGTTATGACTCTATCACCCATATGTAATAAAAGGCACTAAGTTTGCCCAGGAGCAGTAACCCATAGCAACCAATAAGATGTTTGCTTTTAGACAGGTGACCAGTAAATGCTACCTGCTGGTTGGTTGCTATGGGTTACTGCTCCTGCGCAAACTTAGTGCCTTTTATTACATAACCCCCTATGACTCCATTTTCGATGTAAATCATTAGTACTACAGCTACCAGTATTCACATTAACATATTGATCATATTTCTGACAATGTGCTTCTTTGATCAATTAATATATCAATGAAATATGCCATTGTTTGTTCTCATTGTACAAAGCCACATTAGAGTAATTCTGTAACCCTTAAAAGAGAAAGAGTCAGCTTTATTTGTGTGAACATTTTCTTTAAACTTTTTATAATTTAGAAATGCATGTTAAATAAAACAGGATTTATTTGAAGTAGACAGACCGATTTACTGTAGCCTTTGAAATACGTTTTGTGGAAAGCAACAACTGCCACTGTTTTCTTTCCTTAACTCATAGCTTCCCAGAATGTTAGCCTGGACACCCCAGTTAGGTCAAAGCAGTGTATGGGAGGATCTGTTAGGATAAGATATATTATGGATATATAAAATTCTCGGAAGTCATGTCTGATGAGCAGTTAGGTTGAAATGGAGAGAAAGACCTAAACATTTTTATATTCTAGATGTCCTAGAAGATGATTGGGTTTTCATACATTTTTGATTTTGTTATAAGTCATAAGGTACCCACGGAATACCCACATGTTGGTTAGATTTTGGGAAGTAATTTGTTATTGCTTGATTGTGCGGGCAGTCCACAGGTAACCCATCTTGGTACCCGGCTACATTGCAGGCTTCCGGTTACTGGTGACGTCACTTCCCTTTTCACGGGGCATCAGGTCGGGGGCTAAGTAAGCTATTTGAAGGCTGGTTCCGGTAGCGGGTCTGGGTAGCTTAGCATAGTGGTTGGGGTGATGGTCGGCTTGCAGTCCAGCAGGTCTGGCTCCATCTAGGTATGTGGTACTTATTGCTGAACATGTTAATAAATTTAAGTAGACTAATTTCACACCTTTTCCCTTTGCAAAAAGAGATGTAAATTTGAGTATTATACAGTATTTAGCAGGTGGTAGAGATTCATGTTATATCATGAAGAAATGGTAAGCTAGATGAAAGATTGGGACAATGTCTTAAATGTACAAAAAAAAGGAATTCCAGAGAAGAGGTACAGTGTATGTGAGGAGGTAATAAGTGAGGTGTTCAGCACTAGATCATTAGAAGGGCTTAATAAACACTTTAATGACACTTTTGGCCACCTTAGGCACGAGCCTATCCACAAATTTGGACCTGGTTATACTCAGCTACACTGAAATCGCTTAAAAAATCATTCTGCCAATGTATTACTCCATATAGACAATAAGGAAGAATGCACCTAAATGGAGCCTGTATAAGTCAGGAGGAAGAAAGGGTATTGCCGCTCACTATCCTTCTCATCCATTACTTAACTTAAAGCCGACCCCCTATTTTTTTTTTTATTCAGAAATCAAATAAAGCTGGCTATTTTGGAAAATTTATTGGTTTATGAAAAATAATTTTGCCTACATGTCTAAGATTTTGATATTTACACTCTGCAAATTTTTTTCAGACTAGTCAGAGCCAAATCTTTTATTGTTAATTTTATTAAATAATTATTTACCACAAAACACTAGTTTTGGGTATTGGCATAATATTGCATATTATGGCTGGCGTTCTTATTTGTTTTCCATTTGTATTTATTTGCTTATCATTTTCACTTTCCTTGTAACTGTATTTAGTAATCCTTTTGATTCACATAAATGAACATTCATCTGTTGATGTTGTCATTTTAATTTTGACACAGAATTTAAAAAAATGTAAATTGGGTAGAAATATACCAAACCCAATTATCATGCTCCTCTGGCAAAAATTTCCTTTTGATTCCTTTTGATGTTGGATATGAAAATGATAAAATGCAAACCTCCCACCCATGCTTTTCTTTATATAGAAAATGACATATTTTTGAGATGATGAAGTGTTTAATAGAATATACATATTAAAGTACAAGGTTTTCTTAGGTTTAGCCTACCACATTTATTTTAAGGATTCCTTAGAAGTCCTAACGTTTAACACAAATGTGTTTGATGCTACAAGAAACATATGGTGCTTTGTAACAAAAATATAATTAGATTTTGTCTTGTTTGTTGTTAATGTTCAGTTTTGTTAATGTACTTAGTGCACTTTGTGAATAGCAAAGCAGCTGAATATAAATGAAGAACAAATACAGGTATGGGACCTGTTATCCAGCATACTTGGAGATATGGTTTTCTGGATAAGGGATCTTTCAGTAATTTGGATCTTCATACAGTGCATCCATTAGAAAATCACAATAACGTAACTAGAGGGGGGCGAGCTGCCGGGGGCCCTGAAGGGCTGCGGGCCCTGGCCCAATCGCACCCCCTGCTCCCCCGGTATTTACGCCACTGGAAAATTAAAAAAATCATTAAAATAAACCCCAAAACTGCTTTTGCTTCCAATAAGGATTGCTTATAGCTTACTTTGGATCTAGAACAAGGTATTGTTTTATTATTACAGAGAAAAAGAAAATAATGTTTAAAAATTTGGATTATTTGTTTATAATGGAGTCTATGGGGCCAATTCATTAACTTCGAGTGAAGGGTTCGAAGTAAAAAAACTTAGAATTTCGAAGTGTTTTTTGGGCTACTTCGACCATCGAATGGGCTACTTTGACCTTCGACTTCGAATCGAAGGATTCAAACTAAAAATCGTTCAAATATTCGACCATTCGATAGTCGAAGTACTGTCTCTTTAAGAAAAAACTTCAACCCCCTAGTTCGCCACTTAAAAGCTACTGAACCCAATGTTAGCCTATGGGGAAGGTCCCCATAGGCTTGGCTAAGTTTTTTGGTCGAAGGATAATCCTTCGATCGTTGGATTAAAATCCTTTGAATCGTTCGATTCGAAGGATTTAATCGTTCGATCGAAGGATTATTCCTTCGATCATTCGATCGAAGGAGTTTTCCTTTGATTGTTCGATCGCAGTTTTTGCGCAAAATCCTTCGACTTCGATATTCGAAGACGAAGGATTTTCATTCCCAGTCGAATATCGAGGGTTAATTAACCCTCGATATTCGACCCTTGATGCATCTGCCCCTTTGTGTAAAGGCCCTTCCATCCAATCTGTAGATTCCTGGATAAAGGGTTTCCTGATAACGGACCCCATACCTGTAATACAGTTTTAGAGGTTAAGTTAAATTTTTGGCTAAGATATTAGTGGTAGCAGTTTAATTAATGTTCTGGGATTTTTTTAAAATGTTAAATAAAAATGTGTGTTGCCATAGCCCTCCTACATCAAACACACACGCACACACTAACATACTTACACATGTACCACAATACACATAGCACAGGTAAGTACATTATCTATGGCCCTTATCGCTATAAGTATGTAAAACCTAACAGAGGTTATGCTCTTATCAACTATTGCCCTTGTGACTTTGTAGTCCATGATTAGATACAGGCAAAAACACAGAAGAATTAAATTTGATCATCATGCATCTTTGTGCTTGATTCAGTAATAAACCAAAAAAAATGTAGAAACATTAACTAATCCCAAACTGACAGCATGTTATATTACTATGGTGAATGTTTCCATGCTGTGGGAACTACTTTCAGTATCATGCACAAGGCTCTAAAGTTTGTGCGTGATTCTGGAGTAGCTCCTGGATTCTTATATACATTCAGTATACTAGCATACAGCTCCACCTATATAAATAAAGAGCCAATTGTACAGTGCATTTGATATGTTTAAGGCCATAACCATTTCAATTCCTTTTTTAGTGTACTTTATCTTTTTATTTGAACAAATATTCCTAAGTAATGATGAGCAAACATTTTTGCCAGGTTTTGCCACAAAAAAGATGCCCATAAACTCCAACAGGTGAAAAATTATTTGCACACCAAAAATGCTTACCCATACACTTCAATGCATTTGGCAAATTTTTCACAGTTTCACAAATTTTTGGCAAAGTGAAATGGTTAAGATTTGCCCATCACTATTCTGAAGGTATATTACTTAAAAAAAAATAAAAATTCCATGTCTAAATATAACATTAAGGGGGTCGAAAGGGTCAAATTTCGAATTGAAAAAACTTCGAAATTTGAATTCAAAAATTATGTCAAAGTTTTTTTGTTGGTCGAATAGGTCAGTTTTTCATCGAATAGGTCCATATTCAGCCGATTTAGAATCGTATGAATCGAAGGAATAGCGCATTCTATCGAATCGAAGTGTTTCCCAAAAAAAACTTTGATTTTTCAAAGTCCACCAGATGACTAAAAAAGTCCTCCATAGGCTAAAACAGCAATTCAGCAGGTTTTAGATGGCGAATGGTTGAAGTCAAATTTTTAAAGAGACAGCACATGATGAATTTCAATATTCTAATTTTTAAACTTTTTTCAAATTAAAATCGAATTTGGACTATTCCCTAGTCAAAGTACACAAAAAATCTCAAAATTCAATTTTTTTTCATTCGAAAATTCACCTCGACCTTTGATAAATCTGCCCCTAAGGGTCAAATTTATCGACATTCAATTCAACTTTTACGGTGCTTAGAGCTTTACATGACAAAAATTGCAAAATCATATACAAGGTTAATTAAGCGCCAACTAGAAAAAGTACACATTTTTACACATTATTTATTAAAGCCCAATTTTATCTCAACATTTTCTTCTGCAAACTCCGATCAAATCCGCTCATTTTTTTATGCTTATTTATTATTACATTTTACAAAAAAATTGCTTTGCGGGAAAAAATCTGATTTTAGCTGGGTTTTTTTCCGATTTTTCACTCGAAAAAGCTGATTTTTTCGGATTTTTTAACCGAAATCTAAGATTTCTTATGTTTTTTGCCTGAAAACTCAGAAAATTTTGCGGAATTGCACTAAACCCACTAAACCTCTCCCATTGACTTATATGCAACCTCAACAGGTCTGAGATGCCGCATTTTCTTATTTCTTTTCCATCTTCAGGTTTAATAAATTCCCAAAAAAATTTGTTTGTTTTTTTTAAAAGTCTGAATTTAAAAAAATAATAAATTTTTCATGATTTTTTCATTCGGTGTTTAGTAAATAACCCATACATTTTAATAAATCCACCACCCCATGGAAACAGAATGTATTGGAAGAGAAGGCTCTTAACTAATTCTGTATGAATTGCTTTTTAATAATGCCACAAATTGTATACAGTAATGCGTGAACCCTTTTCAAATTTCATATATATTTATATATGAATGTGACATAAACATCATCTGATTATCAAAGTACTGAAAGTAGATAAAGAAAACCTAGTTAAACAAATGAAATTATTACATTTTGGTCATGTATTGATCTGTGTGTGGCAAAAGAATGTGAATCATGCTCTCAGTATTTTATGTGACCCCCTTATGCAACTATAACTGCAACTAAATGTTTGTGGTAATAGTTGATCAGTCCTGCACATTGAATCGGAGGAATTTTAGCACATTCTTCCAAACAGAACAGCTTCAGCTTTTGAATGTTGGTGGATTTCCTTTTAAATTGGATTATGGTCAGAACTTTGACTTGGCCATTCCAGAACATTCACTTTATTATTCTTTAACCTTTTTTCAGTAGAAAGACTTGTGTGTTAAGGATTATTGTCTTGCTGCATGATCCAGCAATATTCTACCTAACATTGTCTTGACCTTTTCCTTTAGAATTTTCTGGTATAGTTACATAGTTAGTTACATAGTTCAAAATTCATTATTCCATCAATGATGGCAAACCCTCCAGGACAGATGCAGCAAAACGGGCCCAAATCAGAACACATGCACCATTGTGTTTCACAGATGGGATAAAGTTCTTATTCTGAAATGCAGTTTTTTTTTTCTCCAAATGTAATGCTCCTCATTTAAGAAAAAAAGTTATGTTTTGGCTTCATATATCCACAAAACATTCTTCCAGTATCCTTCTAGTTTGTTCACATGATCTTTAGCAAACTGTAGACAATACTTGGGGGGGAGAGCAGTGGCTTTCTCCTTGCTACCCTGCCATACACACCATTGCTGTTCATTGTTCTCCTGATGGTGGACTCATGAACATCATTATTCTTCAATTTGAGACAGACCTTCAATTGCTTAGGAGTTACATTTGTAACCTCGGACTATTAGATGCCTTGCAGTTGGAGTTATCCTTGATGGTCAACTACTTCTGGGTAGGGTAACAATGGTCTTGAGTTTCCTCCATTTGTATATAATCTGACTGACAGTTGATTGATGGAGTCCAAACCCTTTAAAGATGGCATTGTAACCTTTTCCAGCTTTATGGGCAAAAACTCTTTTTCTGCGCTCCTCAGACACCTCCGTTGTTCAAGCCATGACGCACATCCGCAAATGTGTTGCGTGCAAGATCAGGCTTTGATGGATTCCTGTTTTTAAATAAAACAGGGTCTCTCACCTGATTGTCATCCCATTGATTGAAAGCACCAGACTCTGATTTCACCTTCAAACTATATGATAATCCCAAGGATTGATTTACTTTTGCCACATGCGGATATTGGATAATTTTTTTTCAATACATACATGACCAAACATACTAAATGTTGTTTCATTTGTTTAACTAGATTCTCTTCACCTACTTTTAGGATTTATTTGAAAATCAGATGTTTTTGGTCATATTTACATAAAATTTATAGAAAATTTTAAAAGGTGCACATGCACGACTGTTAACACCTACACAGCATTATTCCCAAAAGTAAAATTGCCCTTTAATATGTAGTCTCTGTTCAAATAAAAATGCTTCCTTCTTGAGGTACAGTACATGTTATTTGAATTTACATCAACATTTACCTAAAAAGTGTATTATTTTATGTATTAGATGCATGTTTATTTAGAGTTGTTTATGTGCCTTTAGGTTTGTTTCCAAAAATACAGAAGATGCAACATATAGTATCAACATCATTTTAGCTGTGATTGAATGGACAGTGGCAAAAAGATAATGTGCCATTTCCAAAGAATCAACACATCACCCGTTCTTTGGAGTCAGTCAGTTCCTTTCATTCACTTTATATGAAAAGGAAATAAGAAAAGAAAACCATCAGACATTAGCATCAGCAGAAGAATTTCCAATTCTTACCGAGATGAATGTCATTTAATAAATCAGCTGTTCCATTATTCCCTCAGTCCAATATGTTGTTTGGTTGATGAGTTTTTAGAATAAGCTTGACCTTTATTTATTTTAATCTCAAAAAAGGGTATTTGACAGACTGTCTTTTAGAATGGAATGCTTTTCTTTTTTTCTTCTGTGCTGTCTTTTTTCCAACAAACCCATCCGCCCTCCTTTTTTTTTGTCTGAATATAAATGATAAACTTGGCATTCTGCAATGAGAAAATATACCAAACATTTTTGTTATTTTAACACTAAAATCAACAAATTCAATTGGGTGCATTGAATTTAGTTATTCTTGCAGTACATGCAGAAAAATTGATAATTTGCTTTAAACCTGACTGCAAGCCAGGATTAAATCCTTTTAAGCTAATAAATGGTCATGCAAAGTTAAACTTGATGTACTTTCTACTCTTGGTTATTTTTAAATTAAATGGCAACATGGCTGGCAGTGGAAATGCTTAATAAAGAAAAAATATATACTGTGAATTGAAGCAGCACACACTTAGGGGGTTATTTATCAAAGTCCGAATTTATCTCAATATTTTCTGCTACAAACTCTGATCCGAATTCGCTCGTGTTTTTTACGCTTATTTACTATTACATTTTCCCAAAATTTTGGATTGCGGGAAAAAAATCTGATTTTCAAGAATTTTTCGGACTTTTTCATCCAATTTTCAAGAAAACTTTGAGGTATTGCCCAAAACCCATCGCACATCAAAAAATAATTAGGACTTCTCCCATTGACTTATATGCAACCTTGACAGGTCTGAGATGCCGGGATTTCAGATTCGGACTTTTTCATCCTCGGGGTTTAATAAATTCCGAAAAATTTGTGATTTTTTAAAAGTCAGATTTTATTTTAAAAAATCACAAATTTTTTGTGATTTTTGCATTCGGAGTTTAGTAAATAACCCCCTTAGATACAGGAACAGAGCAATACCATTGTCTGCCATTGTCAGAAAAAGTTTGAATATAATACACAAACAGGATATATCTGAAACATTTAAAAGGACTATGCAGCTATGAAGCAGTATACTGAGGTTAGAATAATTTATCGATCTTTAACTCTTATAAGGAAAGGGGGATAAAAAGGTCATGCTATAACTGTGCTTAAAGGGGGAATGCTATATAGGTCGCTAATAGAAAAATTATTTGCCTATGTGAACATTTTTACCCTTCATGCAACAGTAGCGATTGCAAGTTTGCGATTGTGCACAGTTCATGTAATAAAACTGACAACATTTTTATATTTGCACCAAAAGTTTACACCACTTTCAAGCATGTCTTCAAAGTTTGCAATACACAATTAAGATTTTCAATTCAGTAAAAGTCTAATGATGAATATTACATTGTGACTTGTGAATTTTTATTCTGATTTGTGCACAAAATTATTCTCATTGTGAACCTCATTTCAAACTCCCAAAGGGGTTCTAAACCCTCTTTAAACTGTCTGATTGCATCTCATAATTCTCTACAGTAGATGACCAAAATGTATTTACAGATGAAGGAGGATTCATCAATGATATGTCACTCATCTTGCTATTAACTTAAATATTGAGATATTGTGAAATTCTGACTTTATAATGTTACACTATAATCAAACATCATAAGGGAGGACATACTTATTCTGTGAAACAAGTCCTGCAGGTCTAAGACTTGAAGCATGTCACTTGCTCTCAGTATAGAGCTTCTGAACTTAGACTTGGACTTTACAGCTGAGCAGAAGGATATTTGCAGACCTAAACAGAAAGTAATTTTCCTCATTACTAAAGACATAGTAATCAGGTAATTGATTGATTGATAATCAAACATCAGATAGTCAAGCAAAGAGCTGATTGTGTGCTTAGTCACTAAAAAGATTGTGTTCCTACTTCCAGCAATGATTGCATGAACAAATGTTGGACATATGAAAATGAAGTCAGAATTCAAGATTAAGGTAACAGAGAAGTAAACCCATTTATTGCAGGGAGCTGGAACAAGGAACAGGAACACTCTCTTAATCCTGCACATGGAAACTGGTGCACCAGGTAAACGTTCCTAAACTACTACACATATATGCCTATAAGTTATTCAGAATACAGGTAGATAAACATAATACTATTCCAATACTGTTCTGGCAATATATCTTATAAATAGCAATCATATGAATACAATAGTGTAGCTTTTATAAAATGGTAAACTTTATTTTTAGCAATGTAGAGGTTGTATAATAGACATAAACTACTCTGCAACATGTGCACTGATTCTGCTGGTATAAATGTCTGTCTGCTGTAGCTTACTGCATGCTGTACATGTTGGAAACATTATAAACCTAGTTTTCAGCAACAAATGAACAATTTTCAATACATTTATAAACCATTAGATAAGGATTCCTGCACATGGGCACTGCTGTATCAGGCTGAAAGTTCCTACTTCAGCTATTCAACTAAATTTGCTGAACTGGTGAACAAAAGAACATGCTCTGTAACTGCAAATGCATTTCTTTGACCTGAGCTGTTAATGTGAATGAAGTATAATCACTGCAAAGCACAGTCGAATATGTCAGCACTATATAAATGAAGGATAATATTTAAGACTTTAAAATATCCTATTTTCATGATCTTGGTCTTCTTTACCAGTGATTTGCATCTACCATAACTCACCATAACCCAACCAGAAACTGACCAAGAACTTGCACTTTGGACAGGAAGAAGAATTCAGGAAGGGGCTGGGCTGGCAGAGAATATGAACCAGGATTTGAAGAAGAGACAGGGCCGACCACCACTCAAACGGATCCATGGGACCAACAAAGATTAGTTAAAAAATATCTTTTATTTGTACAAAGTTAAAAATGGATATTTGAATCTCCATTTGCATCTCCATCTGCCCAATAGACAATATGACCCTCCACCCTCCTGTGACACATTCTGGGGTCAATTAGCCAGCCCAAATACACCACTAAACCTGCTGATCTTGCAAGTATTGGTCCAACACCCACATATTGTAACTATTGCTCACCACAAAAATCTGACACCTTTGTGTAATGAAGGCATATAAGTTGAACAAAGACGCCAATGTTTTAAAATGAATCATGGTAAATTTTAATTCAAAGATGAATTTCTCAGTAAATGCTCAATTTACTTAGCAAAGAATCTTTTTTTCTTTCTGACTTTCTGTTTTAATGCTTGGATAAGTACAGAGTCCTAAATTATCCAATATTACTCCTATAGCATGTAAAATTGTAACTAATGTCATGCTTTATGCCAGTGGAATCTAAGTAAGCTATTCGATTTAGCAAGCATTCTGGCATATTTTAATGTTCCCTTTTTAGGGTTTACCTTAAATCTTTCAGGATTGCAGAAAATCATTTTCAACTTCCAACTGTCTGTCACACCTACTTTATTTTAGAACTGTAATAAATTGGAAAGGAGACATAGAATGTCCTTGCAGAATGTTGTTGGTTAGTCTTTTTCTGCTTCTTGAACTAAAGAAGAGTGTTCCGGTAAATTTTAAGATTAATTTTGTTGATGTATTTGTTGCCTTTTTAGACAATATGCAAATGATTGAATTTAATTACTGTACATTCTAAGGAATTCATAGTTTATTACAGCTTTGAGCAAAATAATAAAACACCAACAATTCAGAAGGGAATAAAAAAATAATCATTGCAGCTAGGTATTTTTATTGGTGATTTGATTCATTTTCTGCTTAAGGAACTTCAATAAACCATACTTAGGCTTCATATTATTTTGTGGGAGTTTGATGAGCCACATTATTTATCAACCAATGCTCTATTCATTTTAATGGCCTCTAATTCCTTTCCACATTAAGCAGTAAGAGAATATGTATTATAATTAACGTATATACAAAGGGTTTTTAAGACTGTCATGTTTATTTCTATATATTCATGTTCATTGACAAAGATTCTATAATTATGTGAAAAGGGTATAATGTACAGTTTGACTGCTGTAAATTTTTTTAGATAGGAGGGAGTGCATTTCTTCTCATACCAGTGCTCACTTTTAGATAGGAATATGCACATTTATTATCAGATGCATTTTCTGCATCTTACAGTGGAAGCATCACTTGTTATATGGAGAAGGCAACAATATTTCTTATTGATCAGAAATATAACATTGTGACAGCATATGGATTAGCTCTTGAAAAAATATGAATGCTTGGAATGCAATAACTTCTGAATAGGGCAGCTGTTTAAAAAGGTCAGTATATATTTGAATTATGCTTTAGCTACTTATCTGGTTTAATTTTCTGAAATCTCACTGTACAGGTTATGAACAAATTTGACTGTACTTACTGAAATAGTACAGTAAATACCTGCCTGGGAATAGTTTTATGGAGTCCCCCTGTGCAGATTGTTCTTGCAGAATTGTGCTAAGTACAGTGGAATATCTAAGCTGAAGTAGATTTATGGTATCTCTGGGTATAGAGAAATTTTGCTAAACATTTCTATCACAGAGCAATAAAAAAGCACCAGTTCATCCTCCTTATTTTTGATTACAGTGTAATATCATAAGGCAAAAATTACACAATAATCACAAATTTTTCGCAGTTTCGCCGAATAATTCTTTAAACTGTGCAAACATTTTCAAAAGGAGAAACTTTTGAGAAACAGATTCAGCTCATCACTACCCATGTGTGTTAAGAGGGGGTGATAGGCAGGGACAGGTGCAGTTATGGGGAAGTAGCAAGTATGCTGTATCTACAGTAGAAAGGGGCTGCAAGTGTTATTTGCAAGGAGCAAATATATTAGTATTAAAGATGTACTATTTGGGTTATTTACTAATATTTCAGGTGGGAAAAATCCACAGCCAATAGACAATTTTCTGTGAGGCCTATAAATACCTTTTTAATCAAGCTCATTTTCCAATCTCTCATTCAAGCCCTTGTCTGGTTGCCAGGATAAATTGCACCCTAGCAACCAAATATCTGTTGTAATTCCAAACTGGAGATCTGCTTAACAAAAATCTAAATAATTAAAAAAACACAAATAATAAAAGATACGGAGGAATTGCAATCTGATCTCAGAATATAACTCTAAGCATATTAATTAAAGTTGATTTTATGTTAACAGCCACTTTAACAACCCCTTTTATTTTCCTATTGAAATTAATACATTGTGCTATGATTGCACTGTTAAAACTCTCTTTATACTTATGTGAACTGTTTTAAATAGATTCTTTTTTTCCCCCTGCAAGACTTTTTTTGTCTTTAAAAACAGAACAATTATATATTGTTTTTTGGATTAAAACTTTTTTTAAAAAATATTTATAGATTTTTTTGATTGAAAATTAATGGTACAGGAAGCATTTAAGAAAGAAAAAAGAAATAAACAGAATACATACAAAAAAAGAGTCATTATACACTTTGATCATTTAATTTCATTGTTTTATATCACTGTGCCATCACCAAAAATCACTTAAGAAACCTATTTAAGAAGAATTCCTTTTGGATGTTCAATGTTATCTTTCAAATCTAAATGAAAATGAAGAGTTAAAGTTAAGCAAGAACAACATGGCCTCAAATCAAGCAATGAATTACTGAATCTTCCTTTTAGTTTCCAACACTTTTCCCACAAACGTTACTACAGCTGTTTGTAGTTCTAAAATCAGCAGGCTTTAACATTTTAAAGATGAGTTTTATTCTCCTGGGAAATGGTGAGGCAAACTAAAGAAGCTGACACAAAGTGGTTTAAAAGTACAATGAAAACTTGGGAACTTTACATTGCATTTACATTGTTCTATAGAAATAAACTGAACAATTGCAATATGGGGAGCTGTGATATTGATTTGTCTACCAGGCACTTGAAAGATTTTGAGCTGCTGGGCAGTTGTGTAGCTATTCATTGTAAAATGTCCATTTTTGTAGGGGTTTCTTGGCCTTCAGCAAGAACATAAAATAATTTATTGACGTGATTATTGAAGATCTTATAGGAAGGATGTTCATTGTAGGAAATAAACTGCCAACAAGGTTGTTGATCAAAAAGTAACCATTTATTTTTAGTTGTTTGATTTTTTGTTTTTTTTTATGTAGACCTCTGCCTAAACATGCTGGTCTACAAAGAAAGCAGAAAGCATTTGGTCAAATATATTCAAATATAGAAATTCATCATGTACCGTCTCTTTAAAACTTTGACAATTTGGCATCTAAAACCTGCTGAATTGCTGTTTAAGCCTATCGAGGACATCCTAAAACTTACTTGGAGTCAATTGGTGGACTTTGAAAAATCGAAGTTTCTTTTAGAAAAAACTTTGCATTGAAAATGATTTTAATTCAAACGAAAACAACCTATTCACCTGGAGAAAAAAATGTTTTTAATAAATTTTGGTTGATCTTTTTTTAATTTATTTTAAGATTTTAATATTAGTATTTAATATTTATTTAATAACTACACAATTATTCCCAAGGCAATTAATAGGATTAATATTTGAGAAGAGGCACCAGAAAAACGTCTAGTTATATTATAAATGCATCCAATTTCCATCATAGCTAAGCAAAGATTCCAGAGGAGCAATATGAGGCAAACCAAAGCCATGCAAAAGCATAATGCATTATTAGGCATAATGCAATTTAATATAAACAATGTGTGACTGACTTGCTAACGCTAATAGTCAGGTCTTTGATTATGTTGCACATTTTTTTACTTGGCAAAACTGCCTGATACTGGCTCCATACAGTATAAAAATCATCTGAAAGCGCTAACACCAGAGCTTGCCAACCAATGCTCGAATGAAGGCACAGAGTATAGTAATGCAAACAATGGATATCCGGATCTCTACTAAGGTCTGTGCCTGATGTAGTGCTCTTTGCACTAGAAAATATGAATTTCCATTAACAAAAACAGAAATTAGACTTTTAAAGTTAGCATAGGTGGTAAAGCATAACTGATAGCTGGCCCCTATTGTTTTAAATACAGATTTTTTAAATACAATTCATAATTTAGCAGAACTAAAAAAAGCTTTCCTTCCTAGCTTGTATTTCTTTGTGAATATTTTACCATATATATGTTATAGGCTTTGTCTTTTTAGTATTCCTGTGATGCATTCTAATGTCCTTTAGATATAATTTTTCTTTAAATGTTGTCTTTTACTGCCAAACATGGTTAAAAATGTTCTTTTATTTCATCAGTAACTCTGATTCCCTTTAGTTGATCACTTTGATCTGCAGATGAAAGTCTGCTAGAAGTTCCCAGAAGCCTTTAGGTGATGAGATTTATTCCATGCTGTTTCTATTCTTTAGAACACTCTGTCTTCTGAAATTGACTATGTATACTCCCTTTAAAAAAATCTTTTATAAGTAAATCCAAAGCTTCTTGCTTTCTTTTCTCATTAATTAATGCATTAATTAATACGTAATGTGTAGCTTTCCACACTTAGTTTTACTTACAACATATTTTCAGAATATCTGTAATTTGATATATCTTTGCCCATAGGAATGCATTGTCAGCTAAATACAACTAATATTTATATGCTGTGTATTAAGCTCATTACCTCATATTTCCTATATATATATATATATATATATATATATATATATATATATATATATATATATATATATATATATATATACTGTATATCATACAGTATGTCTAAAACACTTGATGACAGGGCTTAACATTGCCAAATTTCTGCTACCAGGATACACACAATAATTGTGTTGTGCACAACAAGGTCTATATTCTATAGGTAACATATAATTATTCACTTGCCTTTATAAGATTAGTCAATAAAATCAAGTATTTCCAATATGGTGCACAATTCAGGACTCAACCCAATACTTTGCACACCCTACAGACTCATTCCAAATGCATAACTTTCAAATAAATTGACTCGAACATTAATTATATACAGTCAGTATATAGTTACTCTATAAAATTATTATTGTCTGATTATTAAATTTTTCACAAAGTGTCAACCTACAGTATTCCATTTTTTTTACAGAGAAAAGAAAATCTCTTGACAGTTCGGGGCAGATGTATGAAGGGTCGAATATCGAGGGTTAATTAACCCTCGATATTCGACTAGGAACTAAAATCGTTCGACTTCGAATATCGAAGTCGAACGATTTAGCGCAAATCCTGCGATCGAACGATCGAAGGATTTTAATACAACGATCGAAGGAATATCCTTCGATCAAAAAATCTCAGGCAAGCCTATGGGGACCTTCCCCATAGGCTAACATTGACTTCGGTAGCTTTTAGCTGCCGAAGTAGGGGGTCGAAGTTTTTCTTAAAGAGACAGTACTTCGACTATCGAATGGTCGAATAGTCGAAAGATTTTTAGTTCGAATCGTTCGTTTCGAAGTCGAAGTAGTAGTCGAAGGTCGAAGTAGCCCATTCGATAGTCGAAGTAGCCCAAAAAACACTTCGAAATTCGAAGTTTTTTTAATTCGAATCCTTCACTCGAGCTTTGTAAATGTGCCCCCTAGTGTGATCTCGATGATGTTGATCTTGAGAGAAGACCTGGGGTAGTTGTTAAAGTTACGGGGGAGTCAATTATAAACTCTGGACAAATTTGCTTAAGGTCATGGCAATTCTAATTTCTGCAGTATTTTTTCCATGAATCTCGAAAAAATTGTGGTTTTCCTATTTGTCTTAAAAGTGTAAAAACCATGAAAACCTCTAACACAAAAATGTGCCAAATAAAAGTTGTTGAGGTTCTATAGCAGTCAATGAGAGCTGCCCTGATCTTACTGGATTGTATTTAGTCAATTCATACTTTTAGTTTTTCAGCTTTTTTTAGCGCATTGTTCGGAGCTTTCATTCCAAGACATTTGAGTTTTAGAGAAGCGAGTTTAGTGGTTTCAAAAACCATGTTGATAAATAAGCCTCTTAGATTTGGTTATAATCGATTGTTTTCATTGCTGTTGAGCCTTTGTAAATACTATTTAATTTTGTGCTTGTTATATTACTAAAATTTGTTAAAATAATAAATTGAGTGCAAGAAACTGTTGATTAATAGTGTTTTTCTTCTCTTGACACAAATGGGTTTTTTATGCAGATTCAACAGTTTTGGCTTGTAGTTGGGAATTTAGACAGGTCTGTCACTTTGATTAATAAAATGTTGCTGAGGTTCAGTGTATCGAATCTCCATAAAGTGTGTTAATCCTGTGTGCCCTTTGATAGATGCAGGCTGATATATTTTGAAGTCATGGGGCCTTGTGGAAAAGCAACTACAGGTTGAAGCAAAGAATTGTTACTATTTTGATATGTAGCATTGTTCCAATAATAAATTTAGCTTGTATAGCTCATATATTAAGCTCTTTTTCTGAGTACTCTGTGGTCCAGAGATCTGAATTATCCTTTTTTTCTGGGATGCTTGTGGATAGGTTAATGTTTAAACAGCCTGTAATTAATGACCTCAGGGAAACAGGTAGAATGCATGCTTTCTTTCTTTTTTGGTTATAGGGATTCTTATCTAATTAAAAGTGTATAAGTGTATAGTGTAAAAACAGTATACATAGATATTAAACTATTTACTAGTTTCATAGTAAAGTCCAATAAATTTATGAAAAAAATGAAGAGAAGAGAAAACATAAATCTAGTTATATGCAATTCATTATAATTTATTTATTTTACACAAATATAGCTTTAAAGGCACTTTGTTTTCATATTCTTTATTTATATATTTTGAAGTAACCAAAAGGGGAGGAACAGGAATGGAGGATGAGAATACAGTGTTAGTACTAAGGACAAATAGAAATTAGCAAAATCACGAAAATTGCAAAATTGATTATCTACTACAAGGAATTTTCACCAACTGAATGGGCTCCAAAAATAGGCTTCTGTGCAACTTGATCACACTGATTTGCAGGAAAACACACAATTAAATACAAAGTCAAAACTGCTAAAATTTGAGGCAAAACTTTTTTAATGGCAAGGTGTTCTGTAGGGGATCAAACAAGCCTTTTCTGTCGGTGACCTCATCAAGCCCAGATACAGGCAGAGGAGTAACTGATTCACTGGAAGCTACAGAGTACATCTGGAAAAAAGGAGGATTCAGGAAGAGCCTGGGTGTGGAGTCAAGTGCAAGGAGTGGGCCAAGAGAGATTATAAAAATGCACCTCCTGCAGCACCCAGTCAGAATCAGTTTGTGTTGACTGTCCAGGAAGTCAGACAGGGTACTGTTTCATGCTGTGCAGATCTGGTTGAGAGGTCTGCAGACCTAGAATTATAGAGAGAGCCCAACCTGTACAATGCCACACTGCTAAAGACTGTAAGGGAAGGATGGGACCCATCCTCCCAACCCCTCCCTGCCTCCCAGCAGGGAGGGAAAGCCAGGCACGGTCCGGCTGGAGGATCTGCTTTGATCCTCCAAGCCGGCGGCGTCGAACAGACGCGCGCGCACTCGCGCAGTGACATCATATCACCGCGACGGCCCACGTGTTAGAGTGGTGCGTGCCGGAGGAGGGGCGTGTGTGCACGCTGCTGGGCGGACTGAGCAGGGTTTAAAAAGGCCGGCACAGCTGCACTCTCTCTCTTCTTCTTGTGCGGAACGCCCGGAGAACATCACCCCCCCTGGACATCGAGCATTTAAACCTGGCTGAGTATATCAACCCCTACTATCCCACCAACAAATCCCATTAACCCCTACTGCTCAAACCCCTACTATCCCACCAACGTATCCCATTAACCCCTACTGCTCAAACCCCTACTAATCCCATTCAAACCCCTACTATCCCACCAACGAATCCCATTCAAACCCCTACTATCCCACCAACGTATCCCATTAACCCCTACTGCTCAAACCCCTGCTATCCCACCAACGCACCAATTCCCGATCCCCTGTACCCCAACTCCCTTTTGTTGGTTCAGGGAAAGTTTAGCACCAGGAAGGGCGGGCAATTATAACGTGTGTGATTGTGTATGTGTAGTTAGATTGTGGGTGAATTTTGGGGATTGTTAGTGTCAATGGGGATTGTTTTATTTAGTTGTTTTATGTTGTGTAATTGGTATATCTGCATTAGAGGCAGTTGCTGTTTCTATTGTTGAGTGCCGTATTAAATATATATTGTGTTATTTGTAACTTCTGTATTGTGTTTGTTATTATGTACTTAGAGTAGCAAGCGCATGCAGATAGTTAGTACAGTACAATATATAGCGTACATAGTGAAAGGTTAATTAAGAGTAGTTCTTTAAGGAATAAATAGGCGGAGTTATCAACCAATGATACTGCCTATGGATGAATACTAAGTATCAAACATCTGCATAAACAGTGATAATGAACACACCCCCTTAACAGAGACTCAGGAGGAGGAATCAGAATCTGCCAATGTTGATATTGACTCTGCCTGTATTCCCCAGTGTGACAGTGATAATGATATTGGTAAGGCTACAAGTGTGGGGCCCCTGTGTGAGGACAGATCTTGTTTGTGCAGCTGCTACATGTTGTTGTTCTCAAACAAAAATTCCTCCATATAATACATGATCATATGATTTATTTTCCCATACTAAATATTTATTCTAGAATAACTTTCTAATGTAACCCAAACAGAGGTGTGTTATTGAGTTTTGCACACTATATTTAAACAACTTGGATATAGAGGCAAAATGCTTATGCCTTCATTCAATTGCTTTTCATCTTACAAGTGAAATATTCTAATAATAAAAGAATGCTTTAGATCTATACACATACAGTACACATGTTGATAATATGATTACATTCAATTTTCCATAAA
Source organism: Xenopus laevis (assembly GCF_017654675.1). Taxonomy (NCBI): domain Eukaryota; kingdom Metazoa; phylum Chordata; class Amphibia; order Anura; family Pipidae; genus Xenopus; species Xenopus laevis. The sequence continues at coordinate 56,164,380 of NC_054388.1, read as the reverse complement.
ATGTATTGAATTCTGATTAATATTTAATTTCTTTGATCATTTCAGTGGATATGCATGCACACAGTAACTGAGGTTTACAGTAATAATGGACATTTATTTCACATTTTCACATATTAATACTTCTCTAGAGAAATGAGAGATATAATGATTTTGGGTAAAATAAAGAATTACATTTCAGGTGAATTTCTATTATTATCAAATTATCAAATATTAGGTAAAAAAAGGGAATACTGGTCTCAAAAACACTATCTATTCTTTGAATAATGTCGTTTTTTTAATTTATAGTATAGCTCAGTGTTTGAGTCCCTTTTTATCTAATCAGTTTTAAAAGGTAAAGATGTATATTTCTGCATATGTAAAGTCTCAGAATATGTACTCACAGATCAAACACATACTGCTGATGTTAATAAACATCAATGTCATATAGCATATTATCAAAAAGAATGTTATCCAAAATATATGAACACAAATGTAAAACATAAATAATACACTAGTACATAGATCAAAAACAAATTCATAATTAGTAACATCCTACACACAGCTCACAGCCTAAAGCCATCCTATGGTCATTTAACAGAGAATAATTAAGAAAAATGAAAAAAGTCCTTTAAAATCACGTTCTTTTGCCAATCTTCCCACAGTCTCTTAGCTGCACAAAAAAAGTATCCAAAAATGTATATGCAGATCAGCGCCTACGGCAACAGAGAAAGAAACACAAAAAAATAGCGCAATATTTTTCAATATCACACCAACACCCAGTGTCCAGGGTTTTTTTTTTTTTTTGAGGTGTATTTCCCCTTTAAATTTCCACTGTTAGTGGTGACATGCAAAGTTTCTCCAATTTTTCCACCACCAGCCAAACGGTGGTGGAAAAATTGGAGAAACTTTGCATGTCACCAATAACAGTGGAAATTTAAAGGGGAAATGCACCTCAAAAAAAAAAAAAACCTGGACACTGGGTGTTGGTGTGATATTGAAACATATTGCGCTATTTTTTTCTGTTTCTTTCTCTGTTGCCGTAGGCGCTGATCTGCATATACATTTTTGCATCCTGAGAAAAGTTTGTGAAACTGATTTGACGTGAATGGCGATTTTGTCTCTCATCTGACTTTTGACGTGCATCTGTGTTTTGAAACGCAACAGTATTTTCCGTTTGCGCAATGCAATTTGTTGAAACTAAATTAGAGTCTATGGGTGTTTTGTTTGTGTCACCTTTTTTCAGCTTTGGGGCTACCAATAAAACATTTCCCTTACTTTCCAGCTTTGCAGATTGTGATAAATGAATATGGCATGTTTACTTTGTGTCAAAATGTGCTGAATTGTATTGGAGTCAATGGGAAGGCCAATTCACCTGCATGTTTCACTCAGTATACTGCTACACACATGCACTACATTGTTAGGTCAGTAAGTTTGACATCTGTGGTGGGCAAATTATTTGCAGGCTTGTTAAAGGATCACATTCAAATTTTGTCCTAGTGAATGGCATTATGAGATGCAATCAGCATGGCTTTATGAAGGATAGGTCATGTCAGACAAATTTGATTGCTTTTAATGATGAGGTAAGTAAGATGCTAGATGGGGGGCAGTAGATGTGATCTATTTGGATTTTGCCAAAGCGTTTGATACTGTGCCCCACAAATGGCTGCTTTCTAAACTAAGGTCATTTGGGTTTAATGAAATAGGAGTAAAATTATTATTAGCCCTGATAGGCACCCACCAGAAAAACATTTGCTGAAAATGCAGCAGCATTATGAATAAAAGCAGTAGGAGCCTTGATAGGCCCCAACAAGAAAAACATTTGCCAACAATGCAGCAGTATTATGAGTAGCAGCAGTAGGAGCCTTAATAAGCCCCCAACAGAAAAACATTTGCAGACAATGTAGCAGTATTATGAGTAACAGCAGTAAGAGCTTTGATATGCCCCCACCAGAAAAACATTTGTCAACAATGCAGCAGTAGTATTGGTGATAGCAGCAGCAGCAGTAGCAGCAGAAGCTGAGATAGCAGCCAGATGGGGATTAGATAAAAGTATTGAGGATGAGTCTATGAGCGGAGAGTATAGGCAGCAATGGAGAGAGGAGGGTACATCTGTGAGGAGGAGAGGAGGCTAGTCTCTGATGTCTGCAATGGCCACTTGGATATCCCCACTTATCCATAGTAACACATTTAAATTGGGTTGAAAAAAGACAAAGTCCATATCTATACTAACTATAGAATTTAGTATCACCATAGCCTTTGATATTATGTCTATCCAAGAAATCATCCAAGCCACTCTTAAAGGCATTAATAGAATCAGCCATCACAACATCATCCGGCAGTGCATTCCACAACCTCACTGACGTCACTGTGAAGAACCACCTATGTTGCTTCAAATGAAAGTTTTTTTCTTCTAGTCTTATGGGGGGGCCTCTGGTACGGTGATCCTCTTTATGGGTAAAAAGGTCCCCTGCTATTTGTCTATAATGTCCTCTAATTAAAGTGCAATCAAATTCCCTCGCAAATGCCTTTTTTCCAGAGAAAACAACCCCTACCCTCATAATTTAAGTCTTCCATCCCTCTAACCAGTTCAGCTGCATGTCTCTGCACTCTCTCCAGATCATTCATATCCCTCTTAAGGACTGGAGTCCGAAACTGCACTGCATACACCAGATGAGGCCTTACCAGGGACCTATAAAGTGGCATAATTATGTTTTCATCCCTTGAGTTAATGCCCTTTTTTATGCAAGACAGAACTTTATTTGCTTTAGTAGCCACAGAATGACACTGCCAAGAATTAGACAACTTGTTATCTACAAAAACCCCTAGATCCTTCTCATTTAAGGAAACTCCATTTATATTATTTTTGACAAAGTACATAACCTTGCATTTATCAACATTAAACCTCATTTTCCAGTTTGATGCCCAGTTTTCCAATTTAGACAAATCACTCTGCAAAGTGGCAGCATCCTGAATGGAACCTATAGATCTGCACAATTTAGTATCATCTGCAAAAATAGAAACAGTACTTTCAATGCCCATCTCCAGGTCATTAATAAACAAGTTTAAAAGCAAGGGACCTAGTACAGCACCCTGCGGTACTCCACTAACAACACTGGTTCAATACTCCACTAACAACACTGGGTACAAATACTTTATTTCAGGCCAACATTGGGACTATCAAGAAAGAAACCTTCATTAACTGGTTCCTCATTTGTGTAGACAGACGAAAAATATGTGTTCAGAATCCGTGCTTTTTGTTTGTTTTCATCAGCCAGCTGACCCCACTCTGATATTAAAGGTCCCACCCTTTCCTTTTTTTTACTATTAACATATTTAAAATATAATTTTGGATTCTTCTACTGCTTGCTGCAATATCCTTTTAAAGCCTTAAAAACACTCCTTTTCTTACCCACCTCAACACCAACACTTTTATTGAAACAAAAAGGTTTTGCTTTGAACGACATTCCTTGCATACAAGTGAAATATACTGACAAGTATATTTATTAAGCAGCATTTTAAAGACTTCCCATTTTTTTCTGTGTTTAACCCTGTGAAAAGCATTTCCCACTTAATATGTTGCAGATATGACCCTATACTGTCAAAGTTTTCATGTCTGAAACATAGGGGTATATTTATCAAAGAGTGAAGTTAATAGTTAAGTTCCACCACTAGAGTGAAATTCCGCCACTTCCCATTCATTTCTATGGGGTTTTTAAAGGTGTATTTATCAAAGGGTGAAATTTCACTTTCACCCATTGATAAATACACCTTTCAAAATCCCATAGAAATGAATGGAGAGCTGCGGAATTTCACTCTAGTGGCAGAACGTCACTCTTTGATAAATTTACCCCTTAGAGTTTTAGTTGCTCTCTTATAGAATTACTTCTGCAACAGAATCTCAAAGGAGTCCATGTTATGGTCACTATACCTTAAATGCTCATTCATTTTTATAAATGTCAGCATATCTACACTGCCAGTGGATAGCCGTGTCCGCTTCTCAGTGATAATCTCTCCGACAGGACACTGGCAGGGGGGCAAGCCAGCACCTCTAGAGCATATTGTGCCAGTTATGGCCACTGGTCGAGCCTCAACACCCAGAAATGTGTGGGGTCATCATCAGTGCGCATGGCATCCTGCACACTGACAGACCCCATGTAGTCAGCCACCATATGCTCCAGCCACTGTTGGTGGCAACTTTGGCTGATGAGGCTTGAAAAATCTCTTCCGCATACCCATGAGATCACTGCCTCTGCTGCTACTAGGCACCCATTTCTGCTGAGAAGTGTCAGACTGGGGGAAGGCCTCCACCAGTTTTGCGCACAGAGCCCTCTTCAATCAACCCACCCTCCTCTCTCTCTGGCTGGGTACAAGGACCTCCCCTACCTTTCCCTTATACCGTGGGTGAAGCATAGTGACCACTCAGTAATCATGCCAGTCTTTGATGGAACAGATCCGGGGATTGATCCAGGGGCAATTCTGCATATGGGCAGACATGTAGCAGAGGTGCCCCTGACCAACCTCTTCTTTACTGTCCTTCAGATGCAGCAGGTCACCTACCTCCTCCTCCACCTGCTCTGTGCCCTCCCAGGCGTGGACAATAGCTAGGGTGGTTGGATGGCATGCGCCCTGCTCCCCATGCTGTGCAGGCACCCAGTCCTTCTCTCCCTCATCAGGCAGAACTATCTCCTCTTCCTGCCTCCCTGCCACTTCTGCCTGCCTACTGGGCCTGCATTCCTCTTCCTCCTCAGGCACGTCACCCTCATCTAGCAGGCCATTCAATGCTTGAGAAGGAAAACCAGGGGTATAATGTCACTAACACATGTATTGTCTCTGCTAACAAAGTGTGTGGCATGCTTAAAGGGGGCAAGTACTCAGCAGAGCTGTCTCATTTGCTTCCACTACTCTGCACTAAATTACCCTAAATCTGCCCCCCAAGTACCCCTGGCACTGTGCTGCAGCAGGTAATTGATGACCAACCAGCGCTGCTATACAAGGCGCCCCACCATGTGCAGGGTAGAATATCAGCACATTGGCAGGTCACAGATCAGCCGGTGGGGTGGCAGATGATGCTGCCGCTATATCCGTGCCAAAGACGCGTTGGTGGTGGGGGGCCTGCAAAAGTGGTTGCATACTCTACGTGCCTTCTCCAGCAAGTCACCCAACACTTGGTAGCTTTTCAGGAAGTGCTGCCCCACAAGGTTGAGAAACAAGACACATGGGTCAGTCGGTCTAGGTGGAGGGCAGTCAGCAGGTTGCGACTGTTGTTGCATACAATATTGCCTGCTTGGAGCTAGCAGGAAATATACCACCACTGCACCTGAGTCTGCGGGGAATATACCACCACTGCACCTGAGTCTGCACATGGCCTTTCATCCTATTTTAACTTACTCCTGAGCCTGTAAGTTATCCTTCTACTTTATGTTTGCTAATAAACTCTCTGTCTGCAGTATCCTTGCCAGTCTACTTACCTTAAATATAGACCCAGTGGTTCTTCTGGTCATTCCTATGTGGGGTTTGGGCCACTGGTCATGACATTAAAACAAGAACCTGGAACATCAGCATAGAAGAGAGTCCTGGAACAAGGTCAGACTGGAACGTAGGAACATAGGACGGTGTCCAGCAGGTTTGGAGACCTATGAGCTGGCCACAGGGGGAAGTCAGCTCATGCTTTAAATAAGGGCCCTCTGCTGGGAGCTAACTAGGAAATAGGCTGCACCTGCCAGTTAATGCAGAGCAGCTGAAATAATTAGCAGCGCCAGGGCTAACCACAGGGACCTCATAACAGGGTAAGCCTATGCCTTTAATCTGCCTACATAGCAAAGAGGCAAGGCAACAGGCATCAATACACAAGGTCCCCGGTTCAAACCCAGGAGACGGATGATTCCTAACAGTATGCTTTACCACAAGGGCATTTGAGCATATAAATGACCTTTGTTATATTACATGTGTCAAAATCTTTCAACTTAATTTCAAATACTTTTGAGGCATGATTCAATGTGTTGCCCTTGATAATGCCATTCCAACAATGGCATGTTAGGCAGGCATAAGAGATGTTGTTTCACAAAAAATTTTGCCTGCTGCAAATCTCAAAAAATCGCCATAAATCTAACTATGGCAAATTGTTTCGCCTATTCTTCAGTAAAAAAACACATTTGTTGGAAGCCCATTTCTCAAGGGAAGCCCATTTTCTCAAAGTTTGCCAAAGAAACATTGCATAAAACTTTTCCAAACTTCAATTCAAGACACACTGTGAATTCAAAAGCATCATCCAGTAGAAATCATGCTTGTTTTCTAAACACCAATTTATGTAATTTTGTTTTACTCTAATAAATTCAAATGTTATCTTATTTAAAAAAAAACTGGACCGTCTAAAATTCAAATGAATGTTACTGACCGGAAATTGAATTAGAAAGAAACTCGATTTGAGTTTTTCTCACTGAAAAAAACTCGAATTTCAGGAAGGATATTAACATCTTCAAATGGGTCAACAGACCTCTGCCATTGACTTGTAAATGAATTCAGCAGGTTTTATTAATATTCAAATTAGAACTGTTTCCATGGTCGAGGTGTGATAAATCTCACATTCCAATTTACATTCGAGTCGGTGCTTTTAAATTCCAATTTGTAAATTTTGACAGAAAAACTAAATAAATCTACCCCCTAAATATTTTTCTTTGTTCCTCCACCTGAAACTTTGTGTTTCTATTATATGACTACAGGGTAGTATGCAAGGATATGTGTTACATAATTATGAAATTACTGAAATAGTGTTTATAGTTTGGAAAATCTTTTTTGATTTTTTAGATTTTACAAAGTTTTAAATTTATTTAAAATAGATTTATTTTATTTACTGAAGAAATCTGGTGGACATATCCTTCAGTGACCAATTTGCCTATGAATAAAAGCCATAATTTATATTTTGTACTCTAAATCCATGTGCAAATCACAGCCTCTAGAACCCTCTGCACTACAAAAATTTCACTTGCCGCACTGCTGCTATATATATATACCCGATGCAAGGCATAAAGTCCAACAATGACAGTTACAAAGTCGTCATGTACTATAGGTAACATCCCCAGGGCTGGATTTACATAGCAGGTGCCCCAAGGCCCACTGTCGTTCACCCCCCCTCAAATTTTCATCATCGGGACCAGAGCAATGGAGATTGGCATACAGGAAACTATTGAATCTCCTGTGCCACCCCAGTGTTTCTGAACAAATGTGGGTGTGGTTGGGCAGCATGCCGCCCCTAAAATCCTACCACCCTAGGCCCTTGGTTGCCTCTCCACAAATCTGGGCCTGAACATTCCCCTTTTTAAAATTAGCCCCATAATGGTGAAGTATGATGTTCCCTTTAAAAGTAAGAATCTTTGACAGTACAAATCACATATGTCATCATCATTACAATATAAGCAATGAACTTGTTAGAAATGTAAGTCATTGTATAGAATAAATGTTAATATGTAAATATATATAAAGATTACAGCTTTCCAGCAAAAATAAATTGAGTTTCAAAAAGTTTTGTAAAGCTTTGTAATCAAACAAACAATTCTTTATATTGTAACTTGAGCAATTCCCAGGAAGCAAACTAATTGGGCTCCAGAGATATGATAATCAACGTTCAGGTACACTTTGTAATGGAATGGGGGAAAATGCGCGTTCTTTTATTCAAATAGATGATTTTCAGAAATTGCATGGCAAAACTATCCAGAAACTTTTCTCCCTGATGAATAGTTTGAATATAAATATGAAATCAGTTTTCTACATTGCAAAAATGTATAAGAGCTAGATATATTGGAGAAAATGGCACAGTAGGCAAAACAAAATAGCCTAAACATTTTTTATTAATTTTAAAGCCCTTTCTTTAGTGAGAAAGTTTAAGAATCTATTATAATATGCTGGATTTTTGTTAGAGTTGTGAACCCAGAATATACATACAGTATCTACATATATAATTTTTTTCAGCAAAATTTAATTAATACATAAATTATACATTAAGAAGCATGGGTTGCCCAGAATTTTTTTTGGTGTGTAGGTTCATTTAGATGTGCCTTTATATAGTCACAGTACTCCTTAGTGGTTTTTAATCTATGCATGTAGCATTTACAATATGCAATATATTCGTTTCTATATAATGTATCCTCTTGTGGCTTGGATAAACCAATTGACCAATATTGAGTCTTAGAGGTAGGTTTATTTGTATCCTTATTATATAAAATATCTGGGAGGTAAAGATAAAATATACAGCTAATTTGAAAAATAAATTTGATTTCAAATTTGAGTAAGCCATGTATTTTAGCAAAACACCATTACGTTTTCTACACTTGAAAGGTAACAACATCCTTCAGTAAGGATGCCTCAGTATGGATAAATTGAAACAAACTGAAACAATTCAGCAAAGCAGAAAAATGCATACAAACATCAGTGTGCAATTATCTTTCTTTTACTTATAGATTTGTTTTGTATTAAAAAAATCATCATAACAAAGATATAATATACTGAGGCTTGTATTTAATTTTTGTACAGTACATCTGAATAGATCTAATGGAAAAATTCCTGGGTAGTGATGAGCGACATTGTTCCCCAGGCTTCACCAAGAAAAATACAGCTATAAGCTCCAATGGGTGAAAATAATTGTTTTGAGTCAAAAAAAGTTGTCATGTGTCAAAAAAAAGTTGAGTAAAAAAAAATTGACGCCCATAGAATTCAATGTAATTAGCAACATTTTGGCAGTTTTACAAGTTTACAGCAAAGCAAAACGTGTCAGATTCACCCATCATTATTCCTGGGCTTTCCTGAAGCGGTTCAGATTTAAATGTTTTTGCTCTTTGATATAGTACTTTCCAACTTGTTTATTAATGTCTTGACATTGAAAGTACTGTTTCTATTTTTGCAGATGATAATAAAATAATGCAAAACTATAGGTTCAATGCCACTTTGCAGAGTGATTTGTCTAAGTTGGGAAATATACACTATGCATCATAACAAAATTAGACAGGTGCATACATTTGGGCACCCCAAAAGAGATATTACATCAATACTTAGTTGAGCCTCCTTTTGCAAATGTAACAGCCTCCAGACGCCTCCTATAGCCTTTGATGAGTGTCTGGATTCTGGATGGTGGTATTTTTGACCAATTGCCCATACACAATCTCTCCAGTTCAGTTAAATTTGATGGCTGCTGAGCATGGACAGCCTGTTTCAAATCATCCCATAGATTTTCAATGATATTCAAGTCAGGGGACTGTGATGGCCATTCCGGAATATTGTACTTCTCCCTCTGCATAAATGCCTTTGTAGATTTTGAAGTGAAGGTCATTGTCTTGTTGGAATATCCAACCCTTGCGTAACTTCAACTTTGTGACTGATGCTTGAACATTATCCTGAAGTATTTGTTGATACTGGGTTGAATTAATTTAACCCTTGACTTTAACAAAGGCCCCAGTCTGTGAACTTGCCACACAGCCTCACAACATGATGGAACCTCCACCAAATTTGACAGTAGGTAGCAGGTGTTTTTCTTGGAATGCTGTGATCTTCTTCCACCATGCAAAGAGTTTTTTGTTATGACTAAATAACTTAATTTTTGTCTCATCAGTCCAAAGCACCTTGTTTCAAAATGACTGTGGCTTGTCTAAATGAGCTTCTGCATACAACAAGCGACTCTGTTTGTGGCGTGAGTGCAGAAAGGGCTTCTTTCTCATCCCCCTGCCATACAAATGTTCTTTGTGCAAATTGCGCTGAATTGTAGAACGATGTACAGATACACAATCTGCAGCAATATGTTCTTGCAGGTCTTTGGATATGATCTTTGGGTTATCTGTAACCATTCTCACAATCCTCTGCATATGCTGCTCCTGTATTTCCCTTGGCCTGCCAGACCTGGGTTTTACAGCAACTGTGCCTATGGCCTTACATTTCCTGATTACATTCCTTACAGTTGAAACTGACAATTAAAACCTCTGAGATAGCTTTTTGTAGCCTTCCCCTAAACCATGATACTGAACAATCTTTATTTTCAGATCTTTTGAGAGTTGCTTTGAGGATCCCATACTGTCACTCTTCAGAGAAGAGTCAAACAAAAGCACAACTTGCAATCGGCCACCTTAAATACTTTTTCTCATGATTGGACACACCTGCCTATGAAGTTCAAGGCTTAAAGCGTGAATCCAACCAATTTGATGCTGCCAGTAATTAGTACTGAGCAGTTACATGCATTCGAATTAGCAAAGTTACAAGGGTACCCAAATTTTTGCACAGACATTTTTTAACATTTGATTTAGTTCCATACAACTGAATACTGCTTCACTAAAAATCTTTGATCAGAAAACACCCCAGTACTCAGATGTTCATGGGAAATGAAAGACATACCACTGTTTTCATTTTTGTTGAAAGTGGAGTAAATTATTATGCAGACTGAGAGGGGTTCCCAAACTTTTATTTATATGACTGTATAAATGAGGGATGGAAGACTTAGGAGCAGATGTATCAAGGGTCGAATTTCAAATTTGAATAACGTCGAAATTCAAATTTAAAAAGATCAACCGAAATTAAATCAAAATGGTTTTTTTTGCCCGAATAGGTCAATTTTCGATTGAAATGGTCAGTTTTCAATCCAATTCAATCTAATTTGAATCATATTATTTGAAGTAATAGCACATTCGATCAAATTCAATTCAAAGTTTTTCCAAAAGTCCACCAATTGACTCCAAATAGATTCTACAATGGTCCCAATAGGCTAAAACATATATGTTTATGTGCTGCTAACCTTTGTAAACTGCTGTGAGAGTGTGCGCGTGAAAGGCTGAGCGACTGGGAGTTGCGGGGGGAATTGGCTGTATCCCCAAGAAGGTCGTGAGGGCGCAGAGCCGACAGAACGTTTAGGCAAGCAGCTCGTCTAACACACCAGATGGGCTCGAGAGATAATCAATGCGAGCACATCCGTGAGCACTGTTCTGTCATGCGTTACAACTCCAGTAACACTTGATATCACTAATCCGATTTAGATATTTTACATGAGGTAGAGCACCATGGGGAATGTCAAAGGTAAGCGTCTCCCCCCAGACCAACAGAAAACATGTGTAATTAAATTTAAAAGTCTCAATGATGTTCCAAAATTGGCGGCTCGCAGGAGCCTCCAGTCAGTTTCCTCTAAACCCTTGCCAAACTCCAAAGGAGTACATTGAGCGCACTTCAGAAGTTTACTATGTGGATCCCTTTGTGGATAATGTGACGGGGTGGACAGAGGGAATCGAAGATAGTAGTCCTTTCCCGAGGGAGGGATCATTCAGTGAGTACCACATCAGTATGTTGAAGGGACTCTGTTTAGGGGACACAAAAGCTTGGGATGAGTACATGGCAAATTGCACTAAAGTTAGCTCCCTCATACTCAGGACCTCAGCTCCCCCTGAAAAGAAGTCCTTAAGTACCCAAGTGCCCAAAGGAAACACATAAAGCCACCCCATATGCCACTCTGTATCCTCTCCTAAATGCAATGTTGGCTGCCTGGAGGTCAGCATTCATAGATTGTATAAAATCAATCAGGTGGAGCGCTCACCTCCCTAGTTCACACTTATGTAGTGCCAGGTGCTGTACTGTGAGATCCACCCCTGTCACTGGGTCAAATTGATATACAGAAGAAAGCCAGCAGCACACTGAGTCTGGTTGCAGTTGTGTTCAAAAGGAAATTTTATTAAGCCCATATGCAAAAGGCAACGTTTCGAGCCTACCAGGCCCTTTATCAAGCTTGATAAAGGGCCTGGTAGGCTCGAAATGTTGCCTTTTGCATATGGGCTTAATAAAATTTCCTTTTGAACACAACTGCAACCAGACTCAGTGTGCTGCTGGCTTTCTTCTAGCATTCAGAGATTGTGTCCCCTACTGGGCCAGACGCATTGGCAAAGTTGGAGGATTCCAACTCAGGTGATGAGGGATAGCCCCCTACCCAATACCCCATAAAGTAGGGTGACAAGAGCCAATAGGGATGCCTAGAGGGTACCCCAGTGGCCTGGTGTGACATATATGATGTTTCCTCTCATCAGCCATTTGTTGCCATTACCCTCACTTTAGACAAGGTGCAGTTTGGTTCCTTGTTGACATGGGCGCCACCTCCTCCCTTCTCACGAGAGATCTATTTTCAGGGCCAAACACACCAGGCACTCCCTCTATTGGAATAAATGAAGTTGCCACTCCCAGTACAAGAAAAGAGCCCATTCCTGTTCACCCCCCTGAAGGTCACTTAATTCTCTATCATAGCCTCACCGTTGTCCTATCGTGCCCAGTCAACTTGCTAGGTAGGGATCTCATGGGAACCCTTAATGTTTCAATTTACATTTCCCCAAAAGGAGGGATGTCCGTCCATTCTCCCCCTTGTATCTGTACCAGGATGAGGGAGTCCTTGACCATCTCATCCCACCCGAAGTCTGGGCCAAGTCCAAGTTACACATGGGATTGATTGACTGCACTCCTTATGAGGCAGTTCTCAAATCCCAAGATCCTGTTTACCAAAAGCAATAACTTCTTTCCCAAGAAAAGGTTGAGGGCATCCGTCCCATGATTGAGGAGTTTCTCAAGGCAGGCATTTTAGTGCCAGTTATCTCACCGTACAATACACCTTTCAACCCCGTAAAGAAAGCGGATGGCACTCACAGATTCACCCAGGACCTCCGGGCAATTAACAAGTTAGTTAAGCTCCTGGCCCCCATTGTCCCAGACATCAACTCATTGTTGACGTCAATTCCAGCAGACTCTGAGGCCTACAGAGTCATAGATTTGTCAAACGCCTACTTTTCTATTAGAGTGGCCGAGAACACAAGGCCTCTGTTTGCCTTTATATTTGAGCCACGCTCATTTTGCTGGGCTCACCTGCCCCATGGTTACGCCCATGCTCCTGCGATCTACAGCCATGTCCTCCATGAATCCTTAAAGTGTTGGGTCCCCCAGGCAGGGTCAACTCTCTTGCAATATGTTGATGACTTACTGTTGTGCAGCCCAGACCCTGAGGCCTGTGACTTAGACACTATCTCATTGTTGCAATACCTTTGTGAAGAGGGGCACAAGGTGTCACACCACAAACTCCAATTTTGCCAGTCATCTGTACACTACCTCGGTTTCCTGCTTTCCCGAGGCCAAAGACTGCTCAATCCAGAACGTGTACAAGCAATCACTAACCTTGCCAAGCCCACAACCAAAGAACAATTGCTAAGCTTCCTAGGCATGGTTGGGTTTTGCAGACAGTGGATACCAGACTGCTCATACTATGATAGCATTTTAAGGGGAATACGCAAAGTCACAAATATACTCACATGGATTGATGATGCCCACACAGCATATAGGGCACTTCTTGATGGTCTCTGTTCTGCTCCAGGTCTGGGATTGCCAAATTACCATTTGCCTTTTGTTTTGTACTGCTTTTTTGTTTTTGTGCCACTCTTTTTGCCACTCATCTTGTGCTGCATGTCCTCAAGAATATTACAACTCAGCACATGACGGCCCAAAGACTGTCTGGATATGAGGTCATTTTGACATCCACCACCAACCTCATACCTGTTACGTATGCCTCTGCCAAGTCAGGCCCCGTCCTGATCTTGCATGCACTCCTCTCATTACCTAACATCGGTCCTCCAGACCCAGTGGATGAGCATTCATGTATTGATCTCATTCACCAAAATACATCCCCAAGATGGGACTTGCAATCCACCCCTTAGATGATGGTATTGAGATTTTTGTGGACGGGTCCTGTTCCCGCCCAAATGACCACACCTATCTGTCCAGATATTCTGTAGTTCAGCTCCCCAATATTGTACATGAGGCTCTGCCTCTCATGGCCAAGTCTGCCCAGGTAGCTGAGCTCATTGCACTCAACCGTGCCTGCACACTGTTTGCTGATTCTGACCTTACCATATACACAGTCAGTAGGTACACTCATGGGGTTGTTCATGATTTTGGGGTTATCTGGCAGCAAGGGGTTTCAAATCTGCTGACGGCAACCGCATTTCCCACTCCACTTACATTTACCACCTCCTACATGCCCTGTCATTGCCCAGGAGCCTGGTCATTGTAATGTGTAGGGGTCACTCTGGCTGACGATCATGTAGCAGCCGGCAACCGTTTTGCCGACACTGTTGCTAAATGGGCAGCCACACTCTGTTTGAGCAAGCCCCCAACTCTTGCGGCCTTATGCCTTGCCCAGTGCAAACAAATCCAACTATCACCCCCTCTCTTCCCTAAGAGGCATTGCTGTTTGAATTACAGCTCCATGCCTCTCCCAGTGATCGTTCATACTGGCAGGCCCAAGGGTTGTCCATGAACCCTTTGGGTCTCTGGGATTGCCCAAACATGCCATTATTATGGTCATAATCATCTTCTTTGCCATCGGGTTCCACAACAACATCGGAAAAGGGGCCACTACCATTCTTGGTCCTCTGTGCACCCGAAGAGTGCTCCATTCTCATCTCGTCAAGTCTGACGCTTTTGCTGCCAATTCCCTGGTCCGAATACCCTTAGCTGCTGCAACCACACTGAATGTTTCTAAGTGTTGGGTCTGCACTCACTCCCCCACCTCCTCAAAACATTTGCCTTATATTGCCCAGCCTTTATTTCTCCATTACATTGTGACTATGCCCAACGGGACTTGTGAGAACTTACGCATGCGTCCTGTTCGGCGCAGGCGCGGGCGCGGTAATGCGCGCCGGCGCGTGACGCGGACGCCGGCGACGGTCGCGGACGCGAAGGCGACGGTTGCGGGCGCAGGGACGTAGGCGGAAACGCCTGTGACGGACGTGCTGGCGTCAGTTCCGCGACGTCAGCACGAAGACGCTAGTTTGGCTCCAAAAGATATGTATTTAAACCAGATCCAGACTGACATGCATTGCCTGGTTATTAGGTTATTTACTGAAACCCTAGCATTGCTTACTATTGAATTTCCTGTTGTGACCCTGCCTGAACTTGGACTACGTTTTCTGCTGCCTGTCTCGACTCTTCTGCCTGTCTTACCGTTACGAACCTCGCTGCCTGCCTTTTGACCTCGGACCTCCTGACTACGACTTTGCCTGATCCTCTGTACCTCGTTTGATAGTCTCATTGGCTACTCTCCACAACCCTGCTCCCTGTTCCATTCCAGGTGGGTAGTGGTTGTGTGAGGCGCTTGTGAGTTCGAAACCTTCTGCTCCAGCTCCTTCTACGTCTGGATCACACCGGTAAGCCTGACAGGGACTCATGCTCGAGATCGCACCCATATAGAAATTGCTGGCTTCTCAAGCCCCCTGACCTTTTGCTATAATAAGTAGTATGAGGTGGATGGAGTTGTACCGGTCACTGTGTGTTGAACAGGCAGACAATGACAGTGTATTACCAATATCATCCCCTCTAACCCTGTTGGTCGCATGGACTGTGCTCAGGCTTCTTTCATTTATTCTTCCAACAGGTCCTTAGACATGAAAGTCCCAGCAAAAGAGCTTCTTATGGTCCTTTTGTTTCTATAGGAAATGATTAAATTTTTCGTGAAATGTATAATATTGATTGTTTTAATAGGTCTGCTAACTGCTCTTCCAGGTCTAACATGCTTAGAGTTCTGACACTGCATATCTTTATAGATCATCCTTATGTTTTGCCTCCCACTTATTTTATGTGATGCGGAAGATATGCATATCCTTGGTTACCAATTGCAGCTTCAGGGGTTTTTACCATAGCTCGCTTAATTCCCCCCACATGGTACACCAATTCCTCTTCCCTGCCCAACTCCTTGCCCTTTCTCCAACCTCATGATAAGCGAGATATAACCCAGGAAACTGCCCAAGCATTATTTGATATCCACTGGATCACTAGATGCTGCATAAAGAAGGCCTTTAGGTTCATCATCGATTTGTCTGCTTTGCTTGATAATATCTCAAATGAGTTTGATTAAACCTTCCATCTAGTTGCCTCTGAAATTTATTCCCTAAAGAAAGAGTTAATGCAGCATCGCCTAGTTTTAGATTACCTAACTGCTAGTCAAGGTGGCCTTTGTGTAGTAGTGGCCACTGCCTGCTTTACGTATATCCATGACTCATACGATGTAGAAAAGGCAGTCTCAGCCCATCTTGATAAAGTTGCTGAAATGAAATATGATAAAATACAGTTATAAGAAATGCCCTTTAGAGCATAGTTTGGGGCATTATATATTCAGCTAAAAACACAGATAAATGGTTGTCATTTAAAATGATATTAAATTGTTACTGTTCTAAACTTATTCCCTTAAGGAGTAAATGTAGAAGCACTAAGACTCACCCTATGTGGCTTAATATAGAAGTAAAGAAGTTAATAGGAAAGAAGAGAAAGGCAATTAAAAAGTATAAGTCTGTAGGGACAAAAGCTGCATTTAATAAATATAAACACTATAATAAATGTTGTAAAACAGCAATCTGGAAGGCAAAGATAGGAAATGGATAAGACTAACCCCAAAAAGTTTTTTAAGTAAACAATGCAGGTTGAGAGTGTTGCTCCTTTAAGGGTCTGGGCACACGGGCAGATTCGGGAGATTCTTCTTTGCTGCTTATTAAGGGATCACATTCAGCATTTTGTCTTTTTTTGTTTGCTTTTTATGATGAGTTAAGTAAGATGCTGGACAGTGGGGGAGCAGTAGATGTGTTTGATACCATGCCTCACAAACAACTGCTTTCTAAACTAAGGTCTATTGGACTTAAAAGTCATTTGCACATGGATAGAAGACTGGCTACAGGATCGGGGTACAGAGGGCAGTGGTTAATGATACATTCTCTACTTGGAGTAGAATTCTTAGTGGGGTCCCTCAGGGCTCAGTATTTTTTATTTATTTTGTTATTTAACTTGTTCATTAATGATCTAGGTGTGGGTATTGTAAGTAATGTAACAGTGTTTGCAGGTGACACAAAACTATGCAGCCCAACTTACTTCACCAGGATGTGGCATCCTTGCAACAGGATCTTGATAAACTGGCAACCTGGGCAGCTAAGTGGCAAATGAGATTCAATGTTGATAAATGTAAAGTCATGCACTTGGGATGTAAAAATATCCAAGCCACTTATACCTTTAATGGGACTGTTTTAGGCAAATCCATAATGGAAAAGGATATTGGAGTACTTGTAGATAATAAACTTGGCTGTAGCAAGCAATGCCAGACAGGGTACAAAGTTCAGACAAGGTACAAGGTTCAGGGTCTAAGCAGGAGACCAGAGCTAGGGTAAGCCACAGTGCTCAGAAAGGCCAATGCTCAGGCACTGGTGGTGAGGAGAGCTGGGTCAGCCCTAATTGGCTGATCGCAACCCACCAATAAGGATGCTGGGGTGAGTTGACTAATCCTCAGACCCAGCAGAATAGTAAATTTGAATGAATTGGCTGCTCTCTCGGCATGGTGGTTAAGGCGAGTAGCCAGTAAACAGCAGGTTCAATGATCAAAGCCCAGCAGAGCCTGAAAGACAAGAAGATACTGTATATATATGAACCCTTTTACACAATAATAACTTGACTGGGTTGTTGATAAAATACCACAAACACATTTAAACCCATAGGGGTCATTTATGAATACATAATTAATTTCTATAGGCATGCCTTCATTGCTAGTCTTTTAGATTTAAGACTAAAGTCTAATAAATGTAAAGTCAAAAAAGTAATTTATACTTTATGGTTAGATACAGACAGACTTTATGACAATTATTATGCTGTAGAATTAATTTTACCAAATGAAAATCCCAGGTTTTGCCATACTCTCTAACCTCTGTATGATTGACTCCATATTTTTGCAGCAAATTCTTAAAGTGCTTCTTCAGTTTGAGTGACATCCATTCCACTAATAGTTTCACTTAACTTAATCCAAATAAAAAGTATCAAGGAACAGTTTACCTAAAAATGAATGTATTGACAACTGGACTTCCTAACAGAATTTAGTGTATTGATGTCAGGGTCAGTAGCAATAACAGAGGAGATCTGTCTATAACATCCTACCTCCATGTTTGCAAATTTATATACAAACTAAATGTGTTCACTTTAAATCAAGACAAATTGTATCAAAACAAAATATAGCCTTTGTGTTGTACATTGTACCATTTCAACTATGGCGTAGATTAAAACTATTTTCATAAGGAATTCAGATAATTTACAATATTTGTGAGTGAATTAATGCAACATGGTAAATTATTCCAGATAAAATGCCAAAACTTTAAATAACACTTAACATTTCTTCTCAAGGGACTATTGTGCCTAGAAAAAGAATCCTTCATGTAATTTATAAGTTTAACTTTTCTACTGATCTATAATTTGCTCTTTATACGTGGAGTTAATTTATACGTGGAATTGCTTATACATGCACAAAGGGAAATTGCTATAGGAGGGAGCCTCAATTTTTTAATTAAGGATGATATGCAAAATGGTAATAAAGCAATTCACATGCGTTAGACACCTTCTAAATCTTTAATGCTAAATCTATTTGTCTAGCAGGGTAACCTCTGTTTGATATCTTAATTTCATAGAATCCCAGCAATGCTGTGAACTAGGATGTAATTATTTTGGAAACCACAATTCTAAATGTGAAATCCGTGTCATAGTATTCTGCCTTTGTTTTGTATTTTTTAGATTAATTCTTTGGTCTTGATATAAAATTCCCAAAAGGGCCTACATTTCAAATAAGGGTTTCAACTGTACAACAAGGACAAAATTATATGTTTATAAAACATCTTTGACTGAAAAACAGATTGTTCAAGATTCTGAACTGTCATTCAGTAAAATTTTTGCTGTGTGGCACTAATCTCAGATTCTACACCCTTTCCATAAAATAGAGTAACATCCTTAGAGATACAAGCACAGGCTTGGCATAGTTGATCTTCAAATACTAAGATGGATTTTTCCATTCCTTCCAAATGTCTTACTTCTTGTGGGTTTCTGAGTCAGTATCCTCCACCTGTTTGGATCTTGCATTGCTGTTTTATTTTTATTCTTAACAAAATGCCAACGACATCCTTCAGGTTTTGGTCATAAAATACATATTACATGAACTATTTATCTTTCAAAATAATTAATGATTGATTATGTTGGTCTAAGCAGTTATTTAGGAAAGGTAAGGGACAGCATCAACATTCAACATGCTTATATTCATGAGAACTCAAACTTCTATCATAAAATCTTATGCAAGATCCAGAGGGATCTATTAGGAATTGCTGTTGACATCTAGTGAAATGCATAAGATGCAATGCTCTGCACTTTACTCAACATATTAAGTCATGTCATTCCATGAATTACATTGAGAGTCTATATATTTAACACACTTAATCAATAGCAACTCTAAGTCTGTGAGGTGTATGGATCAACTGTCATTCTTTATTCCATTCATTGCATGTTTTCATTTAAGAGATTACATAATGGTTGGATTGTGATTATTTTTCATGGCAGAGTATTAGATAGCAATAATAGACATTCAATACCTAAAGGTTCTCTTACACTAAAGTGGTTATTTCAGAATGCTTGAGCCTTCAGACACTAAAACCACAAGAGAGTTACTGTACTAAATTCTTCCTAAATTAGTCCCAAAGTCCTATTCATTTTGTTGCCACCACCCCTTGACTATATATATATATATAGTATTTCTGATGGTACCCGCTCTTACTCCTCAATCCATTTGTGGGTGCTTGGTCAAATATCACATGTATTTTTCAAAATCAAGATGTCATTTTTGTCACATGACTCACTGAAACTTGTGTATTATAATAAATAAAGTACCCATTGCTGGAAAATATGAGGATATTAGAAGTAACCTCGGAGTTCCATGACCTGTATAAAATCCTGGGGCCGAAGGCATATATGGTCATGGAACTCCTCAATAACTTATAATATCCTTATATTTCACAATAGGGGTACTTTATTCACTATATATATATATATATATATATATATATATATATATATATATATATAACCTTTTTTTTTCTTCACGCAACATTGGAGTGCGGGTCCCTATTTAATCACTATTTAATCAATATATATATATATATATATATATATATATATATATATATATATATATATATATATATATATATATATATATATATAAAACAACACACAGGGACACCGACACTCTCGAAAAAAGTCCTTACTGTGGGTGCATAATCGTCAACAAATTTATCACAAAGCTGCATGCTGACGTTTTCACACTCACAGGACTTAAAAGTCAATTAAATGTTTTTTTCATTCACTGAGGGAAGACCTGATGTTTCGGTTAGCAATCTGACCTTTCTCAGAAAAAAGTGTATAAAAAAAATATATACATATATATATATATATATTGTTTTCACAACATAGATCAACTATAAATACGGGGAATAGAACATTACCAGTTTCCAGACACTGCCTTGAGGTAGGTCATACATCAAATGATTTGAGATTTAAGGTTATACAACATATTCCCCCACCAAAAAGAGGAGGTAATCGTATTTTGGATTTAAAGAGGGCAGAGGTGAAATGGATTGATAGATTAGGGACTTTATCCCCGGGTGGATTGAATAAAGACTTTGATCTTCATTTATTTTTGTAAAGATGCTTGTATTATATGGTGCTACCATGTTATTTGCACTGTTAATTATAAACAAGTTCATTGTCTGTTATGAGAATAAGGCTTTTTGGCTAAACTTATGTATATGTAAATTTATGGGGTAACTATGGGGACTATGTAGTAACCAATGGGCGGAGTGGAGCGTCCACTTACGCGCTGGTCCGCTTCCTATTTTTGAAGCGCATCATCGCGCTGATCTGATACGCCACTTCCGCCACACGAGGGAGCGAGTTGCAACATGGAGTCTTGAAACGCCAGTGCACGTGTGAAACGCTTGAGAAAGGGAAAGGAGTATTCCCGAAACGTCGCATGAGTGCCACAATGCTGCGTTATGATATGGACTCATACAGATAAGTTGCTTATTCAATGAACTGTGCGGTGTTTTTTCATACTCTTTTAAGGAGCGAATAAAGGCTATGTTTTAAAATTGAAGCTTATTTTCTGAAGGTGTGCAACGCAGTTGGATTTCTATATGTATTTGGGCGAACTAACTCACCGCCTCTTTGGGTTTGCACCCTAACAATCAATTTTTGTCACTTGGAGATTGGTGCATCACAATATATATATATATATAAAACCATTATCCAGAAAGCTCCAAATTACAGAAAGGCAATCTCCCATAGACTCAATTTTAATCAAATAATTCAAAATTTAAAAATGTATTGCCTTTTTCTCTGTAGTAATAAAAGTACAGGAGGGAGAGGTATTTGGACTGTTAGTGCTACTTGGGACCTATTGTACTAATTTGGGCTAAGGGACTGAGACTTTAATCTACAAATGAGTAGTGCGGGACTTTTCCTGTCATGGAGGGCCAGGAAATGGACTGCCACATGTTCCCATGGGAGTGGGTTATATTGTATGATGTAAATGTGTTTTTACTTACCCTTTACATAGTTACATAGTTAAATTGGGTTGAAAAAAGACAAAGTCCATCAAGTTCAACCCCTCCAAATGAAAACCCAGCATCCACACACACACACCCTTCCCTACTTTTAATTAAATCCTATCTACCCATACCTATACTAACTATAGAGCTTAGCATCACAATAGCCTTTGATATTATGTCTGTCCAAAAAATCATCCAAGCAATTCTTAAAGGCATTAACTGAATCAGCCCTCACAACATCACCCAGCAATGCATTCCACAACCTCACTGTTCTGACTGTGAAGAACCACCTATGTTGCATTCAAATTAAAGTTCTTTTCTTCTAGTCTAAAGGGGTGGCCTTTGGTACGGTGATCCTCTTTATGGGTAAAAAGGTCCCCTGCTATTTGTCTATAATGTCCTCTAATGTACTTGTAAAGTGTAATCATTTCCCCTCGCAAGCACCTTTTTTCCAGAGAAAACAACCCCAACATTGACACTCTACCCTCATAATTTAAGTCTTCCATCCCTCTAACCAATTTAGTTGCACATCTCTGCACTCTCTCCTGCTCATTTATATCCCTCTTTTGGACTGGAGTCCAAAACTGCACTGCATACTCCAGATGAGGCCTTACCACGGACCTATAAAGAGGCATAATTATGTTTTCATCCCTTGAGTTAATGCCCTTTTTATGCAAGACAGAACTTTATTTGCTGTAATAGCCACAGAATGACACTGCCCAGAATTAGACAACTTGTTATCTACAAAGACCCCTAGATCCTTCTCATTTAAGGAAACTCCCAACACACTACCATTTAGGGGCCGATTCACTAAATTCGAGTGAAGGATTCGAAGTAAAAAACTTCGAATTTCGAAGTATTTTTTGGGCTACTTCGACCATCGAATGGGCTCCTTCGACTACGACTACGACTTTGAATCGAAGGATTCAAACTAAAAATCGTTCGACTATTCGACCATTCGATAGTCAAAGTACTGCCTCTTTAAAAAAAACTTCGACCTCCTAGTTCGGCAGCTAAAAGCTACCGAAGTCAATGTTAGCCTATGGGGAAGGTCCCCATAGGCTTTCCTAAGTTTTTTTGATCGAAGGATAATCCTTCGATCGTTGGATTAAAATCCTTTGAATCGTTCGATTCGAAGGATTTAATCGTTCGATCAATATTCGAAGTAGAAGGATTTCAATTCCTAGTCGAATATCGAGGGTTAATTAACCCTTGATATTCGACCCTTAATGAATCAGCCCCTTAGTGTATAACTTGCATTTATATTATTTAAATATAATTTTTTTTTTTATATAAAGTTGTTTATAAAAGCAAAGTGTGTGTTGCATGTTATTCCTAATGGGGCAACCAACAGGTGTATTCCTGGATCCCATTAGGTGGAGGCACTGCCAGAGAAGAATTCTCACCTTGCAAAGGGGACTCAGGACTCAGGACTGTAAGTTGAAAATATTGTGATGTACCACCTTGGCACCAGGGGGTGGCCAAAAAAGGGGTTATATAACGTTTCCCAGATTTTAAATAAAAACTTTGTCCTGATGTTCCCAAAAAATACAGTAGCTGTTTGTCCTCTGTGAATGTTATTGTTAGTGAAATAAATAGGTTTAAATAATAACCAGATATATATTTTGCCATTTTTCTGCCTGTCAATAGTCAATTTCTATTAGTCTGCACATTATTCATGCACAAATCACTTATTGCATTAGATGGCCCCCCATAGTGTAACATTAATGCTGCAATGCTTAACCCTTGTCATTAGCATAGTAAACATTGCATTTCATTTATATAATTTTTTCCTGGTCGACTAAAAACATAGAATGTGGGGTCTGCTGTATACTTATGTGTGATTCTTAAGTCATTTATAAATAACTGTAAAGTGAAGTAGTTTGCCTTTTTTCATCTCGATCTCTGTAAAATATGTCCTAAATCTTGAAAACTGATGTGGAACCTATGAAATATAACATGTTTTTCAATAGAGGGAGGTTGCATATTAATTCAAAGTTCAATTCCAAGTTGCCATTTGCCAACTGTCAACATGTAGGAGACTAATTACAAAAGTGATAGGAACTTGCATAAATGATAGAGAAATATTCCTTCACTTACCAGGTGGCAGAGTCTTTTCTTTGCAGTGATAGAATACGAAAAAAACAGACACAACTTCACTGAATATTTTATTTTGTGATAAACAAATTTACATTTGGATTTGTCTGCTCATATGCATTGTACATTCTGTTAGTTTATAAAGTTGAACAGCTGTAACTTTTTCCTCACTTTTCACAGTCTGCACTAGTGATCATAAATAAATTCACCAGGCATGAATTCACAGCAAATTTCCATGTATTGCCACCAGGCGAAAAAAATATTGGGGTGTGTCAAAATTGGCTCACAAATAAAATTTGTTCCGCATCCAAATAATTCGGATGCCGATTGACTTGGACAAAGTTGCGCATATAAAAACTGACACTCGCGTCAAAATTATTTTGACGCCCATTGACTTCAATCCGTTCATGGCACAGATTCACCTATTGCTAGTCTGCACTAATTTAATTCTTATAAATGCAATTATGTATATTATCTCCCTGAGCAGAATAACCCATATTTTGTACTAAACATTATTTTACAAAAATTGAGACATTAAAGTAAACTTAACAGGGTATTTTTTCCATGATCCTAAACATCTTTACTCATCATTAATGAGTATCAGAAAGGTCTGCTGAGTATAAATTCTGCTTTCTGAGCATATGATGTGTACCTTTATATACAGCTCATTAATCCAATAAATTATTTCATTCACAGCCACTACTCCAAGTTCAATCTAAAAATGAAATGAAGCACCTGTGATTTTAAGCAATATTTTATTCTTTGAATTAAATATTTGTCCAATAAAATAGTGCCTGCTGGGGAACTTACTAATGAGTAAGTGCCCCAGCAGGCACGAAATGTGTTAGGTCTTGCTCTTATGTCCTAATAAATTTTTCAATTTTTTAATTGATTGGTTCATTATTTCTTGGGAAACTCACATTTTCCTTCACTGCTACCTTGTGGCTAATCTAGGAATACCCAACCCAGCTATAGTCAGGTGATCCCACTGGTGGCTAATAAAAGGGCAACCAAGTTTGGGAGTTTTACTTTAAAAGCAGCAAGTAAGTTGCAGGTAAATCTTAGCCCCTGTAAAAAAATGTATAATGAAGCAATTGAATTCTTAAAGAATCAGATGAAAGTTGAGTGTGGGACTGGCCAGATATGGGATGACTTTGACATAGTTGGTCATCTTAAATATATTGCAATATATGGACAAACAATCCCTGTTTTGTTTGAAGGGTTAGTATTTTTTTTGTAGCTGTATGAACAAAATGTCTCAATGTATTATATATATTTATAATGGGTTGAGTGCAGAGGGCCTCTTGTATATGGATAATCTAGGAATAACTAGGGGTCATGCTCTGACCCAGAGAGAGGAGCATTACATCCACCATAAACTAAGGGGCCCTTTAGTGGCCAAACTTTAGGGTATTGCACATTAATTAAGGAGGCTATTAATTATTCATGGGCGAACTTGTCCAATCACATTGAAGTCAATGGCTGTCAAAATTTTTACGCATGTCAATTTTAACGCCCACGACAATTTTTATACACGCGCCTATTTTGTCCAAATGCATTAAAGTCAATGGGCATCCGAATAATTTAAATTTTTATGCACGTGATTATTCTGACACAGGATCACATTTTTTCGGATTGCATTTATATTATTTTTTATTTATTTATTATTTTTTCGGATTTATTCGCCAGTGGCGAAACAAGGTAATTTGCCAAAAATTTGCTCCTGGAGAATTTATTCACCCATCACTACTATTTATCAGTCCATTACAGTGGAGAACTTTGAGGGTTCCCATGTGTCAATAGGCATACTGCACGCAATCCATAAGAATTTAATTCACCTTCTTCCACAACTGTACTTAGTAGTCAATTTTTGTTATCTGCAAAAGAGACAATGACCCATGGGTGACACATTACTACACGTGTCAATACCTAAAGTTTGGTTATAAATGCCAGAAATGTAGGCAAACATTGGCGTGGTTTAATCCTGCATCTTAAGAAGCCGATCACATAAAGCCTCCCAGATCATAAATTAAAGTTTACATTTCTTAGCTTCCCATGATAGTAAGAAAATAAAATGCGTTTCCTACTCAAAGAAGATAAATTAGGTTTCTATTACTTTCTAGGAAGCCACTTACTGTAATAATAAGTTATACTTTCCTGATGCAGAAAAAACATACTTCTTTGTTCACATTAAATTTAAAATACACTGTACAAAAATATTTAATGCATTTGGTGTCCCAAACTCTTTTTAGTGAGCAACATAAAAAATGTAAATGTACATGGCATAATGTATTACCCTGCACATCTGTAAAGTTCAAATGTGTTGAGTTATGCCAAGTCATTAAAACAAATAATGCATAATAAAATTCTCTTTAACAGTCTAACAATGGGTAATAATGAGAAGGGTAAAATGAAATCTACAGCTCAAAGTTGATTAGATGTTCTTCTTAGTAAATCAGACAGAATGATCTAGAGTCATATTAAAGAGTTCATTCTAATTAGTTTCAGGAAAAGTGCTTTCTAAACTATAAAGAATGCTGTTAAGATATTAAAAGGCCTATTATATATAAGGCAGTATAAATGACATATTTTCTGTCTGGTCAGTTTGGTTTTATGCAAACAAATGTACATGAAATTCAGTACATTCATTTCTTTAAAATATGCAAATGATCCAAAAATGTTTTCATATAATTAGGGACATATTACAAGGATTTCTTACATTTTGACCTAAAAGCTAATGAAATGTAATATCAGTGGGGATGAAGCATTCATTTACTGCAGTTTTACTCACTCTACAGCATATATTTATGTGTTTTTTTTTCTCCATTCATTAACTGGTTCATCCAGCATGTCACATTTTCTTGCACATTTACCAACAATTATACTTTTTTTTTACAATTAGAAATGACTCAGGAGGTTCATAAGGAAGTTATCTGAGCACATTAGGATTTATCACAGTTAACATTTCCTATGACTTCCATATAGTCAAGAATTTCAAGGTGTGAAGAATATTGTAAGTTATGATGCTGGCCCATAACAAGGTTTGTATTCTCTGCAAGCTTTTGTATGTAATTAAGTTATGGTTTCTACTAACTTACACATTTTACAAATATTATTAGGTCAGTAGGCCATAGCAATGGGGCCCAGCATGAAGGTGTGTAGAAAATGTCTATATACTCTCCTTTGTTCAGCTGAATTTACTGCCTAATGATCACTTAAAGGGGACCCGTCACCCAAAAAAAATATTCAAAATCCTATTTTATCAGATTAGTCAAGGAAAATTACATAATTACATTATATAAATTATTTGAATCTTGTTTCCTTCAGTCTGGGATTTCAAAATTATAGCAAGCAGGCAGCAGCCATTTTGTGGACACTATTATTAAGACAAATCTCAGAATTTTGTTTGTGAACCAGAATGGGGGATCTGATGTCCATCCCCATGCCCTGGCCACACAGTTATATGGTAAAGAGAACTGGGGGAATGTGGGGAGAGCAGTGACATCTAGGAAGTGCTGAATTGAAAGTGAAAGTAATTGTCTGCCCCGCCTCTATGCCACGGGCATAGAGGAGGGGCAGACAATATTTGATTGACAGCTGAGATTTTTAAATGAGCTTACAACAGCTATGAATGCTTGAATAAAAAATAGAAATTGGATTTCATGTTTAATTTGAAAAGGACTTTTATTTTATAATTCAAAGGTTTTTATTGTTTTAACAATTTCAAACACAGCCTCACAGTAAACACCAGTCAAGCAATGGTATAGCAGAGGAAACAGTTGGTTAAGTTGACTTGCTGAGGGACTAGCGTCCCACTAGAGGCCGTTAGAAGAGAAGAGCAAGAAGAGGAAAAAAGATGAGAGAAGAAAGAAAAACAAAGAAAAAGAGGGTAGGGGGGGGTAGGGCAGGGGGGGCTATTGAAGTTAGAACAGAGCTAACCTACAGATATGGGGCCTGGTGGTCATCAATTCTTCCATGTGTCTTCGCCGGGTATGGGTCTATGCCAGTTTGCCTATCATCTCGTTGGCGGGGATAGGCTCACGTCTGGGCTTGGAAGAAATAGGCTTCTTTCCATCGCTTCCACATTTGCATTGAGGTTGAGCTGAGTTGCAATTGTTTGTTGGATCCGAGCGCCATTTGTTCATATGTGAGATTCGAGTCAATTAGGGTTATCAGTTCCCGTGTGCTGGGCACTTCGGTCTTTTTCCAATATCTGGGAATCAGGAGCCTGGTCGCCGTCAATATGTGAAAAATCAGGTGTTATACTAGCTTCGGATACTCGTTAAGGTTGTAATTCAACAACGCAAGCGTTGGAGTCAATTGTATTTGCAACTGCGTTGCCTGCACCAGGATTTGTTCAGTGGCTAGCCATAGATCTTTAATCTTAGGGCATTGCCACCAGATATGTATTAAGTTGCCTTCCCTCTTGCAGTCTCTCCAGCAAACATTAGGAACATTTGGGTAATATTGGTGGAGGATGGTTGGAGTCTTATACCATCTGTAAAACAGTTTTCTCGAGTTTTCAATATGATTCACACATTTGGAAAGTTTATACGCAGTGTTAAGCATTTTTATCCAGTGTGGCATGGGAATTGAGACTTGGAGATCTTGTTCCCATTTCTCGAAATGCTTCGGTTTAACTTCTATATCATCTGCTGTGAGCAGTTTGTAGATTTGTGCTATGCCTTTGGGGCTACGTGGATTATGAGCAAGTAATTTTTCAAATGGGGTGTGTTTGGTGCTGCTGGTTGACCTGGTAGTACCCAACAGGTGTTTCATCTGGAGGTATTTGTAGAAATCATGTGGTGGCAGGTTATATTCCTTGGTTAGCTGTTCATAAGTTTTAATGAGGTTTCCATTGTACAGTTGGCCCAGCGTAGTCAGGTTTGCCTTTTTCCAGTTCTGCAAGTTTAGGTTTGGGATGTTGGTTTCTAACATCTCTAATCCTGCTTGATGTGCCGGGTAGTTTAAGAGTGGTTCCTTTTTAGTGATCCTATCCCAGATAGTCATAGCAGTTTGAGTGGTATGGCTCGCTGTGTGTGGCAAAGCTATGGCTTTCATGTTCTCAGTCCATATGAGTCCTTTAAGCTTGAGGGGAGATAGGAAGTCTTGTTCCAGCTGGAGCCAGTGTAGTTCAGTAAGTGCAAGATTCCAAGCTCTCATTTGGTCCAATATTGTGGCGTGGTAATATTTCTCTAAGCAAGGAACTCCGAATCCTCCTTCTCGAGTCCCTCGCCGCATAAATTTTTGTTTAATCCTAGGTTTTCGTTTAGCCCAGATAAAGTCTTGAATGGTTCTTTGTGCTTTGCGGAAATAGGTTAATGGAACGGCTATCGGTAAGGTCCTGTATAGATAAATGAATTTAGGCAATATCATCATCTTAATTGTTGCAATTCTGCCTAGCCAAGACACATATAGAGGAGACCATGTCCGTAGTTGTTCTTGTACTTCCGCTAATAGTTTGGGATAGTTTGCCTCATATGTTTCGGCTACGGTCCTGGCCAGCTCAACACCTAGGTAGTTTATGGAGTGAGATTGCCATTGGTAAGTATATCTGGCTTGCAATTTTCGTATGATCTCTCTCGACATTCCGATCGGTAGAATTTGTGACTTTGACTCATTGAGTTTATAGTAGGATACAGAGCTGAAAGTTCGGAGAATCTGTGTGACGGCTTCCAGCGATGGTTCGGGGTCTGTTAATGTTAAGATAATGTCGTCTGCAAACATTGCGAGTTTGTGCTGTGTATTCGCCACGAGTACTCCCTTTACAGAAGTTGAGTTTCTAATTGTTCTAGCAAGGGGTTCCAAAGTGAGGTTAAAGATGAGAGGTGACAATGGGCAGCCTTGTCTTGTTCCATTCGTTATTTGAAATGACTTTGAGAGAAATCCCATATTGTTTACTTTCGCAGAGGGTTTTGTGTACAGGGATAGTATGGCATGCTTAATTGGGCCCAGTAACCCATAAGATTGTAAGGTGGATTCCAGATACGTCCATTCTACTCTGTCAAAGGCCTTTTCGGCATCTAAGCTTACCAGCATAGCGGGGTCCTTTCTTTTCTCTGCAACTTCAATGAGTGCCAACATTTTTCTAGTGTTATCCGGGCCCTGTCTACCTTTGGTAAAACCGGTTTGATCCAAGTGGAGTAAGGAGGGCAGAATTTTCGCTATCCTATTAGCAATCACTTTGGCGTATAATTTCAAGTCCGTGTTTAGTAATGATATGGGTCGGTAGTTGCCACATGCTGTCGGGGTCTTTCCTGGCTTGTGAATCGTTGTTATCGTAGCTGCTAGCATTTCCTCCGGGAAGGCGCCCCCTCGAAAGACGTGATTAAACAGATTTGTGAGGTGCGGTACTAGTATGTCTTGAAATGTTTTGTAATAGGCAGTTGTGAATCCGTCCGGGCCAGGGGCTTTCCCTATGGGGGTCGTTCTCAGAGCTCCCTGCACTTCCTCTGTAGTGATAGTAACATTCAACTGGTCAAGTTGGCGTTTCTGTACTTGGGGTAGGTTTGCTGCTACAAGGAATTTTTGTATTGTTTCCGTGGTCGGTTGTAGGGTGGTGATATCTTGTTTTAGATTGTACAAGGAGGAGTAATAATCAGCAAATTGGTCTGCTATAGCCTTAGGGTTTGTAATAGATTTGCCGTTTGAGGTAATTATTTGAGCAATTGAGTGGTTGGTTTGCCTCCTCTTTAGTTGATTGGCTAGTAATTTTGTTGCCTTGTTGCCCTTAGTATATCTGTGTAGGTTTAATCGTTGTAATTGCCACTCCACCTTTTTGTTTTCAATACCTTGTATTTGGTGCCTCAAATCTATTATATGTTTTGTTCGGGATTGTGTGGGATGCTGTTTGTTTCGAGTTTCCAGATCTAGTAGTTGGTCTGCTAACTGACGAAGAGTGCGCTCCCTGTTTTTTTTTGTAGTTGAGGCTATTTTTATAAGTTGTCCTCTAATAACTGCTTTATGCGCACACCATAGTGTGGTTTGTTCTATTTGTGGGGTCTTGTTAGTAACAAAATAATCATTTAGTGTCTTCCTGCAGTCCTCAAGGTTAGCTTTATTCTGAAGAAGTGAGTCATTCAGTCGCCATTGGTATGGTTGCCGAATCCTGTGGGTAGTGTCTAGTATGATTTCTATTGGGGAATGGTCTGCCCATGTACTTGACCCTATAACTGATTTTTGGATAGCCTGTAGAAGCTGCTTATCCACAAAGAAGTAGTCGATTCGGGAGTACTTGGCATGGGGATGAGAGTAAAATGTGTAGTCCCGCTCTTTCCCATGCTGTATTCTCCATACATCAAATAACGGTACCTGTGTTAAGTGTTTCTGCAAGGCCTTGGCTTGTTTTATTGCTGAAAAGGACTTTTATTATACAGATTATGTTGTCTGGGTGACAGGTCCACTTTAACTTGATATTTGGGGTGAACATTTATTTATAATCATTTATGACTACTAAAGAATTTATTTTATATCGGTAACCCTGCTATGATTTAAGTGCCCCTCTCCAATCTAATTTTCACAATTTCCAAAAGTGGCCACTAAGGGGCATTAAAAAATGTACAGATGTTCTCAGAGACAATATGGTACTATACAACCTGAGGCTGCAAGCCTACTTTCAGCTGTGAAAACTACTGAGGCTCATAAGTTCTGAAACGCCCGTGAAACTTGTGTCCTAAACTTACCAGCTACTTGTCAGAGCCCCAGCAGCCCCATTCCACCACACCTACCTTAAATGGCGGGACACTTTAGGAGATCTTAGGAGACAAATGGGAAGAGGTGACCGAAAATCTGTACCACTTTTTATTATCCTCCTACGACAGACTGGTAACTGCCACGCTCCGTATGACCAAGCCTACATATACCTTGCCAAGGGCTGCCCTGATAAATTTTACAAAATCTAGCAACCATGTATTGATGTTGAAAGGCTGATTCTCCTGGATGACTATACCACAATTTGTGACTCAATAACTAATATTATTGGTAAATTATATGAAATCCCCAGGCGGGACTATTACCCTCGCCTCCCCCGCCCCTTCCTTTTTCAACCAATAAAAATTAATGTTATAAAAAATATATATATATATATATATATATATATATATACTGTACATATCAATGATAGTTGAGATTACTATTAGTGGAAAATCCTCTTGAGTCTGTAAACATATTTGGTATAACTGGTTTGGAGAGCAAAAGAGTTTGGAACACAAAAGAGTAAATTTTGAGGTTTAAAATTCCCTTATTATTAGACTTTGATAAAAAAAAAAATCCTAAAACTGTGACAACATATTAAGAAATGGCAAAATTTCACCAAAATGCTTTGGCATCACAGTGAAGGCAAATTACATTAGCTTTTTTTACTTGCCACGCTGTTTTTTTGTAGAAAAACAAAAGCTTCCCATAGTTCCAGGGAATGCCAGACCATAGTGGGAAAAGGAATATCTGTGATGTCATCCAGGTGATTTCCTATACTTTAAACCACTATGAAACATATGTTCTAACCCACCAAGACCATCACCATATGCTGTGGTTTAGGGGGCCAGAGTTCAATTCAGACTACAGCTGTGTTTTTGCTTTTTTATGTATGTTGGTAAAAATTTTTAAGTTTTATGTACTTTAATTTAGGACATTATTTTCTGTAATTTCCCTTTATTAATCTGATCATTGAAATAGCCAATATTCATATAAGAAGCTTGACACTAATGGTAGCAGGGTCTTTCATCATAGGATGTATATAGGCTGATACAACATTCAATAGCTAAATGCAGCCTTAGTCAGAATTAAAACCTAAACCTTAGCATTAGAAATTATAAAACAGGAACTCTAACTATTACGTCTTAAATCTGCCGGATGTTGCATGAGTGTCAGAACATAATAATACTAATGTGTATTATTTAAGTTTATTTAACCAAAACAAAATGCTAGGTGTGAGGCATGAACTAATGTACCTTATATAGCAGTCAGATGATTGAAAGTGGAGAGCAGAAGGGTTCCACCTCTCAGCAGATCTGTTGTATAAATTAAAGCTAAGAAATTACATTTGTTTTATTTACAAATAAAACATTATAATAATGAAAGCAAATGTTTATAAAGTGTATTATATACTGTATATTTTTATTTTGCATGAATAAAACTCCCAAAACTGTCTTGTTAACTTTCTACATACATTCACTGACCACTGGCCTGTCTAAAAATGCAAGCAAAATGTAACAGTGACAGAGGTGGTGGAGGGTGCTTATAATATAGTGGGGATAAACTTTGGTGATGGATAGTGATGAGAGAATTAGTCCTGTTTCGCTTCGACAAAAAAATCACGAAACTCTGAAAAATTTGCAAAATGGAGAAAAATTTGCAAGTCAATAGGAATCAAAAAATGTTTCCACTTGCCAATTTTTTTTGACTCCAAATGCATTAAAGTCAATGGCCATTTTTTTTTTTAAGGCAACTTTTTTGTTCAGATGCATTAAACTCACTTTTGTTGCAGCCTTTTTTATTGCAAAACTTTTTTATTGCAGCAAATTTTTTGGTGCAGCAAATTTTCCACGTAAAATTTTTGCCGCAGTTTTGCGAAAAAATTTTGCAGATGCCCAAATGCGGAATTTTACTGTAAATCCATGAAAAATTTTCCCATCACTAGTGATGGCGTTTTTTCCATGGAAGCAAAGAAGTTACACTGTAGAGAGTGAGTGCCTAAAAGAGAAAACTCTGAATGTTCTAGAATGTCCTTAAACATAGTAGATAGTTCTGATAGATGTGTTAATATGGATTAAAAAAGTTAATTGTTGAAATATTAATGTATATAATTCATTGGGTGAGTTAAATGTCTATAAATAAAA
Source organism: Xenopus laevis (assembly GCF_017654675.1). Classification (NCBI taxonomy): domain Eukaryota; kingdom Metazoa; phylum Chordata; class Amphibia; order Anura; family Pipidae; genus Xenopus; species Xenopus laevis. The sequence continues at coordinate 56,131,025 of NC_054388.1, read as the reverse complement.
GTAATTCTAAATATTATAAAGAAAATTATTCAGTGAAAAACTGTACTATATAGTAGTATTGTATTTACTGTACAATAACTCATATACCAAACTTGGCCAAAATTTTTGACAATTCAGAAATCAACCAATCCATGTTTACAATATTAAATTGCAGGTGATCACTAAAATGTTTCTCTAAACTTTTGCACACTACAGTTACAATTGACATTTTCATTTGTAATGTATTTTAAAGTAAATCTTTAGCTGTGGCTCTTACTAATCTTATCCGTTTCCCAATCATTTCTAAGGTGGGTGGCAAAACCACTCGAGACAGTCATTATGTTGCTAATCTGTCTGCATTTAAATTGTGGGTGGCAATCATCTCCCTTATTGAACGTTGTCTGAAAAACCTTTTCTTGGATTTGTGAAAGACTAAGCAAAAAAAGAAAGATGTCCAACTGAATAACAGCTAAAATACATTTCAAAGAATTTTTTCTAAATAAATGCATTCATTGTTGATCTAGTGTCTGCTTTTGTTTGGTTCTTGCATTTATTACATATGTACAGACACAGGTTTTTATACCATGGACAGGCTATCTACAAGGCCTAGCAATTCAAACGTGTGCATATGCAGAAAACATACAGAACTCCTGAATCTCCTGCTTGTCACATAAGATGTGTGGACGCACAATAAAAGTTTAAATAGCAGTCAATATGCTCCTGTGTGTGACTCCCAACCTCCATAACCTAATCATATCAATTGGTGGATGTCAGTGATAGAGCATCCAGGGAACCACAACATACATTCTTTATATCCAGCAGTAGCTGAATATGTGCAACTTCAGCCTTTGACACGTACTATGATGTATTGCAGTGCTGTCCAACTTCTCTGGTACCCCCCAGCCAATTGTTTGGGGTCAGAGCCCATGTCCTTATAAAGGCATTTTAAGAAAAGAAACCATTGACTGGTGCCGTCAATAACTAATGTGGTCTGATTGAACAGATTGAAGGTGGAAACCGTTGGATGTGCATCAGACTTTGATTTGGAGGTGAAGGGTGCTGACTGTTGAAGGGGACAACGAACCGACTGCTACTGGAACCTTTGGGGTCGGCACGTAGGCATGTTAACCCTTCAACTGTGAAACCTGTGAAACCCCCAGAACAAATACCAGGCTAATGTTCAACAGGCAGAGCAGAGCACACAAAGGGAGCATAGGGAAGGCAGAGTATGGCACACCTAAGGAGAATAGGGCAGGCAGAGTATGGCACACAAAGAGAGCATAAGGAAGGCAGAACAAATTAGGAGACAGGGAACTCATCAGAACCATTCTAAGATGTGCTACATACAGTGACACAGTTATGGTGCCCCATCAGCATTTTGAATAAGGCATGAACAGGTGAACAATGTGGGCAGTTTCAGTCTGGGTCTCAGGTATGAAAAGTACAAGGCTTTAGGGGTGTGAACAATAGAGGTGTCACAAGTGTGAACAATGCAGGGGGGATTACAGATGAAGCCACTTTGGTTTGTGTGTTTGACACAGAACAACTAAACCCAGATACCATTTATCCCATTTAACACAGAAAATTGCACACGCTGCATCCCATCTAATTAAAGCATTCACGATTGTGAACAATGGTGCTTTGGTATGCTAATGAAAAGGTTAAATGCATTAAATGAGTTAAAATGACAGTTTCTTCAGTTAATCCTGGGTCATGACGCATTTAACAAACAAATCCAAGTGACTTCATCTGTACATGTGTGAACAATACAGGGGATTACTGTCTGAATTTGAATAAACAAACAAATGTCAGTTATCTCTGTAGTGATACCTTTTAAATCTTACACATGGTAAGAAGACACAGCAGGCAGACTTTCAATTGGATGGCCACACAAGGGGGTCCAGTTGGTCAACCCTGAGAAGTGGAAGCAATTCAGGAGAGCCATCTTTAAAGAAAAATGTTAGTGGAAAATGAAAATTGCTTTTAGTGGGGTAGTAGCAAAAATGAAGCCTTAAATGATTAACCAATTAAGACAGTTCAGCAACTCTTCATCATCAAAAAATATTTTTATTAGCTTCCCAAATAATACTTTTATAATTTTTTTAAAGCCATGGTCATGCAATTACATGATCTTTTAGTAATTAATGAGTAATTAATGAAGAATAAGTTTGCTCATCACATTTCCTATTACATGCAAATCAAGGAGCTCTGTACAGATGCAGCCACTTTGGTTTGTCTGTTTGACACAGAATAACTAAACACAGATATCCCATTTATCTCATTTAACACAGAAAACTGCGTCACAACATCCCATCTAATTAAAGCATTCACCATTGTGAACAATGGTGCTTTGGTATGCTAATGAAAAGGTTAAATGCATTAAATGAGTTAAGATGACTTTAGATAGCACAGTTTATTCAATTAACTCTGAGTCATGACGCATTTAACTCACAAATCCAAGTGGCTTCATCTGTATATTGTGAATATTTTTTTATTTCTACAGATATTCACATACTTTTAGCATAACATATTCAAGTTTGAAAACATATTAAAAAATAGCTCGTAGAGGGATACAATCCTGTAATGGCAGATTAAAAGAATAATAGAAAAGCAAGTGAAAGAAATCACATAGCAGTAGCTCCTACAGTAAATGCATCAGGATGCCTAATTTGTCATGAATGCTGATTACTTTGTACAAGGGCTGCCTCTTCTGTGTTAAGATTTCCTAGTAAAGCCTAATAATACATCACTGAATCCCTATTTCTTGCATTATAGACAACATCACCAAATAAGTGTATTATATCCCAGGAGGAAACAGAATCTATGCGTCAGCCATGTAGTGGTTATGATTGGTTTAAGACATACAATAGATCTTTGCAGGTTAAGGCTAGTGATGAGCAAAATTTTTCACTAGGTTTTGCCTCTAGTGATGGGTGAATAAATTTGGCAGTTGGCAGTTGCAAATTCGCTGCAAATTTTTGCATTTTGCCATTGGCGAATAAATTTGCGAAACTGCCCTGAAAATTCAAAAAATTTGGGACTCAAGTTGGAAAAGTCACTCATGTCAATACCATTGCACGTCTACATTATTCCAATGCCCATTGACTTTAACGTGGGCGTCAAAATCGACGCAAGTGTCAGAATTGACACTGAAATCAAAATTGTTGCTGAAATTTTTTTTTGCCATATCATGAATTTCCCGGGAAATGTATGAATTTATCGGTGAAATGGGACAACTTCGACCATCGCTATTCGCCTCAAAATACATGCCAATAGACTCCAATGGGTGCAAAAATGTGTTGTGCGTTAAAAAGATTTGTGCCACATCAAAAAAAAATATCGCCCATAGGCGTTGTGGTTTTGCTTTAATTTAAAGTATTTTAATTCTTGAAATTAATTTCTTTATATAATGTAAAAAGTAAAACTATAATATATATTATTATAAAAGTTTGAAGCCTCATCAGGGCTGTATTTGATTTGAAAATACTAAGAATTTAACCACTGGCACCACCAGGTGAGACAGGTGAGGGATAAGTTCATCATGTGCAGGGCAAAGTACAAAACATGGCTATACAAAATACAAAATTGCTGCACAAAAAATTGCATTCCCTGGTTGATTGCAGTGCTACCTGCATTCACCAGCATCCCCCTCCTGCTCCCTAACCTGCAAGTTGTGGAGTTCAGTGTAATGACCACTAAGGAGTACACTTGTACTTGGGTCAGGGATAAATAAATGGCCTAGATGATTTCCATTAGTCTGTAAGAGGCTGCATAGGTTGTTTCAGGTGCTTCTTACCTGCAGAAATATAGCGATGATGAATAAAATATGCCTGGCATAAGCCTTAACGCAGAGGAACTGCAAACAGAAAATCTATTTTCAATCATCATTTCTGGATTTTAGCCTTCCTTTTTATTTTGAAAACATTAGCTTAACTGACTGCTTTGTAAATCTTTAGCAGGTATAAACAGGCCTCTGAACACCAGCTTAAGTACAATAATGTTAACATGAATATGCATATAATTAAGCACGTTTGCTGGTATACTTGTGTATCATATGGTTGCTAAATTTGTAAAGCACCTTCTACAATCATACTGAATAGAAATGGAAAGGAGAGCCTACAGAAAGTAGACAAAAGATGTGAAGTAATCAATATGCCTTAATGAGATTCTGTTTTGTTTAAATAAAACTGATTAACTTCTCCAAGGAGAACGTGATTCAGTGCTGATGGAATATGTTAGAAATATTCAAAATCATACTGTATATACTGTCCAATGTAACATAGTACTCTGTAGCACTTTAGCACATTCTTTTTATAGCACAGAGACTTGGGAAATATTTGTACACTATTAGGAAATAGAATAAGTGATGCAAAAACAGTTGTTTTCAACAGAACATATTTAGAAAGGGCTAGAGTTAAAAAGGGGATCACACATGAATCCCTATTTGGCTTAGTCCTATAGAGTTTTTTAATCTCTGACCTTGGAGGTGGTCTAGGCGATTGCAATGTGTCTGTAGTTTCTGGTGACAGTAAATTATGCAAGGTTATTACATGAGACCAGGACTTTTACTCACGACAGGAATATTTTGACAGCAGCGCAGGTGAAGTTCTTTGCAGATAAATTGTATGCATCTATTAAAGTGTATTCAGCCTGATATCTGCTGTATAAATTAAATGAAAAAGTATCAGATAAAGAAAGAATATAGGAATACTAATGTACAGCAAATCTGGTAACATCATTCATGCAACATAGCTTATGCAAAAGCTAATATACTCTTGAATAACAGAGATATACTCAAGAGAATAAAATAGTGCTGGTTATATATGAACAACTAGTAAGACCTTCGTTTTTAGTTTCTCTTTCAAGATTACATCAAACTTCATGATTTTCAATGTGAAATAATGTGCAGTATTAGGGTCTTGTTATCTGTTAACGTGTATCAATTATCTTACCTCATCAACCAATTAGAGCTTTGCTTTTATTTTCATGTAGTAGCATGACAAAAACAAACTGCTGATTAAATGCTCTGGGTAATAACAATGGGGCAGTTTAGTACCTACCTTCTTAAATTAGTCCTGAAGTTTCATACTGAACAATACATACAGTATCTCAAGTAAATTAAAAAATTATTTAATAATTTAAGTGCAGATATGAAGACAGGGCATAAAGGGGCAGACAAAAGAATAAATAATATGCTGTATATGTGTTGGTTTTGGAAGCAACCCTAAGGGGCAAATTCATCAAGGGTCAAATATCGAGGGTTAATTAACCCTTGATATTTGACTGGGAATGAAAATCCTTCGACTTCTAATATCGAAGTTGAAGGATTTTGCGCAAATACTGCGATAGTACGATCAAAGGAATAATCGTTCGATCGAACGATTAAATCCTTCGAATCGAAAGATTCGAAAGATTTCAATCCAACGAACGAAGGATTATCCTTCGAGCAAAAAAACTTAGCCAAGCCTATGGGGACCTTCCCCATAGGCTAACATTGGGTTCGGTAGCTTTTAGGTGGCGAACTAGGGGGTCAAAGTTTTTTCTTAAAGAGACAGTACTTTGACTATCGAATGGTCAAATAGTCGGATGATTTTTAGTTCGAATCCTTCGATTCGAAGTCGTAGTCGAAGGTCGAAGTAGCCCATTCGATGGTCGAAGTAGCCTAAAAAACACTTCGAAATTCGAAGTTTTTTTACTTTGAATCCTTTACTCGAAGTTAATAAATTGGCCCCTAAGAGATCTCAATAGCTATAAATATTGTAAAACAAATTTTACTATGAAATAATAATAATAATCAGTGTTTGCCAACGTATTGCCAAAGATAGCACACTAGGGGAACTGTAGTCCAGCAGCAACAGAGAGGGAGATAAATAAACAGTGCATAGATGGGGTTAAATGAACTGGGCAGGGAGGGGGTTACATGAACACTGCAGGGAGGGAGAAAAATAACAGGGCAAGGAGGGGGTTAAATTGATACTGTAGGAAAGGGGTTAAATTAACACTGCAGGAATGGAGAACAGGGCAGGGAGGGGGTTAAATGAACAATGTAGGAAGGGAGAGAAATGAAGAGGGCAGGGGGGGAGTTAAATGAACACTACAGGGAGGAAGAGAAATGAACAGGGCAAAGAGGGGGTTAAATTAACACTGCAGAGAGGGAGAGAAATGAACAATGAAGGAAGGGGGTTAAATGAAGACAGCGGGGAAGGAAAGAAATGAACAGACAGGAAGGAGAGAAACAAACACTGCAAGTAGGGAGAGAAATGAACAGAACAGAGAGGGTCAGAAAAGAGCAGCTCAGGAAAATGAAAACAAGCAGTGAGGATGATGCAATTTCTGCAGGGAAGGACTGAGTGTGACATCAAACCCACTCCTCCCTCAGTGGCTGCTGCTCTGTAAGGCAGAAGGTGCCTAAGGCTCGAGAGCCTCATACTGGAAACTCCTGGACAGGAAACTTGCAAAAGGGATGGGCTGAGCACAGTTTTCAAGCCAATACAGACATTTTTGACCAAAAAGGTATCAAAATAAAAACAATTTCTTCAGTTTGACATCATTTTACATGGTTTGCTGCATTGTGAAAATATATTCTATATGTCCCCTTTAATCTCTCTCTAGCTGGAAATTCCCCTTGGTTTTAAGTCTTGGACCCCCTAATTTGGAGAGATGGAAAGTGCAAGGGGGTTATTAAAGTCTGAATGCTAAAAACTTTTTTACTATAAATTTGTAATTTTTAGTTAAAAAAAAAAACAACAGTAATCCTAACCCATCCAGCCTTTGGTAGCATCATTGGTAAGTATTAATAATCTCTAACCCTGGTTTATGAATGCAGACCATTGTTTACCTGTTTTGTACCTTTTTTGCAAGTTTATATTTGTTTATGTGCAGATACCGCATGATCCTACTATATCAGTCATTGCACCCAGACATCTAGGCCTTATCCTATTTGGATGTCTCTCTTCTTTTATGCTGTTATACATGCTACTTTCCACAGTGTTTATTGTATTTGTTATGATATGACATACTGTACAGTTTCACTAAACACTTTTGCTTTCTATTTTCCCTAGTTTTACACCTTGTTTATAAAACTCAAGCTTTCTAATCTAGTTTAAATGGATTAATTAAGGAGTTTAGCTGCATGTCAAGCTACATCCCCGCCCAGGGTAACATGCTGTGAGGACAGAACACACATGTTCCAGTGACCAGCAGCAGCAGTGCCCAGTCCTGGCATTATCCACAGGTAGAACCACTAAATGCCAGCTGGCTACCATAGAGAAACTTGCAACAATGGATTAACAATAAAGAGCTTTAATACCTAAAGGAGTTGTGTTTGAGTCCTACTCTATGGCAACACCTCACACAGCATTGTGCCATTACACTTACGTTCTTCGTTTTATTGTCTGCAAAATTGTTCTTCAATTTTATATGTCAAAACTGTATATTTTCTCATCTGAAATGTTTTTTTTTATACTTGACAATAGGGTGGTATACATGTTATCAGGATTATGAACAATGTCAAGGCTTCAGATGTCACTTTTAACAGAGTGACTGCAAGACTCAGATTTATTGGTGTTTTATGGTGCTACATCAATGCGGCTAATAGCACACAGGGTGTTTTGTCCAATTTTCTTAGAAAAGCAAAAATAAAACTGTGTTTAGTACAAGGAGAAGCAATTATCACTTCAAAACAAAGGTAATGGTTTTTTGAAGTGATAATAGTGCATATGTGCTATAGCGACATGTACTGTTAGCAATTAATTTTTAGAGAAAAGACAAAAGGCCGCAAATTGGAAAATAAAACAACAAAATAACTATTGTGCCAGTGTGCAACATTTCAAGATTGAAGTTTCTATTTGCGAATACCTTGTTTCTTATGTCCGTCACCCACTGCATATAAAAAATATATGTTACAATATGTTAAACTATAATAATATAATTATTTATAATGCAAGTGCTTTATTTGGAAACAAACTATTCACCATAAAAATTCTGATGGGGTTTGCATCCTTTTCTGCAATTTTGGTTTCCAGGGATTCACCTGAATATTGTATTACTTGCATTGAAATTATGGGTGGATCTTTTGGTAGGGTGTACTGCTACTTAGTGATGGGCAAATCTGTCCCTTTTCACTTCGCATAGAAATTCCTGAAAAGTTCACAAAACACATTTAAGTCAATGGGTGTCAAAATTATTTTGATGCGCGACAATTTAGACACGAGCGTCAATTTTTCCCATTCTTTTCCCGGTGTTCAGTCAGCGCAGTCTGACCCTAAGTTAAGTCAAAATGTACTCAACTTACTTAACTTCAGCACATGTGTTTATGTGGGGCCCTATATAAATAACTTGTACGGGCCCAAAGTCTCAGATGTTAGTCTTTGAGCCTTGCACATAATGTAGGCAGTAAGAACAGGGCTGCCTTTGCCCTGCCAATTCAGTCCTTTACAGAAGTGCTCTCTGAAAAGGCACTAAGGGGCATGCCTTAGGGGCACATGTACTAAGGGTCAAAGTGAATTCGAAGGGAATATTCAAATTGAAAAACTTTGAATTTCTAAGTAATTTTTGGGTACTTCAAGCATCGAATAGGCTAAATTCGACTTCAACTTTGATTTGAAGTGAAAATACTTTGACTATTCGACCATTCGATAATCAGAGTACTGTCTCTTTAAAAAACTTCGACTTTGACACTTCGCCACCTTAAACCTGACGAATTGCTATGTTAGCCTATAGGGACCTACTAGAACATACAGGCAACATTTGGCTAAGTTTTTAGAAGTCGAAGTGCAATCGTACGATCGTACGATTAAATCGTTCAAATCGTTTGATTCGAAGTACGATCATAGCACGATCGCAGTACGACCATACAATCTTAAAAATCCTATAAATTCGACTTCAAATGTCGAACTAGCCTATTCGATGGTCGAATTTTGAAGTTTTTTGCACTTCGAAATTCGACCCTTGATAAATCTGCCCCTTAGTGTTCTTGAACACAGTCTAAGTAAATAGTACCTTTTGTCTTTTACAAGATAGCTTTGCCATGCAACAGTTCAGTTTTAATAACAAGTACAAGTTTCATTGGTTTCTGCATGCAGTATGTTATTTAATAAGTCCTAGTAAGGCAATAGCTAACATATAATGATATATTTTGTATACTTTGTGATCACAACACAAAGATATTTCAGAACACAAAGCTATAGAAAATAAGGCACATTTTTCAAATTTTTAATTTAACATCCATCAGAAGCCAAGCATAAACTACTAACCCAACTAAGAAATATCATGGTTTCAGTTTTCATTTTTATTTTCATAAAATATGGATCCTTTTAGAAAAAATGAAAATAAACACCCACATAAATACCATTTAGATAGACGTAAATACTTTGTAGACAATTATTCCAGCTTTGTAAATAACCTTTCATTCCTTTCTAGCCATACATAAAAGGCATTGTACAAGGAACAGTTTAACAGCAGTATCTTTTATCTCTGTTAAATTAAATGTACATGATAACTTGATAACTTTACACAACATTTAAGCAAAGGTTTTTCTAAAATGCAAATAGAAAATCTTCCCACCTAAATCCTGCAAACCTGCTGAGATGCTGTAGAAGTGAGAAATCTAGGTTTATCTGTTTTTTTTTTTTTAAAACAGTCAATATTTTATACCCTCATTGAAAATTAATGGAACAGTGCAGTTTTCATTTGGGATCACTTTTATTTAGGATTTGATGTAATTATTATTAAAATATACAGTATTTATAAATCTCCAACATATTCTGCACAGTGTTGTTCAATAAATGAGTATATATTTATAAATAAATATATATATATATATATATATATATATATATATATATATATATATATATATATATATATATATATATATATATAAAGCATACAAGAAAACTGTTATAAAGGGGGTGGACCTTTATTAATATTAAGAATTGTATTAAGGAATATTCATACACATACTTATACAATGATCAATGATTAAACCTTTTGATATACTGCTTGTGATCAAACAAGCATTGGAGGAGCATATCAAGCGGTTTGATGAGTATCTGAAGATGACTTCATAGATGTAGTGTGGGTTGCTTTGAATGTGAGGGTCATTAGTTCGAATTTTATTCTGAAGCCAGTGAAGAAACTGGCAGATTGGCATGGCAGAGGAGGAGCGGTTTCTGATTTGTATGAGCCTAGCAGCATATTCCTTATGGATTAAAGAGGTGACAGTCTTTATAGTGGAAGGACAATTAATAGAGGTTTATGTGACAAATACTGAGTGTTTCCAAAACCCCCTTCTACTGGCCCCATTTTATCCAAAGCTAACTGACTAGTACATGTCCAATCCAAGATGGTGTTTCTTCTTTGTTCTACTTTCCCGCCAAAAAGCTTTAAACAAAGGAGCTCCCGGGATTTCCCTCCAGAAGAGCTGGACAAACCCCTCCAAGGTATTACCCCCTCCCCTAATGATGCAGCAGGGCCCCTGCCAATCAGACCTGCTTGGGTGGGCTTAACCAGAAGCAGGGCCGGCCTCCCAGCCAATCAACCTTAGGAGGTGGGGAAAAGGGCAGGGTCACTAGATGCAGAGCAGAAATACCAGAGGGGAGGGGTGGAGGGTGGAGAGTTGTTGTTGTTTGTCTGGGGTATAACCTGGCTGTGGCAGGACACCCTCCTCTGCAGTTCCTTGGAATTTATCCTAGCTGAGGCAGGGAGACTCCCTCCAACAGTTTGGATTTCCCTACCTCCCAGAGGACTGTTTATACCTGGATCCCCTTGAGGTATTGTTATTCTGTGGATTTACCCAAACCCCTTTGAAATTGCCCAAAGGAACTCCCTGCCTTTGTGTTTGGATTTGCCTGGAGGGCATGTGCATCTTGGTGTGGATTGTTCGTGTTTTGTTTATGTGACAGTTTACAATAATCAATGCATGATATGATGAGATAGTGAACCAGAATTTTAGGGGTATCTTAAGGAATAAAGAATCATATTTTTGGAAATATACCTTAGATAAAAGTGACATGATTTAGTAAGTAATCAATAATGAGGAGGCACTAAGACTTAGCTAAAAATGAATCACTGAAACAACAGTCTTGTACAAAGTCCCTTTGGGCCAGGTAAAAGGACTCAATCAATAGTTCAATTAGGAATCCGAAAAGTATACTCTCATTGAAGTCTCGTATACTCTCATTGAAGTCTCTCAATTCACTGGGCACTGCCTCTTCAGATAGCGAGACGGTCAATCCGAAACATGTCTAGAAAACAAAATAAAAGAAGTGTAATCTCCTTTTGAAATTATATTTTATTCAAAATTATTTGATTCGATGATTTGATAATTGATTTGATAATTATTCTGACATCATTATCAAATCTGCACATTTTTTTTTGCTGCTGAAATGACACCCATAGACTCGTACGGCTTTGCGCGTAAAGAAAAAAAAAAAGTTTTGCCGTGTGTCAAAAAAAGTCTGCCCAGAAGGACTGATCACAGGAAACGCAACACCTGAGATATTTTTCAAGTGACTGATTTGTCGGGCCATTTTTTTGTGTATGGGCAGTAGAAAAGGACAACTCAGTACCCATAAGAGAACAAAAGGCCCTCCAGTAATTTCAGGTACTACAAAATCAACAGATTTACATCCTTTTGGGGTGGGATTGAGGGATCCTGAAAAAAATTGACAAATGAAAAAGATATAGAATCAAAGGAAAAATATGCAAAGAGATAAATGGAATCCTACTTTCTGTACATCTTATAATCCCCATCATAAAGAGATTGTATCCAGTTTAAAGAGACTGTACTCTTGGTTAACCAAAACCCAGAAAAGGACTCAAGGTTCTGTTCATGACTCACTCTTCAGCCTATAACCACTTCCTTTCGCTTTGGGAGGAGCCGTCGGCTACTCGGATGCCACCAGAACTTATCGTCAGAGAACCAAAGCTTGGTTTCTGGCAGGCAAGGGAACCAGGGTGTAATTATATGGATGGAAATCAAGCAGAACAGTACAAAATCAAAATCGAAATCCGAATTCATAGTCAAAAACAGGTAAGAGGGTCAGGACTGGCAGAAGATCAATACACAGGAATCAGAATAATATTGCACCCAGGAACTAAAAAACAGAACCTACGTTTGGCAACAGATAATTGGGCACAGGCCCTTTAAATTTTCATATTTTGCACCTTTGCAAAATGACATAATTACACCAGAACGTCAATTCGCATCGCTAGAACATGTAAAAGTAGGACAATTTGTCTTCGGGCATCCCCACTGCACCAGGGATCATAAGAAGAAAAGGCCCTCCAGTCATTTCAGGTACTGCAAAATCAACACATTTACATAATTTTTGGGGGTGGGTAAAGATAGAAAAAAGTAAGTTCACCCCAGAAAACCATATTTCTCCAGAAACCAAATTGAGTATGCATGTCTTTCTACTCCAAAACACCATGCCACAAACCTTTCCTAAATTTGGCGACTTTGGTGATATTTCCAAAAATCACCTTAAAACTTCCAGCCTGCAGCATCTTATTTCAAACATTCTATTATATATCAAGATAAATCACCCTTACATTTGAAAGCCTGGGGTCCTCTGAACAGTTTGATGTCCAATATGTATCGATTTACCTAAGTACGTGACATATAGGGGCCCAAAAGGAAGACAACCCATATGGTCTGTCATTTCAGGTACTGCAAAATCAAAACATTTACATAATTTTGGGATTGGCAAAGGTAGAAAAAAGTACGCTGACCCCATAAAACCTTATATTTTCAGAAAGTACACATTCCCTCAAATCCAAATTGGATATGCATGTCTTTCTACACCAAAGCACCAAGCTACAAACCTTTCCTAAATTTGGCGATTTTGGTGATATTTCCAAAAATCACCTCAAAACATCTACCCTGCAGCATCTTATTTCCAACATACTATTAGGTATCAAGATAAATCACCCCAAATATGAAAGCCTGGGGTCCTCTGAACAGTTTGATGCCAAATGTACATAGGTTTATCAAAGTACATGGAATGTAAAGACCCCAGAATCTGTCTTGTCCATACTTATTTGATGGCTTTACACTAATTTATAAACACTGCCAGTTTTATGTGAGAAACATTATGGTGACCCCTAAAAACCTTATATTTATTTTTTTATGACATTTCTGAAAAAAATATTGCAATTGACCACATTCATCTAACTCACTTTCTTATATACAATTGTAAAACACCCTAAATATTGACACCAAGGGTCTATTGAACAGTTTGATGCACAATATGCATAGATATACCAAAGCAGCTGGCGTGTGTTGACCCCAAATAAAAATAGTGCATTTAAAGCTTCTTGGCTGCCGATTATTCTTCTGTGAACAAAGACCCATGACTGTGTATTATGAGACACAAGATCACCTAACAACAGAAAGACCCCCCCAAACCATATATTTTTGTAAAGTGCACATTCTGACAAATTAAATTAGGTAATTATATCTTTCTACTTCAAACTACCTTTCTGCAAAGCTACTCTAAAGGCAGCAATTTTTATGATATTTCTGAAAATCACATAAAATACTGCTATTGGTGACATTTATCTCACCCAATTTCTTACATACAATTGTAAAACACCCTAAATATTGACACCAATGGTCTACTGAACAGTTTGATGCCCAATATGCATAGATATACCAAAGCAGCTGGTATGTGTGGACCCCAAATAAAAATAATGCATATGAATTTTCTCCGCTGCCAATTCGCCTTCTGTGAACAAAGCTCCCTGACTGCATATTATGTGCCACAAGACCATCCTAACAGCAGAACCACCCCCCCCCCCAAAACCATATATTTTTGGAAAGTACACATTCTAATGAATCTAAAATAGGTAATTATGTCTTTCTACACCAAACTACCATACTGCAAAGCTACTCTAAAGGTGGTGGTTTTTATGATATTTCTGAAAATCTCATAAAAATATTGCAATTGGTCGCATTTAACTCACCCAATTTGTTATATACAATTGTAAAACACTCTAAATATTGATGCCAAGGGTCTACTGAACAGTTTGATGCCCAGTATGAATAGATATACCAAAGCAGCTGCAAATGCATATGAATTTTCTCAGCTGTTTTTCTGCCTTCTGTGAACAAAGCTCCCTGACATCATATTATGTGCCACAAGACCATCTTAACAACAAAAAGACCCCCCCAAAGCCACATATTTTTGTAATGTACACATTCTGATGAATACAAAATTTCAAAAAATGTCATCAAACTATCATACTGTAAAGCTATGCTAGATAAAACATGATGAACAATAATGCAAGCATAAAACTGCAATAAAATCTCAAAAAAAAATGTAATAAAATCAGGAAAATCAATGTAATAACAAAATAACTAATCCTACAGCATGGGTAGTGGTGAGAATGCTTGATCCAACAAGAAGCAAAATGATAAATGAAAATCTATAAAAAAAAAAGTAAGAAAAATATGTATAAGTGTATGTTTGTGTATGCATGTGTGTATACTGCAAAAGTGCAAAAAAATACAGCTAACTTAGCAAAATGTGTTTTGTGTATGTGTACATGCATGTATGTGTGTATGTAAATGTGTGTATAAGTGTAAAAAAAGGCTACTTACTATGCTGAAGTCCGGGAGGGTCCTTGGCAGCCATGAGGAGTCCTAAAGCATAGTCCATGCAGCAGGAAGTCATAAACTGGCTGGAAGAGTCAGAGAGGAGATGCAGCACATGTGCAGACATGTGTTTGCATAATTGAAGACAGGTCCTGTGACGATCGTGTCACAGGACCCACGTGGCCTCCCCCTCCTCATTGCCTAAGGGTTTAGGAATGCACCGGAGCTCACTAATGCAGAGAGGAGCCCTTTCCAGCCAAGAACATAGTTACTACCCCTAAAATCAAGCTTAGAAAAAATAGAGGCCCCTTTAACTCTATCAAAGAGTTCATATATTAGAGGGAGAGGATTTAAAGTGATCGTATTTAACATTTTGTAGTCAATGCAAGGTCAAAGACCACCACCTTTTTTTTTAACAAAAAATAACCCAGCACCAGAAATAGAAGATCTTATGAAGCCCAGTTGAGATTTTCTTTAATATATTCCTACATGGCCTGAGTTTCAGGGAGAGAAAGAGGATACAGTATGTCCTACCTTTGGGTGGAGAGGACCCGGGAACCAAATTAATAGCACAATTATAGTGTCTATGAGGGGGAGTGTCTCAGCAGTGTCTCAGCAGTATCTCAGAGTAAGTCGAGTAATAGGAAAGTAATAGGAAAGTGATCTCTCAAGAGAAGTGGTGGCTACAATATGGGGAGTGTCAAAACCCAAATGCCTGCAGCCCACCAATAATGTGATTGTTGGTCCATAACCCAAAAGTCATAGTGACAAATTTAGACTTAGAGGATACAATCCCACAACCGGATTCCCATCAATGGCTAACAACCTAACAGGAGGTACCAAGGAAAAGGTAGGAATTCCAAACCTGTGGGCAAAATAGATATCCAAGAAAAAGCCGGAACTTCAATATTCCCTTTTTTCCCAAAGAAGTCAAAGAAAAAGAAATAGTAAATCTTTGGGGAGTACAATCAGTATTATCAGTATCGGTATATATTATATGTATACATGGGTTTATGTGTGTATGTACATGTTCTCTATTAGCACATCTGCACTTTATCATGTTCTTTATCATGCTCTTACTACTATCATATCACAATGATAGACCCATCATGTCTGACGTATAGCATTATTTACTTAACACTATGCTGTCCTGTCTTGCAGGAGTTGCATATTTTTGCACTTTTTGTCTGTTGTCTGGTACATCTATGTTGTGTGCAGCACCATGGTCCTAGAGGAATGTTGTTTCGTTTCACTGTGTACTGTACAAACGTATATGGATGAAATGACAATAAACTCACTCTTGACTCTTGACTTGACATAATATGCATTGATACATTTTTAAATATATTTAAAATTGTTTAGATTAAAAATTATTTATATGTAACTGTAGTTGATTGAACTTATACGCCATTATAATTGAATGAATGTATTAATAATTGGAACCATTTTGTTTTTTCTAAGGACACATAGCAGGACTTTTATCCCCTTGCTGCTTCTTCACCAAGAATCGATATATATGAAAAGTATAATTTCTATCTGGGCACAATTTGGTTACTATGGAGGAGAGGGTTATACCGATCATCCATGGTAACACTAGAGGGTGATTGGATTGGATAATTGAGGCGGCACAAGGAAACTAAAGATTATTGGGAAGTTTAGTGAATACGCATGCACAGTCATTAAATTGAATCTGAATAAGCCAATATTGTTAAGGGAAACAACATTGGGAATGTGCACTCGCTTAACTGATTCTGTGGAAGCCATTTTTGGTAAGAGAAACGCTAGACCTTAAGTTATGTGCTTCCCATGGGCTATTTATACATCATTCCAAGAATGCTTGTGTTGCTGGCTCTTGGTGAACAAAGTGGTCTCTTCATTTGTGGATAATTTTCATTGATTATATATCCTTGAAGAAGTCACAGTTTTGGTGAAGAAACACATTGATTTGAATCTACATTATTGTTTATCAATAAGCTGATGTTGCCTATGACCCTATAAGAGATTTTTCAAAGAGTTTAGTCTGAAAATTATGCCCATAGACTCCAATAGGTGAAAAAAATTGATGCACATCACAAAAAAAATTTACCCATAGACCTCAATGCAGTTTTGCAAACTTTCGCCATTCCACTAATTTTTGGCAAATCTGAATGGTTCAGATTTGCTCATTACTATCAATATGCTTTATGCCATCAATAGGGAGAAGTGGTCCTAATATTTCTGGTCTTCCTGTAGATTTTCTTAGACAAATAACTTTCACATTGCAAGATTTTGTGAAGGGTGAGTAATCGTATAAGCAAATATGTAGTCACTTTGGAGGCTACCATAATTGCTTGCTTGTAAAACATGTCATAGACTCTAGTATAAAGTTACCTATGTGGCTCTTTAGCAAGAAGTCTTCCACATGGTATATAAAGAACTAGTGGTGCCTTCCAGCTTGTTATTAAACTATATGTATATTGGGATTAATTTAACTTGATGAGATCATGGCCTTTTTCACTAAAAACTCAAACTAATATGGACCATAACCATGATGGGAATATGTATGCAAATTGTGTCATATCCAAACCAATAAATCCCAAGTTAAGCAATTATAAACCCAACAACAGGCCATAATGTTGTAGCTTTAACTCAGTTAAGTATAAGTATCCAATGCTCACAAAATAGTCATAAATAGTATGAAGATAATGTCAGCTTTTTGAAGCTAGAACTTAATCAAGTGCCATATCTATACCATTTACAATGAATTAACTTTTAGATTATATATTGGGATCCAAAGGTCAAACCTAAATATATTTATGATTGTTAATAATTAAGAAAGATATTACCTATATATCTCTGTAAATGAATAAAACAGATTCCCACATTTTCATTGTTAATAAGATCAAATATGTGGCCAAAATCTGCACTCTTTGCAAAAGACAAAAGATAATAATGGCTTTGCTGGACAGATTTGACTTAAGAATAAATCAAATAAATGATAAAACACTGTATTGAATTAAGTGAAAATGATGTAATTAACCAAAGTACTCACTATATCTTAGTGATTTTAAAGTCCTATCTTTTCTTCAAAATGATCATGATTTGTGTTTTGTATGTCGCTATCCAAGTGGGCAAAAGATTGAATACATATTTCATTAAGGTGATAGCAAAGCATGATTTCATAACAAAACAAGAAGAAAAGAAAGACGAACAAAAGCAAAACAAAACAAATAAGAGTAAAATTGGAATCCTATACATTTTCAAGCCAAGTCAAATTTAAGGGTAAATGTATTAATAGTAGTTGTTAAATTATCTCATTAAAGAAATTCTCTTATAACTTGTTCTGTCACCAAAAATAATTGTTGCAATGCTTTCTGGCCACCAAGGATTTGCATCAGGGACGCAAACTGGAAATGTGTTTGACTGATTAAAGCAGTTCAGTACATCTTGAAGATGTAATTTATTTTATGTTTGAGGAGTCATGGGCATGACTGACAGAAAGGAAGAGCTATGTATAGCTAGATTGGATTAGTCCTGCAGAACATAATAGTCTCCCTTCTTCAGAATTATTCCATATGGTACATTGGTATTTGTCCCTTAATTTTATTATAGACTAGACATTAAGCCCGTTAAATTAACGGGCGCTAGAACAATCCCACGGACACAGGGACTGGACGCAGAGACACTTGAACTTTATTATATAGGATTACTGGTACATCTGTAATAGTCTTTAAAGAGATTAAATGGGGCATTTTGTAAAATAAATTGCAGTTATTAAAACTTCACTAAAATATTTGAAAGCACATAGTACAAATAGTATAAAATATGTATTTTAATGGCATACTGTATTACCCATAACTATTGTAAATACTAACTATTCAGCTCCTATTATACTAAAAAATATAGCCTAATATTTCACTCTGTCCAAAATCAGTAATAACTTATATACAGTAACTATCATCTTTAAATCTTAATGCCTTTTTTAAAGGGCTATTCATCAAAGTCATAGGAGTTGAAAAAAACGATTTGCCTGGCAAACTCGTCAGCTCACTTGAATTTTCTTTTAATTAAAATCTACTGCTTTCAGCAAAATGAGCCACTGGTTTTCATAGATATAATGTAGATCCATTCTTTTAAATCAACTTTCATGATTTGCTCCACAGCAGAATATCATAACTGAAATCTAGAGATATATTCAGGGTCTGATTTATTAAAATTCAAGTTCATTGATTTCAAAAATCCCTGATAATATGTAGCCACTGATTCTTTCAGGAATCATCAGTGGCTGCCCACATGTGTGATCCTGACCCCATTGCCACCCTGAGGTGGCTTTTGTCCAGTTTACTCCTATCTCCCTCCCACACTTACCTTTTTTGGAACCGAAGGGGGTCCAGGGGGACCCTGTTGCTAGTTCAGAAAGCCCAATTGCTCTCTCTGCACTAGAAGAGCTGCATTTCTGGTTTGAAAATTGGAAATTAAGCTTTTAAAGTTACCAGGAGCAGTTGGTTTCTCAATTTGCCTCATTGCTTAGTGCCCCTGGCTGTCTAGCCTCTAGTACCTACTCCAGGACCAGATACCCAGCCTCCATTACCTGCTCCAGGAAAAACTCCCAGTCCCCAGGGTCTTCGATCTCCTACTGTTCACCCTGGTAGTCTTCCAGCTCCTGCTGTTGATCTGGGTGGTCCTTAAGATTCTACTCCAGATGGTCCAGGAGGTCCTAATCTAGGTGGTCCTTTCTGATTTAGGTGGTCCTCTAGCTCCCGCTGCTCATTTTGGTGGTCCTCCAGCTCTTGCACTTGGTTTTCCTCAACACTTGTCTGGGTGGCTCACCTGATACTTGTGGTCCATCAACTACGCTTTTTACTGATCCAGACAGCTTTCTAGCTCTTGGTGGCTCTACAATTCCTGCTGCCGCTGACTTTCTAGCTCCTGTTTTTGAATCTGGTGGCTCTCTAGCATCTGATCCTAGAGGTACACTCACTTCTTTTCTTGAAGGCTTTCAAGGTTCTGTTTCTGATCCTGGAGGCTCTTTAGCTTCTGTTCTTGATTTTCAGCTGTTGTTCCTGATCCTGGGGGTCTCAAGCTTTTGTTCCTCTGGCTCGCCTGATCACTTAGCTAAATTGGTACTTGGATTTAGTTATTTGTTTATAAAAACATTATCCTATGATATCATCCAGAGACAACTTTGAAAAGTGGGTTAGGAACTTTCTGGTTTAAAACCAGTGATCTGGTGCATACTGGCCACAGGGGGAACTGTGGGTGTAGCCTGTTAGGTTATCTAAATGTCTTTTTTAAGACATTCTTTTTAAATTAATTTTTTGGTGAAGTAAAATGGGTTAAAATCACCCATCCCTATCTGCTTATTCTGACTTCTCGGTATTGACCTGTGGCCTGCTATCTGGGTTATTGTTAACTTACTGCCTGCCCTGATCCTGTGTCTGAATCTGAGGTTGTTTTCTTACGGTTCCATATATACATTTTCCCTTGTGGCCCCAAAACTGTTTTTGCTCAAAGCAGTTTGTGTCAAGCCTCAGCATGTTTGATAGTTATACAGCACATTGGCTTTTAACAACCAGCTTAACAAACCATTTAGATATATTCAAAATATATAGAAAAACATATGGGCAAATGACCATTATACAATCATGAATGCTTCTTGAAGCAATAGTTGAAGAAAATTAAATAGCATAAAAAGATCTTATGTATTTTTCTTCTGATTAAATTCAGATGGATGCCACAGAATACCAGATGGAGTGATGTCAGGGCATCAATTTAAACCTGTTTCATCTGAGACGTATTACATACACAAACAAAAATGGCTGTATTTTTTAAACTTAACAAACCTTCAGGGGGACCTGAAGAAGCTTCAACCACTGAAGGGGAGAAACGCTCGTTGGCCAGAGGGAGGAAGGATGAAGGGAGGAAAGCTGTAGTGCTGGAAAAATAGACTGGTGATAAGTGACCGGGAGATGCTGCAGGATAGAGTTTGATTGTCAGGGGCGACTGGGGTTTGATCCTGGGACCTCCTGGCTGCTCACCATAACCACTGGGCTAGGAGAGCAGCCAGCAATTTCTTTTTGCTCTTTTGCTGGGTTTAGCCAGTTCACACCAGCATCCTTATTGGTAGGTTGGGGTCAACCAATCAGGGCTCACCCTGCCCTTTATAAGGCCAGTCCTCCTCACCACCAGGGCCTGAACATTGGCCTATACTGAGCACCCTAACTCTGGTGTCCTGCTCTAGTCCTTGTGTTTGGCTTGTCCTTACTTGCCTTATCTGCTCCAGTCCGGATCCAATCTATTACAGTCTTGTTCTCTATGCCCGCACTGTCCTGTCCTGCTCTGCCTTGTTCTGCCTCTATGTCTGCACCATCCTGTCCTGCTCTGCCTTGTTCTCCCTCTATGCCTGCATCGTGCTGTCCTGTCCTGACTCTTCATCCTTGTCACCCTGTTCATGTCCTTTTCTCACCATGTTCTATGCACAAACAACTCTTGCCTGAAGGACTCACCTTCCCACCTCCGTCTCCATAGTGCCTCCTACCTATGCCTGACATTGATGGAGTAGATGAATATAAAATGCCTCACTGGCTAAAGTCTTGAAACAGTGCAGACTGAAATTGTGCAGAAACTGGGGGATGCCCTGGGTGTAAATGTGAAGGTGCAGTGAGAGACAGTTCACACTATATGGCTGTTCCTCCCTGCAGGCCCGGACTGTGGGTTCTGGCAAATGCCAGAGGGGCTGCTATAAGGTGCCATAGACAGTCAGTATTTAGTGGGCTGGTGGGAGCTGTTTTGGCCTCTGTGTGAGCTGATTGGGCCTACTCTGTGTAACTGAAATGCCAGGGCCTATTTTGATTCTCAGTCCAGACCTGCCTCCCTGTGCTTTACAACAAATTAAAGTCTAGCTCTTTTTTAAACTAATTGATTGGCTTAAAGGCATTTTTTAGATTTATAAACAGAAAAAAAAGGTTTTGCTCAACTTCAATCATTGGTGCCACAAACAATTTATGAAGCAAGGGAGGGGTTAAGGACAGAAGCTAGTTTGTGTTTGATTTCATTTATTGGTTGGTTGATTTAAAAATAGTTTTTGTGGAGATTTTGTTGGTGAATAATAAAATATGTTTTATCATGAATTAAATGTGGACAACATTTAAAATGCCTAAGGGTAGTTAATACAAATTTGTGAGAACAAGCATTGGGTGCTGAGTGAGATACCTTTTTTTGGTTGTTCTCAAAACCTTTACTTGCTTTGTGTGTTAAGTGTTGGAAGGCCTACAGCACACCACCAATAATAGGGGTATAGTGCATACACATTGTATAACACGTGCAATTAAATTATTAATAAGTATGATTTAAATTTAAACCTGAAACATTGCATAGTGATCTGAAACTTCCTTAAAAAGAAGCAAGATTTTTGGAGAGAGGCCCAGGGAACCATAACCATTTTTCGCATTTTGCACATTTTTGGCAAAGTGAAATCGGTCGGATTCGCCAGTCACTAGTCTCTACACCTTGGATGCACTTGGGCAATCTGTAAGTATTAGGAATATAATATAATGATGTAATAATAATAATAATAATAATAATAATAAAAATATAATGAGATCCCTGTAGCAAGGAACAATCAGGGATAAAAAAGCAGTAGGGTTTTATGCAGGTTTCAGTTGAAGTCAGAAGTTATTCTGCAATGAAAGCTAAGTTGCCTTAGCCCCAGAATAGTAATTACTTTAGCTAGCAGGTAATTAGCAGAAGTTTATACGCCAAATGCATTAAAGTCATTGGGCATCTGAATAATTTTGACGCATGCCAATTTTTATGCACGCCAATTTTTTTTATGCAGCAGATTTTGCCAGGCGAATTGTCGCCACAGGTTTGCAGATTTATTTGCTTGTGGCGAAATTTGGAAATTCACAGCAAATTCATGTCTGGCAAATTTATTCGCCCATCACTACTGACAAACAGAATATATTATTTGTAGTTAAGTTTGGGACACATACTTTAGAGAACAAAAAGTGGTACAGTTTAACTGCAGGCATAAAAATGGTAAATTCTCAACATATTTTTACATGTTATTAAAGGGGTATATCCCCTTGTACAACATATGCTTCATTTACAACCTCAAAAGCAATGGCATAGCTGCTAAATTGTCTGCATTCAGCTGAATGAAAATCCAATTCTTTAAAGGTTTTTGTGTCATTTGCTTTTCAGTATAGTTATGCTCTCCATTGCTCAATCCTTCACACCTCCTGTTATGAATTTCATGCAGTTATGCCTATAGGAGGCAGCTCCAGGTTTCCCACAGAGGTCTGCTTCAATCAGTTGCAACAAGTGAGCACCCATACTTGTGGGTGTGTTCATAAATTATCTCTATATTTTCGGGAAGGAGAGACCTTATTGGTGAATTATTTTGCATCTGTAATTAAGATTTTAGTCAGTAAAATTCTCATAGGTGCATTGTTTATTATGTAGTCTACTACTTTAAAGAATTGTTCAGTATAAAAATAAAAAACTGGTAAATAGAAAGGCTGTGCAAAATAAAAAATATTTCCAATATAGTTAGTTGCTTTTCAGCTCTCTTGGTTTCTTTTGCTTAATTACTGTCAGGGACCTAACGGCTCCTAGCGGAGTCCGGACCAAGGAATAAGCCCAGGGGTTAAAATCCAAGTTTGCGGTATCCAAAAGGGTTCAGGCACAAGTTCCAGCAAGTGTTCAATAAGCTAGGCAGAAGGAATCAGGGTCAAGCCAAGGGTCAGGAAGCCAGGAAACAGTAATACAGAAATTTAATAAACCCAGGAACACGATTCAGCAATTCCTATAATCGGGCATCGAACCCCTGACCAGGAAGTCCTTTTTTCAAAGTTCGCCGGCCTTGGCTCACGTGGGTCATGAGCGCTGCCATTTTGGAGATGACGCTGCCAAAGACGTGAGCGCGGGCGCTCCTGACAGTTACCAGGCAGTAACCAATCAGTGACTTGAATGGGGGGTGGCAAATGTGTCAAAACTGTTCCTTTTGAATCAGACCTGAATGCTAAAGAATAATTGCAAATTCACTGAGCACTTATGTCCCATGTGGCCCCCCTTATAGTCACTGACTAACTAAGCATTAGGGAGCTGCAAAGCAGGAAGTTGTGTTCTGCTATGTTAGACATCCGTTCACTCCAGCCATTATAGATTACATTTTTTGCTTACTAACTATATTAGAAATATTTTTTATTTTGCACACCCTATATATTTACCCAGTTTTTATTTTTACACTGAACTGTTCCTTTAAGAGAGAAATACGATGCAGTGGGACAGTTTTACAGAGGGTCTAAAGTTTGTCTACTTTGGAGAGCTGAGATGTACAAGAGAAGAACTTTATGGATCCTTTATTCAGTATTTTCTATAAATCAGTCTTTTCTGCTTGAGGAACATAAAAAACATGAATGGATTATAGAAGCAAAGAGCAAACACTAGAGTTAAACCCATGTTTGCCAATAACAATGAAAATGTTTTATACGCATTCCTTTCAATAGCGCAAGCTGTAAACAGAAGTTATTTCTTGCATATTTAAAAATGAGATAACAATATATATATTCTTGCTGTACTTTCATTTATACTATATAATATACAGTCACTAATATCTACTGTTTTTCTGAGCAAAAACACTGATAATACTCTTCTGGGTATAAACATAGGACACTTTGCATAAGTTATTATGACATGACAATCTTAAATTTCATGGACTCATACCAAATTCTTTTTATTTTTCCCTAACAAAACCGATATTAATAAAAGCTCAGCTGAAACCTGTGTGTTCTCACAAACATAATTTACATACTTCATTTATATCTGCGTGAAAGTATTAATAAATCGTATGCTCAGCATATAAACAGGGCCCATATAAATGCTAAATAGTATTGCAGTCATGCATTTTGATTGAAAAGTCTTAATGGTGACTCAGTTTGCATTTTGTCTTAAAAGAAAGGTAAGTAATCCATTGTATTTGTCTCGAAATGGAATTTTCCAGCATTCGGTTATTAATGTGCTGTTAAAAGGCGGTGAAAGTGGTTAAAGGGGATCTCCACTTTTTAGAAAAACTCATTGTAACACGTGGAGGCTTATTTATTGAGGGTCAGATTTTAGGGGTTTGAGAGGTTTTTGAAACCATGACTAAATTCACAAACTCTTGCCAATTAATTTATTAAAAGTTTGCATGAAGTCAAAGTCGAAGATCGTAGTAGCCTATTCGATGGTCGAAGTACCCAAAATTCAAAATTCAAAGTTTTTTTCATTTGAATCCTTCACTCCAGCTTAGTAAATGTGCCCCATTGTGTTTCCATAACCACTAATTCACTATGTAGAAATTTATATTTACAGTTAAGTTGAGTCAGCCTTCAGAGATTAAAACCAAGCTTATTTAATACTACATTTTTCCTCCCAGTGCTGCTAGTTAATAATATTTTACTTTTGTCTTGGTGGATGCCCTCTTGCCACTTACCTGCATCTTTACAGGGAAAAAGAGAATTTGTCAAGAGCAAGAACACTTAAAGGAATACATATAATATTTGGCTTGGTGGCCTATTCTTTGGTAATCAACACTACTTAATTTATGGAAGCTTATTTCATATTTGATGGGTTGGATAGTCTTCTAGAACTCTCTATCAGTAGACTCCTGAGACAATAAGGCTCCTATTATGCCATTTTTTCCTAAAAAGTGCCTGGACAGCTCCTTAGATAGAGAGAGGAAAAGGCTCTGATCCTGATGTGGAAGACATGAAGCACATAATAATAATGTTAGTTTTTATTCTGTGTGTTTTTGCCTAGGCTTAAAAAATATTGGGTGTTCCAGTGAAAAGAAATGTATGGCAAGAACTCAATCGCAAATTTTCAAAAATGGTCACCACTTGTAAAACTATGTGCCTATCGCTGTGGAACTGAACCAGGCAACACAATACACTTATCTCTAATTATAAATGATATAATGTAGCATGCTTTTCCATCAATATTAAATGAAAAAAACAAAAACTACATAGGATTCTTCTAATTTTTGTACTTTTCGTATATTTTTGTCATTTTTTATAGTATATAGAGCATTTTTAACTTATTCACTTTTTACTAAAATATATATATTCCAGATGACCCTAATAAATATATGCATCATATCACTAATTCACTCTGCAGCCCAAGAACATACAGCTACTTAGAGTTCTCCATTTTAAAAAATTCTGTTGTGCACTATTACAACTCTCTCTCCAAGTGCAGCTTCTTTTTAACTCCTGGATTCCCGAATTTGATTTTAAAGACCTGTGAGTTTTTATTGAATTGAAAAAATTATTAAAATGCTTCTGAGAAATTTTTGGTTTAGATTATAACCACGTCTCTCATTTTGTTTTGTGTTTTCACCTTGCTGTTTGTTTTGTATTGTTCTTAATAAAAGTTTTTGTAAGATCTTCCTGCCAAAAAAATTATAAACAAAAACAAAACATAGGCAACATTTTGTTTTGCCTTGAAGTTGAAGTTCTTATTCAATTTAAATACACATCTCTGACAACCTTCTAATAGTATCAGAACATGATTAATTCATTATGAAGGTTTTTGCACATTTTAAAGCCAAATTTTTATCGTCACTCTTTAAAGTTAAAAACTGTCAGTGCTTTAAACCCAATATTTGTATTAAAATCACAGATATATCTGACTTTGACCCAAGAGCAGGCCAAGAGTTTACTGTTAAGGCATCCACATTATTACACAGCATTACATTAAGCTGCCTGAGCTGTGACCTGGAAAAATTATGTACTGAACTAGGAAACTAAAGTTAAGCCACCAGTCAAATTGTGTAAAAATTAGAATTTCCTAGAAAAATTCCAAGAAATCTAGAGTAAATGCACCCAATGTAAATTTGAACATAATTTTGTACTTAGCAATTTAAACACAAAGTTGTCCCTATAAATGGTGTGTAATAGGGTATAAGCTTCTCCCACACTAAATTAGCCATAAAATGGATCTCTCACTTGCACACAATTTTGTGGGTGCAAAAATTTGCAATAGACAAATAAGACCTACGTGTTACACCAAATCACTGACAAGTGAAAAATAAAGTATATAAAAGTACCCTACCATTAAGGAATAAGAAAGCAAAATGTTGAGCTTTTAGAACCATTGAAAACAAATTTAATACAATTTTGTAAATATGAATGTATTTCTAATAAAACATAATTACATTTTAATTGATCTTAGTGTTTGTGTACTGGTTATTTTAAAAAAAAAAATATTCCATTCTGGTTTATTTTCAATGTGGATCAATATAAGTAGCATATTGCAAAGATTGTATAGTTAAATGTTTTAATGCTGGATCTGAGATTAAATTCATTTATATTCTTATTTTCCCTGTAATGCTGGTAATAATGTATGTGCTAAACTAAACTATAATTTAAGTTTTTAATGTCTTCACTTTGTAGGATGCTATCAGGCATTTGACATTTTTTCAAGATAAATTGCTTTAAAATTTTAGTCTGGTAGAACCTCTGAAACATGTTTTAGGAAGCAGTCAGAGGGGTCATAAATTATCTTCTTTTTTTGTATTAACGCTTTTTAAACTGAGGCATCCCAACACCATTTTTCTTGAATTGTTTCAATACATTTATGTTTAATACATTACCTTAAAAAAGTTTCAGGAAGAAATATCACCATAATGGCAAAAAAAAAAAATTGTTAGTGTCGCAAACCGGTTTAAGTCAGCTCATGGTCCCCCTTACCACATTATAAAAGTACAAATTCTGTATATGATAGCAGCCATTGATCATTGATCAGCCATTGATCTATAGTTCTGTGAATTAGTCATGGGCGAATTTGTCCCGTTTTGCTGAAAAATTTGTGAATTTCCTGTGAAATATGCGAATAATGTTGATGTGCACCAGTTTTGACACATGCATCTCTTCCGACGCTCAAGAGATGCATGTGTCACAAGTTTTTTTGTTGCCGGCGTAACACGGAAATTTGCCGCAAATTCGCATCTGGCGAATTTATTTGCCCATCATTACTGTGGATATCTAGTGATCTTAAAGATGAGTTTTCAAATGCATCCTCCCAAAATTTTACCCTAACTTGCCTTTAAACTAGGTTCCTTAATAGAACCACCATCAGTGTTTAGGAGTCACTGCTGAAGAGGAATGGATTGTTTTCAAATGTGGAATAGAGCTAATGAATACCCTAGATGAGTGCTGTCCAATTTATATGGTACAGAGGGCTGGAATTTTTCTAATCTATATGGTGGAGGGCCAATAATGGAAGCCAGTGTTAGCCACTCCCGCATGCAGCCCGTGACCCCCCCCCCTTATGTGGCCCTCCACAAAGTCTGCCTGCTGTGTCTGCTTACCATTGGTAAAATTTAAAAGGTATCACTACAGAGAGTAACTGGCCCCTGTATAGTTTAAACCTCAAATTCACACTGTAATCCCCTGTATTCATCTGTGATCCCCCCTGCATTGTTCACACTTGTGACACTTCTATTGTTCACACCCTAAAGCTCTGTACTGTTCACACCTGAGACCCAGACTGAAACTGCCCACATTGTTCACCTGTTCACACATTATACAAAATGCTAATGAGGCACCAGCACTGTGTCACTGTATGTAGTAAATATTAGACTGGTCCTGATTCCTGTCTCCTGCTCTGTTCTGTCTTCCCTATGCTCCCTGTGTGTTTCATACTTTGCCTGCTCTTTGCACCCTGTGTTTGCCATACTCTGCCTGACCTATGATCCCTATGTTCTGGGGGGTTGTTAGCATGTGAAAATTATTGTTAGGGGCCCCTAAGGTGTTTAATCATATGCTGGGGTACTGTATTATACACAGGGAAGGAGGAGACATATGGATTTAAGGGTATGTCTTAATATGAATTAACTTTTTTCACATATGAGTGGCATCCCTGCTGGTGCCGGGCCAAGGTAGTTTGGCACCCTAGGCAAGAGCTTCAATCAGCGCCCCCCACCCCTGTCCCGCATTACCATTTACCTCCTTACCATGATGGTTTTTAAAATAAAGAAATCAATGATGGCATCCTAGACAGCTGCCTACTCTGCCTACCCCTAGTTCTGGCCCTGTTCCTTGCAGTGAGCACCAACCATCTGATTTTTTGTTGTGCTGTTAATGTGGACATGGTCTTACGGTAACATAGGTGTGATTTAAAGTGGGTGTGGTCTAAAAATAGGGGGGTAACACTGGCTTCCATTATCGACCCTCTTGGACAGCACTGATCTAAAAGCATAATATGTGTTTCAAAATTCATGGAAATAAAGAATCTGGGAAAAAATAGATAGTTAATTATGGCCAGTACATGTATAATTTAAGATACTGACCATAATGTAACAGTAAAATAGGACTACGAGAAACAAGCTTTAGGAATTTATAGCAAACTGAAGCATTAGGTAGGGCAATAATGGTTGTATGTCTAAGAAGTATGCTAATAAAAGTTACAAAACACTTTTGTCATAAGCATAAATGCTAAGTATTGATGCTGCCTGGTGATGTTGCATATAACTACTTTGGTTCTGCATCTTTTGGCCTTGTAAATGGATGCTAATAAGTCAACCATTTGCCTGGTTATCAGAGCTTATCCTCTGAGCCTACCCTACACTATTGTTTCCTGAAAACTTTGCAAACTGTCAGGCCTAAGTATTGCTTTACATCTGCCTAGACCTCTACCTGCCTATTGTCTGTTAACCTTGCTGCCTATCTCATCCGTGGTTTGTTAACTTTGCTTTTGTCTGATGCTATGGTTGTGTTCTATTGTTCAGGCACACTCAATGTAGAGCACCAGTGGGACATTAGACTTCAGCAGTATCCCATAAATACTTCATCAGTAAACTAGAACAGAACACTCTACACAAAAATAGTTAAGAGTTTTTAATAACTAACTGAGAAATTGACTTTCAAGTAATGTTGCTATGGTTAAATGCATTAGGGTTACAGCAAACTGTTCGTTTTAGTACAAGGTCAAAATCGACCAGTGTTACATTTTTAAATATTTTGAAAAGTTTGTAATGTTAAGCCTTCACTATAAACCATCAGACATAAAAAAAAACCACAGCTTTTAGCAAAACCTTGCTTACTGAAAACCATATTATTGATGGTGGAACATATTAGAAGGAATACCTGTTGAAGAGATGTATTTTCTACAACATTCACTTTGCAGGACATAAGCTTTATGTATTGTCGTCTTAAATATCATGTTGTACAGCACAATCTGCTGAGAAATCTCTTCATGAAGTGTATTTTACAATGTCCCCGCAGACTCCGTGTGTTCAGTTGGGTTGGTCTTGATGGTCAAAGAAGAGGGGTAATCCTTCAACTGCTACCAAATGTAATGGCTTTAAAACAACCAATGGGATCTGATGAACAGCACAACATATTTCAAAATGATTTCACCTGAAACCCTGAAGTCTTCAAAAGATTATCCTTCAAGAGTATTGGATTTTTTTTAGCTGTCGCATTATTGACGCAACATAGTAAAGATCTTATTTTGGTTTATCTATTTTAGTTAACTTTATCTATGTTAGGTTTATTACATTACACCCATTACATAGGTGTGTTATTTGTTTAATAAAATCCTTTTTTTAAACTATTTATAAAGATCAAGCTTATTCACATGGACTAAAGAATTCAAGAGGCAAGTAATAGTATGATATATTTATATGTAGCACAAGGAGAATAGAGATCACAAAAGATAAAATGTACAATAATACATAAATGATCAGGCTTTATCCTAAATAATTACTTGATTAATAATTGATGCTTAAGTTAGCTTTGCTGAATACAATTTTATAGATCCACATTTATACTACATTGAAACATACACAATTCAAAATCTACGGATTATAAATAAATTCAAATGTGAGATTTATCACACCTTGATCATGGAAACAGTTCTATCTCTAATATTTACCTGCCATATTCATTCACAAGTCAAGGACAGAGGTCCGTTGACCCATTTCAAGATGTTAATAGCTTTCCTGACATTCAAGTTTCATTTGAATTCGATTCTAATTTGATTCTAATTTGATTCCAGTAACATTAGTTGAATTTAGACGTTCAAGATTTTTCTAAATAAGATAACATTTGAGTTTTGAGTACATTTGAATTTATTATAGTAAAAAAAAAAATTCACATCAATTCGAAATTCAACCTTTGATAAATCTGCTCTTGCTAAATCCTATTTGCAGCAGATGAACCCCTGCATCTTCATTGAGGGACTAAGTTTTACCTTCAACTTTCTACTTTTAGGAGTTTTAACCTTGCAAAGCAAAAGAAGACAAATGAATTAAGTAGGTGAAAGGGAGTGTTGGATTGACCAGATTATGGATGACTATTATAGTTGGCTATCAATCTCTAATTTATTTCTATTGTTTTGTTTTGTGGAGCAGTATAAATATTTGTTATTTACAATGCATGATATTTGGGCATAATTTCTAGCAGCCTTCCTCATCTAATCCTTCCTTGCTTTAGTGTGATACAGTTCCTACAACATAGACTTCATGATATATAAAACAGCAGCCATACTGAAAAAGTAACAAATACACTAAACTGACACTTGGCGTATTTTCCCTCTTGTATTTCTGTCCCCATGAAGGATAGGTTTATAAAACACAGCACCGGTTTATCTGATTAAAAGGAATTTTCATCAAGAAAATTGACCTTTTAACTTTTGACTACAAATGAAAAGCTTTTGAGCCTTTTGAGGTGCATTTAAATATGCACTCTAAACAGAAATGAACAGAATGTTTAGTGACCTTTATGCCAGAGAACGATACATTTAAAGAGCAGAATTTTATGAATACAAAAATGCTTGATAAATATCAGCTGTGTATGTCGCTAACAAAATCACAAGGTTTTCCATTCATTATCTGTCGTCTCTGAAACACTTAGAGAGACATTAATACGGTAATTGAGGCGCTTGTGCTAACTGCTGCTTAGTGACATCTTTAAATGTTAAATCTTTAAGACCTGAAATAAAATAACTGACACACTGATTGCTAGTCAGCTGCATCTATCTGATAACAGCAAAGAAAAAAATACAGAAGGAAGGTATCACTTCAAATTTATGCTAATGTCAAACATTGTGAATGTGAAATGTTTTTCTATCCAGTCCAGTGAGTTATCTGGAACACAATGTTACTCATCCCTGCACTTCTATGCATTTTGCATGTAAGTCAAAAGAAGCCCCAACAGATGGTCATGGAGTTTTCACCCAAAAAATTCTGGTGATTTTTGAGTAACGCAGGCGGCGAAGTGTGTAAATTCATCACAAATCCATGCCTGCTGAATTAATTTGCCCATTACTAGAGATTAGTTTTTAATAGTGATTTACAATCCAGCCCTTAAATCCCACTAAAAGCGCACAAAGTTTCAGCAAGTTCTACAGGATTTCAGAGTATGAGCTCACCAGAGACACCTTCAAGAACAAAAAGATAATTTATATACATATGCAGCCATGTGCTCAGACTAGAATTGATGCTCCTCACCCTTTTGTGTAGTTGCACCAAGTGCTATTGCATCTATCCCAACTGTGTATAGTGCACCAAGTGACACTTGGGAACCCTGGAGGCACTGTCAAAATGGTAATATATATATATATGGTACAAAATGGTAATATAGCCTTTGAGAAAGGCTGGTGCCAGAGCTGAAACGTCAGTTTGTTTGCCCACAATAAACACTTTTTTGTTTTTTTGCCATAAAACCTGTGAGTGCTCTTTTTATGGACTTTTATTGGGACTCCGTTACGTAATACAATTGCTCTTCATCCCACAGGCAGCTACAGTATAAGAATCAGTCATTATTGCCCCTTTTATAAGTTCCAATGCTGTGGTATCATAATGTAATAAAATATGCCCCAGGTTGCTTCTCGTTTTTATTTGTCTAATTTTAATATAAACATAGGATGCTTTTGTTTGATAATTAAACTGGGACATTTTAACAGGGTAAATTAAGTCAAGGAAACATTAAACATGTTGAGCTTCAGTAAAGTTGATACACAGCAATGAGCTAGAGAGCCCCTGCCAGTCTGTCCTTCCCAAAATCCTACCAGCAACTTCCTGGCTCAGAAGACACATCCTCCAATTCTTAGGAGGTTATTTACTAAAACTCGACTTTTTCTAACTTTATTTAGAAAAAATCTGACCAAACTCCAAAACCCAAATGCCCTTAATTTATTTATTTATTTATTATTCTTGATAAAACCGGTGCAACAAAAAGTTGTGACAAAATCTGGTGTCAATTTGAATCGTACAACTTTTTAGAATTGTCCCTCTGAAAAATCTAATTTATTGACTTGTGGCCCAAAAAACTTGAATTATTCAAATTACTGAACGAAAACCAGCCCAAAACTATTGAGAATAACATTCCAATCTGATAAATGGACCATCTGCCATTGCCACCCTACATGATTTTTACAGGTTTTAGCTGAAGTATTTTCAGATTCCAATTTTCAGCAGTTTAGGAGCATAATAAATCTAGAAAAAATTGAGTTTCTTTCTTCCTCTAAAACTTGGATTTTTTGACCATAACATTTTGAGGCTTGTTAAATAGGCCCCTTAAGATCCCGGTTCCCCCCCCATGACTGAATGATCTGCTTCCTCTATAGTTATGCCACTGACAAAACATATCCCCAGTACTAGGAAGGGTGGGTGGGAATCTTGCTAACTGCATGCCAACCTAAAATCATGTGCCTACTCACCTACAGTAACTCTAAATTGAGCCCACTTCCATACTCCCTCTTTCCAGCTTTACATTGACCATGGGCACACCATTAGGCTGACTAGAGGCATGAAGCCCCTCCTCCAAGCTTTACTGCTAACAATGTCTCATATTACTCTTATACACAACCATCAACTCACTTTCACAGTAACTACAATAATTTACCCTAGCCGTGGCTCCCAAAGATATTGTCATTGCTTTAGTAGTTCTTAGCCTGTGGGTAAACATACTGAATGCAGTTTGCAACCCTGACCTTCAAAGGGCTTATTTTATTGTGGTAGGTATCTGAGCAGGTTTAATTGAGAATAGTCTTTCTCTATTGAAATAGAGTTGTAGAGGATGTGTCTTATTGTTCTTTGTTGAACTGAATGCACAAATAAAGCTGCTCTATATGAAAGAAATATTTATCCAATGTATTAAAAAAAGCAGTTTCACGCCATTTTTAGCATTTACCTTTGCTATAACTGCTTTAAATTCCTTGTACATTCTGGGATATCGTACAGAAATCCCCAATAATTTAGGTTACTAACTTACCATAGGATCCCCCAGGGAGCATTTATTCCTCTCTGAACACTACTCTTGATTTAAGTATCTATCTCAGATCTGTATCTATAACTCAGCTCAGAGGCTGCACCAATGTGGACAAAGTGGCAGGGTATGTCTCATGCAGGAAAATTGGAAGACGCTTAATGCCTTTATACTGTAACTGGATATAACACCCAGGAACATTTTCTTGTAATAAACACCACTGGCAATAAACATTTGAACTGGAATCCTGAGAAAAGATTATTTGGTCTCTATATTCTTCTTTACCGCGAAAGCTGTTTATTATTACTCAGTCTTCCCAAAAACAACGTGCTCATGTAGCAGTTGTTTATTTCTACCACATGCGTGTGCAGATAGTTCTTAGTTAAAAGTCAATTTAAAGAATGGAGGGCTCCTTTGCTAATAAAGAGCAAAATGGAATATGTAAATTCCATGTATTTTGTGCAACACTGCTTCCCAGAATTTGAGAATAACCACCACCAGCTCATGAAATTGTGAAGGGGAGGTGAAATGTGGCCATGACATGGAAATATACTTATATGGCTTTTAGTTGCATGACTTGAGTAATTTTGAGCACACACTTAAAAGGGCATTTTACTTGCTGCATGCAGGAGCAGTGGTTTAGCTAGAGTCCCATGAGCCTTTGGGGCAAAACTTGCACCCCTCACCCAATACTATGCAAAATGTGTACAAATTCTGTTGACTACCATGAAGAGGTATCCCTGCAGTGAGCCCATGGGATGGTAGGCCAAGGTGCGCCCATACCTGCTGCCCCCAATGGTAGTTACTTCACTTTCAGCACTCATACACAGAGCTCCTATACATTAAGAGGTCCATTTAATAAAGGATAAAGTTTAATGGTATTAGAGCTTGTTGAAACCACAATTAAACTCATTTAGGAGAATGTAATAAAAGTCGCAAAGATCAAAACAATTTGCAAAAATAAGAATAAAAATTTGCATTTCTCCACCAATTTTCTCTAAAACCACAAACGACATGACAGTTATTAAAAGATTATAAAAAGCACAAATTAAAATAGCCACCTTAAAATTTGTGAACAAACCTTTGGATCTATGAAAACTTCTACAACCACAAATAAAAGAAAGACCTTTGCAGGAAAAGAAAACACTGGCACTCAAAGGCAAGTAACAGCAGGGTTATACCCTTGCGTATTTATTCTACAAACGTGCAACGTTTCGGGGTCAGACCCCTTTGTCAAGCAAAGGGGTCTGACCCCGAAACGTTGCACGTTTGCAGAATAAATACGCAAGGGTATAACCCTGCTGTTACTTGCCTTTGAGTGCCAGTGTTTTCTTGGATAGTCTGCTGAGGAGGGTGCTGATCCCTCCAACACCGTGCACCAGGCGCTGAACTGCTGAAGGCCAGGGTTGTGCGAGCAGGCTACAACACATTGCTTTGCAGGAAAAGGACAGCTTCCATTAATTTCGACATGACCTTGAAAGCTTTTACTTGGCATTTGTGGATTTTATTGGTTTTACACTTGATACATTATGACAGAAATTATGAAAAATAGAAATAGTTGAAGGAACTATGCGGAAAATGCTCTAAAAGTGTGATTCAGAGAAACAGACTCCAGGAACGTTCTTAAATTGGCCCCTTAGTGTTTGCACATAGTGTACTTGCTCACATCATCAATATCCCCTTGCACTTTCTTTGGGCTTAAGATTGACGGCACAAGGTATAGGTACAGAATGTTTCTCAAAGAGGTAAACTGGTATAAGAACATTCCATGATCAGGAGGAAAGTACAGTACATACATGTTGAATTGCATGCCATTTAAAAGCAAAGAAGTGCATGGCCAAATCTGACTAGTGTGCCCCCATTTGCATGCACTTTATAACTAAAATAAATCCTTGTACCTTGGGTATATGAAGTAAAACTTTGCCTTTTATTATGGAGGTACAAGTAAAGGGCAACTTCACTCAAAAACAGTTTGTTTGTATAATTTACAAATAAAGTTAACTTTGACATTTTCGGTGTGTATTGCAAAGTAACATTTCCTTTCATTGTGCAAAAACAGTTTTCACTGGAGTTCTCATTTAAACAAATTTTGTCCAGTTTATCTAGTTCCAGATTAAGTAAAATATGTTTTAAGAAAAACCAGCACCTACAGTATAGAGCATGACATTATTATATAGAAGCCCTGATTTGTTTTCCCATCTGCCTTAAATGTAATAGTTTCTTTACTGATTAGAATAGTAGGTTTGATATTTCCAGTGTCAGTGTCCTATTAGCTGCAGCAAAACAGGAGCATGTTCATTATTTCTATTGGAAATAATGTCTCAATATTCTGTAACTGCAGAAAGACCAGCTTGCTATGATTTGGCCTTTGTTCTGAGTTATACAAGAAGCTAAATGACTATAGGGAGCTCAGAATATAAACTCAAGTTTTGTGTCAATATTAACCCTTCAGGCACGGCCTTTCATTCCTGCATTTGAGAATGCCTTGTGAAGTTTTTTGTGTCCTGTAACTTTGACCCGCGTAATGAACAGCTGAGATGAGCCAAAGTACTGTAAAACAAAGTGAACTTTAATACAATGATCAGCAGAGACGTCCATGGTATGAGTTTGAGTTCGACCTCTCACCTCCATTAAAAGCATACACAACATCAATAGAAGGGATTCATAAAAGAATGTCCAAGGTAACCTTTCTCGTTCTAATCTTTTTAAATGTTGAGGTCAATGTAAAGTCAGTTTACGAGCACAGAGACAGTGTAGGAAGGCATGTTTTATAGATGTCTTGTCTAGCTGTTATTTATTTGGATTAGATTTCCATCAGAAATATCTATCCATTGGTTTAATTGTTGTCTGTTCTAATTGAAAGCAAATACATTGACACACTCACTCATTTGCTTACTCATTCATAAAACTTAATTTATACCCACTCACATGCACACATTTAAATGGTGACCCCCCCACCCTTAAAAAAATCACATAAGACAGTAGATGTGAATGTGTGCACAGTTATATAGACTCATTACTATATGGAGGCCATACAATATAAACTAACCATGAAAGATAATCCTGGATACACACTGACCAATTTTGTAAACTAGGTAACTGAGACTATGTCTTCGTAGAGACCTCTTGAAAATATGAAGGCTTAATGACAAATGCAAGGGCAATGGGCAAAGCACAAACAGGACATTATTGTGTGCACAATTCACTATAAAAAAGGTTCTTGTGTCCATAAATGTTCCTTACAACTAGCATGTAGCAGCAAGCTGCAGGATCAGACTGGGCTGGCAGGACACTGGGGAAAAACCTGGTGGGCCCTGCCGGCCCAGACACACCCCATGCCCAAGTCCATTGGCGGACATGGGGGGTGGCGGCTAGGAGCCAGAAGGGGCCATGAGACAGCAGTCATGGTGGGCCCCTGCCCCCCCAATCCAACCCTGCCAATCCGCCAGTTCAGCCTTCTCTGATGATTTGCACATAACTGCACATGAAGTGAAAAGAACAGGGCTGATGAATACGAAAGTTTAGGAGGTGTCACATTTGGGTTCTGTTGTGCCTACAGACAAAACTGGCTTGTGTCTAGCGGATAATGTGCTTATGTTGTTATTAATGCTACACAAACGCAGCTTTTTACACTAAATAAATTATGCCAGAATTTGTGCAATATTTAACAAAGTAGATGCTACTTTACTGCTATATGTGTTTGCTATTATACCAGAATTCTATGCAATGTGGATATAAACATGGCTAAATGTATCTGTTTTTGCATTTTGAATCCTGCACTTGTCTTGTCTTGTACTGTCCCACATGGCTACCACTTTGCCAGGTCCACCCATCTTAAGGAAAACATTTTTTAAAAAGTACAACAAAACTGCTGTAAAGAAAATTACAGTTGGCATGCAGGCACATTAGCATATGAGGGAGCAAATGATGTTTTATATAGAATACATATTAACAGATCTTTTTTCATTAAAAGGCAGAGCTATTGTGTCAACAACCATTGTGTGTTTTGCAAATGCTGTCATTTGTAACACTTGTATAAGTCCAATTAACAACAGAAATTATATGTCAGCTCCAACTTGTCATTATGTGTTAGGAACCAGAGCCAGGAGCAATTCACAACGATTGTTGTTGTAAATCACAGTTTTATGACACATATTGGCTGTTGTTTGTACATTTTTTTTAAAACGACATTTACGCAAACTATTTATTTATAATTTTTCTCACACTTTTTTCTTACAATGACACTTCTGTTTTAAGAATTTTCTCCTTAGAGATTTTGGTTTGTTTGAACAGGGAAAACTTAAGTCACTTAAGCCTCATTCAATATTTTGGGTCAGACTGGGCTGGCATTCCACAGGGTGAACACCGGGCTCCGCCACCCAGACCCTTCTACTGCCCATATGGCCCACTGTCCCCTCTGATAGAGCCCTCCTCCAGCCCCAATCGACAGAACAAATACA
Source organism: Xenopus laevis (assembly GCF_017654675.1). Taxonomy (NCBI): domain Eukaryota; kingdom Metazoa; phylum Chordata; class Amphibia; order Anura; family Pipidae; genus Xenopus; species Xenopus laevis. Next base: position 56,092,752 of record NC_054388.1, on the reverse strand, counting down.
TGTGGGGGTGGAGGTGGGTTGTGGCAAGGGGCAAGGGATCGGAGGGGTGTTGGGGGCACCTGTGTCAGAAGCCCCAGTGGGTCTCGGATCCTTTAGTCTGACACTGGTAATAGGTCTGCTTCTAAGCATTTCATCTTAACTTTCCTTGAAAAAATAAACTGTATAAGGGATAAAAAGGCTGGTGTCTATTCAGTTATTGCTGCACTATAACTCCCAGCACTCCCAATACCAACAATAATAATTGGTCTATATATTAAGGGTCAAAGATATGGATAGTCAAAGACCAACTATCTACAAGGCCATACAAATGGAGTTGATGGGGTATTAGTGTTCAAAGGGGCAAATTCACAAAAAGGCAAATCTTTGCCACTTCTTCAGGCTCAAATTCATTACTACTACTACGCTAATTCACTAAAATGTGAAGTTGTTTCTTGGCAGCTGACTGCTGGCAAAGTTTTGCTAGTGCTGATTCGTCAGCGTGAGCATTTCATAGCGAACGTTCATTTCTGCATAGCCAAACTTTTTTAGTTCACTTACGCTTAGGTCAATTTGAATAGGGAGAGTTCATATAGCTCTTATATATGACTTTAGTAGAGATGTTGGTGCAAATGCTTGAAGTTGCCACTTTTTTTAAAAAAAGTTTGAGGAAGGAAAATAAAGGCAAAAGAGATTCTCTAATGCCGTAGACATGAGCCCACCCTAAAATAAATGTGGCATGCCCTTTTAACAGCCCAAGTACTCCATCTGCAGTTATTGTACCCTATCCAGTCTCGTGGTACCATGGTCGGTAGGTATTACTAATCCTCAGCATAATACAGATGGTTATTTCTCATTATACATATGGTTTCATAATACAGATGGTTATTTCTCAGTTTTGTGTGTTTTATACAACTTAATATGTGCAGCCACCTTGTGACACCCTTATATGAGACCAGGCACCCAGGCCTTACTGTTTCACAGATACCATCCATCTTATGCATATTTATATTTATTATCCAAAGTCTTTTATTGAATGTTTGCTATGTTTGTTATGTTATATAGTAAGGACTGTCATTTTTTCTTTTTCCTCCGTTTCACACCTTCACCTTTGTTAATAAAACTGAAGCTCAAGAATCTGTCTTAGTGAATAGATGAAGGAAGGAGTCTAGCTGTATTGTGTTACACATTACTCAAGGTAATGTAATGTAATGAAGACAGAACAGGAGCACAAGCACAGCAATGGAGGATTTATGCCTAATTTAAGTAAATGGCATATAAATACAGTAAATGTTGAGCCTCTTTAGCTAAAATGTCCAGATAACATTTCCTCTCTTATTATGTATTCTGCAAAAATAAAAATATTACATGAAATTCAAGAAAAAATCCATCATTATGTAAATTATATTGAATGAAATAATCCCTTCAATAATTGACTGCTCTCACTAGTCCCGTGAGTGTGCATACACATTGGCAATTTGGGTTTTATAATGCAAAACAGAGCCCATAACCTAGCAAAGAAACCTTCCACTTAATATGGGTGGGATTTAAGGTCTTAGCCTAGAAAATCTGAAGTTGTGCTCATCATTCTGAACATGTCTATTGCTGAAAAAGTTGTAAATGAAAGAATGAAAAGCTGTACCATGCTTTCCCTTATTATTATTGGCACAGATAGATCATTAATAAACATTTTGAATTATAGTGCCAGCAAACATAGAATTTTAATTGCTCTGTCTCTTTAAGGACACTGAGATTTTGCTGATTGAGGACTCAGAAACATAAAGCGTTACACAAGCTGACTTCATCAATGGCAGTAAACAAATAGTGTAACACTGTAAGAAGGGGGATATATACTAGAATGAAATCTTGTGTAGCTAGCAGATGCCAGAGTACGAGAAAATAATTGCACTGTAAACCTGTTGGTGGCGAATAACAGATGCCAGCCTCCATAAGTTAAAAGATTAGACATCAACATCTGGCTTTATAATTTCATTAAAGGATATAAGGAGTCGCATTCCTCTTGGTAATTAATCAGCAGATTCAAGGTCCAACTACAGCCCTTTAGTGCTAAGAAACAGGAATGGGATTTAAAGTAAAAGCCATCGTCATCAGACAAAAATATATTGGCAACACAGATGTGTGAATGCAACTTGCCACTAGGATTGTAAATAAATACAATATTTATAACCATTTCTAATGTATAATATTTAACACATTAGGTCAGGTCTGATGCTGAATATCTCCAACTGTGTTCTGCTCCCTATGAAAAATATTCTCCCATCCTATAGTGTATATTATGTTGCAAACATGTGATTATCCAAATACAGGCCTCAGTGATGGTGGCAGAGGAGATATAAGCATTAAGGGTTTATATGGTGAAGAATATAACCTGGCCATGTTCAGATACTGTATCTGATGGAGGCCATCTAGCCAACAAAATCGAAGCTGCAGAGTTCCCACTGGATGTTTGCTGAGTGATGTTATGAAGCTATCAGCACCATTAGGGTGACTAACCATCCACTCAGTGTACTAAATAATTAGCCTTTTAGAAACTAAGTTAGACTCCTCTGGGGATCTATACTTACTACCACCCACAGAGATGTGAATGTAGCTCACCATGCCAAGAAACAAATATGGATTTCTTGGGGATTTCATTAAATATCCATTGTGCTTCCTGGAAAGAATTGCACATGGCACTCCTGTAGTCACTTGAATTGTTCTTTTCTCATAAAGCAGTTAATGGTGGGCAAAAATGGGCCAGATTTCAGAATTCAGTGAGAAAAAAGGTTTATCATGTGAAAACTAATGGATGAGATTCAATTTAAAATGCAATTTGATTCCCAAGAACTTATCCCACTCAGTGTAACCACAACCAGGAATATAAGTTTTGCAGAGAGTCTGCTGGACTTCTCCTTCCTTTACTATTTTGGATTTGCTGGCACAGAGCAACTTAATTGCAAGCAGAACATTCAATTCATGCACCCAACATCTACAATCATAAATAACCATAGAATGAATCATGAGACAACTTAAAAACTGAAAAAAACGGTGGTTAAAACCAGAATATCAATACTGGGGATAGGGCATGGCAAACTCAAGCAATTATACAATGGATGAGCTTAGAGAAGGGGCTTATGTAAGGAATCTGACTGGTAAATCAGAAATAACTTTGTAGAAAATTATGCCTAACTGAAAATTCAAGGATGACAAAGCATTGAACCAGAAACTTAGCCATCTATAGTAGCAGTAGTGTAGTTATTACCTCAAACCATCTAATTTAAGTTTACAATCTACAATCAACTTTACTCAGCAATTTAAACTTCCTGCATGTTTTTTGGAGGAAACTGAATTATTTACTGTAGATGAGAATATACAACATCCTTGCAGGTAGTGCCCTGTCTGGAATCAAACCCAAGACTTAGTGCCCCACTGTAATATTTAGCAACTTTAATTGGGGCCAATATACACTCAACTTAATCCCAGAAAGCCCCAAATTACGGGAAAGTTGTCTCTCATAGACTTAATTTTAATTAAATAATTCAAAATGTTAAAACACATTTTTTTGTTCACTGTAATAACAAAAAAGCACTATGTACTTGATCCCAACTAAGATATAATTGACTTAAAAACAATCCTATTGGATTTATTTAATGCTTAAAGGAGAACTAAGCCCTAAATTTAAAAAACTCCTACCCCCCTACCCAACATAGACCCCCCTCCATCCTCCCCCCCGCCTAGCTGCTACAATAGCCTTTGATACTCTGTCTGTCCAAAAATCATCCAAGCCATTCTTAAAGGCATTAACTGAATCAGCCATCACAATATCACCCAGCAGTGCATTCCACAACCTCACTGTAAAGAACCACCTACGTTGATTCAAATGAAAGTTATTTTTTCTAGTCTGAAGGGGTGGCCTCTGGTACAGTGATCCACTTTATGGTTAAAAAGGTCCCCTGCTATTTGTCTATAATGTTCTCTAATGTACTTGTAAAGTGTAATCATGCCCCCTCACATTCCTCCCATGTATGCATGTTTCCCCCAAACAGTGCTACAGTAAACAAACCTTTTTAATAAAAACTTGTCTGACATTGCATCTGCTTGCCATGTTCTCCAGGTTAGACTTGGACATTGCAGAAGCACACTTCGGTTGAAACTCTGCACATGAGCACTATCGGTGCAAACCCCCGAAACTTGTTCTGTACTTGGAGTGGTAAAACTGGCTAAATTAAAGGATTATCTGCACAGCAAGAAGTGGTGAAGTGCCTGCCTTTCCTGTGAAATTTTGCTGAATGTTGACATGGCCATACGTCTAAGGAATAGCACCACCGTATGCAACAACACCTGAAGAGTGTAAGTAGTTTTTCCCATATCTCTTATTTGTCACATTGACTGACAACCATGCAGCCCTGGAAGGTAATGACTGCAGAAGAAAAATGGTGACTGGTGCTCTGTGCAAAAATGTGCCAAAGGTGTATTTTCTGGGAGTTCCTTGCCCTTCAAAAATTATGGCAGCAAACTACAGGGGTTAAGTGCAAGTAAAAAACATTTACATGCTGCCATTCCAGCCATTTCCTTAAAAATATAGCAGTGCCTGAGTTTGCCAGCACTGTATTCAGCAGCACTGCAGGCAGTAAGGTCATGGTTGCCTTGTTAGGTGCAGAGCACAGCAATCCCCATATTCAAGTACTTATTCAATGAGCATCAAGGGGAGCAATTATATGTCCCTTAGTAGTGATGAGCGAATTTATTAGCCAGTCACGAAGTCGCAGATAATTTCCGCGTTTCACCACCGGCGAATAAATTTGCAAAATGGCAGCGAAAATGAATAGGCGTCCATTGACTTTAATGTGTGTCGGAATTGTCCCTGGCGACGGTGGTGACGGAACTTTTATCTGTTTTTCAAATTTTCCCGGGAAATTCGCGGATTTTTCAGCGAAACATCGGTATCCCCTTAGTTCTCTAGTACTTTTGTCTGGAGTCTTGGCAAGTGATCCTTCATAAATGTATGCTTTCAAGCTTGAGAACATTGAATGTTGTTATCAGTGAATCAGCATTTGAAAGTAATAATTCATTATACAGTATATTAAAAGAACAAAATTAATATGTAATTACATTAAATTTTCTTAGCAAGGGAAAAGAAATCCGCTCCAGCACGCAATAACAAAGAAAACAGAAGCTCTGCTCTGGCTAATAATCCAGCGTATATACTGATAAATGCATTTCCTTTCCTTTTTTGAGATTATTAACCTTTACTCAGAGAACAATCTTTTCTTCTCCCGAGGAGTAAAACAGTGTTTAATGTATGACAAGAGTGTGAAATATATTGTTACAAATCAAATCTACAGTTTGGTGAATTGAACTTGTAAGGTTAAAGCTTTCTTTAATGGGATCCTAATCATTGTTATTATTAACAACTATAAATAAGATCATGCAGTAGATGTGTGTGTCTGTTTTCCCACCAGCTCCACTCAATACCAACCAGAAAGCTTCAAGAAGGTAACCTTATGTAATAACTTACCTCTCCTGCACAGTAAAGTGTACTCAATTCTAATTAATCTCGTTGTCTTGTAAATAAGATCACATAATTACTAACATTATTATCAATTCAATTGTCAATAGCAAACAGCCAAAAATCAGTTTTTGACAATCTAAAACAAGCTTTAAAATAAAGGCAGTGATCTACTTTGTTGCTGTGGTAATGTCAATGATTCAGTTACAATCTGCCAATGGGTGATGGGTGAGCCCATAGAGAGGGAGGGGCCCTGATGATTCCCCTGACTCTTCCAGCATATGACCTATGATTTCCTAATCTCACCCCTCACATTTACATTGCATGCACCACAACGAGGAGTAGGGGCACAGGGTTCTATTGGTGGGCTCCTTGGGTGATGAAGTATCAATACTGCTCCTGGCATATAAAAGCAAATCAACCCCAAAAATGTCTCCGATGACTTTAAAAATATCAGTGAAATTACAGTATCAAAGGCAACTGGTCTTTTATAATTCTCTTGAAAATGTTTCTCCACTCATCCCAGCAGCAGCTTCTCAAGTTCAATTTAATTTAAACTTAAGAAGATGCTCAGATGATTGGTAAAATTTAAGTTAGGGTCAACTTAAAGGGATCCTGTCATCGGAAAACATGTTTTTTCAAAACGCATCAGCTACTCCAGCAGAATTCTGCACCGAAATCCATTTCTCAAAAGAGCAAACAGATTTTTTTTATATTCAATTTTGAAATCTGACATGGGGCTAGACATTTTGTCAATTTCCCAGCTGCCCCCAGTCATGTTCTCTAGTGCAAAGCCTAGAGAACATTGTGTTGGTCCTCTTCACATTGCATTTTTACTCTACTCTTTATTTAGCCATCTATTAATAGCATCATTGATTCTGACTGCAATACACCAATTAAATATACAACTCAATAAATAAAAATGATGAAAACAAAATTGATATAAATGATTAATGCCTTGTATTATTGTTTCCAAGTATAGCGCTTTCAGGTACAAAATATTCTAGATATTTAAATTTTTATGCCATTTTTACATATTAACAATGGCGCTCCACCAATGAGGCATGTTGAGGCTCTCGCCTCAGGCAGCAGCATCCCCTGGTTGCCAGGGGCGGAAAAAATGGCTCTCCTGGTAACTCAGAGCCAAATTTCCATTTTTCAACCCGAAAATTCGGCCCGTCTAGTACAGAGCACAATTGCGCTCTCTGCACTAGCAACGTGAACCGCCCACAGCCCCTCCTGTGCGACGTGGACCACCAAAACCACTCTGGCGCTTAAAAGGTGAGTGCCGTGGGGAGGGGTGGGGCTGGAAAAAGTAAGGCCGCCGCGGGCGGCAAAATGCCCAGGATCGTCCCTGCATATTAATATACTCTATGACTTGAAATATATCCAGCCTTTTATTTTTCCTTTTGCAAATAATATAGCAAGTTCCGTATAAGATGATTAAGCTGCTTATCTCCAATTCCTTTATGAGTCTCCTCCTGCATTGCTTTGGCTTTTCAGAATCAATAAGATTTCCCTTTTAGCTCTTCATGTCTTGAATGCTGACTTATGTTATATCTGGATTACCTTGTATTCCCAATCAGAAAAAAAGTTATATCATTCTTGAATAAAAGCCCAAGGGATGGCTGTTTATGCAGTAATTCCCAGTTAGCTCCAGCTTCAGATCAACTCAGTAGGAACTTAATACGCTAAGAGCTTTCTTTACAATGCATTTATCTGAGTTTACTTATGGTGGTTGTACATTCAAATGCTTATGAAACCCAAGAGTGAGCAGTTGTTTAGATGAAAGTTTCAACTTGGATTATCCCAGCAATTATTACAATAAACCAAAGCTACACAAAAAAGCATAAAGTATACTGTTTCTTATTTGACATAAAATAAAAAATGACAAAAACCTGTACCATAAATGGATTATGGAGTTTTGAAAAGTAGTATGGCTGACCTCATTGGAGCATTGGAGTCAATCAGAATGTGAATTTACATTGCACTTGAGGTGTCATTTGCTACTTTTCAGCTATTATGTATGCTTTTCTTTAAAAAGAAATTAAAATAAAATTATTCCACCTGAAACCTGTAGAGATGTGCAAAATCACTGAAAATCATTTGTTACTGTTGCAATTCATCATAATTATATACAGTTTTCCCCTAGAGATTTTCTGCAATTTTTAAAAAATGTGTGCCTCCATTGCTTATCTGTTATGTTTTAAGCTAGGAGGTGTTGTTACTTGTGAGCTAGTGATAGAGGGGTTGGAGGGTGACATGAATAGGGGCACGGGCAGACATTATTACATTACTTAGAGAAAGATATAGGTTGTGTGGTATGGTGACAAAAAGGTCCCCAGTTTCCTGGGGAAAAGTGATTGATAATGTGTATGTTGGGCCACGGATTCTCAGGCATTTTTACTGAGGTGAGACCAGTAGTGTTGTTAGCAGTGAAACACTTTGTCTCTCCGCAGGGTTTTTGTAATTGATGATCCAGAGCTGGTCTTAAAGGGAATCTGCAAGAGTAGGTGGGGCAGATTCCCAAATCCATAGGCCAGGGTTTCAAGAGACCCTAGGCCTATTTAATACACCTGATGTTGAGCAGCAGGGCTGAATGTGTGTGTTTGAGAAAAACTGCTGGAGTCAGGGGCGTAACTATAGAGGAAGCAGACCCTGCGGCTGCAGGGGGGCCCAGGAGGTATAGGGGCCCCATGAGGCCCTAATTCATATACAATTTCAATAAATATTAGAGAAACAAGTCAACCTCTAAACATTTTGGGGGCCTGAAAAATAATTTGCTGTGGGGCCCAGTAATATCTAGTTACGCCACTGGCTGGAGTTCTTAGTGTCAGGAGGAAAAGAAAGACATTTATTTTGTGTTAGCCAGGAGGCTGAATTTTGCTGTTAAACTGTTTCTTCGGTTACCTTCCCCTGTGAGGGGAAATTCTGCAGCCATTGGAAAAATAAACGAGAGCAGGAAGCCCTTAAACCAATCGTGGTGTGTGAAGTCACCTCATTTGCAGCCTACTAGTGAGTGAACCCCCATAGTAGATAGATATTTTCTTTTAGAATTGAACACTTCAGTTGGAATATTGAAAGTGGAGCATTAAATATTGAATTTTTCAATGCATGGTTGTGTCTTCTCCCTATATATAGGTTGAATATAAATGGTGCTGGTGCCTCAAAGAGCCCCCCACTGACCTCCATTATCAGATGCTGCAAAATAAATATTTGAGCGCTTTCAAACTTAAGCTTTGCATTTCTTAATACAGATGAATATGTTTACAATGCTTCAGACCCAAACCTGAGAAATAAAATGTAATTTTCTTTGAGATATGCAGCTCTCGGGAATGAAACATAAATATAATGAAGTGATCAATGCAAGTTTTCCCAAACATGCACTATTTACAAGCCCATAAACCCAAAGTTATGACACATTTGACTGCAAGATTTGATATTGTAACTCATTCCGGTTTGGCCACATCCAGGAAGCATTTTTCTTTCGTTCCCATTCTACCAAACATTTCACATCAATTACAATGCATAACGGGAACAAAGATTAATGTTCAGGTCTGATTGTATTCCAGTAAAATGAAAAAGTAAACCATTATTTTAAAATATCACCTGAGGCTCTCATTCTGTTTCCTTTTATCTCTACAGAATTTATAATTAATTCTGCCTTCTTCTTATTTTTTTTTAAATAAATTAGAGCTTCATTTTTGATGTTTTCATAAATGTAAATTACTTCTAGAGAAAACGCTATGCAAAAATTAAACTGGGTCAAATAGCTATTAAAGGTACAGTATACTGTATGGCTACCAATTGAAAGGCTCTCTGTGAAAAGCAGAAATATACCCTCCACTCAGTTTATGAAAAACTCTTCATTAGACAATTCTTCATTATGAAAACTCCCTACTTTGTGTGTTTTTTGTTAGAGTGATCATTAGAGATTTAAATATAAAATACTGAAGCAGTATTATGTCTGCCATTCTGAACAGGTACAGTAGTTGCATTGGTTGCAGATATCGACAGCACCAGCCATAGATCGCTTTGTTTAAAATGCCTTTATTGAGACATGGGTTTCTGACCCCAATACACTTGTATTGGGGTCAGAAACCCATGTCTCAATAAAGGCATTTTAAACAAAGCGATCTATGGCTGGTGCTGTCGATATCTGCAAATTGTGAGTAAACGGACATATCGTGGAAACCGTTGGACGTGCATCAGATCCTAAGAATTGGGAGGCATAGGTGCTGACTGAGAAATCTAACAGTAGTTGCATTGGGCCATACATTTTAGAGAGCCCACTACATGGGCATTTTTGTGCTTAGGCCAATCAAAAGCACCTAAACACAATTGCACTGTTTATCCGCAATGAGAGGGAGAGACCAGATGGGTAAGTGAATGTGTTAGGGGACAATGTAACTTTTATTGATAAGAATGCTGCCATTGTAGGGCCTGCACCCAACTCATACCCGTGTCTTCTATCTCTGTACCCTAGTAATGTGCGCTCCTCTGAGGGGAGTGTACTTCCCAAGTCTGACTTGCACCCAACCCTCACCCCAATTTCAGCCCAAACCTGCCCCACTTGCAGTAAACTCGTAGGTTTCTGGTCAATCCAGCAACAACACTGGTTTACACCAGTAAATGGGGCATTACTTAAAGTTCCTTTAACCCTAGTACCCTCACCTTCCTATTGCAAGAGAGGGAAGGAAAGCTGGTTCTTCTTTTCTACTGCTCCTGCTTTCCAGCTTTCCAGAATAATCTTGAGTCTATTATAAATGGTTTCTTTTTTTGACAACTACATAAAATATAAACCATTAGAATCCATTTCGATTGCTATCATTTCCTATAAGCCAGACTTATTTTTTTAATAAAACATTACCTTTTTAAGCAATATACCAAAATGTCTCTAATACATGTAGGCAGAAAGCAAGATGAGCCTGAACATTTGTTTTCAGTGGAATGAATAAAGTATCAATGTAGCCTAATTTGCTTCTGTTTTAACAATCCGTATTGTACAGAATAGCTTTTTTTCTTGGCAATCAAGTCACTGGCCATTAGCAAGAGTCGCATTCCCTGCATTACAGTGATCTCACTTGACATGGAAAACTTTCATTTTACAAGCTGTTTTACATCTGCTGCAAAAACTTTGCTACATATAATGAAAACGAATTTGATTAAGCTGAATAATTGACTTGCGATGCATGCTGATTTGGGAGATGAAGCAGAAGAGGTGTTTTTTTTTAAAAGAATTGTAGGTTTTTACATTTTATTCTCTATAGCCCTGATTTGTAATCAATATATTTTGAAATTCAAATGATATCAGTACCTTTCAAACAAAATATGCAGCCATAATTGTAAATGCACTTTTGCAGGATATGATTTTTCCTTGGCATTTAACATTAGAGAAACTGGGCTATATTTGGATTGTGTGACATTTGGAAAAATGATTAGATAGTTTGAAAGGGGATATTTTAATCAACTTAATGAATACAAAGACAATTTGCTTCCTTTTATTTTTTAAAGGCGTGACAATGTTCTCTGACATCTAGTATCATAAATATATTATTTGTTTCCTTCACTTATCAGCACTGGCAAAACATTAGCAATTAGTGTTACGGTGTATGTTTCTATGCAGTTGAGATGACAATAAAATCTGACTATGACTACTGAAACCTAGGCTTCATTCCTCCATGTTTTTTTCACCTTGCGCCCTGACCTGCATAAGAAGAATATAGACTTGTGTTCACCCCATGATTGACACCACAGCCTGTAAGATAGGGATTCAGGGTCACAAGAGAGCCCTGTGATTAATATCTACCCTATAGCAAGCAGCTCCTTCTTTAGATTTCTTCCATTTTAACACCTGAATAAACAAAAGCAAACAGTCACTTATGTGGCTATCCCTGCTGAAAATATTACTATGCCCAAAACGTACAATCTATAGTATATCATAAGGGTTATATCCGATAGTGCCAGATGGGCTGTTTTCTAGGATTAGGACTATGATTTTAACACCAGGTTTGTATGTGGGTAAGAAGGACAAAGGAAATGTTTTTGTTGAAACTTACTCGCCTGCCCCTCTAAGGCAAAATGATCTTCTGTGACCTTGACAATATGAAAAAGTGGATTTAGAAAGATGGTCAAATCATATGCATGCTATATTGGGAGTCAGATTGGAATCATTTGGAGGCAAAACTGGTAAACAGGGACAGAACTACCAATCACTGGGCAGAGCTGCCAATCAATGGGGAGACTGAGCCAGAACATAAGATACTTTATGGAAAAATATATACATACAATAAAGGCTGGGATTTTTTTTGTTTCCTTGATGCAGCAGCCACATGTAGCAATACACACACACAGACAGATTCAGGCTGTTTTCCCCAACACTGAGACATAACAATATTTTCCATCATATTCACTCCCAGAAGAAATGGGAAATGCCATGTAGACCTGCAATGTTATCAGGAGAGAGGCATATAATCAGTGGTTACTTACATCTTAGAGTTACACAAGTAGAAGAGTAAAAATGTGACATATTACATTTTGGAGTTCTGTACAAGCCTGACTGACAGTATATACAATGGGGCATTGTTCAGGTTTAAGTCTCCTTTAAACACCATAATGGGCACCTGGGGCACTTGCTCTTGCCCTGCTTGAGGTGGAAACTGTGCGGTGGTGGTGAGTATGACATTTTCCTTGGTGAAATGAAGCTTCCAGTGAATGATTTCAATAAATACCTGCTCATTTTTATGATATTGCAGTGGTGTACGCATTATGTTGCTCTATAAAAATTTGGATTGTCACAATAAAAAGACATTGCAACTCACCGTTACCTGCCAAAACTACAAATATAAGCTCAAATAAATTATGAAAAATTCCATTATCGGCTGAAACCATATCATGCTCCTCTTCTTGCAGTCACTCTCTAATTTGTGTGAAATGGCACTTAGTACTTGCTTGAAATTCTTTACTAATTGCAATGAGGTAGCTCTTTATTTTAGCAGTCTCTAGACAAAAAAGAAAGACAAAAAATAAATTCATGGCCCCTTCAATAAAAGGAAAGAAATATTTCATATCATGAGCAGCCTGCCCTAAAATAAATCACTAAAGTAAAATAGAATGAGACCATACTAGAAGCAAGATATTTTCCCTCATCAAACATCCACTTCCATTTAAATTTTTATTGTACTTAAATTAAATATCACCATTTAGCTTATTCAGAAAAAAGTTGCCTTGTGGCACTTTCAAGCTGACAGCAACAAAAAGGAATACACAATATTCTGAATGCTGGTAAACACCCCAGTGAGTTTTATTGCAAGTACAAGTACCACCATAAAGCAGTCAACTCCTACTACTACATTTGAATTGTCCTCCGGTGATTGTGGGTTCATTGAAAACACTGCATTCATATTGCTTGTATGTTACAATGAAATCATGTGGATCTGTTGCTCTGAGCCAATCTTTTTTTACCCATGAATCACATTCTAATGTGAAAAAAGTTGGGGAGCAACATAAGCATGCAAAAAGTTCCTGGTGGTACCAAATATGGGCTGTAATTGGCCATTTGATAGCCCATATATGAACTGGTAGCCTGCAGGAGGATCAGTTTGGCAGTACATGCAGTTTTTATGCTACAAAATCTGCCCTCAAGCCTGGAATTCAAAAATAAGCACCTGCTTTGAGGCCACTAAAAGCAATATCCAACGTGTCAGAGAGCAACATGTTGCTCACGAGTCAATGATTGGGGATCACTGCTCTGAGCTGATGTCCACCCATTATGGAGGAGAGATACAGATGCTGATAATACCTTGCCCCTGCCTGGAGCCTGGCAGTGACCAATAATTAAACCAGGGTTTATGGTGGAATTGTCAGCTCCATAAACCTTTAGTACTTACAAATCATCCCCCCTCCACACACACACATACAGTATCACAGATGCTCTTGTCTAAACATTGGAGCGACTGAGCATTTGCACTGCTGACTCCCATATGTTGGATACCTGTATTTGACTCTTGGCTGTTTCAGATCTTGTTTTTGAATCCTGTCTGAACTTAGCCTTGATCCCTGCTTAACCCTTTTACTACTTGGCTTGCATTTTGCCTTGTTTCCATTACCAGCAGTACCTATTTTAAATGTCTTGTTTGTCCTGTATGTCCTGCCTTAAATCAAGGTCAACCTTGCCTGTCTTTTTTGTCCTTAGAGTGAAGCCTGTTCTCCATTTCCTGCTTCCTGCTTTGTCCTTGTCAACCTCTCTTGGGACAGTGTGATGAAGCCCTAATATAGGCAACTGTGACAGATCAAGAAGGGATGCTGTGAGTCAATAAAAGGTGAGATGTCGAAAACACATCAATATATATAGGAAAAACACCTGAAGGTTAAAGGGGAAATATTTTGTTTTTATGACATGAGCAGATTCAGGTGGAGTTATGCAAAAAAGGTTCTAACTTTAAAAAATACGATTTATAATCTTTTTACACAGACATACCTGATTCAACAGACCAAAAAGAAACAACAAAAAAGGAAGAAAACTGCTGTAGCCTAACAACAGTCTGAGACACCAACCTGTCTGGGGAACTTTGCTGGCCTATGGCGATCCTCTCACTAAAGTGCACTCTGCCTGGCTATCTACTATATATGGAGATCAGTGGTTTCTGTAATACATATACAGAACAGTATTTGTTTGTTCATTTTAAGGAACTAGTCAAATGATGGTTTGTGCCTAGTGTAGATACCTAAAAAAAGTAATTAGACATTTAAACACTGAACGGATATTATATAGCTTTTTTCATCACATTCTAAACTTGCTACTAGATGAACCACTCTTGTCCTTTAATTAACAGACATGCGATGTAGCACTTCTGTGAGCATAACTTTCAGAAATCAGGTCACCCTTGCACATTGCACTTGTTTCTAAAAGATATCCACCACTTTGTATTTTTCTGTGCTTTCGGCTTTAACATTTCTCACAAGTGTACAAAATGGACAGATTGCTGGAGACAAGTTTGGAATGATTTTTGCAAGGGGTGAAAGTTAATTTAAAAGAATTTACATCTTCATTTCAGAATGAGCTGATTATTTCACAGGCAAACATCAACCTTTTAGTCATTGGACTCCTCTTCAAAGTTGAATCTCAACCTTAAAAGGAAACTGTTGTAGGAAAATACATCATTTAATAGTGCTGCTCCAGCAGGATTCTGCACTGAAATCCATTTTTTAAAAGAGCAAACATATTTTTTATATTATTATTTCCTATGTGCCCTCGGGTCATGTGACTTTTGATCTGATAAATATATAGATATTACTCCCCTCCCTTGCCTCCCCAGCAGCCCATCATCAGAACAACAGGTGGCTAACTAGCAGTTACATGACACCTCTGCTAAAGGATTTGTTTAATTTCTAAAGGTACTCCCTAGTGGTAAACACGAGAATAGCACCCAAGCAGGAAGGGTGCTATTCTCAAGTCTAACCCTTAGGTGAGGCTAGAGAGCATGACCTAGGTCATGGTGAGATACAAGTCTGTCTTCTTCTCAAAGCTCTGAATCAGACACAATGCACTGAAATGGCTGCCTCCATACCAATATTACAGCTACAAAAAGACTTTTGTCGGTTCAAGAATACCATTTTAAATGGTACAGTGAATTATTTGCAATATAAACAGAGTCATTTAGAAATAAAAAGTAAACCATAACACTCATGACAGATTCCCTTTAATTATAAACATAAGAAGATGATCTGACGAGAATCCTGCCAACCAACACAATGAAACTTATCAGATAGGGAGATTGTAGGTACTTGCATCCAAATATACTCCTTGCATTTACCTATGGTTGCACCTGGCACCAGTAAGTCCATCACGTCTACTCTTTTGAATGATACACAAGGGCACCTATTGATGCAGGGGACCCCTGGAGCTAATGCCACCGTTAAGCTGGGGTTGATTCCAGGGTACCCTCTGTGGGCTAAATCAATAGGTATGAAAATTCTGGTCTTTAAAGTCTTGACAGCACCAAAAATTTTGAAAGGCACGATAAAATGTTTTTTCTTCTAGGGACAGTGGCCTATTTTATGCAAGAGCAGCCTACAGTGTGAGTTCTGCCTGTTCTTATCTCTAAGCCCATTCCAAGTATTCCTTGAGAACCAAAAAACATACATCTATGATTAGTTGAATTTCTTTTTTAATTTATGGGAGGATTTTGAAAATTCATACCAAAAAAATGCTTGAATCTGCATTTTATTTCAAAACAGCTGAACACCACAATCACTTTTTCAATCTTTAAAGCTTTATTACTCTACAAAGGAAATTACACCACCATTACAACCATTGCCAAGTTTCAAGGTTTTTATTACTAATTGCTACATCAATTATACTAATTCTGTGAATGGTCCCAGCCAAATAGTCAAACTGCAAGCTTTTCTAAATATCACTGATTTAGAGAAAATTATGTTTAATTAAGACTGTGATATTTAGAGAAATCTTTGATATTTAGAGAAATCTAAGATAGGGCTAAAAGTTAATCCATGTTTAATTGGCAGAATTAGTTTTATGGGATGGGGGAACACACAAAAATAACAGAGCATTTCATCAGACTCAGCAAAAAAATAATAGCAGCCAAAAGCTGAATTGACTACAATTTTTTTCAGTGGTAGAATGGATAATTAAAATGCCAGTATTTATGTAAGAGAGTACTATAGCAAATTAAGTACTCTCTTGCATAAGAAAGGGAATTAATATAATTTTGCTCTTCATAGGTCCCTTGTAAGGTGTCATTTTTGTTTATGTAGTGCAATGGACTCCATTCCTTATGAAGAATATAAATGAGCTGAAAAGAGTACAGAGATGTGCAGTTAGACTAGTTAAAGGAATGGAGGTTTTGAACTATGAGGTTAGACTGTCAAGTTTGGGGTTGTTTTGTCTAGAGAAAAGGCACTTAAGAGGGGACATGACAACTCTTTACAAGTATATTAGAGGATATCTTTCCATACAAAAGAACAAAGAATCAGATACCATCCCTTTAGACTTGAGGAACTTCATTTTTACTTGAAGCAACTAAATTGTTCTTTACGTTGAGGGCAGATTCCATAAATGGATTGGATATACAATAATGAATTATAAACATAACTATACAGTATATACTGTAAGCACTGGGGGTCTTTTGAAAGTGTTGAACTTGAACGTTTGGGTATTTTCAATCCAACTTTACTATTTTACCATGTAAATTTTGCAGAATTACAATTTCTAGATTTTCTCAGCACATTACCATTGATTAAGCATTATGGGAAATGTAGCAACTAGCAACCATAGCAAACTTTGAGAATCCCATCTAATCTGTTTATAGTAAAATAGTAGCAGAGTAAGTTAGGTTGAAAAAAGACACATGTCCATCAAGTTCAACCTTTTAATAGAGTCCTGCAGCGGGTCGGGTACCCGCAGGTTACCCGCTAAATAAATGGGCACAGTGCGGAATGAGGGGAGGATTTTCAGGTGTGGGTATAGATGCAGGTCTGCGGGTCACGTGTCGGGTTGCGGGTCTCATCTAAATTTCTTATCTTATGTAATATTGTCTATATTTTACTCTTTTCAAAGTTTTATAAAACTTGTTTCTGTCCCCGTCCACTTTTGATGATGTCACTTCAGGTTTGCAGCACCATCACTTCCTGTTTGATGATGGTTCGCGGGTTGCAGGTCGGGTTGCAGATAAGGCAGTTGCGGGTAGCGGATCAAAGTGGGTAAATATGCGGGTTGCGGTTCGGGTCGCGGGCTGGGGGTTCGGGTTGGGTGTTAGAAACTGGTTCCTCACAGGTCTCTACCTTTTAAGTCTACATATATCCTGCTTAGCTGCTAGTTGATCCAGAGCAAGGCAAAAAACCCATTGAAGCCTCTCCAATTTGCCTCAGAGGAGGAAAAAAAAGATGGCAATCGATCTAGTCCTTGGATCATATTGTACTATGAGCTATCTTCCATAACTCTGTATTACCTCACTGGCCATCCAACCCCTTCTTAAAGCTATCTAATGTATCAGCCTGTACAACTAATTGAGGGAGAGAATTCCACATCTTCACAGCTCTTACTGTAAAAAACCCTTTCTGAATATTTAGACAGAAACCTCCTTTCTTCAAATTGGAATAGATGACTTTGTGTCACCTGGAAAGACCTACTGGTAAATAAAGCATTTGAGAGATTATTATATGATCCCTTTATATATTTATACATAGTTATCATATCACCCCTTAAGCGCCTCTTCTCCAGTGTGAACAACCCCAACATGGCCAGTCTTTCCTCATAGCTAAGATTTTCCATACCTTTTACCAGTTTAGTTGCCCTTCTCTGGACCCTCTCTATTACAATAATGTCCTGTTTGAGAGATGGAGACCACAACTGTACAGCATATTCTAGATGGGGCCTTACCAGTGTTCTGTACAGTGGAAGAATAATCCCCATGCTTATGCTTGATTCTCTATTCTCCATTTCATATGATTATCGTTGAAGGTATTTTTAAGGTTCTAAATACTTAAACAGCATTATATCCGGCCTTTGAAAATTTGATTACAGGGTATATTCCAAAGTATGAATTAAACTAGAATCTCAATATGATATATAACAGAAGGATGACTGACAAGCAGCTGGTAAGAATGATTCTTATTGGAGTCTTCTCTTGCATGTGTAATAAAGCCTGGGATACAGTCGGCTCTTATTTGTATCAATTTATCAGCACATATGGCCCTTTACATGCTGTAGACTGCAAGATCTTTGCCCCTGACTTTACCTTTTTAGATTACAGGTTAATAATGCTTTTGTATAAAAGCTGGCAGCACATAAAGGGTTAATAGTCCTGCAGTTTGCTATTGTGTGTGTACAGGTGACATTTTTTTTAAAATTGCCCAGTCGTGGTGCGATGCCCTTTTGAAAATGCTTTTTCTACAGTTCTTTTATTTAAGAACCAGCAATTTTCATCATCACCTTTTTTTTCAGTGAGAGCCCGCGTACAAGTGTATGACAAGAGTGTCATTATTACGAGAAACAGGGAACCGTATTTCTGCTGACTCCAAGTGGATACAAGGAGTAAATACTGTGATTGTTAGGCTTGTTTGTCAATCATGCAGCTTTCTGTACAAATACTTACATAGCCTCATTATTAAGTCTGCAGCACTGCACTCCTTTATTTCTCCTATAAATGGAAAATTGAAAAAAAAGTAGAAATGTATGTTAATTATCGAGTAACATTTTGTTGTGATTAACCTTTAAATTTGGGTTAGAAACATTTTTAAATGTAAATATCAGGGCAATGATCTGTGCTTGGCAAATGATTGTGTTTTGTGTTTAACAAAGTGCTGGACAACAGCTTTCACCGTACTTATATTCTGGAAGTTAATGCAAATGAGAATTCTGACTGTTTTCGGTAAGTCCAAATGTACTTTTTTTGTTCCTCCTATCTGGAGACATTAAATACACCTAAACAATAGGAGTCATTTACAAATGTAAGTACAAAGTACATCGTTTTCCCCTGTAATTTTATTGTAATTGTGGCTGAGCTCTGAATTGACACCCAGCACATCAATATAGATACAATAGCACTTGAAGTTTAAAGCAATCTGGTGCGAGTGTATGAAGTTGTGTTTTCATCTGTTGTTATAGGAACCATGGAGCTACTACCAGGTCCAGGGTGGTTGCATGTCAAGGGTTGTCACCTTTGGAGAGCTCGGGAGGTAAATGGAAAAGTTTCAGATTAAAAATGCATTTCAATTTGTTCCAGCTCACATAACATTTATATTTCTTTGACAGTTGTTATATTCTTGATTCCAGATGCAGATGCATATCTCATGATATTGTACACTCCATTGTTTTCTCCAGCATCTCGCCTTCTTGTTTACTTGCAGAGACCCCCTATAACCTGTAACCCTGCTGCTCATCTGATTAGAATAATAGTTCAATTGAGTCAAAATGGAATAGTTTATAGACTAATAATGCAAAATTGCTTTCCTTTTTTAGATATGGTTATGTCAAAGTAGGAAAGAAAGAAAATAACACATGCCAAGGTAAAAAGGAATGTTTTATTGTCAAACAATATATAATAAAAAGTGTCAAAAACACGTCAAGCTGAGAGCAAAAATCCTGTAGTATGTGATTACTTGCAGTTTATTGTTATGGAAACCAAGTGAAGTTCTGATTACAAGAAAAAAATAAATAATAGCAAGGTAAAAATGTTGACAGAAGAGTTAATATATACATTGTGCTCTCAGATTGTGGCACATAACAGAAGAGGGGTGATATTCCCTTTTATATTAGATCTGCCCAGTCATCAAATCAAGGCCAATTGTCTATAAAACTGAAGTGCAATAAGTGTGTTTTCACAGGTATCCTATTGGGTTGCCTACATTTGATATTTAATTGCATGATGATTAGATGTCATTAACAGACCAAGAAAAACATGGTTTCCAAACAATTAGCAGTCAGAGACAGCTTTCCATTGCTAAGGAAAGTTACTTAGAATTCTATTCTTTTTTATTTTTTTAGTGATGGACGAATAAATTCGGCAGGTGCGATTTCACTGAGATTTTCCGCGATTCGCCACAGGCGACAGGCGAATAAATCTGCGAAGCTCCAGTGAACAGCGGAAAAGTGACTTGCGTCAAAACCGTCGCACGTCAACACTATTCGGACACCCATTGACTTTAACGCTGGCATCAAAATTGATGCGAATTGACGTGGGTGTCAAAATTGACGCAGGCTTTGAGTTTCTCAAATTTTTTGCCGTCTTGCGAAATTCTCTGGAAATTCGCAATTTTTTTGGTGAATTGAAATGGGAGAAATTCACCCATCACTATTTGTATTACCTGTGAAGTGAAATAATTCTTCAAAACATTAATGTACATTAAAAGTTACCTATAGCTAATGTTGATCATTTTTCAAGGGTTGGTCTGTTTTTGTAATTAATTGTTACTTGAAGTTCCTAAACCTGACTGTTTTGCAACTTGACTGTCCCTTCTCAACATATCAGTTAGAATTTATAATGCTAATGGACTCCTACTGAACAAATATGGCAGCCTCATCGTAGAGGAACACGGGGGATCAGATACTTTTATGTCAAAATTAGAGATGGTATTCAAACACAATGTTTTGATAGATGTAAAAATGATTTAATTTCTGGTGTCAGTATCTCTTTAAGGAACACTGAATTGTTAGATTATAGCTGAGAATAAAACTTTGATCGATAATGGATCTAGAATAATGAATTCAGAATGGGCCTTCATTTTGTGGCTTTAAAGGATTAATGTAATAGTGTGTTTTAATACTACTAATAGTTCCTCAGTGCCTTTGCGATTCCAGAAAGTTCAATAATTCTAAAATACCATTTTGCTGTCCGTGTCAGAGATCAAAAAGGTATGCGGAACGAACCTAATGCAAATCGTCACATGAAAGCTTTCTTCTAAACCCTCAATTAATAACGTTCTGCAGATTCATCCATATACTCCTCCGTGTAATGTTTCATGAATTATTAAAAGGTAGAGCCACAACTATTAATATATTAATATATATTAGTTTGTAATGAGGATATGAGTTCCCTTGATATTAGCACATTTTGGAGAGGCTGTGACACCCGGGAATAAGACTAGTGTTAGTTTCTTAAAAAAAGTGTTATCCTCTTATATGTCCATCCACACTTAGTAGTAATGGCCACATTCAGGTTCATTTACAGTAATAGGGTAACAGGTTTCTGCTTTGTACCTGACTCGACCAGTGTAATGGTGGCTGCAAGGGAAAGTTGAATCTGATGCATCAAAACACAACCAATTGCTTCTGCATGCTTGACAAATAGATTCCACTGAAATATAGGATTGCATAATTTCTACAAATCTTATATTCATGTATTTTGTTTCTAGGGAAAATCTAGCTTTAATGCTAACTCTGTGTTAACGCCAAGGTTCCCTTATATCAATAGACGCACACTGTGCAATGCATGTGGAAATGTGTGCAGTGTTGATAAATGAGCCCCAGTGTTTCCCCACCCTTTACTAATTACAGTGTAATATCAGAAATGCAATGGTTGCATGTTATATTAGAGCAAAAATCAACAGATTGTTGGGGTCAGCGCTAAAAAGCTAGGGAAAATCAGAATATAGCAAATAGAGAACTTATGGTGTAGTATTTTTACACCTTCACCTATTTATGCACTATACAATATTGTGTTCCTGATTTATATTTAAATACCATGTGCTGATGATAGGTGGGTACTCACAAACAGGGATGGGTGAATTTGACCCATTCTTTTTCACCATATATTTGCCGCAGACGAAATGTTGCCGATGCACATTAAAGTCTATGGGCGTTATTTCCACGCGTGAAACAAGATGAAAAAATTCGCCCATCTCTACTCACAAACGTTTCAAATTAAATTCAGCATATATCACAATAAAATGGAAATGGAATGCCTTCCTGATGGGATCCTTGCTGCAGATAGATGTGGAACACAATAATAGTGTAAAACCTTTATTACTTTAAAAATCTCTATAAAGTCATGCACTCACAATGTTGTGGTTAAGATTGAGCATATCATATCAACCCTTTTCTTGCTTCTCGCCTGTGGTTTTCAAAGGAACCGAAGTGGTTTGACTCCGACCTGTGGTGTCTTCCCTTCCACGTGTAGGTTCCTCAGCGCTTGGGAATGATGTCAACAGTCACTTGACGCGTTTCGTTGCTTTCCGACATCCTCAGAGGCTCCTCATATTAGAGCAAGATGTCTGACATAGAACTAGATGGAGCAGTAGGCCAGTTTATAGAGGGTTTAGATTCCCTTCAATTCTAGCATCATACAGCCAAACACAACACATGTCTATATAGTACATAGAGCAGTTATCCCTGTATTTGTTGCGGTTCAACACAAGTTGTCAATGTATTGATTTATTTTTGCTGAGGAGTTGCAGGCTGCAGACAAATGCCTGTTCCAATCCTTGGTTACATAGTGATAATGTTATGACTTTCCGTATTCAGCATAAAAGAGATCCATTGCAACTCAGCTCTACGGACATTCTGTTTTGCAGAGATGGATGGAGTTAATTTCAGATTGCCAGATACGGTAATACTTTCTTGAACTCAGGGAGAAGGTCAGACATCTAGAGGAATTGGATCCCGGAGTTGTAAACTTGTAGCCATAGATGTTTTTAAGATTATGTTTCCTTTTCTGTTTTAATGTCTATTTTGTCTTTAATGCCCAAAGTTTGGCTAATGTTGGATTTCTATCAGAGCTTTATTAAATGCCATTTATAAAAATCAACATCTGTGACATTTACACAAATTAAAAGCAGTTACTGTACCTTGAAACTGCAGTTTTTTTACAGTTTTCCATGTTCATTTCATAAGTGAGAATTATTGTTCAATATGATGTTGTCTTTGGCTTTGGCGCCGAAGTTTATAAGTACAATGAAGGACTTTCAAAATGTCAGGGCATTTTAGCTCTATTTAGTGATTTTTTTCCTAAAGAAAACAAAAGATAAATAAATAACACATTAGAATATTTAGTGTTGCATTAACCCTTCCAATGCCATCTATTTAAAATGATTTACAGTATTAGAATTTTTTTCAATATACAGTATTTTTAGAAATGGTTTTAGAATTTAATTTACTTAGTCCTGGCCACCAAGTACCAAACAGCTGTGGTCTAGTTAGGTAACAAAATAGGAATACATAGCTGCAGGAGCAGTCAAGTAAATCGGACACAAATGTTGCTCTTATTGCTGTTGTTCATTAAAGGAAGGTCTGCCCAAACATTCTTCTTGCACTTCTGTATAATTGAGAAAAGCTCTGTTGGGTCCATCCTGCCTTTTCTGCTGTATAAGTGCACCTTATAATGCTGTGGCAGCTCTGATAAGTGCGGCAATTAGGCCCAAAGCTTACCCGGACCCAGATTGCACTCTCAGTGAGGTGCAGCCGACACATGGAGAGGAGTGTGAACAAACTTGAGTGGGTGATTGGTAAGCAAACACAGGACTTGCACACTCTGGCCTACAGTAGGCCCTATACCGATACACAGACCCGGAGAGCCACACATTTAAAGCTCGGAAGGCAATAGCACACCAAGTGTGGCAACTGGGACATGGAAAGGAGAGGGGACAGATAGCTCCCAGCACTGAAAGCCAACACGGGGCCCTACCAAAACTTAACTCACAGGAGGCCTTCTCCCACAGCATAAACCCTTTTTATGTAAATGTAGCATGGAAGTCCCAAAGCTACACATAATCCCCCTTGGCCGCAAAAATAAGGGGACCCACGGCAAGCTAGTTCCTTCACAACTCAAGGCTAAGGAACACAGGCTGAATATCTGGAGGTCTGCCAGATACTATACAACATAGGCATCCACACGATTCCCTCAAATTCGCGACTATCTCAGTACCTGGAAACACCAGAACCCTAGGCTCCTAGTATTCCATATTACACACTATAGACCTTAAAATCACTAGAAATTACAGGAGGAGGCAAAAGCAAGGCAGTCACTGCTGAACAAAGCTCAGACTTCTTTAAAAGTAGAGCAACTAATAAGAAACAACCTAAGGGAGCCAAAGCACAGACTCCCTAGATCAGGTCTCGGGCAATGCGTCCTGTACAAATAAAGACCTCCAAGAGCTAAAACAATTCCTATGTGGATCTAAAGCTGATACCTAATCGGAACTCACTAGCAGAGATCACTTATGAACTCTAGTCCATGGATCAAAGAATACAGGCAGTCACTCAAGATCATGAAGATTCTCAAGAGAGACTAGTAAATTCAGAAGCACAAATCCAAGATCTACAACAACAAATCAAAGACCTCCAGGAGACACAATAAGACCTGGAGAAATGTTCCAGGAGTAACAATGTTCCCGAAACAGTCCAATTAGACTTCTTCAGAGAACAGTACTTCAAACAACGACTACATATAATATAAAAGACTCTATGACATAATCATGAAGCACAGATGCCCAACAATATCATGGTTAAACATTGAAAATTCTAGCCTAACTCCGCGATCATTAGACTAGATTATCTGGATGCCTAAAAAGGACAG
Source organism: Xenopus laevis (assembly GCF_017654675.1). Lineage (NCBI taxonomy): Eukaryota > Metazoa > Chordata > Amphibia > Anura > Pipidae > Xenopus > Xenopus laevis. Next base: position 56,068,236 of record NC_054388.1, on the reverse strand, counting down.
GAGAACACTCTGGGACTTCCCCCTCCCCCCACAATAAATCACTCTATACAACTCTGGTATAAATACAGGAAAAAGTTGCATCCCTCCCCATGAGACACGTTGGGGCAAATTTACTAAAGGGCAAAGTGACTAACGTTAGCAAAAATTCGCTAGCGTGACATCATTTTTTTACTTAGTCGATTTACTAACGGGCGCTGGAGTAACTTCGCTAGTGAAGGAGATAGACTCTAACGCTACTTTGCACTCTTACACAAGACTCTAGCACTACTTCGCACTCTTACACCAGGCGAAGTTTCGCTCTGACGAAAAAGCGTTACTTTGCAAATTCATTTTATTAAACGTTACCTGTTCTGCCGCACTTGCCTTCACCAGCTCAGACGAAGTGCAATGGAATGTAAAGGGATTCTTAAATTTTTAGTTGAAAAATTTTCAAAGTCCCAAAAAACGCTGGCGTCTTTTACTTTTTTCAGGGTGATTGGCTGCAACAGTCTGTAGATTTTTTTCTGGGTACCCAGGCTCCCCCATACATTTCCTACCATATGGCACATAAAATATACACTGGGAACATGTGTAAGGCATTATAACAACTCTGTTTCCCTGGGCTTGTGTAGTGTAATGTATTTGCTGCAACATATAGGTCCATTCAACTTTATCTTCCCGCCGTATGCAAATTAGCCAGCGCTAGCACAACTTGGCTTTGCTTGGTGCAGTAATGCTAGCGCAACTTCGCCAGAGTTCGGTGCATTGGACGCAACTTCGGATTTTAATGAATTAGCGTTGTCCTGGTGAATCTAAGCCTGCCGAAGTGTTGCAATGTGAGAGAAGCCATCGCTGGCGAATTTACGGCGGTTAGTCAATTTGGCTTCTTGTGTTGCTCCTTCCTAGGGAATAAAAGGTTCCCCCCAGGTGTAGACCTGAAAGCTTTCCTCCCTTGGATTACCTGCAAGGTTCTTATTATGCACTAAATTAGTCACAGAGCGGGAGGTATGGACATTTCAAGAAAATTTCCAAATACCGACTAGCCAGTTTTTCAGGTATCTCCAGATCTGCCACTTTACATCTCAGACATTTTTACAAAGTGGCATTCTCCAGCTGTCCCCTATACATTTTGAGCTTTTATGTAATACTTCAGAGCGCAACACCCATTTGATATCATTACTATACAACAATCTAGCAGCGGACAACACTAACATTGTACAACCTTTCATGACCAGATGGGAAGGAGATATGCAGGAGGTAATGGCAAAATGGCAGATCATCTGGGACAAAGCTAGCAAACATCAGTATGTGCAATAATAATGGAAAAGTCCTACAAATTGCTGTTTAGATGGTATTACACACCCACAAAGTTGGCCCATATCTTCAAGCAATACCCTCTCCCCACAGTGCTTCGGGGAATGTGGAGAGAGGGCACATTCTACCACATGTGGTGGACCTGTAAGGTGGTTAAGGAGTTTTGGGAAATGACAGTCAGTTCTTTGTCAGCTACTGTATTTCTAAACATCCCATAAAGTCCAACACTCATTTATCCTGGGGCTACCTATTTGAACACAGACTAACAAATTGGCTACCTAACGCTCCAGGCAACCAACTGAAAGACTACCTCCCTCCCAAGTCAACAAGTCATCACCAAAGGAACAATGGAAACTATTAGGGCATAAATGCAAGGCATGGGATACGCTAACTAATTGCTGAGGTTCCCCTGGGTGGAATTTGAAATGGCCCAATTAGAGGCAACACGACTTGTGGGATTGATTCCTCTGTAGCCACCCCTTTGACCCCCCCATATGATTTCCCAGTTCTCCCCTGTATTTCACAAGTAATAGATTGGGATGTATTTAACTGAAAAGGGAAGATTATATCATTCCCACTCACAATAAAGAAAATAACATGACCTAAAAGTTGATCATTAAAAAAGTTTACAAATTTGAACTGCCATTATATACCTGTTACATAATGACTCTTGGTTTAAAAGACATCTGATTGTAACATGCATGTAAAATTAAATAAATTATCAAAAAAAAAACGAGTATTGGAATAGAAGAGCAACTTTTGGTATTTGCAACCTGAAGATCATTTGTAACTCTGCCAGTCTCAAACCAGATTGCAGCGGGGATTACAGAGCCTATGACTAAGGGGCCGATTCACTAAGCTCGAGTGAAGGATTCGAATGAAAAATACTTCGAATTTCGAAGTATTTTTTGGGTACTTCGACCATCGAATTGGTTAAATTCGTTCGAATTCGAACGAAATCGAAGGAATCGAAGTAAAAATCGTTCGACTATTCGACCATTCGATAGTCGAAGTACTTTCCCTTTAAAAAAAAACTTCGACCCCCTACTTCGGCAGATAAAACCTACCGAAGTCAATGTTAGCCTATGGGGAAGGTCCCCATAGGTTTGCTAACCTTTTTTTGATCGAAGGATTTTCCTTCGATCGTTGGATTAAAATCGTTTGAATCGTTCGATTCGAAGGATTTAATCGTTCGATCGAACGAAAAATCCTTCGATCGATCGCAGGATTAGCGCTAAATCCTTCGACTTCGATATTCGAAGTCGAAGGATTTCAATTCGAGGGTCGAATTTCGAAGTATTTTTAACTTCGAAATTCGACCCTTAATGAATCTGCCCCCAAGTGTCTTAGACATGAAATGCACAGTATGAGTGTTTCATACAAATAAAATTTTCTTTTTTATTCAACATTTATCTGATCCATGGTTGACCTATTCAAGTGCCTCTTGTTTCCTTATTAGGGATGTAGCGAACTGTTCGCCCGCGAACTAGTTCGCGCGAACTTCGACCGTTCGCGTCCGCCGAATGTTCGCGAACGTTTGGGAATGTTCGCATTTTGAGTTCGCGTTCGATCGTTCGACCATTCGACCATTCGAATTCCTTTGACCGCTAAAAATCGAACGATTTCCATTCGTTCGAACGATTGTATGCATTCGATCGAATGAAAAGCATTCGATCGAATGGCTTCGATCGTTCGATTCGAATGAAAATCCTTCGATCGAACGATTAAAATCCTTCGATCGTTCGAATCGAACGATTTTAGCGGTGTTCGAAGTTCGCGAACTGTTCGCGAAGGTTCGCATTTTTTGCCGGTGTTCGCGAACGGCGTTCGCGAACACCAAATCGGCAGTTCGCTACATCCCTATTCCTTATAAGAGCTGGATTAAGCCAAGCAGCACAGTGTTAAAAATAAGGCATAGGGTCAAGAAAACAAGTTGTGAGTGGGGAGTACAAGGAAAGTCGGGAAACTTCAGAGACAATTACAAGATCAAATAATTCAGGCAGACAAAAGCGGCATTAGAAAGGAAGCAATCGTTTGCATAATTCAGCAGAAGAGGTAGACACAATTGCTTTTACTGCAAATATAGGGAAGTGCGATTAGCATGTTTGAACCTTTTGGAACCATATAGGTGAATTGAATAAATGGCATAAATATTAGAACATTTATATCAATTGTAACACAACTGCTTTTTACAGCTGCATTTGTACAGTAAATACAATTAATAATCTCAGGATTTGAAATGGAGAATTTAAATTGAAGGCAAGGTATTCAAAGGGTTACACAAAGTTGTAGACACACATTGGCATGCCAGAAGTTATCACCCCCTACTCTGAAACCAAGTGCCACAACTTGCGCATGGTCCATGCAAAGCAATAACTCTGTACCCTGGCGGATTCAGAACACTTCACACATCCATTCATGCAACTCTCACAAGTAATATCTGTTTCTAGGAGTTGAATGACACATTGGATAATCCTATCACAGTAACTACACAGAATCAACACCTCTGTGAAATTTCAAATGTCACTTCTTTGAAGAGTTACAATGTGCCATTGTGATTGGATTAATGGAAGACTTTATATTCCGAGAACTTCCCACACCAGTGGGAACTGAAGAAGCTGCTCAAATGAGTAGTGAAATGTCTTCAATGATTACTCAGCAAGTCCAGTTGTTTTTAGATTTACCTATTCTAGATATACCATGACCTGGATGAATGAAAATCTTCATAGTCCAGGTGCAATGAATGTTTCTTTTGAATGAGGATTAGATTTTGAATATGATAATTATGTGCATGAAAAAAGAGTGTATTAACAAATGGAAAGTACAAACTGCTAGAATGGATGTAACTGAGTATTGACAAAGGTACCTGCACCCTTAACTCTGGAACTGTTAAAACCAGAGTGTCCTAAGCGCTGTGTCTATTGATGCACTAAGGTGGATAAAGCAAATTGCATGTTAATATACATATTGATGCCCAGCACATTGGCATACCAGAAGTTATCACCCCTACTCTGAAACCAAGTGCCACAACTTACACATGGTCCATGCAAAGCAATAATTATACAATAATTAGAGTGGGGTCTTCAAGGATGCTAACATTATCAAAAACACTACATTGTGGATTAAAATATTGTATAATGATTTGGAGTGAACCATTTTTTAATACATTATTTCACATAATTTTTCATATTTGCCCCATTTGCCCAGTGGTATAAAATAAAGGCATTATGGCTCATTTATGGATGCAGTCGCAAGTATGATCTCACTAAAATGGACACAAATGTTACACTTAATGACATCATCAAATTAAGCTACTTGCATACAAACATATTATTTGCACTTACTGTAAGTATAGTTGCGATAAGGTCCTGACTTTTCTGTAGAAACAAATACTGTATCTATCTAATGACATTGTGGAACCCTGGACCTTCCACCAGCCTGAACGTGGTGGTAATACTAGAGTTCCCACAGATGGTGCAATTAGAGCAGATACAACTCCCCCATAGTGAAATGATGCTGGAATAATGGGGTAACTTCTGCGATATGGATAAAAAAGTATTTGTGTTACACAAATTGTGTACAAAATTACACACTGCACTTTCATTGTTAATGATCCCTATAATGTAAAGCAATATTATGGTGCTTAAAAATGCCACGTTTTCAATACGCCTGTTAGCTCTTGGTATTATATTATACTACTGACTAAAATGCATGCTATTAATTCAAGCATAAGAACAGAGCTTTGTAAATTTGCCTCATATATATTTTAACTTGTATATTAAATTATAACTTTTATAATTGAACTTGTTTGGCTTCAAATATTTGATGCTGCTTTATAAATATGCCCCATGGTGTTCAAATAAACCACTATCTTGGATCTTAATTCCACGACTATTGTCAGTTTTGTTCCCATATTGCTGTTCAACTGGTCACCTAAAATATAACAAATAAATGCGTTTTATCCCCCGGCAACCTTGACTCTCCTTGGATTGGAAACAAAGCAAATGTTTAAACTAGCTCGCTTTCTTTTCATATCATGATCCGCAAAACATTTTAGAATTCTCCATGGTCCATTTGTGCAGCTATAATTATCTACAAATTATTGTGAGTGTATTGCAGCCAGCAATGCTTAAATGACAGCCTTGGATTTAGTGTAAAGTCCTTTACTTAATTAAAGAAATCTTTTAACACATTTTTTAGCAACTTAAGCTAAACTTTGGCAATAAGGCAAGCAGAGAACATGTTGAAAAGCAGTGGGGTGTGCAAATTGTATTGCTTTTCTAGTATAATATAGTATAACAACTCAGCTCTGGATATGGCAATGTAAAATCAATGTGGAATATTTTTACCACATATTAATAATATTTAATAAATGTAAAAGGCTGCGGCACACAAGGTGGTTCATTTAAGCACCTGATTGGCATCTAATCTGTCACAGGTCAGTGTCAATTAATGAAACTTGCATGTGACGAACACTGGCACTGATCACTAGAAAGACATTGGCAGACATTATTATTAGAGAGGTTTAGATGGGGATCCTGATGGCAATTAACAGTAGCTTTAAGCCCATACATTGGTATATAAAATACATGGACCACTTCTTAGTCATGGCTAATAAGTAGCCTAAGAAACTTTACACTGATCACTATTTTCCAAAGAGAAGTGCAAAGCTTGCCCAATGAGTGGCCATGCTTGTAAGGCCAACCCAGCGCTAGGTATGTTTCAAACTCATTGGCTGATTGTTGGTGGGAAGCAGTGTAGGACTGGATTTGATAGGCCCCACCAGAGAACCTGACATCCATGGTGCACTCTTACAACAATTACATGAGACAGTGGCAAATAGTATTGAGGTTATATAGCCTTATGGGGAAATAAAAAAGGGCAGAGAGAAATTTTATTAGACTGGGGTGCACCATGGCCAGGACATATTGGAAGATCCACTAGTACTCATGTGGGTCACTCTTAGCCTGCCTCGGGCCTTAATGATTCCTTGTAAACATGGTTACCCTCCCAGTTTGTGCAACACTGTAGTAAAGTACATCTGTCATTATAAATGAATTTGTGATCAGCAATTATTCTGCCTATGGGGGATAACAGGCACTTCCCCCACGTCAGTGACTACAACAAACATAGATGTAGATAATGAGGTTAGGCTAGGGTGCTGTTTCCTCTATTTGCCTCATGTTTCCTCTATTGTGAAACTGCATGACTTTTTTCTTATAAATTTTCCCTCTTCAACTGTAGGTATATCTGTTTAACAAAATGATTGAGACATGTATTGATTACATGGTTATGCCAAACAGCTTTTTTAATAACAATGTCAAAGAATGGCAACATACTGTAGATGTAATGTACTTTGCTGTGGGTAAGTACTTATATTTATATTCTCAAACCTGTCTGTAAATTTGTGTTTGTTTTATATACCAGTTAATCCGGTCTCTTTATTTCCTTGATATACTCTTCATTGCTGTAGTGTCCATTTGTAGGACATGAGATGTTGGTAACTTGGCCTTCCATGGCTTGGACAGATAAGTCATGCTACTGGCAGTGTGGTTACTATATTCTTAGGGTCTGTTGGGGTAAAATGAATGATATGAAATGTCATAATGTGATAAGGGGAAAAATTAATTTTTTAAAAGGATGTAAAATGTGAATTTTTCAAGATTTATTATGCTCTAAAGCTGCTAAAAATCAGAATCTTAAAATACACCAGCTAAAAACTGCCTGTCATGTAAAAGTCAATGGCAGAAAAAAATTTGTTTTAATAAAAAACTCCCTTAAAGTTGGTCGCTTAAAGGAGAAGGAAAGTCTGTTTGCACCTGGGGGTGCCATATGTTAGGCACCCCAAAGTGATTGTATTGACTTACCTGAAACCCTGGGGTTATACCATTGAGCACCACAGAGAGATCCTCTTCCTGTTTCCTCTTTCTTCGCATAGTTGTGCATGCACAGTAGAAAGAAAAGGCAAACCATAACTAAAAAGTCAGCTATATAGTTCTACTGCGCATGCGTTTGCCCAGGAAATTTGAAGAAAGAAGACACCGGAAGAGGATCGATCCATGGTGCTTGCTAGAAAAACCTCAGACCGATGCAGTTTTCTGCCAACAGGAGCACTGGCCCAGGGTTTCATGTAAGTCAATACAATCACTGGGGGGTGCCTAACATTTGGCACCCCCAAGTGCAAACAGACTTTCTTTCTGCTTTAAGTGACACAGACTTTAATATATATAGGAGTCTCAGACGGGTCCGGTCATGCTTGTTAGGATGGGCGGAAGTTATAGGTAAGGGAGCTGGCTTATCAAGGGCTCTTTCACTTCCTACTTGTTCCCCTGCTCCTAGACAATGAGCAGAGTGGGAAAAGGAAGGCTTAACTCTGATTTGTAGTTAGTTTAGTAAAATTTAAATATTCTCCTGTTTATAACAACACATTGCATCAGTGTGTTGTTCTTACATATATAATATGTCCATTTTGGGGTCTCTACATCCTTGTGCCAATGCACATTGGGAATGAAACTGTCTAGAAGTCCCCTGGTATTTATACTTGAATGTTTTTTCTTTCTGCTTAGCCACATGAGGGTGATACGATGGTGTAAAAAGCATGTTTTGGGTGAATTTACTAAAAATGGTTGTATTTAGCTTTGCAGTTTAGTAGTTTGGAATAGAAAGACATATTTTGTCTAAATTTGTCTGAATGTGTACATACCAGAATTTCATGGCTTTCTGGGGTCAGCGTAGAATTTTTGACCTTGCAGTCTAGAGTTTACTTTGGGAATTAGATATAGTACTGCTGTGGATTCTTGATCTATACAAATCTGTAAACTGCAAGAAAATATACATATTTGGGATTGCAGCATTCAAGAGATATGGGGATAATCAAATCAGGAAATGTCTGTAAAATAGAGCAAAATGTTCAAAATTTTGCTGTCAATTAATGTCAATAATGTGCAAAACAAAAACCCCACTGTTTTTGTTTTTTCCTATGAGTGCAGGAAGCAAAATACAAGCACTGATCTCTTTCATGTATTACTATACCCCTAATACAGAGAAGCATCAGTGTAGACCCTATAGATGATTAAAGGGGACCTATCACAAACCAATAAAGCCATAAATTCAGTTGTGACTTAGGAAATAAAATGTAATTCCAAGCACTATTCCTAACCCTTAGGACTGGATGAACCCTCACTTAAGACGCAGCTGAGCATCAAGGTCTTATCTTTATAATTTCTTAATTTATGTCCAATTCTTGACCACAGTTTTTGGGCCCAGGCTTTGGCACTTACAGCAGTCATGGTTTTAGGAGATCATTTTGAGGTTCTAAAAATACAGGATATTGAAACAAATCAATGTACTCTGTAAAACTAGAAACACTTCTCTATTATTCAAATTGGCAGTTTTATTTTTGGTTCATACTCCTGCCTTAACTGCATGCACTCAAATAAATTATCATCAAGGATTTTATTGTATTATTTATTTTATTATATTCTATTATATTTCAATAGCTTCTTATAAAATTTTAATGTAAATCTTTTCATTGCAGTCTATAGGGAAATGCAGATGGATTGTTTAGTTATGTATCTGCAGCCAGCTCAACTGGAAACTGTTTCCCTGATTCCCAAGAGTCCCAGCAGCCATGATCAATTCATGTATCGTAAGTTTCCCCAGTCATCCCACCCTCTCACAAATAAAATAAATCAGTGGTTCAAATTGGGCATCAAAATATAACTTCACTGATCAGTGTCACTGATCTACTATCAAATGTTTATTTATTAAGACTAAACATTTTCTGTGTTTCCTGTTAATGTTATTCTATGCTAATATTTGCTAAGAAGAAAAATTCTTTATTTTCTGTGTGAAGACCAAAGGGTCTGATGTACAAATATGGCTACTAAATTGCACAGGACAGGTTTATAGATTTGTGATCAGATTACGCTATGCTATTATATCTTTTAAAAATAAGAATGTCAAGGGCAATAAAAATAAGAATGCCAGGGTATAATTTTAAATACATATATTCTGCACAAGGCTTGGACAAAGAAAGCTAGGGGTAGCTTTTTCACTTACTGACATAAATCATATATACTAAACAATTGAACATATATCTATCAATTTTAATGCTATTGCATTTTTTTGTGTATAGCCTAATAAAACACAAATGCATTAAGGACTCTTCAGAAAGCATGGTAATAATTTTGTATGATATATATTTATGTTGTTATAAAAGATAAAATACTGTACCTGAAATGAAAATTCCAGTAAATATGAGTGTAATCATGAACAGGGAACAAATATGAATTATAAGGAAATGCAAAGCAGAAAATGTTTTCCTTGCTGTAGTCGGTACCTTTGATTGCCATGTAGGTGCTTAAAGAGTTCTTTTCACTCCAGGAACGAGACCACAAAGTATTATAGCACTAGCAGACAGGATAAACACTAGGATGAAAGACGAGTAAGGGGAATCATTTCTGCAAACACTGTGTTTCTGAAAGACAGAAATACATGCTAGACTTGCCGTGAAAAAAATTATCTCAGCATGAATTATAACAGAAAAGGGGAAAGAAACAGGAAAAAAACATCAGGTGTAGACAAAAAAACACATCTAAATTGTTCTGACAGAGTTATTGTCTTGTTTTTATTATAATGGCTTATGTATAATTAAAAAAGAAATACTACAGTAAATATTGGGTTATCAGCAAATATAACAGCAAATTAAGCGAAGTTGTCTTATGAGCCACCAAGTCTAAGGAAGATTAGAAAATAAAGTACTAATGTTTGGCCAATAAATCAAAGATAGTTAATTATTTAAATTAAAGCCCATTACAGATCATTATTGTAAAAATAAAAACAATCATTTCAGCTAGTATTTTAAATTGCATCCAAAACGAGACTCTATTGTGCAAGTAGAAAATCAACTTAGTGCTCATTTATCAAAGATCCATATGCAAGTGCTAAATTACTAATGGGTGCAAAATCCTTCCCTGTAGTTATACAACATTTGCATCTGGGGTATAGCTGTGCTCTGAATCACACACCATCATGTTTCAATAACACACGTGCAAGGAGACATCCAAGGGTACATCAATGTGTTGCCCCAGTCCAATCATTACAAATACAGTTCTGCTTATATGCAATTTGTTTGCACTTAGTACCCCAACTGTGCTTTGTTAATGATTATCATTGATTAGTTTTGTGAATCTTGCTCACGAATCCTCCTGCTGATTGGATGTGCTTTTTTTAAAGAAAATTCAAGGTAAGCAATCAACAAATAATAAAGGGCTTCTTTAAGGGGCACATTTACTTAGCTCAAGTGAAAGATTTGAAGTAAAAAAACTTCGAATTTCAAAGGTTTTTTTGGGGTACTTCGAGCATCGAATAGGATACTTTGACCTTCGACTACGACTTCGATTCGAACGATTTGAACTAAAAATCGTTAGACTATTCGACCATTCGATAGTCGAAGTACTGTCTCTTTAAAAGAAACTTTGACTACCTACTTCGCCACTTTATACCCACCGAGCATCAATGTAAGCCTATGGGGACCTTCCCCATAAGGTTTTTAAGCTTTTTTTGATTGAAGGAAAATATACAGTTTCGAAGGATTTTAATCCATCGAACGATTTTTCCTTTGATCGTACGAAGGAAGGAAATGCTGTAAATCTTTCAACTTCGATATTCGAAGTCGAAGGATTTTACTTCGACGGTCGAATATCGAGGGTTAATTAAGCCTCAATATTCGACCCTAAATAAATGTGCCCCTAATTGTCTTTCTTTCCACTAAAACTTTTTAGGCAACAATTCCTATCTGATTTGGCAGAGAAAGAGGTCTTATTATTAATCTTGAAAGATTATTGGTTCCAGACATTATGTAAGATATTGCTGTAGGGGAGAGGGTATCTGTAGTCTGCCCAAGCACCCTGATCCACCCTGAGTGCACCCACCTATTAATGACAGTATAAAGAATTTAAGTGAAGGTGGGTAACTTGGTTGATCAAAGGCTTTTCTGCAACCCAGCTTATTCTGGAAGTGCCCAGAAATTGTTGAGAAGAGATGAGTCTGGACTTGGCAGCCAAAGATGTTGAGGCTTCAACAGAAGCACCTGATACCATCATGTAAGAAGAATATTAAGGTAGGAAAGTGTCCCTGCTGAGGACACAGTGGGGAATCGACTAGGTTATGTCCTCAGGTGTGTGCACCTTGATAATGAAACTTGATAAGTCATGTCTAGAGATTGCAGACAACAAAGTAACTAAGTCTATGTACTTAGTGAAATGAAACCTTGAGCATACAAGAGAGATGACTTAATAAGTGAAGAAAGACAAGAATACCTAAGATTAGTGATGGGCAAATGTATTCGCCAGGCTCAAATTCAATGCGAATTTCCACATTTCGCCGGCGGCGAAAAAATTAGCGAAATTGCTGCGAAAATATATTTGACAACGAAGACAATTCTGAGGCCGGCAAAAAATTCCAACGCTGGCATTGACTTTAATGGGCTGGAAATTCTTCGGCGAAGCGAAACGGGAGAAATTCGCCCATCACTACCTAAGATGCAAGTTAGTATGGCTCAGTAGAGACTGGACGTGTGTGTGTGTGTGTGTGTGTGTAGATATAAGCTCCACTATTTATGCAGGACAAATGTTGTGAGGGGTTTTAAAGGAATTTTGGGCTCAATTTTGGGTTTTATTTAAAATTTAATGTTCTTCATAAAAATCCCTGGAAAATGTACAGACCCCAAGTTGATCTAAAGTCAGCAGATAATACACAAGATTTAGAATAGCAACCTAACAACCTTCCACAAAGAAAAGTACAGCATGACAAATAGTATGGTAAAATAATTACTTACTGTACATGCTGTAGCTAGTTAGGAGTTTTATTTTAAAACATTATATATTTCACTATCAATGTGCAAACGTTTGATAATTGCATTGCTACATAATTTACAATTAAAAAGAGACTTTTGGCATTATAAATATTAAATATGCCATTCATTATGAACAAAACCGCCAGACCAAAAAAACTAATTCATTTCTGTGCACACTCCTTTTATGAAATGCCAGGCTGTTGCCATACAGCTAGACTACATGGGTAGTAATGTTCATTCTTTGAAAGAGTACTTCAGTAGAAAATATAAATTTCTACACAGTGGGCAATCAAGCAAGTCATTGTTAAATAGGTGGTTTGATACAAAACCACCACTTTTGGCCTGGGATTAGTATGCAAATGACATATTGTGCCAACCATTTAGTTTGAAGTTAGAATTTCCATTCATATAGTACAGTCTTTTTTTTACTGCAAGCACTTAATTTTATAGCACTGTGACCTATCTGATGCCTTGCTTCCTAATGTAAATTGCATGGTGGGGGGAGGGAAAGAATTTGAAAATTTTGTCACTGAAATAAAGTGTTTTAGAGCAGAAAAAGGTTTAGCACAGTATGGGGCAGATTTATCAAGGGTCAAAGGGAATTAGAGGGAATTTTCTAAGTAAAAAAATTCGATATTCAAAGTAATTTTTTGGATACTTTGACCATCAAATAGGATACTTCGACTTTGATTCGAAGTAAAAATCGTTCGACTGTTCGACCATTCGATAATTGAAGTACTGTCTCTTTAAAAAAACTTTGCCTTCAATATTTCGCCAACTTAAACCTGCCGAATTGTTGTTTAGCCTATGGGGGACCTCCTGTGTGTTTTGCTAAGTTTTTTTAGTCTAAGGATTTTTTGGGAAAATCGTACGATAAAATAGTTCAAATTGTTCGATTCGAAGTACGACCAGAGTACGATCGGAGTCAATCGTACTACGATCGGAATCGCCTATAAGTAATGAAAAAGATATGGAGGCCTATTTTTAATGGTCAAATTCTAGTGGTTTTAGAGGTTTGTGAAATCAGGACTATACTTACTTTCTCTAAAACCATAAATATCATGAATTTAAAAAGCAGGAATGAAAAAAAAAAAACCCCCACTGAACAATGCACTACTAAATATGAAAATGAAACATCATTTTAGTGAAAAAATCTGTATACCTAAAACCCTGAAATGATTAAAAAACAATCCAACAGGATCAGTGCAGCTCCCACAGATTTCTATAGGACAATGACAATTTTTACATGGTGAACTTTAGCATAAGGAGAATACATCTTGAAGTTTTAAAGCTTTCAATAAATTTTGTCAGGAGCTACCTGGGATCAAACTCTAAACTATACACTCCCAAGCTCCTGCATTACTTCATTGAGCCACTGGAGACCTTTGGAATCTGGTCCTACTGGTATGATTAAAGACCTTATACCTTATACGTTTGCTCACCTCCTTGCTCTACCAGGTGTTTGTAATTTGCTAATTAAGGGGCTTTCTAAGCCTGTTGCAAACGATACCCCGTTGCTTGATCATTGAAGCTCCCAAGCTAGATCCAGCGTACCACTTGTTCCTGTGACTCCTTTGCCTGATTCCTGCCTTGTTCCCTGTTTCTGTCCTTGCCCTGCCTGGTTCTCCACTCCCTGCTTCCATTAACTATTGGATCTCCTGGTATTTGACCCTGGCCTGTCTCTTCGACCATTCTCTGCTTTCAACCTGCCCCTGACCTTGGCCAGTTTACTGGACTCTCCAAGTTTGCCACCAGTTCTGACCTTTTTGCCTATTCTTTGGATCACTCTTGCCTGCAGCCTGCCTCTGACCACTGACCCGGTAAAAAGACTTCTGTTTTTCTTGCAAATAACCAGTTGTGTTGCCTGCACTTAACTTTAATAAATCTTTCCACGCTACAACATGTTTCCTGTGTATCAGTACCTCAAATACCCGCTGTTTCCCTGTTACACAGCACCTAGGCTCTTACCTGTAAGCCACTTACCTCTGGCCCAGCCTGACAAATATAGACATTTTTAGAAATTTGTGTAAAAAATAGAATTGTTTCAATTGTTAGTAAATCATCCCCTTAATACTTCAGATGTAATTCAATTTAAAAAAAAAAACGGTTTACACATGAAAACCCTATTGAGGTGGAACCGAATTAGGGGGAAAGTTTTTTTTTTTCCTCAAATTAAATCTCATCCATGAGTTTTCAGTTGGTAAACTTGAATCTGGCCCTTAGTCTCCACTTTATATATAACTCACTCTTGCTATAAAGATGTGTTTCGTTATGCTCTAGATCTAGATTACAAAGACTTAATCCTTACTGAACCCTCATTGGGTTAAAGAGCTTGAGGGACCTGCATGAGAAAAGTAATATATGTTAGAGATTGAGAGTTGAATAAAGTATCTCCCAGAAATGTTAGACCTCTTATTTTGAGTTCTGGAAACATTTCTAATACCTTGAACTTTTCTAAGCTGAATATTACTAAGAAAAAAATGAAATCATTCAATGCATCTGTGTTTAATAAATCAAAATTTCACTTTGACTTCTAGAAGCCTTAATTATAAACAAAATGTTAGTTCTTTATAAAAATCCTTGTTTCGGGAGGGAAGAAACTGACAAAGACATTGACAAATAGCCCCTTTTTCATAATTTGGCAACACCGCTGTGCATTTTTCATCTGAGCCTGATTACAATATTCACACGAGAGACAAACACAATCTAAAAAGAATCACCTATTTTAAAAAAACACACTGAGCAATTACTTTAAGCATATTTGGAGAGTGCAAAACACAATCATATTTCCTCCTGAGTTAATTTATTTTTTCAATAACAGTTTGATCCAGAAAAGTTGTAAATTGCAAAGGATATTACAGTGAGGATCATTTTACCATAATAGTTTCTAAGTTGGCAATTGAAATATAACCTTTTTGAAGAGATTCAAGTTAAAATAAAATTCAAATTAATGACCCTGACATTCAAAGCACTTCATAACTCTGCCCTCCCTACATCTCTGAACTCATTTCTATATACTCACCCAAATGCTTATTAAGCTCCTCTACTGACCTGCTACTCAACTCTTCTCTCATTGCCTCCTCACATGCTCGCATTCAAGACTTTGCAAGAGCTTCACCCCTCCTCTGGAATTCTCTCCCATGGTCTATCTGACTTTCTGCCAACCTTCCTGCCTTCAAGAAATCTCCTAAAACGCACTTATTAAGAGAAGACTACCCTCACTCTGCTTAACTACCAAATGCTATACCACATATAGTACCACCCACCTCTCACCCACTTAATTCTAATCTTGCCCACTCCCACACTTTGTGTCTAGTGATGGGCATTCAGCAGGAGCGAATTTGCAGCAAAATGTTTTGCCGCCGGCAAATAAATTTGTGAAAATTTGCCGGCAAAACAAAGTTTTTTTTTTACGCCGGCGCAATTTCTGATGCCGGCAACAATTAAATGAAAGTCCATTGACTTTAATGAGTGTCAAATTGTCGCTGACATTTTTGGAATTTTTCGACATTTTTTCGGTGAAGCGAAACAGGACAAATTTGCCATTACTACTTGTGTCTTATTCCCTTCCCTTTAGATTGTAAGCCCTCTTGCACCTTTTGAATCTATATTGGTTGTGATGTACTGTATGTAACTTCATATGCTCTACGTATGTGATTTAGCTGTATAAACACTTTTACTATACACCACTCTGAAATATGTTGTTGCTCTATAAATACATGTTAATAATAACAATATTAATGTTTACAAACTTGATTTTCTGTTATTTTGTCACTAAATGTGTAAAATTTTCAAACAATACAATTTCACTGCTTATATAAGTTTTACTTATATGGAAGTTAATACAGTCATAACAGACGGTGAAGATTGGGATTGTATATTGGTAATTATTTACTTTGCAAGGAGCAAAGACAGGGGCTTTACATTCCCAGTTAATCCTGTTTATCTCAAGAAATAGCAAAACGCATAGATTTTTCATGCTGAAAACAATAGGCAAGAAGTATATTCATTGCAAACTCTATTCATTGGGCTCATATTGAACAAGATTGTGCACTGCCCATTTAATGTATTACATTTTGTTCTAAAGTTTCTCTTTAGCATCATCTCTCTTCTAGCTAACTCTTATTTCTCAAGGCACTCTTACTTATGTCCTGTGCCAAATATTTCATATAACCTATAGACAGAGAGAATAAATCCCCAAAAAAGCACCGCTACAGGAGAGTCGAATCCTCCTCCTCCTGTAAGCATTTACATCAAATGTTTACTTTACAACTAGACACATGAACTATTCATTCATAATTTTTTATTTAGGGTGCTGCTAATTGAGTGCAAGCTGGGATCCATTATTTTTACTCCACTCATCAAATTATTGTTATGTAAAATGTAAAACTGACAGAATGTCATAGACAACTCTATGCATATATTATGTTAGATAGATTAATATTCTTTAATTATCATCAGCCTAGCAATTGTAGGCCTGTAAATTTGACATCTTTGGTGGGCAATTTGTATAAAGGATTGTTAAGGGATTACATTCAAAATTTTGTCCTGGTGAATGGCATTGGGAGCAGTAATCAGCATGGCTTTATGAAGGATAGGTAAAACAAATTTGATTGCTTTTTATGGTGAGGTAAGAAGCAGTAGATCTAAATCTATCTGGATTTTGCCAAAGCGTTTGATACATTGCCCCACAAACGACTGCTTTCTAAACTAAGGACTGTTGGGCTTAATGAAGTTGTTTGCACATGAATAGGAAACTGGCTACAGGATCGGGTACAGAGGGTGGTTGTTAATGGTACTTTGTCTACTTGGAGTTAGGTCCTTAGTAGGGCTCTGTATTGGGTCCACTTTTATTTAACTTGTACATGAAGGACTTAGGGGAGGGAATTGTAAGTAATCAGTGTTTGCAGATGACCTAAAAATATGAAGCCCAATTTATTCCACCCAGGATGTGGTATCTATGCAGCAGGAGCTTGGCAATCTGGGCAGCTAAGTGGCAGATGAGATTCAATGTCGATAAATGTGAAGAATAACATTAGAGATTGATACTATGCTTTGTCGTTCCTCACTTGAGATCAGCACTATGTCATTATATCCACCACTGAGTATTTGGCTGCCTCTACCTACAGAGAGGATGGCCCCAAATTCTGGTACCCACTGTAGGACAGCATTCCCTTTGCAATAAAACCGTCTTTATTATTTTTGGACAGCAACATCATGCAACGTTTCGAGTGGAACTCCACTCTTTTCGAGTGCCCCCTCCACCTCAAGTTCACCTTTGTTCACCACTATTCACTGGTGAATGGAGACCTTATAGATGTGAAAGAGTAGGTTTGATCTACTATAATGCCTAGTATGGTCGAAAAGAGCTTATAACTCAATGCTCACAATCTTTATAAGCCAAAACACTAGTTTATTTAACTCTTTTCTGATCACACACAGGCCCGGCCTTAGGCCGATTGGGCCGATTGGTCGCAATTGGGCCCCGCGTCAATGGGGGCCCCGCACCCATCGTCCAGGCCGAGTGTGACGTCGCCGGCGCAACATCGCCTACGCGACGTCACCAGCGCAACGTGACGCGACTTCGCTGGAGCCTGGAGTGACGTGACGCGACGTCATGCATGGGACCGTTACCACCGCCTGGTTGTAATACTACAGCCTCCCGCAAATCCCGCCCACAGCAGACTGCAGCAGGAACAGAACAGCTCCGAGTCTCCGACAGTCTGACTCACTCTGAGTGAGTTTCTGAACAGGCGCGCGTCAGACTCAGCTCCTCCTGCCCTGGAGGCTGGAGCTGAATTTGAGGTCCCACCACCAAACCAATTTTAAGGTACATGGCACTGCCTCATTATATTTGTCTTTTCCCCGCATTGTATTAGAGTAAGGATCACTCATTGAACTGGTGTTGTATCATCACATTGGCCACACTGCATCTGCACCGCATAATAAAGAGTGTGGTGCTTGGTGCCTATCGTGAGGTTTTGAGGTACATTTCCAGTCTTTATGCTGCTTGCCATGATGTACTGTATATCCTATTTTGTCCCAGAGCAAAGCAGCTATATCCTCACCCCCCCCGTCCCTGCCAGACTGGGAAGAAAATGTAATTTGCTGGGATAAAGCGCCTCTAATCTCCTATACATCAGTGTTTCTCCTTTGCACAAATTACGAGTGATATCTCACCTTGGGATCACATGCACAGATTGCCTACTGCCCTGTAGCCTTTCTCTGCCCCAAACCTATCTGTCCAGGTCCAGCAATCAAGTCATCATTTGTAAGACAAACTGAAATGTCCACTCCACTCACTGGCTCTACTGCCTGTATGTATTCCCCAGTCATAGGGGGGCTAGATCTGCTGAGACCTGGCTTCCCAATTCCCTACATAACACATTTGTATACACACACAGTTAACATATATTGGTTACACTGTAATCTGAACCTTATATATTAAAGATAGGACGAAATACAAAGCAAAACTAGTTTCCCCTAAAGTATTTGTCCCTGGGCCCCGCAAAGCCAATAAGCAGAGCTGAGCCGAAGGGGTTAAGGCATGGGTAGATGGGGAAGCAGATTGTTAGTGGAGGAAGGCGCAGCATTGTGAGCTAAAATGAGATAGGAGACGAACATGTTGTGATTAGCCCCCCCAACAGGTCATTTTTTAATCACATACTTAAAGGGATCCTGTCATCGGAAAACATGTCTTTTTCAAAACACATCAGTTAATAGTGCTACTCCAGCAGAATTCTGCACTGAAATCCATTTCTCAAAAGAGCAAACAGATTTTTTTAAATTCAATTTTGAAATCTGACATGGGGCTAGACATTTTGTCAATTTCCCAGCTGCCCCCAGTCATGTGACTTGTGCCTACACTTTAGGAGAGAAATGCTTTCTGGCAGGCTGCTGTTTTTCCTTCTCAATGTAACTAATGTATCTCAGTGGGAAATGGGTTTTTACTATTGAGTGTTGTTCTTAGATCTACCAGGCAGCTGATATCTTGTGTTAGGGAGCTGCTATCTTGTCATTGTTCTTTTGTTTGGCTGCTGGGAGGGGGGGGGGTGATATCACTCCAACTTGCAGTACAGCAGTAAAGAGTGATTGAAGTTTATGAGAGCACAAGTCACATGACTTGGGGCAGCTGGGAAATTGACAATGTCTAGCCCCATGTCAGATTTCAAAACTGAGTATAAAAAAAATCTGTTTGCTCTTTTGAGAAATGGATTATGCTCAGTGTTGTTTTGCATACAGTTTATTTTTGATACCTTTCTAACTCTAAAAGTAAGCTGTCATCTGAATAAGTTTTCACATTGCCAGAAAACAATGAGAAATATTGTGTTTGTATAGAGTAGTTTTGGGGAAAATTTTAATTTCCTTTATGTAAAATATAGAGAATTTAAAATATCCAGAATGCTTGGGACCTGCTATTTTCCAGTTACCTGATCTTTCTGTAATTTAGATCATCATATATCAAGGGGCACATTTACTTAATTAACCCTTGATATTCGACTGTCAAAGTTAAATCCTTTGACTTCGAATATCGAAGTTGAAGGATTTACCGCAATCCGTTCTAACGATCCGAAGGATTTTAATCCATCGATCGAACGAAATTCCTACGATCAAAAAAAGCTTAGAAAGCCTATGGGGACCTTTCCCATAGGCTAACATTGAGGTTCGGTAGGTTTTACTTGGAGGTCGAAGTTTTTTTTAAAAAGACAGTACTTCGACTATCGAATGGTCGAATAGTGGAACGATTTTAAGTTCGAATCGTTTGAATCGAAGGTCGAAGTAGCCAATTCGATGGTCGAAGTAGCCCAAAAAAACGTTCGAAATTCAAAGTATTCCTTCACTCGAGCTAAGTAAATGTGCCCCCAAGTCTACTAGAAAATGTTACTGGCTCTTTAAATTTGGGGGGCCCCACCAAAGTTGCTCCAATTGGGCCCCGCAGTTGGTAAGACCAGCCCTGATCACACACTACATCTTCCTATCCTTAATCATGCTTCCTTCATCTTCAAAGGGTCAACATATATGAGTAAAGTGTTTGAAACTAACTTGGGCCTGTAGTAAGGATTCTTAACTTGTCAACAAGAACACAACAACATTATCAACACCAACTTTACGGATAAATGCCTACTATGAATTAAAAACCTCCTTTTGCAATTAACTAAAATAAACTTTATTTCTTGGGGGATGCATAATCACATCCTTATATTTTATTTCCTATATTTGCAGTATTCTGCTCCCAGAGTTCATGCTGTTTCTCTGAATTTGAAACTGTCTCCTGCACGCCTCCTCTACGCTTTATCCCCCTTTCTTTCTCACACGTCTTCTATTGCTTCTATTCTGTTGAAACATTTTTATCAGAGTAATGTCTGCAGGACAGTTAGAAAGATGGTTTCAAATAGTATATTATTCAGTGAGAATTTAGGATAACTGCCAGAAATGTACTTGGCAAGTAGCTGAATAATACATAATACCATAAATGCATTAGACTTCTGGCTATTCCATTTTTGCTTGGTGGTGCAATAAAAGTCAGTAGCACAAGGTAACAGGCTTTGTTCCTGCAGAATTTTCCAATGCTGTCAGGTACTGCAGGGTCAGTATGATTTCCACTGTAAAAAGAATCATTTAATGATTCTCATATTCCCTGTACTAAGAAAGCATGAGGAGGCTTTAGCTGGGATATGCCAAGCTGCAAACAAATTCGTATTGCCAGAAAATGTATTATGGGGAGCTAAGCTCAGGGTTAATAAGTATTAGTGTTATTCTGAAATGTATAGTACAGTGCAAGGAGAATGTTATACTTATAGAAATGGTATATGTACAGAAAATGTATAAGTTGTATTGCTAGGTTAATATAATTTGGTTATACTGTATTTAAAAATCGATTTTATGTTTTACATGAAATCATGTACAGTGTCTAAAACTGTATTTAAATACACAGGTTCAAAGATTAAACAGACACAGAAGAAAAGAGGTCTTTGTCTCAAAGAATTATAATTCAGGCAAATAACATTTCTGTTAAAGGCAAAACTAGAATCACATACTGCATAAAAGCGTGAACAGCGTGAAGTCAAAAGGGGTCATTTAAGAAGTAGAAAGCATAACGGAGTGCAATACTTTTCTTTTAATATTGCACTTTGCTTTTTTTTGCCACAGATATATGTGCTCTGTTTTAGACAAAAGAGACTGTGGTTGTCCTCAGTACCACAGACAGTGTTTGTCACTGTTCAACCTGCACTGTATTTCATATGGGGAAGGAGAAAGCATGTAGACTTTCATCCATCCCACCCCCTACCTGTACCTTAACTTGTGCATCAATATATTTTTTGCCAAGAGTAATATGCCATTATAAAGATACAGCAGCCACTTTAGCGTCTCGTAATCTACATCATACCCTCAGTGCTAATATTGTATCTCACAAATTTCAATGGTTTATGATGTTAATCTCCTGGATTCCCCATTACAATTTTGTTTGTAATAGTGTGCAAAGGTTAGCAGCCAAACAGAACAATGAGATCTTGAGGGGGCTTTCAGACTTTGCTGGGGTTTAATCCTGGAACCTCCTAGTTACTGGCTGCTTGCGCTTACTACTCTTACTTACTGCCAGGAAATCAGCCAGCAAGTTCAAATTTATTCTTCTGCTGGGTCTCAGGATTAGTCATTTCACCCCAGCAACCCCATTGTTGGGTTGGAGTCAGCCAATCAGGACTGACCCTGCCCTATATAAGGCCAGTCCTCCTCACCAGCAGTGCCTGAGCATTGGCCTTTCTGAACATCATGGCACTGCCCCTAGCTCTGTTCCCTGTTCTGGAATCTTGCCTTGCCTTAACCTTGCCTTAAACTTGCCCTGCCTGAACCTTGCTTTGCCTGACCTTGCTCATTCCCTATCCTGCTCTGCCTGTTCATTTCCTGCTCTCCAGTCCTGTTCTGTTCCTGCTCTCCAAACCTGCTCCATTCCTGCAATCTATGCCCACTCCATCCTGTCCTCGTTTGTCCTGTCCATTCTTGCTGTCTACTCTCGCTCCGTCCTGTCCATTCTTGCTGTCTACTCTCGCTCTGTCCTGTCCATTCTTGCTGTCTACTCTCGCTTCGTCCTGTCCAGTCCATTCCTGCTCTCTACACCCGCTCCTTCCTGTCTTGCACAGTTTTTTACCTGTTCCTGATTCTGCAGCTTTGCCCTCACCATCCCACTCCAGTTCTATTTTGTTTCATAGTACTTCATCCCATTCTACGCTCTTGTCATCCTGTTCTGCCTACACAGTACAGCTACTATCTGAAGGACTCCCCTTCCTTTTCAGCGCCCCCTACCTTGGAAATCGAGTTTGGAGTGAATGTATTGATGTAAACTTTGGCAAAGTTAGTTGAGGAGATATACTGAATATGCCCTTATATCTACTATTTGAAATGAAAAATGTTATTTTTGGACATAATTCAGTGAGTTAAAGATGAATGTGTTTTACTGTGATATATCAATATGTAAGATGCATTGGCTACTGAATATGTTTTGAAAATCTACATTCTTAGGAACAATGAACCATCATTAAAAGTCAGTACTCATTCTCTATTAAAAATAAATCTTTGTTTCTTTTTTCTCATTTTCTTTTAGCATTCCCCATGCTTTCTAAGCTAATTGTAATACAGACATACAAATCAATGCTGCTCTCCCAGCACAAGCCGAAGGACTGTTTGATTATCCACTTATTTCTGTTGCTTGACCTGCTCTAATGTCCTTCAGTGTTGGATTAAGAATGATTTTACAAGTCTAGCCTAAGGCGGAATGTGTGTAGATGATCTTCTTTGTCCATCTTCTTGTTCACATGCTCTGGGAGGGTGGATTGTTTCAGAGAAAAATTACTCTTCAAGCCGGACAGATTGTGTGATGGATAGTTTGACACAATGTGATTTATTGATCAAACAGTTGCTTTTTTTAAGCCGCTTTCTGAAGTGTGCATTCATTTTCAGTGCTTGTTAAGCTGCTTTTGTTTTACTTCTTTAAATGGTACAGCTGTCACTATTTTGTTTTCTTTCTTTTTTCTTTTTTCTTCCATCCTTCTTTCGCCAAAAATATACCTAGAGGTGTGTTTTTGTCTTTGGGGAGGCAAATAAAAACAATATACAGCAGGTGTATGCCCAGTTCCTTATTTTCTATATAGAGGAACCCTGTGGAGGAAGCTTAATTAAAATTAAGGAAAAAACTCTATACCCCCCTCCAATCCAAGTGGTGCATAGGCAGCATTATATTTGCTGCACCAATCAGATTGGAGAGGGGGATGAGTGCCTAAGGCCGTGCCAGATGGAAATCTGCCCCTGTTTGGGTCACATTAAAGGTGGCTATACACATAGAGATTCACTTGTTTGGCGATTTTGCCAAACGAGCAGATCTCTCCCCAATATGTCCACATGGATCGGATCATGATGTAGGCAATACGGGCAGTCGAATTGCAGGACAGCATCAACGAAACAGATACGGGCGCGATCCGACGGGATTTTTTAACCTTCCCCCATCGACATCTGCCCAACTTTTGGAAGCCCGTCGGAAGGCCCCACAAACGGGCCGATAAGCTGCCATCTCAGTCTGTCGGCAGTTTTTATCGGCCGGTGTATGGCCAGCTTAAGCATCTGAGAATGGTACAAATATAATTTGCTGCCTGAGGGACTGAAAAAAGCAGATGTTTTTTATGGAATTGTTTATTCAGAAAATGTTACCTACTTGTCCTCCACTAATAGACCCAGTTAACGTTTCTTGCATATTCATTTTACTTACAAAGCTACAACTTAGTAACTTTAGCAATGTTAAGTTTTGCCCTATCTCTGGAGAAAATTGATAAACATTTGAAAGGTAATATCCATTGCATTCATTTAATTAGACTGCATCTAAGGCTTTATTACAATATTATGGACTCCTCTTTTTCTGTAAGCCTGAGACACAGGAGACAATTATTCTATGGAAAAGGTGCAGTAAACAGGGATTTAACATGGCTTTATACGGTCTCTTGAAATCTGAAGAGAGAAGTTTAGGATAAAGATAAGCAAATGCACCTTATACCAGAAATAAAAGAAGCAGGTAAATATTTGTAGTGCTACAAATTAAATGAATACTGCAAAAGTATGCTTTAACATATTAAGGGGCAAAAAATATTTCAGTCACACAATAGCCCACAGGCATTAATTTACAAATCAACACAGACTAGCTAAGTTTGTGTTTTTCTGTAAACAGTAGACACCGGATCTTTAAAGAACAAAATACATTGGCCTAGGCGTCATCACACCCAACATGAGAATGGGGAATATTGGGAACATTGGGAGGGATCACCGGTTTTATTTTGATAGGTCCCTAATGTACAGGAGGAGTTAGTTTGTTTAGGTCTTGAAGTTTGATTTAAGATACCAAAGAAATGAACTTGCACAAGACTGTGTGGCAGAGTCTCACTTTGAAGTGCCTGAACAAATAATTTTGCATGGAAGGTGGCCAAACCAGGGGCCAGAGATTCTACTTCCATGCAAAGACTGTGGCTCTTCAGGGTCATCTGCTAAAAACTTAATCTCCTAAATGAAGCTAAGCATAAATGTTTAACTGTTTAATTCACTGTAATAGACTTGTAGCATTGTGTGTATTGTGTCATACCATATAGTGTGTGTGTTTATTTATTAATAATAATTAATAGTGCCCTTAGCACTACAATATTGTCATGTTAAAGTTCCTGTAAAGAGCCTGTTTGACAAGAATTTGCATAGTAGATAGACAGACACTATAGTGCAAAGTAACTGATACAACGATTACTGAATATGTTTATAACATACTATACAACACCTTTAAAAATGAACTGCCTCTTAAAGGTTGTTCACCTTTTAGTTAACTTTTAGGGGCAAATTTACTAAAGGGCGAAAATTCGCCAGCGTGACGTTATTTTGCCACTTCGCCGATTTACTAGCGGGTGCTGGCGTAAATTTGCTATCGAAGTGGACCTACTCTAGCGCTGCTTCGCAACCTTATGCCAGGCGAAGTTGCGCTCTGGAGAAGGGACGTAACTGTGCTTATTCACTAAGTTGTGGATTTTCGTGAACGCTACCTCTTGCGCCAGACTTTACTTTGCCACCTCAGACCAGGCGAAGTGCAATATAGTAGATAGGACTTGCTTCAAAAAAAAGTTGAAATTTTCCCAAAAAACGCTGGCGTCTTTTACTTTTTTAAGGGTGATAAAGATCATAAATTTTTTGGGGGGGTACCCTCCTTCCCCCCTACATTTCCATATGGCACCTCAGCTATACAGTGGGCACATGTATAGGGCAAAACAACTCTATTTTATTTTACGAAGCTTTTCCAGGCTTGTGTAGTGTAATGTATTTGCTGCTACATATACGTCCATTGTTCTTTAACTTGCCGCCGTATGCAAATTAGGCATCAATAGCGTAACTTCGAACCGCTGATCGTAACATCGCTAGCACAACTTCGCAAATGATCTGTAACTTGTGCGCAACTTCGGATCTTTGTGAATTTGCAAAACCCTGGAGAATCTACGCCTGGCGAAGTGAGGGCAAAGTTCAGCGACTCCAACGCTGGCGTAACTTTGGAGTTAAGTTAATTTGCCCCTTAGTATTATGTAGAGAGTGATACTATTAGCTTTTATTTTTTCTTAAACATTTGTGGTTTTTGAGTTATTTAACTTTTTATTCAGCAGTTCTCCAGTTTGCAATTTCAGCCATCTGGTTGCTAGGGGCCAAATAGCAACCATGCATTGATTTGAATAAGAGACTGGAATATGAATAGGAGAGGCCCTGAATAGAAAAATGTGTAATAAAAAGTAGAAATAGCAATACATTTACAGTATAATAATCACATAATTGTAAAGTGATAATCCCCTCAACTCATGCATTGATCATAGTATTGACTATTTTCCATTTCAACTGCTCACCCTTCCTAAAACGTGGAATATTCCTGTTGGTCACATCTGAAAAAGAAAAATCCTGAGCAACATCAGAGGTTGAGGAATATTTCCCCCACTATAAAGGCAACTAAGACAGTATTAACGCTAATGTACTGTTATAAGGAATTGCAGAAAAAGCAAAACCCACGCGGTATTTTTCATATTTATATGAACATCAGGCTAATTGCTGCATTTTAAAAAGCACTGTAGTGGTTAATGCTGTATATACAATAAAACAATCTTTATTATTTTTTCTATTATAGATCCCCCTTTAGAAAATCAATGCTATTAATATAATAAATATATAAAGAAATAGAACAGTCAACCTTTGCAAAAGATACAAATATCACTATAGCAATTTTAAAGGCCAAAATGTCTTTGCAAACTGCTGACTTCCTATAAAATAAGCAAGCAAATCAAGATTATGTATGGGATGCGCAAAACCTGATAGCTGGACTGGCTGAATATAAGGTTTTAGCACCATTAGTAATTGCAGTGGGTAGAGTTAATCAGAACAAACGAGACTTTATCGAACTACATACTGGTGATGCATATACATAATAAATAAGTACTTATTCATTCTGGGCATATTCCAGGTTATTTTAATAATAACTGAAGATTTTATAAAATGTTTAAATTAGTGAATTAGAAATACAAAGATATCTTCTGTACTTCCACGGAAACTATATTTATAAATGATAAAAAAAACTGTATATGATTGATTGTTTATGTTGAAGAGGATGTTCACCTAAATAATCATATTTTTTGCTCAATGAAAAAAAAAACAGTATAAGAAACTTTCCAATATACGTTGTAAATGTAGTTGCATTTGAAAGCAGTTTCCACCCCTCACTACACATACTTGCAATATGGGGAGATTTATTAATACAGATATAGGATCCCTGTACCCAGAAAGCTCAAAATTATAGGCAGGATCTCCCATAGAGTAAATTTTAATCAAATAATTCAAATTTTTAGAACTTAATTCATTCAAAAAAATTTTTATGGCAAAACAATCTATTTGGGTTTATTTGATGTTTTAATGTTTTTGGCAGCCTTATTATATGATGAAATCCAAACAAAAAGATTTCTTATCCAGGTTCTAAGCATTCTGGATAATAAATCCTATACCTGTTTATAAATTCAAGTTTTTCTTTCTAAACTTGTTCACAAAATAATGTTTCAATTCAACTCTAATTGTTTTTGAGCGTAAAATCTCAATAGTATTAAGTCTTGGAAAAAACTTGACCACAATAAAGATACAATGCGGTCGTGATTCGGCGGGAATTGTAACCCTGCCTGATTAACATCTGACGGACTATTGGCCAGATATCGATCAGGGAAACGTTTTGGAGGGCCACACACGGGCCAATAAACTGCCAACTTGGTCTGTCAGCAGCTTTTATCAGCCCATGTATGGCCAGCTTTATCCTACTTATTAACAGATTTACAAAGTTCAAGCTGCTTGAAGTCATTGTTTCACAGGATTTATGATGAGCGGTATGACAGCACCCACACATACTTATACCTATATGGGCTTTAGCACACTGGCAGGTCCTATAGACGTCAATGGGAACTGCACGGATCTTATTGGACAGTTTTTAATCAATTCAGACATGTGGAAGCTTATTTATATAAGGTTAAATTTAAGTTGTTTTAGAGGTTTTTGAAACCACGACTAAACTCCTAGGGGGTTATTTATTAAAGATCAATTTTTTCTGGTTGGAGTTTTTAAAGGGAAAACAATATATATTTTTTATGATCTATTAAACCCCTGAGACAGCTAAAAGTCAAAATAAAAAATATACTCCATCTCAAACCTGCTGAGATCATGTAGAAGTCTATTTCAGATGTCCCATTTACAATTGGAAGATATCATGATCTGCACAGGGTTTCGTCAAATCCAAAAAAAAAGTCTTTCCACGATTTTATTAAGTCTTTTCTTGCACCAGATGTTTTTCAAGTCAATTCATTAATAAATACATTAAGAATGTGGATGGGAGTTTGGTTAAAGTGGTTTAAAAAAAATACGATTTAAAAAATTCAGATTTTAATAAATAACTCCATTAAACTCTAAAACCACGATTACCATTGAATGTATTAAAAGAACCGACTATAAAAAGTGAGAACAAAAAAAAAGCACCGAA
This sequence comes from Xenopus laevis, assembly GCF_017654675.1. Classification (NCBI taxonomy): domain Eukaryota; kingdom Metazoa; phylum Chordata; class Amphibia; order Anura; family Pipidae; genus Xenopus; species Xenopus laevis. Next base: position 56,040,019 of record NC_054388.1, on the reverse strand, counting down.
CAATGCGCTATAAAATACAAATACCCTCTAAATATTTTAGTTTTTTAGACAATTCCTAGTGAAAAAAAATTGGAAAACCTCAAAATCCAATTTGAAGCTGTCTGGCTTCGTACTCTGTTCGATCTGAGTGGCTGGGAAGTAAGTTTGACATTAAAGACACTGAATATCATGAACATTGATTGTGACAGCACCAGAGGTTTATGCAGCACATTTCACAGGATACAGTGATTTCCTGTGTAATGACAGAAGTCCTTCAGCATCGGAAAAAAGTAATATGCCCGAGGAAGACTTCACACAAAATAAAGTTACAGGTTAACCTGAAATAGAGATTGTAAAATTATGATAAAGATGTCTGTAAGTACATTTTTAAAGGTCTTTGAACTGTCTGCTAAAAATAAGTTTAGTGCACGAAAGGAAATGCTAAGGGAACAATATATCATCCTTGTTCACAATTTTACATATAATACAAGACTAGCCTTAAAATGTATGTTGGTTTGATTTGGGGGTCTTTGCCACCTGAGGCAGTCCCCCTCACACTCAGGGTCGGACAGGGGCAAAACCCTGCAACCCTCCTCCGGCCCCCCTGCGCTGCACCCCCCTCCATTCCTAACTTCCTTTCCGCAGGCAACCAAGGGCCGGAAAGGAGTTTAGGGAGCAGAAAAAACAGGGACTGGGCCGACCCTGCTCGCACCCAACACTTACCTAAGACAGCCAAAATTCCTGTTTAAAAATTTGAATTTTGGCTCTTTATGTTGCCAATGGCAGCTTCTCTGCACCCCTGGTAACCTGTGGGCTGCTGCCGCCTGAGTGGAGAATACTCATCCCAAATGTACTAGGCAGGTTTTAAAGATATCATGATCTGCACTGGGAGAGGAAGGGTATAAATGGATGGAAGGGTTAGGTACATACGGTATAGATAATAATTTTACTTGCTGATATTAGCAGCAAACTCTGGAGACACAAAGCTTTGTGACTTTGTGCTTTGTAATGAATGGCTACATTCATCAAGGAATGTCTAAGTGGATGGCCACATTAGATTCTATGTTCTATTCAACATAAGTGTTCCTTACAGTACTTATTGTCCCTCATAGTATAATTAGCACTTTCATTAACACCCCACTGCGCAGCTTTAAATACACAGATAAATATATAGGTTTTTATGGTTTTGTAAGGAAACAGAAAGATAAGCTATTCTGGGACTTTCCAACTGGACACATGTCAGAATACAACTCAATTACGATGGTTAAAGTTCTATGTGTGCACCAAGGTTGCAGACAGTTTCACAATGTAATCAGCATTTATATCTTAGAACAACATCTTTAAGATGATTATTTTTTTGTGGAAAAAGTGTATATAGTAGAACAAGTGTCTTAGATTGGATTGTTTTATTTCTTAGTTGACGGAATAATCATAGGTCTTCAGTTTTATAATTTCTGCAAAAAGAAGCCACTCTATTGAATGGAGATGTCAGGGCTTTCAAGAAAATAGCTTGCCTCCCTGTAGCTTTGAAAATGGAATGTGCTGTTTGTACTTCTTTGTAAACTGTTTAAAATTATGCAATGGTACATATTCTCTGGCAGAATTGTTTGCTCTTCAAACAACTTAACCAGTAACATCTATTTGATGAATTAGTAATCAGTTTATGACCTTGAGGTGCTTATCAAAATATCTGGTTGGCTGGGTCAACATTTTCTTGCCTCAGTGAGTTTTTAAAAAATGGATTTTACAATCCCTTTAGCAAATTGGATTTGAGCAGGTGATTTTCTTTACATCTGATCTATAACCTGCATGCTGAGAAAACACATTGAGCTGGCAAAAAGTAAGGCTCTACTAACCTTGCAGTCAATATGAACAGCTCCAGAAAAAGGACATTTGAATTGCCTTCATTATCAATAAAGCAGAAGAGAAATGCCACTTCTGCTAGTTCAGGGTTTGTAATATTTTTTTACCCATTATTGAAAATACATCTGATTTGTTTCAATTTTAAAAAGTTGGTAGAACTATATTCAATGTCATTTAGTTTAGTAACTCACAATCCCCACCCCCAAACTCTAATCATTTCTAATTGGAACAAACAAGTGGGTTAGAAGCAGGGGCAGCCATTAAATGAGTTCTGTGCAATTGAAAGACAAAAACATGGAAATATAAAATTGTTTTAATGTTTTAGTTAAAATGTTAGTTTGCTAATTAAGGAAAAAGGAGCAGAAACATGCTAAACATACAAACATACAGGGAATACATTGTCAGTAAATCAATAATAAGTAGTAAACAATGCAGTGAGTAAATACACACAAGCCTATATTTTATGTTTTTTATTCTAGATAAGATATTGATGATGATTCATTAACTTGGAAAATGCATTATTTTCTCAATGTATCAAATAATTGTAATGCTGATGAGACCAGAGTTGGTTTCTATAATTAAATAAATTTATATCTATTTTATCAGGTCTAACCAAAGGGGGTTAGCATAAGTGTGATTATGAATACATTGCCTGCAGCCATTTATATAGTCACAACACTTCTTACTAATTTCAAGTATCCTTGAAAGTTACAGTAGAGCATACCTTATACTCAGAGATCCCTTTATTTCAGTCTTCTGCCTTTAAATGGTTACAAATACCCCTCAGTGAATTCTAATATCCTTATAATTTACAGTAGGGATACATTATCCCTAATTATATATGATTGATACTCCGAGTTCCCTGTATAATTCAGCCTGTAGCTTTGTGTCCTCAGTGTCTTATAATATCCTATAATTTACAGTAGAGTATAGAGTAACCCTTATACTATGAGTGATATTCAGAGTTATCTGTTATATAACTCAGCCTGCAGCCTTGTGCCTTTATATGATCACCAGACTCCTTTAGTGAATTCTAATATCCTTAAAATTTACGGTAGGGGATACATTATCCCTTATAATACATGAGGTATAATGTTAATTATAATGCCTTTAAGAGTGGCTTGGATGATTTCTTGTCAAGCATAATATCCAAGGTTATTGTGATACTAAAATCTATAGTTAGTGTATAAGTATATATAGTTTATGTGAGTGTATAGAGGTGTCAGTGTGTGTATGGATGCTGGGTTTCATTTAGAGGGGTTGAGCTCGGACTTTGAAGATGGACTTTGGTCTTTTTTCAATCTGATCTAACTATGTAACTATGAGTGATATTCAGAGGTTATTGTATAACTCAGCCTGCAGTCTTGGACCTTCACACAGTTATACATTATAACTAATATTGTTTGAAATGTCTTTCTGAAAAATAGTCTGTCTATCTGTCTGTCAGTAAATCTTTTTTAGACATCTTTTTAAATTATACAAAGTAAAATAATAATATGATAATGATTACCTCTCACTATAATTCTTGCATCAGTGTATTGTATTTCTCTCTTGTTCCATTGGGTTATTGGAGACCAGCCACTAAAACTATCTGTCAAGCAGTTTTTTTTTTTAAATCTGGTGTTTAAATTGCCAGAATGGGATTAGATTACTGACAGTTAGTACTGAGATCAATATCAATTGGGAAAAGTAGAGAATGCATCATACGATATGGTTCAGATGTGATTTCAACGCGGCAGGGATGCTCTGTTCCAACATATTTATTCACACAAAATTTTGATGCCTAAAATAATTAGATTTGTAAAGAACCCAATCCACATTATTCCCTTTGTTCATGAAGTATGGGTTTTCTTTAAAAAAAAAAATACACCAATATAATACAGAGATTTTCACAGTACTGACAAGAGATATATTTGCCAATTATACAAATCCCATAGATCCGTACTCTCATTTACGGCACCAAAGGTACTTCAGATGTATTGAAAAGCAAGCAATAAAGTCAAGCCGCTCTGTATACTTGATTTATTGCAACAGTTCAAGTGTCTGTTTTCTGACTTCTCGGAATATATTAAAATTTTTAGACTGTTATATTGGCAGGTTTCCTCAAGCCCGGTTTGTAATGAATGGTTTGTTTACGAGTATTGATAACACCATCTGCATTTCCATTATGAAATCTTTAATATCGCTACAGGAATGGACACAGTGAAACAGGAACTCCTGAGAAAAAGAAGCTAACGCCACATCAAAAAACTTTAAACAGAGGAAAATGTTGGAGACCATGACTATTTTCTGTGTTGTTCTATTAACATTCATTTGGCTCATGCGTTGAAAATTCATCATTTTCATTACTGTTTCATGAACCTTTAAATATTTTCCCTACACATTTATTGATGGGACCAGCAAAAGCCAATTACAACGAGCTCGTTAAGAAGACAGGCAAGATTGCAGTTTTTAGATATTAGTTGATGAATGCCGTGATTACAATAATTCAGAATTTAATAAAAGCAATTTCTACTACTGATATTAGCCAACAGTCTCTTGTGGGAAGTAGTGAGCAATGAGTGTATTTTCTATTTTCAAGACTGAATATTGCTTGATCCTTGATTACACATCTTGTTCAGTGCAGTCTGATTGAGCAAAAAAAAAAACTGCCCAGGTGTCCTGGGTAATAATTTAGATCTAATGGAAATCGCAATTTAGTGCTTTAAGGCACCTCTGATAAATGGGCGATAAGCTAGAAATGAGTAATTTCATATAGCTGGTTTGTATTTCACAAATCCTTTCAACACCTGTATAGGTACTTAAAATGCCATTACCACCTGCAATTAAGTAGGACATTTAATTACTAAATCTACTAAATTTAAGGTTGTTGCCTACATTGTGTCTGTCTTGTCTATATTAATACTACAAAGAAAGAAGTGATTTGATTTGGATAATGACGCACAGTATGATCAGATGCTTTTTTCAAAGCTTCTATGAAATTATTTTATATCTAATATTATATCTGTTACATTCCAGTATTTCTAAGATGAAGCTGAAAAAACTCAATTCACCAAAAACCTTATTACTATTTATGAAAAACAAGCTTTTATAAAATAATTGTATATTCAATGTTATATTTGTTCAAATACCAGCAATTTTAAGGTTTATATTCTCAAAACGTATACGAAAATTCTCACCACCGCACTCCTGTATATTCACTCCTCTGCTTCCAGTGGTGCTGGGTCTCCGTGGACCAGGCAAGGTCCCTAATAGAAGAATACAGAAAAGTACGGATCCGCACACACTTTATCTTCAAGCAGATGGGGGTTAACCCAAATTTATTGTGCCACCACTAAGATCAACGTTTCGGGGGGGTTTACCCACCCTTCATCAGGATGAAGGGTGGGTAAACCCCCCCGAAACGTTGATCTTAGTGGTGGCACAATAAATTTGGGTTAACCCCCATCTGCTTGAAGATAAAGTGTGTGCGGATCCGTACTTTTCTGTATTCTTATATTCTCAAAAACCTTACTTATTTATGAAAAACTTCAATTTCAAAAACAACAAAAATCACATAAAATTGGGACTGTTTAAAAACAACTCAAAAACTAAAATTACTTAACAATTGATAATACACATACCCAAAAACTAATATAGATTCTCTCCAAGTTTTAGTTGATGATTTTTTTTATATGTGATGCTAAATCTTAACAATCAGGGTTCAAAAAATGTAAATGTTATGTTCACAAATTTTGCTGCAATTTGTTTCATCCATAGAAATATCACAAGTTCAAATAGGAATAAATATATCCTTTAGTAAATGCTGATTATTTCTGCACTCCATCTTAACAAATGCCCAAAACCAATTTTAAATATACTAGGGGCTGGACCAGATATAGACGGATGAAAACAAAAAAGTGCAGTAAAGCACCACTAAATATTATTATAAATTTTCCCTAAGTTGATACTTCATTAATTGTACAGTAGTATACTACAGGTATGGGACCTGTTATCCAGAATGTTTGAGACCTAGGGTTTTCTAGATAACAGATCTTTCTGTAATTTGGATCTCCATACCTTAAGTCTACCGTAAAATCATGTATTAAATAAACCCAAATGGGCGGTTTTTGCTTCCACTATGGATTAATTATATCTTCGTTTGGATTAAGTACAAGGCACTTTTAAGTATTACAGAGAAAAGGGAAATTATTTCATTATAATGGAGTCTATGTAAGACAGCATTTTCCGTAATTCAGAGCTGTCTGGATAACGGGTTTCCGGATAACTGATCCCATACCTGTACTAATCAGTAGGCTCTTTATGGCAGTTGGGAGATCCTATAATAAGCACTAGAGCAATTCTGTAATTTGTAAATTCACTAATGTAAAGTATTGAGTTTACAAATGTACAGTATTTTGCTGTTGCTAAACTCCACCTCTTAACACCCACCAGTACCATAAAGTGTGTCAAGGATATTGGATGTGGTTTTGGTGCAAATTCTTTAATTGGTCCACATTTTACTTTAATTTAATTTACATCTAATTCATTGGATGCAAAGTGGTTGCATATGTTGGAGTAACATGTTATGGGGAAGCTGGAATTACTAGTACCCTGAGTCTGAGATTAATTCCATGGTTCATTTGCATCCACTGAGCCTTGCACTTCACTTCTGCACAAAATTGATCATAGCAGACAGAGAGTGGTTTGGCAGTAGAATTCCATAAGAATTAATGCATTAAAGAAAGAATTGCACCATGTTTTGTAATTTTTCTGCTTTTTAGTAGGCCCATTACAGCATTTGGACCCCAGCATCAAGTAAAAGGTCAAAGGATACTATCTAAAATATTAGATATTTGAATTACATGTACCAAGAATACTCTTGCATCCTTTCAGTTCTTATTAACTACATCTCCCAGCATCCCACCCACAGCCAAAGGCATGCATTTGTAACACTTACTATGTCTGCATCCCCTTATACAATAATCAAGGGGGGTTGGTGGAAGCACTCTTAAGGCTAAAACAAAATATTTTGAAGTATAATGGAAGTGCTACTTACAATGCACTTCCCTGGGCCCCTGTCTCATAAGTAATTCAATATAAATGCAAATGCATATGTTTACAAAACAGGGGTTTTTAGTTACAAAGTTATGATCATAAAGTTGAAAAGACACCATACCACATCAAGGTAAACCCCATATGGCGGTCCCTAACTTACTTAACTCACGTCACAATATAAAAAGATACTTCTCTGCATAATAGCATTACCTGTACACAATGTGTGTTGTGCATTGGTTTCAATCTGAAGGCTAAATCCTCCCCCGCCAGCAAGGGCTTTTAAGAGAGAGAGATTGCTCAAACCAACGCCCATATTTAAAAGCACAGGACCACCATTAGTATAAAGGGGTGGGTATGGGATGCTATTAAAAAAAACACATAGAGCTGAGCCACAGCTTCAGGCGAATATACAAAAATCAATGTTACTGAAGACTATACAATGTTACTGAAGACTACTGTACTACTACTAAACTGTACTGTATATAACAACTACATGTGTAAGCAGGCCCGGACTGGCAATCTGTGGGTTCTGGCAAATGCCAGAGGGGCTGCTATAAGGTCCCATAGAAAGTCAGTATTTAGGGGGCTGGTGTGGACTGTTTGGGCCTCTATGTGGGCTGATTGGGCCTCCGTGTACCTGAAATGCCAGGGCCTATTTTAATTCTCAGTCCGGACCTGTGTGTAAGGTATTCACCATCCAGTATGTTTTGTTGCATGTTAGAAAAAATGTTTCGGGGAAGACAAAAATATCACGTGGCAGACAAAAATGACGCATATAGCCTCTACTGTATTTTGCAGAGAAATTGCTGCAACAAAAATGTTGCTGCAAACAAAAATGTTGCTGCAAACAAAAATGTTGCTGCAAACCAAAATGTTGCCCATAGACTTTAATGTGTTTTGCAAATCTTTAACCATTTTGAGAATTTTCTTAGTTTTGCAACTACGAGATTCGTTCATCGCTAGTTTTAATGGCTTCAAGAAGTTTGAGAAAAGAAGACCTTATTAAATGTAAAGAGCAAACTTATATTTTTGTTTTGAAACCACACTGCTCTTAGGGCATTAATCACGTTACATTTTAATAGAAAATATTATTTAAAGTGAGTGACACATTCTAAGCCAAATGTTTACATAGAGTGTGCTTCACCTACATTTGTTTGTCTACTGTCTACTAGTTAAGAGGGCCCCTTGATAGTCTTGTATATTTGATATGTTATGCATCTATATCACTTTTCAATCATTTTTGGCTGTGCTTCAAAGGTAGCATTAAATGCTCACCAAATTCTATAATGCCTCTCTGTTGAAAGAATCTTATCAGCAAAGGCAGATCAACCTTCATAAAGCCCTGCAGAGTAAAGGTTGGGTAAAGATGAATAATGGTCATACCTAATTACACCAAGTCTATAATACTGTGACCTACATTCATTAATCCTTATAGTCATTCCCTTGACCAATGTTTTTGCTACCTAAGAGTCTAAATATGGACCAAGGTAATTCAAAGGTATTCATGAGATTAAAATCACTTCATTCTGTTATTTGGCTTTTTTTGTAAATTGAGAAATTTAAACCATTTTTAAAATTAGTCACCCAGTTCCATATTTGGATTTTAATGATGTACCATAATGTTTCCTTTCCAGATAACTTACGTATATAACTATAGAAAAAAATGATCTTATAAAATAAACAAGAGGAACTTGAATCATAATGAAGACACACTGAGATATATTTCTGATAGTATTTACCAATTTCCACAAAGCAAGCAAAATCATTTGACTCCTTATTTATAGATGTAAATTGTGTTGAATTTTCCTTTGAGGAATAAAATGAAATTAAATCTGATTTGGGGGGTATTATTATTGGCTACAATTTAATGTACAATTGCAAATGTACAAGCTATTACTATGGCTGAACAATAGAAACTGCAGTTTATAGATTGATATGTGGCTACTTCTAATGACCATATGAAGAATACCCAGGATTTATGAAACAAACTAGGGTACAAGAGCAATTGTGCTTGAGCTCAGATGGCTGTGGCTGTTACTCCTCCCATACATTTTAGCTGTAATGTGCACATGAATAATGAACAAACACTTGCAAAATTTAATTTGTTTTAATGTAATTGTGGAGAATGGACACTTCACTTGGCCACAATTAATTTGGAATTTTGGAGGGAAAAAAGATTTGTGTCTAAAATTGCACTTTTCGCAATGCACTGCAATAATACATAACCCATATTTCTATCCTGTATTTCCTTATATAGCACTGGCACATTGTCATAGTGCACATTTCTGCTTTCAAGAACAATATGCAAAATAAAGATAACAATTTCAAACTCTATCAAGGGTTGAATTGAAAATTCTATTATTTAAATTTGAATTTCAAGTTTATAATACAACTAGGGAACAGTCCAAATTCGATTTGAATTTAAAAAAAAATTGAATTTTGAAATTTATCATGTACTGTCCCTTTAAGAATTCAAATGTGATTATTCACCATCTAAAACCTGCCAAATTGGTGTTTTAGCATATGGGGGACCTCCTAAAATCAATTTGGCATTTGGGGGACCTCCTACAATCAATCAATTTGGAGTCATTTGGTGGACTTTTGAAAAATTGTTTTTTTTAATTAAATTTTTTTTAGAAACTCCCATAAACACATAATTCGACCCTTGATAAATCTGCCCCTTTAAGTACAGATATGGGACCTGTTATCCAGAATGCTCATTATCTGGGGTTTTCTGGATAACTGAAAATCATTTTAACATGAAATAAATCCAATAAGATGGTTTTGCTTCCAATAAGGATTAATATATCTTAGTTTGGATTAAGTACAATGTACTTTTTAATAATCAAAAAAAAAAGGAAATTATTTTTAAAAAATTGGTTTATTTTATTATAATGGAGTTAATGGAAGACGGCCTTTCCATAATTCTGAGCATTCTGTGCAACAGTTTCCAGATAATGGATCTCAAAAAAAAATCACAACAGTCCAATAAATAGTGACTTTCAATGGCATTTTCAGCAGCATTTGCCAGAATCCACATATTGCCAGTCTGGGCCTGGATATACACAGAGTGGTTAAGAAGAACAGTTCCTATTAAAAGAGCCATGCAGAGGTTTATTTCAAATAAGACGAAAGCTGATATTATGTCACATTGACTTTGGAGCTCTAGATAAAAATAGAGAAAGCCTCCAACAAACCTTTTCTTGCCAAAATGATTATGTTTTTTTTCTGGTACATAGCAGAAGTTCTATGCTCGGCATATCCATCCACTCTTACACCTACAGTCCCCAGCTTAGTGTTCTACAGTGATAAGAAAATAATTCTCAGTGATTCCAATCTATTTCATTCATGCCCAGATGTACTCCATACAGATACATTTCCACCAACATCCAAGGTTTATAAGCCAGTGCTTATGATACAGCAGTATCATGCTGGAAGCTAATTTTAGTTAATCTATCATGAAACTCCTAGTTTCTATGGTGTGAGAGAGGTCTTGAATTTTCTTCTTTCCCTTGTTGTTTATAGTTGTAGGTTTGTAAGAGACTAGAGATAAAAGTGAGGCAGATTTCTGCATGAAATACAAATTTTATAAGAGGCTCGTCCTTTCCATTACAGTAACAATAATTCTCAATATATACTATTTGTAATCATTCCTAACCGATAAAACCAAAGGAGGGACGCCTAAGGACATAGTCCAATAAAAAAAAAATCTAAAATTGTGCTGTGCAGGATAAGTCCATGATAATGTCAATCAATACTTAGTCAATGCACCCTTGAGCAATAATTATGTCCCAGCACTATTGATGTAATTTGTTCCTGACACAATCAATGTGCAGCTAATATTTTGAGTTCTCAATCATTGAGTTTGTACACAGAGCTCTGGTGAGCGCTCCAGTACTGAATTTACATGAACTGATGCAGAGTGGGACAGTAAGAGGCACATTCTCAAAAACCCTAAATATACTTCTAAAAATAAAAATAGGGTATTTTTTGTGGTGAATAGTGATGGGCGAATTTGTGTAAAACGCAAATTTTGATGCCCATGTCAATTCTGACGCTTGCATCAATTTTGACACCAATGTTAAAGACGATGAGCATCCGAATAATGTTAACGCACAGTGGTTATGATGCAAGCGACTTATAGCAAGCGCGGGCAAAAATTTTCGCAGGAGGGTTTTCGCGACAGTTTTGTGAATTTATTCGCCAGTGGCGAAACACGGACATTCAGCGTGAATTCGTTTACCCATTACTACGGGTGATCTTCCCCTAATTGCATATGAATTAGTGCACTATAATACAATGTACATTGCAGCATCCTTGATTAAATTAGTGCATCCAAGGTAAATAATACATTCTTCTATTTTTATATGAAGCTTAAGGCACCTAGACACTATTGTTGCAATAACTCTAAGGTACTTAGCATTTATCTGAGAAAGTATGGTTGCTCATGTTTTCAAATGATCCACCACTTTGTTATTCCTACTACCACTTGGCCACCCTGCAGTGGTACAGATCATCCACATGGATTATAAACACACTCTGTTTGGTGAGGACCCTCCCCACCACTACAAACAAATGTGCCAGTGGAAACCTAAACTACAGTATAGTTTCATTACAAACCTAACTTTGTTAAGACACTCGTTGGATGGAAGGGATGTTACTTTATGGAATTGGGATCTTGAAATTGGCATTGTTATAGTGGCCCATTGAATATAATGAACTAGCCAATGCATGGTTGTTCATTGATTCAGCACAAATCAACATCTAGTTGATTATATTTTTACTATAAGATCTTAAAAGGACAGTATACTCTTTTTTTTTTCTTCACTGCCTGCACTCAGCTGGGGAAGATACATGGGCTCCCTCTAGGATGCTGCCTAGTTTGCATGTCATTTTATGGAGTGTCATAAGCAAGGCCTATGGAAACCTGTGAGATGGGTATTGTGTTGATGCAGTCATTGCTTGGTGGAATTCTCAAAACTGCACAATAGATATATGGCCAAGTTGTGGCAACACATTGTTGAAGCAAGGCACCATCATGACATGTCAGCTCTTTTGTATTTGTTTAGAGTCTCCCTCTCTTTGAGTTAGTCTAGGTGATTCTTCATGGTAAATGCAATAAGGCTGTGGAATGCTCTGCCTGGTGATATGGTGAGGGGAGATTCTATTAAATTATTATTTAAAAGGGTATTGGATGATTTCTTAAAGAAGTATAATATTCAAGGCTACAGTGATTGTAGGATATTGTAGGATATTCAGGATATTTTTCGCAGGTAAAAAAACACAGCATTTTCAATATTTATAAATTCCATTTTTGGATTTTAGTAAATAACCCCCTTAGTTTAGTATAGGTATTAATATATATTGTTTATGTATGTGAGTGTATTGGGGGTGGAGAGTTGGAGGAGTTGAACTTGATGGACTTTTTCTTTTTTCAACTCAAATTTACTATGTAATTGTACAACTATTGATGAGCAAATCTGTTCCATTTTCCAAATTATCGTTAAAATTATTATTATTATTATTGTCAAATTATTATTAAATAGGAATGCAGTATTTTGATGCAAATCCATACCTGTCAAAAAATGTTGCTCATCACTATATACAGTACCACATTTTCTTACAGTGGGGATTCCACTGGTATCTGCTTCATCTCTTAGTTGTACAGTGAGGTCCAAAGTTTGATGACCAGTGGAATGCAGTGAAACCCAAATGAGATTTTGTGTACATGGAATAACTCATTCTGTAGTAATTATTGATGAAATCTCTTTCTAATCATTTTGCTGGTGCTCACTTATGGTTGAAGGTCATCAATTAGTAAATGCAGTAAAAAGTACTAATCACATCAGTTGTTACTCACACAGTATCAGCTGTCCTGTTCACAACACCCCAGAGGTAGTACTTGCTGTCTTGGTGAAACAATTCCCAGCGCTAGGCAAAGCTTACACTGGTCTTGCACTCCAAATATCTATTATCGCTGAGGCTAACTTGAGTGCCCATACTAGTGACCATGTCACTGCTAAGTACTTACCTTTACTAGCCTCTTTTTGGAGCATCTGGCTGCTCTATTAAATACCCTGTCTGTGCCTTTCACTCCTAGAATGCGCTATTACATTTTTTTTAGCACCTACTACCCCTACAATGACCTGCCTCCATACCAGACTTCCTCCAGCAATTGGAATACCTTTATTCTGATACTGGGGTCCCACCTCTGTGACTATAGGGCATGGGCCCAACTTTTAACCTCAGGGCCTAATTCCGACTCATTGCACTTTACTTAAACCTTTACTCAAGCATATAACTCAATACTTGGCACACTATAACCTCAGCAAGTCTACCCAGGTACAATTTTTTTTCCTGAAAATAAGACCATGTTGGTAAATTATTTCATCAAGTTTTGATCTTTTTCAGTTCTTAGACCTGAAGTCCTAAGATCTTAGACCTGAAGTCCTTAACTTCACAAAAGATTACACAAAGGGGAATGGTATTTAAACTTGGATCAGTTTGTGTTTTTAACTTTTTCAACCAGCCTGCTCTCACTGCCCTGTAACTGAAGTTAACCCCCAAGGGATACACATGATCCTTCTACAGGAGTCCTTACACCATGACGTGAATCTCATATTAGCACCCTGGTAAGGGATATAATATTTGGGGTTGGGTAGCTCCACCTTTCATTCATCAGAAAGGGTATACTCAATACTGAAGAACCTTCTTTGGTGTCTTCTGACAACTATGAACAGTGTGGTGCAGAACTGTACAGCCCCCCCCATCACTCCTTTTCTATGGCCCTAACGAAGTGCTAGCCGCCATTCATTTACAGTAGATCAGTCAGGAAAGGTCAAGGTATTTCCCACAGATACCACCACAGCCTCTGTACTGGATGCATGACACTTTACAGAAAATGCTGGGGTCAGCCACTCCTGGTAACACCCAAAAGTTATTTTCCTCTTCCTTGCTAATTTATCAGGGACACATAAGCTATGGAATAATTGAAACAGAGGAGTCTAAACCACTCGTCACCTTCCACCACCCTCAGCATACTCCTCCAGTCTTTATGGTGGATACACTCCCCACATCAGCTGGAAAGGCTTTTGCTTGAGTGCCCCTCCCTCATTAAGTCATTGTAAATAAGGAACAGGGGACAATAACTCCTTCTGCCCCCTTGACTGTAGGCTAGGGGAGTACTTCAGGTAAACTCCTGATCATACTCCTCCACCACCATGGGATCATGAGATTGCACCCTCAGTATCTCTCTGGGTGTTTCTTCTCAGATGAGACCTCAACAGTGTAGCTCCTTGAAGTTATAGGCTTAGTATAACTCCACCCACAAAGGCCATATAGTTGAACTATCACTTATTGGTTATTACAAACAAAATCAGCAAATACTCCAGCCAAAACGTACAGGAGGCGTACATCAAGGACTGTCTTCTCAGGTTTTTTTTCAGAAGGGATGCTGTTATGCAGTGCTATTATGCTCTGATATAGTCATAGCGAATGGCCCACAAGCAACACCTCTGGATTTAGCACCCTTTCCTGATTGCTGCTAATGGGGATGCCCCTCATAGCTTGAAGAGATGTTACCAACGAACAGAAGAAGAAAAAGTAATCTCAGGGGTTGAGAGGGACGGCATCAGTAAGGCTTTCTCAAGGCAGCACAGGATGCAGAATCAACCCTGCATATATTTAAAGGAGAACTAAAGTCTAACTAAATAAGTAGGCTAGAAATGTTGTACATTATGTTTTGGGCTTCCAGCCCAATGCAACCACAGATCTTTAGCAGTAAATATTTGTGTCTCCATGGATGCCCCTGTAGCTCCCCATCTACCTTTCTGCTGATTTACTTCACATGCTCTGTGCAACACACAATACACTCTATATACAGAATAGAAATGCCACAATATAAGGCTGTTTAGTAATTAATACAGATAGTTACTAAATGGCAGCACATAAACTAGTGCAACTATCTTCAGAATTAAATAATTAGTCCTGTAGCATCAGCTTATATTACTGGCCAATTCATTTTGGATAATTTGTGACAACCCCTAAGCTTAGCTTCACAACAGCTGCTCGGAGCCCACTGAACATGTGAGTATCGCAGACACTTTCTAAAATGGTGACCCCCTAATTAAAAGTTGGAAGTCCTGGATCATTGATGCTATTGAAAAGCTGAAACTTAAGGCTGGTACAATAAGTTCAGTATATAAAATATGGCATTTTTTGCCATGTTCATTTTTCGGGTTTAGTTCTCCTTTAACTGTACCTGGAATTCATATTTGTCTGTGGAAAAAGCCATGTGTGCCTAAAACATTTCTAGTATTTTGTATCAGTTACTCCTATTAGAAGCGGTTTAGAAATA
Source organism: Xenopus laevis (assembly GCF_017654675.1). Lineage (NCBI taxonomy): Eukaryota > Metazoa > Chordata > Amphibia > Anura > Pipidae > Xenopus > Xenopus laevis. The sequence continues at coordinate 56,024,784 of NC_054388.1, read as the reverse complement.
AAAAAAATTCAAAATCAAACAGTAATGGAACAGAATTTTTTTTATGTACAGAAAATCCCTTGTAGCTCCCCTCCAATTATACTATATAATCCAGCCAGGGGCAATCATGGCCCCTCTGCTGCCTGAGGCAGTTTGCTGTAGCTGCTGCCCCTGTGCACTCACCTTTTTGCGCCAGAAGGGGGGGGTCCATGAAGAAGGCAGAGGGGTCCAGGATGCCAGGATGCTAGCACAGAGAGAGCATAATTGCGCTCTCTGCGCTAGTATAGCCGAATTTCCTGCTGCATTTTTGCCACCCCTGGTTACTGGTGGGGCTCAGAGTATTAACTCACCAAGTATAGGAAGAGATCCAGGTGCACTGCCCTGAACCTTCAGAGAGTGGATCTATTTCTGCAAGTGATGGAAGCAGTGAGCAAGATGATAGGGGTCTTCTGAGATTCTTAGAAGAATTATGGCTGATCTGGGTGCTGCATTTTTGCTCACAGCACTTACAGAAACATAATCCATCTGAATGATAATACAGGCAAGCTGAAAAATTCTCTTGCACGACTTGTAGATGAAATTGGGTTAAGAGATGTGGTATGTGCACGTAGGATGTAGATGAGGGGAGGGCATATCACCATATCACCCTATTTCAGAAGTCACTGAACAACCAGAAAGTGATAAAACATCAAAACTTTGGTAGGATATAAAAGAGCAGGAATTTTCCTGCTATTCAATCGACCTTTTGTTTTCAGCCATCCCACTTAACCCCATTGTTACATACCTTAAGAAACACCAGGAACCAGAAATGGTGTAAAATGGCCAAAGCATTTATTCAAATTTTATCAAATAAATAGGACCTTGACAGCCTCACCCCAAGGCAATATTCAAAGCCAGAATTTCATAAGGGATTGCTCAGCTGTTCCTCACTTGAGATCAGCACTATGTCATTATGTACACCACTGAGTATTAGGCTGCCTCTACCTACTGAGAGGATGGCCCCAAAATCTGCTGCCAGCAGGAGCTGCATCTCCCACTATGAGATAATTTCAGCATCCCTGGCTGCTGGCAGCCCTGTATCTTGATGATGGGAAATCCAAGCAGGTTGTCATCTAGCGCAAGCAGTAGTAGCGTCTGTATCAATCAACCCACGTGCAGTCACAGGAGAGAACCTCCTTTCTCCCTCTTCTAAACTTACCTGTGCAGTACTCTGACAATGTCCTACCGCTGCTGTGACAAATAAAACTGAATATATATTATAATATATCCACTTGTATGATCCAGGGGAAGGCAAAAAACCCAGCCTGAAGCTAGTGCCAATTATGCCTCAAGAAGTGAAAAATTCCTTCCTGGCCCCAGTGGTGATCAGATTCATTCCCTGGATCAAGCATTTGACATTAATTTAACGTGAATTTGGTTATTAATAGAATATGAGAACATAAAGAAGAGAAACTCCTGGGATGTTTCTACCCGCCCTCTCTTTCTCCGCCACCCAGCCCAGCTTTCCCTGCCTTAACTCATTCATTCTCACCCAATCACAGCTGCATCTGATTCTGACAATTTTTAAACATAAAGGTCATTCGGATCCCTTGTCATGCAGCCCCTGTGTTTATAGCTCCATGGCTTTCCTTTCCAAGGATTTCAGCTTACAAAGCATTCTATGCCATGCAAAAGCAGCAAATGCAACTACAATGTCATTCTTTGCACCATTAGCCAATGTTAAAATTGGTAAAGGACAAACATCACAGTTTTTTTCTTACCTCCATGACATTCAGTCAAAGTGGTTTTTCAGAAGTGAGATAAAAAATAAATGGAGCACACTGAAGCATCACACCCTTCTTAGCAGGTTTTTCCATGCCACCAAGTCAATTACTAGCTCTGTGCATAGGCCTATTGTTTTATTTCTGTTTGGCTAAATTGCAAAAAGTTTTTTGGTTTGTATTAAATAAAATGTAAAATATCACGGATGTAAAAAGGTTTGGATCCTAAAAAAAGACTTTCATTTGTAAAAGGGACAAAAAACATAGATGTTCCAATAAATTTAGCTGGTGTATATAAATCATTAGCAGATCATCCTATGCATTAACCCCATTGTTTACATAACATTTACACAACCATGTAAACGTATACTGTTTGTAAATACAGTATAGTACCAACATTCTCGTTCATACTCTTCCCATGAACTCTTTTGTTTTTCCCCTCCGTTTTGTCTCTTTTCTGATATTCTTCTTCCATTTTTTCTTCATATTTATGACCTCCTTTGTCACTTGAATATCAAGCCTTCTTATTCTTCACATACCTTATCCCTCTTTCTTCATCTAGCTCTGAACCAAATTTCAAACAGCATGTGTGACCACAGCGCCAGAATGAAGATATAATTTCAAAAGAGAGGAACTCAACTAATAAAAATTCTTCCAAGCAAAACATTATACATAATACAATTTTTTTCAAAAAACTTCGTTTTTTTATAACAATTTCTCATATAATAAAATAAAACATACATTTCAATCTTATTTTAACTGCCATCTCTGAAATGTTGAAAAACACTTGAGGCTGTACTGCTGATGAATTATTTTCTTATGTATAGCACAATGAAACATTATAGTGTTCTGTCCTTCTCAATAAAATACACTATCATTCATTTATTTTTTCAGTTATAGTACACTACAATTATTTTAAAAATCACTTATGGCATTTATATAGAAGGATGCTATTTAAGTTCCAATAATGGTGTAGGGTAGATCACTTACAAAATTCAGGGACAGTTCTAATAAATGCATGTTGCAGAGCTGCATTCAGATTTAATTGTAATTGGTGCAACCCTTTTATCCAGATTTACTAGATGTGTCCCTGAATTTTCAAGTGATCTGCTAACCCTAAAACTTTTTGAGGTCAAGGGGAAAAAGTAAGTGCCAAAAAAGCATAAAAATGCATGCAAATTTTTTCTCAAAAAAATTTGACAGAATATTCCAATATGGGTTTTTTCTCTGAAAAAAAGTTGCACGCCAGTAAGTACCACATTGTTCCATTCATTTTAATGAGTATGAAAAACTCAAATTGAAACTCACCAGGTTTTACTTGCCAAGTTTTTCCTGGTGAGTTTTCTAAGTAAAGATGAACAATACCAACTATTTGATGTTCTGAAGAAAATTTACTGTAACTTTTTTCTCGAACCCTGGAAATATTGCAAACACAATGTGTAATAAATCAGTTCCTTGGTGTAGAGCCCACCACAGCAGATAATAGAAAAACTATTTAGAATATTGTATGTGATTGTTTTCAATAGTTACATTAATCCTCTTGGGACAAAACATATTCCCATTTAGAAGGTCAATGAGTCCAGGCTAGTAGAGCTCCATTTATCACTAATATGTCCAGACCTAAATATCCTATAAAATCTCTGCATTGACTTGGGGACAAGTACTTTGAGAAAGGCCATGGGGTAGGCCAAAACGTTAGTCGTTTGTCATTTTATTAATATTTTTTTTTAAGACATGAGAGGGCTGTGTTGATCTGCATTGATCCGACACGACTGTCGGATGCAGAAGCAGAGTGCGGTGTCTGCATCCAACAGTCATGTTGCATCGGATCAATGCTGCAACACCATCCGACAATGCTATTACTTACCTTATTTCTGTTGCATCGGACATGACGCCTGCGTTTTTGCGCAGCGCATCGGATTGCACGGAATTCGTCCGTGTAGTTCTACCCTTACAGAACTTCTGCAAAAGGGCCATGGGTATGGATTCTTCAGTATCCACTGTGTGTTTAAAATGCTCAGTGCACTGGGAAGTCTGCATGTTAATTAGCGAATTATGTCCCTCAGCTGAGAGCTATCAGGGCTTTGGCTGAAGTTTCCATCCTGCTGACTAGTCACTATTTGGTAAGGTGCACGTGTTCCTTTCGGCCCCTTTACTATTGCTGTTTAATATATTAAGTTTTGTATTGGTGAACCTGTGTCCTCTGTGTAGGTTATATTTCCTCTTGTTACAAGGCACTTCCAGGACTGGCTAGAGGTTTGCACTGCTGAAGCAGTATGGTACCTCCTTCATTTCTTATAATGAGTCTGCTCTTAACAAGCAGTGTTCCACCTGACTGGAGTATTCCTGCTGACAAGCCTGAGCTATCTGGTAAGGTGCCTGTGTTCCTCTGACTTCTTGTATTATCTGAAGTCTTATGTTGTGAGTTCTGTGCAAAACACAGTGGTTATATTTCCTCTTGTTACACAACGTACTTTCAGTACCGGCTGGTGAATCTCTCTGCTGAAGCAGTGTGGTACCTGAATCCGGTGAGTATGATTTATCAGTATCCACTGTGTGTTGAAACATTCATTACACTGGGAAGTCTGCATGTTCATTAGCTAATTATGTCCCTCAGCTGAAAGCTATCAGGGTTCTTGCTGGAGTTTCCATCCTGCTGCCTAGTCACTATCAGGTAAGGTGCAGATACTCCTCTGGGCCTCTTTGTTATTGTTGTTTCTATTGTCCTCTGTGCAGACACAGAGGTTATATTTGCCTTTTATTACACAGGGTGCTTGTAGGGTTGGCTGGAGGCTTGAACTGCTAAAGCAGTATGGTACCCCATTCCTTACAATGAGTTTGCTCCTAACAAGCAGCCTGCTCCAGGGCTCTGACTGAAGTATTCCTACTGTCTAACTCGTGTTATCTGGTTGGCTGCCAGTGTTCCTCTGACTTCTTGTATTGATGTCATCTGAGGTTTTAGGTTTGTGAGCCTGATTTCTCTGCGCAGACACAGTAGGTAAGTGTGCTCTTATTATACCTGGTATTTCCAAGATTGGCTAGGGGTTTGTTCTACTGTAGCAGCATTGTACACCATTTTTTCTTATGATGTTTCTGCACTTAACAGGAAGTTTTCCTATTTGTATGGTGCCTTTTTGTGTGATGTAGGCTTTCTCTTAGATGTTCTATTCCCATCTGGTGGTTTTAGTTGGGAGCTCAGTTGTAGTTCAACTACATCTACTGAGTTTTGGTGGTTGTATGTTTCCCTTCTTTAATTGTTAGTATGTTGAAGGGCATTTACTGTAATGTCTACTGGCACCTTAACAGGCTTGAAGCCAGCTTGTAGTCTATGGCCCTTTGTGTGGCCTCTCGCCTCTCACCATGGAGCTTGGCTTGTGTGGCCTCTGGCTTTCATTATGGCCCTTGGCTTTTGTTAGGGCCCTTGTTTTGGTCCTTAGCTCATGGCTTCTGGCTTTCATTATGGCCCTTGGCTTGTGTTGGGGCTCTTGTTTTGGTCCTTGGCTCATGGGTCTGCTGGTCTTTTACCATGGCCCTTAGCTCATGGGTCTGCTGGCCTTTTACCATGGCCCTCGGCTCATGGGTCTGCTGGCCTTTTTACCATGGCCAATGACTCATGGGTCTGCTGGCCTTTTACCATGGCCCTCGGCTCATGGGTCTTCTAGCCTTTTACCATGGCCCTCGGCTCATGGGTCTGATAGTCTTTTACCATGGCCCTCAGCTCATGGGTCTTCTGGCCTTTTACCAGGGCCCTTGGCCCTTGTTCTGCAGGGCTGTTACACTAGCCTTTGGCTCATGTGGCCTTTTACCAGGGCCCTTACACATTTGTTTGGCCTTTTACCAGGGTTATTGTGGCTTCTGACCTTTTTCCATGACCCTTAACTGAGGTGTTTGCTTCGCTTTTACCAGGGTTTTTGTTCTGTTGGCCTTTTTCCGTGGCCCTTGGCTAAGGTGGCCGCTGGTTTTTATTATAGTCCTTGGGGGCTTGTGGTTGCTGGCTTTCATGGGGCTGACAGACTTTTCTATGACCTATGGTGCATTGGTCACTTGCTATGTGGTGGCCAGTGGTAGGCGTGGCTATTGTTTTTTGCCGTGGCCCTTGGCAGGCATGTATTTTTGCCTTGTGGCAATCCTTGGCAGGACAACAGTCATTGGCTTTGTCTTGTCTACAGTCCTTGCATGCATGGTTCTGGTTACACCAGCAGTAGGCATGATTGGCTATTTGGTTGGATCTAACATAGGTTGTACCATCAGCTGGTGTTTGCTTTGAATTTCACAGGACATAGCTAGTTTTGTTCGTGATTGGTATTCAGCAGCTGCGGTTAATCATATGTTGTCGGGTTTTATAGCTGACCATTGATTCTGCTTCTGGCCTACATAATAGCTGGCTTGTCCACCAGTGGTTTGCATGTACTTGATCTCCCAAGTATTCTCCTCACCTTTTTAACTGACAATTGGAGGCACTTTAAATTCAAGTTAAATGCATTTAGACTTGACTCCACACTTATCCATTTTATCCAATTTATCCATTTCTACACTTTTCATAGTCCGTTATATTGTTAGTGTTCTCAAAACTCTGGATCATTAAACATCCAACCAATTGCTCCATAATATGGTAGGGATGCCATCTCTTTACTTTATTTCTGTGAAATACTGTAGCATCCCCTCAAGGGGTATGCAAGAATTTTGATTGTAATAATGGTGCTTTCTTTTGCTCCTCCCACTTCTGCATGCAAATACAATAGAAAGGTTTGTGGGAGGGACTTCCACATTTAAAGGGGAAGTATTCCAGAACAAGCACCTCCAGTCCAGCTACCCAGGATCACACCGGGTACATGGGACATGGTGACAAAGTTAACCAGCAGATTTTATTCACTGTACACACCGGAGACTCTTCATTCAGGCACACATTACACACTCCAGCATTTACTTTTTTACAGAAATGTTAATTACACATTTCCTTCAAACTAGTTTCTCTTGATAAAGGGCGTTTGAGGCCCGAAACATGTTGTGTGTTTTGTAGCTGCTAATAAACTACATTGTTGCAGATCTTCTGCCCTGGATTGCTCTCCTCACTTTTCTAGTTATAGTTTCTCTTGGAGTAGGCATACCTTCCTTAGGACCTTGGATCCCACCTAACCACCTAGTGGTCCGGTGTATGCTCCATCCGTATCCCCCCACTCTCCAATAGTGGCCTGATACCTTCAGGGTGATACCCCTCCACTCTTCCAGCCTTTTTTCTCCAAGTCCTGGCCAGAAGCCTTAGTCCTTCCTACCTAGTCCTAAACTGTCACTTGTTCTCCCGCTTATGGTGTGTCCGTAGGAAACTAACTCCACTTCCTCCTTGATGGGGCCACAACTGCTCACTTTAGATCTTTCCTGTTCTAACTTCTATCTACTGTTTTGGGTCTTCACTTACCCAGCCAGGTGATGTTGCTCCGGCCACGCCCTCCCATAAAGACCATTCAGTAGCAGATTGGGAATGGTGAGAGAATGACTTATACTAAAAAAGTGGGGTAAAATAGGATATGCTGGGGTTGTGCTGTGTTATGACACACAGTAGACAGACATTGTGCTGTGTTTTCAGAAGCTGAATTGGTAAGCTAAGAAATGTCATACACACAATTTGCATTTTGGGGTCCCAGCAGGCCACATACTTAGGTAAATCTATGCACACTGAACTGTTCATTCTAGGGAAATACCAACATGGAAATAGCAAATTGGCTTTGTTTTAAAGTAGGCAAAACCAGAAAATGTTTGTGGGTTTATATATTATATTATAACAGTGGGTGTAGCTTAAAATTGTTGGGGACATACCTCCACTTTTTTTTACCCCAATTCAAGCTCTGACATTCTACTCTTGCCATTTTTTGGACAGAATTAAGGGTGTCTACGTTTGGCATAAAATATTGGTAGAATGACAAACTTTTGAGTCTCAAAAAAATCTCAAAAAAAGTGACAAACTTTTTTTTAAAGATATCATTTTTTCCCCTGAAATTTGAGGGTTTTTTGTATGAAAAAATTGTGTTTTTCCCCTTTAAATCTCCAACCAGAATAAATCAGAGTTTAGTAAATAACCCCCTTAGTTTGGTACATTTGGAGGCATATTTATCAAGGGTCAAATTTTGAATTGAAAAAACTTTGAAATTCAAATTCAAAAAGACCAACCGAAATAAAGTCAAATTTTTTTTTACTAACATTCCTTTTTTCACAAATGGTATTTTTCTCAAAAAATTCAAATTTTTTTAAAAAAAATCGAAAACTCTAAAAATTATATTCATGTTGAATACAGGTTTATATTTCCGGTTAATGAGTAGTAGTACCAATATTATTTCTTAAACTGTCAATTTGCATGTCGTTTTATCGTAAAAATCATCCACTAAATGTCTATAATAATTGCTGGAGTCTTTTTCAGCAACTTAAACCTACTTTGACATGATTCATTATTCAACAGTCAGTTTCCCACCTCTTAAACTGACAAAGATGATTGCAAATACCCACTGCTAACAGACAGCACTATTTCTTTCTCTGCAGCCAAGAGGATGAGAGCAATATAATGTATATATCTGCTAAAGGAAAGACAGTTTCATTGGGAATGTGTCTGCGTGAGAAACAGAAGTGGCTGGCTTGATGGAATGACCCTATGTCCCTAATCAGTCTGCCAACCCTCTCTGCTGCACTCTCTGAAGATGTCTTTGTTTATACTTACAGTACCTATTTTATTCACTCTCTAGACCCTAAAAATATATCTGTTAAATGAAATTCTCTGTAATTGAATTTTCACAGAATATTTCAGTGTCTTCATATATAACTCATCTTGCCAAATTAATATTAATCTTTAAAGATACTGAAAGTTTGCATTGATACTGAAAGTTTGAAAAATGTCCAAGCAAATGATCTGCAATTCTCTATATTCTTAAAACTGCAGATATTTTGAGCAAGACACAATCTGATCAATCAACATGCTTTATTTATTTATTGTACTTTGCTTTGGAGTGAGAATACCAAGCTTAGAATTCTGCATCAGGTGAACATAGGTGAACCCAACAGTCTGTGCTTAGAGGGGACAGCAAAAGGAAAATGCAAAAGCAATATTCCCTTTATTTATGTTTTTATTTATTTATTTTAGCTGTGTGCAAATATCTTATTTTTAAAGTGCACTTTTAAAACTGAGATAATATTGAGTTATATTCATGCGTACAAAATTTTCTTTAAATGTAATATGTGCTCTGAACGTACATGAATTGCCACAGGTATCTACATTCTATTTTATGTTCCATATTCTGCAGAACTGTATTCATGAGTTTGGTGGAGACTCATAGGCTCTCCCCTCCCGCGTCCTAATTTTGTTGGTGCGTGCAGGTGCAAATAGGCCCTGTACTTACCATCATGTGGTAGGAAGCAAACCAAGGCTAAGTAAACATATATAAATACAATGGAAGTGGAATTGGAAGTCAGGAGACATTTATCCCAAGAAATGCTTCTATGCAGGAAGGTGCCAGCCTTTGAAAAATATGACCGGAGGTAACTATTTGGAATCACCATATTGGGTTTACCTTGATGTGGCATGGTGGCAATTTTATCATCATAATTTCAAATCCCCTGTTTTCGAAAATACGTGCACATGCATTGATACTAGATTAATTATGAAACAGGGAACCAGGGAATGCCCAATGTTCAATCCCCTCTCTTTTCTTTACTGGTAGGTGGTAATGACAGGGCTGCCTTGCGCTCACTGGTGCTGATCTCTGCACCTCATGCCAAATGTTTACCCAGAGCCTGAAAGGAAGTCACTTTAAATGACCACTAAGGAATCAGAGGCACTTCAATTTTATGGCACTTCACCACAGGACTGGCCGAAAGATTTTCACTTTTAAAAAGCCAAACACTATATTAATTAAAAATCCCAAAACATCATAGCAATATTGATAATCTAAACATTATATCAATTATTAATATCATACAACAGGAAACAATGCAATGGAAACACATCAACCTAACCTTTCTGGGAAAAATTTTATTGATAATCTTTGGAAGTCTAAAACTAAAAAACGGTCAACTGCACAAACATACCATGTATGGTAAGAATAGTTCTAAATATAGAAAATACAGAAACATTTCTACTGAAATGGGCATCTACCACGTTACAAATACCCATAACAGACATTATAAAATTTCACGCACAAATAATAAAGCTATTACTGGTCAGCAGATATCAAAAAATGGCTTTACAATTACTTCACAACTCATGTCTGACACCTGAAAAATGCTTCAAAATGGGATCCCTCCCCTCCAACAAATTTATTTGATGGCAAGCTCCCAATGCAAACATTTTACACACATTGTGGTTGTGCCCCAAAATACAGATCCTCTGGCTGGAAGTAACCTCCTATTGGATGCAAATGGCTAACAAACCAATTTAACTAACTATGGACTGGGCATTATTCAGTAATGTATCATCCTACCCACAACTAAATAAGGCAGAAAAACACCTGTCAGGATGATTGTCGTCAGCGTCCCACAAAGCCATACTACATCAATGTCTCTTCTCTTTTTGACTCTAACTGTCTGACTACCTTCCTTTCTAAATGTATTTCTTCAGTATGTTACAATTATATACACAAATACAGTATATCCCTATGTATGTTCTAGATGTGTTACTTCATCAAAATTTTAATATTGTTGTTCTTGCTCTTTCTGAATTTCACTGACTCAACGACTAATACTAAACATGAAAAGTAACAGCTCAAGTGGTGGACACATAGTCATGTACCCAGAACTAATGGGAAAATGGAAGCTCCATATAGATAAATAAACATAGAGAAGACATAATAAAGTTTTATCGCATACAAGAGGAGTTTTTTTTAACAGTGGTAGTCTACATATTCAGTATTAGACATTTTTTGTATTAACTCCTACAGATCTGCTGAATAATGGGGGGCACCTCTCCTGCAGACCAAATGTCACAGTACAAGATTTGCTCACGGACCTTAGACAGAGCTCACTTAGCACAGGGGGTAGCCCCAAGGAAAAGAATACCAATTAGTTGCCTCACCTTACAGCAGAGTTCTGCTTCTGGGATAGAAAAAAATGTGCTGACCAGAAAAATATATAGAAATACAAATTCTTCTTTCAGACGACTGCAGGGAAGCCATGAGCTTTAGGCTAGGCTTCCACACTGGAACAAAACTGTAATTATTTTTCTGCTGCATCACCTGTAAGCGAGGCAAGGAAATAATTATCCAGAACTTATCATTACACAGTCTTTATTTATGATTTGGAATGCAACCATATTTAGGACCATATTCCAAAGATAGAAATAGACATGAAGAAATAGAGATATACAGATAAATAGATTTACAGATAGATAGATGATAGATAGATAGATAGATAGATAGATAGATAGATAGATAGATAGATAGATAGATAGATAGATAGATAGATAGATAGATAGACTACTCCCATGTCACATCTGCCGATACACAGATATTGTACATACAGTATATAGACAGATTAGTAGATGAATAGAAAGACAGAATTAGCTTTTGGATGATTTATCTCCCAGAAATGACAGAACCCTTATTTTTATTAACTGAAGGATAATTTTGCATTTTTAGATAAATAGATTAGATTGGTAAATTATTACATTAGATAGGCAGACAAAAAGCGAGATGATACACAAACAAAACTATGATTTCTTTCATTCTAAGTGACCTTTACACAGGTTTAAGCTATGACCATGCCATGACGACAACAGCCCCAGAGTGAAGTGAGGCATATAATGGAAGGAATCAGTTGCTGCTGGCTGTCTGGTTGGTAGAGTAATAATGTATATGCTGAGCAACTAATGCGAATCCAGCCTTTTACTTAATATCTCCATCTTATGGTTCCATTAAAAGGCTGTATAAATAATACAATGGGCCCAAGTCAATTACATTGAAGCAATTATCATAAAAATGACTTCCAAAACCACCTGATTAAATTGATAGAATATCTCAGAGTTATTAATTATAACAATGTGAATGTATATTTAACATTCCCTTCAAACACAGACGCAATATTATAACTTTGTTCCTTTCTCCCCTCCAGGCAAGTCACTTTGCTCATCAAAACAGTCTTGATTTTACTGGAACATTATAATGGCAATAATTAGGTTATAGTACAAGGAATAACGATCTTCCTGTAGACATCTCTGGGCCAGTTTCCTAACAAAATATAATACAGAATTATATTTATATATGTAATACTATATTAACCCAAAGTCATATATATAAATATCTCCTGTACCTTTAATTTTTAGGTTAAGGTGTAAAGTTTGTCTAATAAGTCATTGCTTTACCTGATCATTAAACTTTGGTTTGAGGAATGGAAATTGATCTCCAAGTTGGGTAGGGTGGACCTTCATAATCATCTAATAACCATCCACTATTCAGTGTCTTCTTACAACAAATAATTCTTATTAAAAGAGTTAACTAGCAACTTAAAACAATCACCGTAGTGCAGTTAAGGTGTCCAGTGCTAGGAACAAAAATAGTTAAAGGATTCTGGTGGTGTCTGTATGAACAGAAAAACCGAGGGTGCACAAAGCAGGCCAGGTGCCTAAAGGAAGAACATCTTGTTACAATTCAGCACTATCCGGTCTGCTTTCTTCTTGATCCTCATCAAGTCATTAGTATGAACTAGCTGCCCTGCTGGTCCATTGTGTCTCTTGGTTTCCTTCTGGAGGTCAAGGTGAAATATTGTTTTTAAAATCATACCCACAATTCCCCAAAAAACGAATAATCCAGTATCAGACGGATTAAAAATAAGCTCTCTTACTAATGATAAGTAGGACCCTCTAAGTCTGAGCATCAGGAGAACAGGCAATGCATTTACAAAATTAGCACTCGGCTTGAGGTGTTTATACAGATAGAGATAATGAATTAATAATTTGTCAATTCCTTTTAAGCCAGTGATTACAGCTTTTGTTGTGTGAAGTGCATTTGTTTTACCCTTCATTTCCTTGAATTGAGCAGCCAGCCTTTTTAATAAGAGAAATATTATTCATTCTTCACAGGAAAAAACTTTTTATATGCTTTATCATTTATGCAAGGATTTTTTTCATTTTCATTTTTTTTTTTCAAATTGTGTCCCATGGTTTGTTGCATCCTCTGGAAGATATTCATCCAATTAGCACCTTTGTGTTTCCATGTAATTTACAAATCCAACTGAGTATTCTATTGATTGCTCCTGGCACAAACTTTAGAAGCTCTCCAGTTTCTAGAAAAGCTGAGAAAACTTAGCTGGAAACATGATTGCTTTCAAAATAAGTCTCCATGAGGCCTGATGGCGGAATTAGCATAAAGATATTAGAAAATTAAACAAATTAGAGCTTCAAAAAATGATCATAAAAACATTAGCAGAAATAAGTGATACAGTTATTTTGTTTTCTGTAATGTAATCAAGACATTGGGGCATTTCCTGTACCTTCAAAATCTGTGCGAAGGGGACATTTTTTAATATCCCATATAAACATGTCCGTGTATATTCTTACCCCTGGCATACAATGTAATAAGTATAATTATTTAGTCCATGTGGTTTTATGTTGAAAAAAAAAATGAATTTGCAAACAAGCAAGAGAAATATGAATACAGAATTGAACTCTGAATACAACTCCTGTATAATGAGGGATAACATACCCCACAACAGTAAATTATAAGGATACTAGAAGTCACTGAGAGGTTCTGTGACCATATAAAGACACAAGGCACAAGGTTACGTTCTACAGGGAGTTCTGAGTATCACTTGTGTATTATAAGGGATAATAAACCCCTACTGTAAATGAAAAGGAAACAGGATCGGACTGGGCCAGCAGGCCACCAGGAAAATAAGGATATAAGGATATAATTTACAAGTTATTCATAGCTTTTGTGTATTATATAGTGAATAAAGTACCCCCTCTTGTAAAATATAAGGATAATATAAGTAACCGAGGAATTTCATGACCATATAAAAACACGAGGCCAAAGGCAGAGTGTTTTTATTTAGGTCATGGAACTCCAAGATAACTTCTAATATCCTCATATTTTGCAACTGGGGGTACTTTATTTATTATAATACACACATTTCAGTGAGTCATGTGACAGAAATGACCGTTTATAACTGATGACATCAGAACTCACCGTTTATAAGCATATAATTTACAAGATATTCATAGCTTTTGTGTATTATATCCTTATAATCTACAGTCTGGTCATTTCCCTATGGGACCAGACTGTAAATTATATCCTTATAAACGGCGCGTTCTTCCGTCAGAACGCGCCGTTTATATGCTTAAAGAGACAGCACTTGCAGCTGCTGCTCTCTCCCCTACCCTTGTTTCCCACCATTTTGGCTTTCAAGCGCAACATTTCTTTGCTTCCCCCACCTGACACGATCCACCTGTTTCACTCCCTCACATGTAACTGCTTATTTCTCCTTCCTGTCACGTCTCACGTCTTCCTCTCATGACTCCTGCAGTTGCCTCCCTGCCGGTGTTGCTCCCTTACTCACGTGATTCCTCTCCATGCTCGCTCCCTCCTCCCATCCATCAAATCTCGGCTCCCCCTCCTGTCCACTATCGCAAGATTTGCTGCCCCCTCCCATTCAAAATCTCAAATTTCGCTCCCAGCTCTGTGTCGCTCCCTCCTCCTTCCCTGGCCTCCTCCCCCATCTCTAATGCAGTTGAATGACCACGCAGAGCAGGGTCCTGCAAAAGAATCTGAACAAGCAAAAGAAATACAGGTACTAAAAGGGATACAGGGAAAGAAAAAAAAACAACAAGGAGGGACAACAGCAAAAAAAGTATTGCATTTTGTAAAAAGCAAAGACTGGAAGTAAAAACTGAACTGAACTCAGAAACTGTAGATTATAATGGATAATGTACCCCCTACTTAAAATTTATAGAGATATTATTAGCACCTCGGAGTTATGTGACCTGTATAAAAGCACTCGGCCTGCGGCCTCGTGCTTTTATATGGTCACATAACTCCTCAGTGACTTATAATATCTTTATAAATTACAGTAGGGGGTACATTATCCACTATATAATACACAAAAGCTATGAATAACTTGTAAATTATATGCTTATAAACGGTGAGTTCTGATGTCATCAGTTATAAACGGTCATTTCTGTCACATGACTCACTGAAATGTGTGTATTATAATAAATAAAGTACCCCCAGTTGCAAAATATGAGGATATTAGAAGTTACCTTGGAGTTCCATGACCTAAATAAAAACACTCGGCCTTTGGCCTCGTGTTTTTATATGGTCATGAAATTCCTCGGTTACTTATATTATCCGTATATTTTACAAGAGGGGGTACTTTATTCACTATATAATCTACAGTCATTTTCCTATGGAACCAAACTGTAAATTATATCCTTATAAACTACACGTTCCGACGTCAGTACAGTGCCGTTTATAAGTAGGGATGGGTGAATTTTTTCACCTTGTTTCGCCGCAAAAATGACTCGGCAAAGTTTTGGCGAAACTAAACGGGACAAATTTGCCCATCCCTATTTATAAGCTAGACACATCCCTTGCCGCGGTTGCTCTCTACCTTCACTCTGTGTCCGGTGCGTCCCGCTCAACTTTTTCTTAACACAACTCACAGCTATGGCCTGTTTAAATCAGTGTCAGGTCCCGCTCTATCTAGCTCCCACCTCTGCTCCCTCCGGATCCCGTAACATGATACTTCTTTGGTCTCCCTCCCCTTCACAAAGTGCCTCTCTGTCTCATTCTGCCTCCCGTTCACTCACCGTTTTAACTTTCACTGCATGCTCCTCCGTGTCTGCTCCTTTAGCTCTCGCACCAGGATGCCATTCGTCTCCCTCAACGCTCACACTGTCAATCTCTGGTTTCGCTCCGCCTTCAGCCACCACTCTCTGTTCCTGGATTCTGTCATCTTACTTTATTCACCTTCACCCCCAGCCCCTCAGCTTTCTTTAACCTGCTACTGATGACGTCACTCAATGCAGGCAACAAGGCAAAATGAAAATAGCAGATGGAATTCAAAAAAGTACTGTCAGGGGGCCTATCGGCTCCCAGCGGGAGCGTCAGGACAAAGGAGGAAGCCTTTTAGTCATCAAAGTTCAGGTTCAAGGTACAGACAAGGGTCAGGCAGATTCAAGGTCAAAGTCCAGGCAGGGGTTCAAAGGCAGGCAGAAAGGATCAGAATCAGAGTCCAGGCAGGGGTTCAAAGTCCAGAATATAATAATAATAAGCACCCAGGAACGCTAGATAACAATTCCTATACTTGGGCAAGGATCTGTTTAAACTAGGCGCACTATTATTACAAATTTGGCGCCACTTTGGCGCAGGTGTTGTGACGCTGCGCCCTGACGCTGCTCCCTGACGCTGCACCCTGACGTCATTGTGCCGGCGCTGCTACCCACCTGACGTCATTGCTACGGCGCCGCTACCCACCTGGCGGCCATGAGCGCCGCCATTTGGGAGCGACACTGAAGGGAGAAGATGCGCCGCCCGGAGCTGCGGGCGGCGCTCGTGACAGGTACTTATCCCCAAAAAAGTAACTACAGGGAAAAAATTAAATCAGAAGGGCGGAGGGGGTATGGTAAAATGAAACAATCTCAAATGTGTAATTTTGTAACACATAAAGCAATGCCAACACATACACAGCCACTGTAAGACACTGTACATGAAAACTATAGATTATAATGCATAATGTACCCCCTACTTAAATTTATAAAGATATCAGTAGTCATCTTGGAGTTATGTCACCTGTATAAAAGCACTCGGCCTGCGGCCTCATGCTTTTATATGGTCACATAACTCATTGTTGACTAATAATATCTTTATAAATTACAGTAGGGGATACATTATCCACTATATATTTGACGCGTTATTCATGGCTCTTGTGGATTATTGTTCTATGTAACCCGATATGGCGCATTTAGTGATTTTACTAGACTGTAAAAGAGAACTGTGTTTTGAACATTTTAACACTTTCTCCACTTATGCTGTTGGCAAATGCCGTCACCAGAGAATCTAATATTGGGGTCATATTTTAATAACCGGGTGTGTTGACAGATATTTAATCACCATGCACCTGCTTTAATCATACAGCTTGAGATTTATCTGATCCATCTTGACAAATCAGTATGTAAAATGTCTAAGTAACACTTACTAATAATATTATGTGTTCCTTAAGTTGAGTGCAAAGCCAATGATCTGTACATCCTTCTTCATTATTTCAAATGACAGTTTCCAGAAAACATTATGTTTACCCGCAAGCATTTAATCATAGTTCCCTCCGTTTTGACAGATGATAAGCTTGAAATATAGTTAATACTCTGTAAATTACATTATAAATACAAGCACTGCAGAGATTCCCCATTTGCTAAAAACCCTTTTAGCCCAACAACTTAGCAGTCAATAACAGCAAACTTTGTTGTAGAAAAATCACTCAGCTGTACTATAAGAGGGACAGGTCCATATATTTAAAGCAACCGTTCAGTGTAAACCTGAAATGGGTAAACAGGCTGTGCAAAATAAGTTATGTTTTAATATAGATAGCCAAAAATCTACAAAGGCTGGAGTGAAAGGTTGTCTAACTTAATAGCTAGAACACATTCTCTGCAGATTTTTTCCTCCTTTTCTGCATTTTACATCATATTTTGTGGTCCTGCCAATACAGATATGGGACCTGTTATCCAGAATGCTAGGGATCTGGGGGTTTTTTTTCGGATAATGGAACTTTCTGTAATTTGGATCTTCATACCTCAAGTGTAGTAGAAAATTATGTGGACATTAAATAAATCCAATAGGCTGGGTTTGCTTCCAATAAGGATTAATTATATCTTAATTTGGATCAAGTACAAGGCACTGTTTTATTTTTGCAGAGAAAAAGGAAATCATTTTAAAAAATCTGGATTATTTGGATAAAATGGAGTACATGGGAGATGGTCGTTCCATAATTTAGAGCTTTCTGGATAATGGGTTTTCAGTTAACGGATCCCATACCTGTGCATAATGCATAATACATTTCCTTGAATTTACACTTCCTAGATTTTACAACATTTTTTCTGGTCCCTGAAACCTACTGTATCTAATGGAGGCTTTACTGTATTGAACATTTTCTTACAATAAGATTTGATTTTAATTATGCAGATTTTTATATTTGGTTTTAGTATACCTTTAAAGCATTTTTGATCAATCCCTTACTGGGCCAGGTTGTATCTGAGCCCAAGGTAATACTACTTGATCCTTCATTGTGTTCATTCACCAAACCTACCCCTACCTGTTGCTGCTGGCATACTTGCAAATTCACTCTCCCCTTTCTGGTCACTCTCCTAATCGTGTCTTAGGCTGCCTCTGGTGCGTAACCCTAGTTCTGGCCCTGCTAAGGATAAGTGAGACTCATTGTATGTTATATTACATGTCCCACTAATAGTAAAAATATATGCTAGGGGTAATTTACAACTATAATTATGGTCATGCAAAAATGAGTGCCACTTGTGCAACTTGGCGCTGGAACGTCACAGGTAGAATTAAAAAAATATTTGGTGCAACTGCATCCAAATTAAAGTGAAGTGAACATGCAGTTGCAACTATTTTGACTAATCAGACGCAGTTGCACCGGAGGCATGCAAGAATCAAATGCAGTACAATTGTGTCTGATTCAATGCCTGCACTGAGTATGCATTAAGTGTGCAATTTACTTGTTGGGGTAAGTGAATCCACCCTTTAATTTCCCTACCAAAAGTGTTCATTTATACATAACTCCTAACGGTGCACAATTCTTTCCTGTTATTTTATTGAGTGTTTGCATTACTGGTATGTATGGAATGATTTACTGATGTAAATCTGGAAGAAATGTCATTGAGAACTGTGATGTGAAAATAATGCACAGCGCATCAGTTTTTTCAATGTAAAATATAGGGCATGCCAATTGTATAAGGCAAAACGCTTGAGAAAGCAGAGCAAGCTATTGTCAGCATTTATACAGATTGTATTATGGTGACAAGGAAAGCATGACAAGCTGTATAAGGCCATGATTAAAGTAGCACTCTACCCTCCCCATATTTAACAAACCATCCTTTATTCTACATTTGATTTGTTTACTTTCAATGTACCCACTTAGGGTTTTATTCTAGCAGATATGTAAAGCTTTGATCCATTGCTCTGCCATAAGGCTTCTGTATGAATCTTTTCACAGTATCCATAATACTATGAATTAAATTTCCCTTATATTGTGTAAACTAATACTCATCGTTGAACCCTTTCTGCCTTTCCTACTAAAAGTAGAAAGGTGTCTCTTATTTATTTATTTTTTTTTATTATAGAAAAACTTGGTTTCACCGAAACAAGCAACTCAATGACAAAAGCATTGAAAGAATTCTTAAAGGGATACTATCAAGGGAAAACATGTTTTTTTTCAAAATGCATAAGTTATTAGTGCTGTTCCAGCTCTTTTTATAATTTTGAAATCCGACATGGGGCTAGCCATATTGTTAGTTTCCCAGGTGCCCCCAGTCATGTGACTCCCTTCTGCCCCCCCCCCAGCATCCCATCAGCAGAACAATGGTAAGGCAACCAGATAACAGCTCCCTGGTAGATATAAGAACAGCACTCAATAGTAAAATTAAATGTCCCACTGCAACACCTTTAGTTACATTGAGTAGGAGAAACAATAGCATGCCTGAAAGTAGTCCCATCCTAAAGTGCTGGCTCTTTCTGAAAGCACATGATCAGACAAAATGACCTGAGGTGGCTGCCTACACACCAATATTACTAAAAAATATTAACCAAAAAATACACTTGGGTATGGAATGAAATGTTACATGATACAAGCAAATTCACTAAGATTCGTAGTTGCGCCAGGCGTAACTTCGCCGCAGTTCGCCGCACTTCACCACACTTCGCCAGGCGTAGTTTCTCTAGCGCGCCACAAATTCACTAAAATGCGAAGTCGTACTCAGGGGTAGCATAAGTTTGCGAAGTTGCACTAGCGTTGATTCGCTAAGCGAAGCGAAGTTATGCTAGCGATGGTTAATTTGCATACGGCGCCAAATTCAAATTTCAATGGAGGAATACGTAGCAGCACTACAAATGCCTGGGAAACCTTGAAAACATCAAATAAAATTTTTATTTTGCCCTACACATGTGCCCACTGTATAGTTAAGTTGCCATGAGTTAGGAAATGTAGGGGGAAGGAGGGGGAGTCCCAAAAAAATGTTGGATCTTTTTCAGCCTATCACCCATAATGTAGAAAACACGCCAGCGTTTTTTGGGACTTAGAAAAAATTTGAACTTTTTTTGAAGCAATCCCTATCTACTCTATTGCGCTTCGCCTAGTCTGAGGTGGCGAAGGAAGTCTAGTGTAAAAGGTAGAGTTCAGTACAATGTGCGCGTTAGTGAATTTGCGTAGTTACGTCCATTGCGCATATTCGCCAGGCGTAAGGGTGCGAAGTAACACTAGCGAATGTACGCCAGCGTTTGTTAGTGAATTTGCGAAGTAATGAAAATGACCAATGCTAGCGAATTGACGCTAGCGTTAGGTGCTTCGGCGCTTAGTGAATTTGCCCCTTAGAGTGAATTATTTGCAATGTAAACTGTGTAATTTAGAAATAAAACCAAACCATAAAAACCATGACAGAATCCCTTTATAGAAAAAATATACACCCCAACCTTTTCTATATGAGCGTATTCACCTGGATAGTTGTTAGCTGGTATATTTGCCCTTTTTTCAGAAAAAATAATCATGTATCTTATTCCCCAGCTTTCATCAAAAGCATTCAATCAAAAGAATATGCTTAGGGAAGGATAGCAAAAAGCACTATTTTTGTGCTTTTTGTTGTCCTTCCCAAACCATATTCTTCATATTCAGTTGGCTTTATGTACGAAATGCCAAAATATATAGGTTTTTTACATAGACATACCTGATTCCACAGTTTGAAAAAAACCCTGATACTCTGCCAGAAGCCACAGGGACAATTTTCCCACTCCCCTTATGTTTACGAGTAACTAAACCCCAATGTTCCCTTGTACAGTGATTAATTCTGTGACTTGAAGTCCCTTTGCTTTCTATTCTGAGTGGTGCATAGATTCTCTGGAAAGCAGAGGCACTTGGAGTTCCAGACTCCATCATTACTTTTAATTTTTGATCTTGTTAGACCTCATCACAGCAAGATATTTGAGAGGTAAAATCTAATTTTGGTATGAAGGCAGTACTATGTGTGCAGCATGAGGCACGTAAACACCTTCTGTTTTCAGAAGGCTTTAATCTACAGGGCAGATTTATCAATGGACGAGGTGAATTTTCTAATGAAAAAAATTCAAATTTTGAGCTAATTTTTGTGTACTTCGACTAGGGAATAGTCCAAATTCGATTTGAATTTGAAAAGAATTAGAAAATTCAAATATCAAAATTTATCATGTACTGTCTCTTTAAAAATTCGACTTCAACCATTCGCCATGTAAAACCTGCCGAATTGCTGTTTTAGCTTATGGGGACCTCCTAGAACCTATTTGGAGTCAATTGGTGGACAAAGCTTAGATGTACGATTCAAAGCATCATTAGCACTTCCCTTTTTATACCCATATCAACTAGTGGTCATCACCCATAATTACATATATTTAAATTTAAACATCCATATCTCAGGGTTCATATATAGTTTATACACATCACTATAATGATCACCAACAGATGTGATTTCATATATTTCATCATAGTATATCACCAACAGATGTGATTTCATATATTTCATCATAGTATATCATAAGACACAGATACTTATACAAACATCTATTCTTTTGTTCCTGTATGGTCAATGAGATGATGTTTTCTAGGAGATTAAGAGTATAACACGATGTTTAAATTTAAATATATGTAATTATGGGTGATGACCACTAGTTGATATGGGTATAAAAAGGGAAGTGCTAATGATGCTTTGTTAGCTTGAAAAAGGACCTTGTGTGTCCGAAACGTCGATATGCTGAACCTGGAATAAAGGCGGTTTTATTATTTATTTGGAGTGCTGCAATTTTTGTATATCTGCAGTTGAAGGTATGTGGAGGTGAACACATTCCATTGCAGGCACCCTATGAAGGAAAAATCTTTGAATGTGTCAAGTGTGCTGGATAATTGATGTGATTGCATATTACTACTGATGGGTGCCATGATAAACATTAAAAAGAACACTAGTGGACAGCACAACACCCTTTCTAAATGCCCTTCTAAGGTTAAGATACTAGAGATGCTAATATTTTACATTTTCTATATAAAGGTATAGTTGTTGCTACTATTATACATTAGTTGTTTCTACTATTAGTAGTAGTATTATTACTACTACAGTATGTATTATTTTCCCTAGTGGAATTCCCCTGAGGTGTAATTCCTCAGTGCTCACTAGGTGAAGGCACTGCACTAAAAATCCCAGTTCCCAGTATCTTTCATGCAAAGAGGTCCAGGTCTACCTGATTTGTCATATATTGCACCATAGTAAAAAAGAGTGTACCAACAAAGAGTTACACGTGGTTGCTACTTGCTCCATTGTGAGAAGCAGTTGCTTTTTGTTCAGTTGGCACAGCATTAAACACCTTTAGGCATGACATGTCCTGTACTTATCAGTGATTCGGCGAAGAATTTGCGTAACGCCACAATTCCGATGCCAGTGACAATTCAGATGCTGGTGACAATTCTGAAGCACATTAAAGTCAATGGTCGCCTATTAATTGTTGCCAGCGTCGGAATTGTCACCGGTGATAAAATATTGGCAAATTTTAGCTGCAATTTTCGTGAATTTATTCGCCGGCATAATGCGGAAATGCGCAGTGAATTCACACCTGGCAATCACTAGTACTCATTGATAAGGCTGCCACTTACCAGGCACTCACTTGCAATGTAGCAATTTCAAATTCAAAGTCACAAACCACAAACCACAAAATGATAAAGAGAACAAGTATAGTTCATAGTTCATAAGATAGGTGCTATGGTAGTTTGTTTTGTGCATCATTTTAATGAGTGCATGAGCCTTCGGTAATGGTTTTAAATGAACTTTAATATTTTCGGTTTCTTAAAGAAAACCCATGATGTAGATTTGTAAATAGCCCCAAGCTTATGAAATCCTCCAGATATGCCTGTTCATCTATCAAGAACATAAATCACTTTAAACTGCCTGAAACATAAACTTTATCTGTTTACTATGCTAGTGAAACCACAAAGCATGAATACCCCATTAACATAATCCCTTGCTCGTATTTTTACTTTATATTTGCCTGTAAATGTAATCCCTTGCACCTTGTGAAGTTGATCATAACCATAACCCCCTAGCTCATAATTTTTTCCATTACCCTATCCCTCAGTGATCTTGCAGAGAGTATATTGAACTGTTTTATTTGACTTTATTTCCTGGCATCGATGCAAAGCTGCAGCTGTTGTTGAGGGTTATAGTAGAAATGAACACTTTAATATTGGCTTATGATACAGTAACTTTCCATAGGATAGAGACATATTTCTGTTTTAAAGTCCAAGGAAACTGATATTCCTTAGATTATCCTTTAGGATATCCTCTTATTAGTGGGGAACTGACTTTGACTGCCAACAAACATCTCTTACTGCAAAGGTAACTTAAAAAATAATGTTTAATGCTACAAGTACATTTTATTTTCATCATGTTTTATTTAATCAGATTCATTATTTATTTTTAATAAAGGTTTGATTTTATTGCTGCCCTGGGACAAAAACTATACTGTATCTCCCTCCACTACACATAAGGCAAACATTTAAGACACTGTTTATACTTCTTTACAACAGTACATGCCAGGCTTTCGCTTTATAAATGTTAATACAAAATATTTGGCTTTACGACATACTGGGCAAAGGCAATACTTGATTTCAACATTAAACCCAGAGTTTTATTTAGCAAAAGTCAAAATACACAGGGGTCCATTTACTAAAGCGCGGTAAAAATATGTGCACAAAATATAAACAAATTTGTTGCCAAATATGTTTTCACCAGTTTGCTAACCTGCGGTAAATATATATTTGCGAATTTTCTTGAAAATATGTTTTCGCCATTTTTTTTGCATTCGCTGAAAATAACGCTATGTACACAATAATGCCTGGTTTACTAAATAGCAAAATGTGCAAAATACAAAATTTACGCAACAATATTCGCAAAATTTTACTGCCACCTATGTAGTGGCGTAAAAGTATTTTCTTTGCCAGAAAATTCTCAAGGGGCAGGAAATATCCCATAATACTTTATTTTTTTTTACCCATCATTCTTTGCTGACAGGAGAGAGATCTGTAGCTATTGCTGACAGGATGTAATGCAACAGCAGCAGTTTCAGCTCAGAGGTGTATTATTGGCAGCGGGCATCACAGTCAAGGATTTGTCAGCCTCTACACTTTTTTGGTTTCATTGTGATTGGCTACATTAAACTGTGCATTTCTATGAAGCAAAGAGATTGACTGGTATGATTTCTTGTTCATATGATTCTATTGGCAGAGGGGTTTATAAGATGCAGACATGTTTAATTGGTGTTACTAATGTTGTTGGATGGTATGTATAATCATCAGTCAATAAAGTTTACGAGTTTTGAAGATGCATTTCTGGCCATAAATGTCACAGTAAAAATTGCAATAATAACCGCCATAAAACAAGACTATTTTATAGCATAAATATTCGAAAAAACGTAATTTGTCGCCAGAAAATTCGCAACTTGCTAAAACTACCGCTAATGTAAGCTGGTTCGTTAACGTAGTTACCGCAAGTGATCGCAATGACTTCTGAATGCATCACTGTTTAGTAAACTTCGTCGCTGCGAATATTCTGGTGGAAAAATATTCTCAGCGATAACATGCGGAAACTTAAAGCCAGAGTGTCTCAACTTCAAATCAGGGGAAACAATAGAAT
The DNA here is from genome assembly GCF_017654675.1 of Xenopus laevis. Taxonomy (NCBI): domain Eukaryota; kingdom Metazoa; phylum Chordata; class Amphibia; order Anura; family Pipidae; genus Xenopus; species Xenopus laevis. The sequence goes on along the minus strand of NC_054388.1, from coordinate 56,000,145 downwards.
GTAGTGTCTTCCAAGACCCGCAATCCAGCAACATGTTTTTAATGAGACCCTAATGTAGAAATTATGAAAATCCTTGGAAACCTTGAGCAAATCAGGCAGGAGTTAAACTAGAAAGTAAACTTGAGTTTACTTGATGTGCTTCTCATTCACTTTCCAGAGCTTTTAGGATGGCTACCAAGATCCTTTGATGACTCCTAAGTATAACAACTTGAGACCATCACCAGCCATAGAAGTAACTGAAGACAACAAGAGATTTCCACATAACAAGTCAAAATGGCAGCACTTTAACATATCCAGGCATATTTATTGTGCTGTGTAAATGAAATTTGCATGACATGTGAATGCCAGATTTGACACCTTTACTTTACATTGCTTCCAGCAGAAGTGTAATAAAAATACCTCGTCCTGGTGGTCTAGTGGGGGGACGGCAGGGACGCCTGCCGCCCCCTTGACGGGGACGCCCGTCGCGCTGCGCTGTTCTTCCTGTGCCGGCTCTCTAGTGGGCGCGCGCATGCGCACTTCTGATTTAAAGGCGCATGTGCGCTGACGTAATGACGTCAGCGCGGAAAGGCGCCAAATTCAAAAGTATTAAAGGGGCATTCCCACAGTTGTCATTGCCCGTGATAGGATTTGTTCCTGGTGCTTTAGCTGTTGCTATTCTGTGTGAATCTGTTCCTTATTATCTGTTTTGACCCTTTGCCTGCCTGTTTGACTATTCTGATCTCTGGAACCTGACCCTTGCCTGAAACCGACCTTGACTCTGCTTAATCCTCCTGTTTGACGTTCCGGTTTGACCTCTGCCTGTTATTTGACTCCGATTCTGCCTCAACCCATCTGATTGATCACCTGGTTTTGACCCTTTGCCTTCCTGACGATTCTGTTATCCGCCTGCCTCGATCCAGCCTGTCTGACCATACGCTTGCCTTGTCCTTTTGTACCGTGACCTTCGGCCTAAAGACTTTGCTAAACAGCCGTGCCCCTTTGCCAGCCAGAACATCTCGCCTTGCACCCCTCGTTAAGTCCAGGTGGCACCCAAGTAAGCTGAGGGCTCCTCCCGAAGCCCAACGGTGGTCACACTACTAGTGAAGCCGAGCCGAGACCAGGGTGCTTGGCATTTGTTCTGGTATCGGGTGCCGGCCGTGACAAGAAGTCACTCTAAAAAAAATGTGTAAAAAAAAATGTTTTTTTAATATGCCAAAGCCTGGTGATGTGTGGTGTGTTATCCTGCTGTTGTTTGCACAGCATAATTATTATAATTAATATGCCCCTAAGGCAGGTTGTTAGATTTTACATGTATAAGTGTTTCTGCCTCCAATTTTGCATATCTGTGCAACATTTTAATGATATGGTCAAATATCCATGTGAACTAAACCATATATATTTTTTCATCTTGCACTTTGTCCAGTTACAGTATGTCAATGGATCTTTTTATGTATTAGAAGTTACTGATTACAGATGCAATCATATCGCAAGGGACTATGATAAGGTAAAGATAGGGAAGAAACTGGTCTGGAATCACTGTGTACATATATAAGGTGAAGCTGGAGCAGCAACTGATCTGTGTATTTGCTATCTTACAGTCACTATGGGCAGAAGGTTGAAAAATGTAATTGAATTTAAGTGTGTAGGGTAAAATGATTTATATATAATTGAAGAACATTATCATTCTTTGCTAGAGGAAATCTCCCCTCAGTGCTCCTGGGCTAGTAGCAAACTGCAAGAATTAATTGTTCCAACTTTTTTCCTCAATGGTTAACAGCAACTGATCTTCAAAGGTCATCAGCATTATTCCTTTTGGAAGTGCACTTGGTGGATGCAATTCATTTCCAGGAGTACTTTTCATAGATATTCTGACCTTTGATGTTCTGACCTGGTATTGCTGCTAGGGATTCTGTAATATTGAGCTGTTTACATCTTATTGGATTCTATAGTTTTTTAATTGAACACAATAAGGAATTCATAGAGAATAAAGTTGAAAATGAAGTCCTGTCAACAAAAGTTTGAAAAACAGAATGGTAACAGCTAAGTTGCCATACACTTTAAAGTAGAAACACCAAATCCATCACACAAGCAAAGATTGGGAATGTTAAAATATTATATTTTTGTTATTTTGTTATTACTTTTGGTGTATATTATTGGAAACTGACTTGAAATCACATTTTAAACATATAAAAAACTATGTTATACAGGTATGGTATTGATGATCTGGTAACCCTTTATCCAGAAAGTTCAAATTTATGGAAAGGCTGTCTTCCATAGACTCCATTACAATCAAATAATCCAATTATTAAAAAAATGATTTCTTTATCTCTGTAATAATAAAACAGTACCTTGTACAAACAAAGGTATTATTAAATCTAATTGGAAGCAAACCCAGCTTATAGGGTAAATTAAATTATTAAATGATTTTCTAGTAGACTTAAGGTAAGAAGATCCAAATTACAGAAAGAACCATCATATGGAATCCCAGAGGTTCCCGAGATTTCTGGATAAGAGGTCCCATACCTGTAGTAGAAACGATGGAACCCACGGATTACAAACTGAGTACAGTTAATTTAATGCAATTGGTGCTTCTTATCTAAATGAAATGTATCTGTCCACCATTTTTCACATGATCTTATATTATAACATGAATAGGTTAATAGTGCTGTGCATTCCCCTTGTAAGCAGGGAATGTTGAACCAAAGAAAAACCTTTATAGTTAGATATAAGTGTTAAAAGGCATATTGAATTTAAACTATTAGGGTAGACTTTTAAGGTTGGGGTTGTTTTCTCTGAAGAAAAACTGCTTGCAAAGGAACATTGTAAATATAAATGAACCAGAGGCCACCAATAAATAAATTAACAGAACTTTTGTGTAAAGCAGTGAGGGCATGGAATGCTCTACCACATGATGTAGTCGTGGCAGATTGACTGATGTATTTAAGAGTGGCTTGGATGATATCTTGAACAAGCATAATATCCAAGGTTGTTGTGAAGATTTACAGTTAATATGGGTATGTTTAGATATGGATTATACTATATATGTTAGTGTATACCAGGGCCAGGCCAAGGGGTAGGCAGAGCAGGCACGTGTCTAGGGCACAAAGCTGCAGGGGGCACCAGGCACGTACCTCCTCTGTCGCCTACCCCCAGTCCGGTCCTCTCTCTGTCTGACTCGCTGTGTTTTTTGCATTTTTTCCGCTAGTGCGAAGTGACAGTACTATATTTCTAGTTTTGTTTTAATGCTACTATTTCATTAAATGGATATACTAACAGACTACTATACCTTAAACTTCCTATCTGGTTCATGCTGTTCTTGGATTAGAAGTGTTTACACAACATTGAAATTCCCTGCTGTGATTGTTTTACTCCCTAATGGGCTGCAAATTGGTCTGAAGTACTGTAAGCATTTCTTGGGTTTAGTAATTCCTACAAGGTAACTTCAAACACAAAACTCCAAGATCTTAAAATTGCTCACCTCATGCTCCCCTCAACTTATTTAAACATGCTGTACACATTAGAGCTTTGTCCCTCCATGACATCCCTAGAAAATCATATAGTGAGAAAGAGGTGACTTTACCAGGGATTTACACCAAAACGTATTGCAAATTAAATTTTAGCTGTAAATTTCAAGTATATGTGGCTTTATCTCTGGTTTCCTAATAACAATAATAAAGGTTTCTCAAGGTGTTTTCCAACATTTAATAGACTTTTTACTATGGCTCACTCTTTCATCATCTTTTATCTATGTACTAATATTACATTTTTATCAATTGGCCTCTTCATGTTGATGCTCTATAATGTGCTCATTGATGGAAGTACCTCTTAACCACATGCTGTTCCATGAAACCTATTTCTTTCTTCAGCTTGAAGCAAATGTCATTTAAATCAAAGGACACAGTTATGAAGGTGAGTAAAAATGGCTTTGAAGTATTACCATGTTAAAGTCATGGTAATCATGTGGATTTACAAAGCTTTGTAAAGATTTAACTGTAAAATTCTGGAGTAAGTAAGTAAAAAGTGTTGCTTTAAAAAAAACAACATAGGTGCTTAGTTATTATGCTGTGTAAAACTAAATTCGCTGCAAAAAAAATGTAAAAAGCTGTCCAAAATAAATGGCAAATTTATCAAGGTGTGTGTAATGCGAATGCCAGATTTGCCAACATTATTTTATACTGCTTCAATCTAAGGGGCAGATATGTGGTGTAAAAAAACAGAGGAACATCGCTAGGAATCAATGTGCAAATATTGCATAATTTCGAACACTCTTTTTCTTTTAACTTCCACCAGAACTCCCTTACAAAGGTCTGAAGCAGTATAAAAAAATGGCAGAAAATGTCAGCATAATAAATAGACCCCTCAGAAAAAAATTGTAAAGAAATGCACATACAGTTGTTTTTTACAAGGTGAATACTGATGGGCGAATTTATTCGCCAGGCAAGAATTCACAATGAATTTCCACGTTTTGCTGCCGGCAAATAAATTTGTGAATTTGCCGCAATAATTCGCTAGTGACAATTTAGGCGCCGGTGACGATTAATGGACGCCCATTGACTTTAATGGGTGTTAAATGTCGCTGGCATCTAAGTTGTCGCCAGCGTCAAAATTCTTGTTTCGTGACGAAGTGCAATGGGACAAAGTTGCCCATCGCTAAAGGTGAAGCCTGGCATGTGGTGAATTATTCCACTGTTTTTTACACAGCATAATAAATAATAGCCCTAAAATGTAGCTGCAGAGTGTAGCCAGCTTGAAAAAACAAAGTAGAAACCAACTTCATTTTTAATAAATTAAATACAAATAAACTAAAAACATTTCAATAAATGTAATAACTGTGAATCAATTGTGAATGCTCAGTGTTGGAGAGGTTTTGTTCTACTTTGTTCTAATTATTATTATTATTTAAAAGTTCTTAAAGGGATACTGTCATTTCTATGAAACAAAGCCACTACTCTGTTGATGTAAGGACAGGTATTTCTTGTGATTGCAAACATGTGGCAAAAACTGTGGCAAACGTTTGGAGAGACAATATAAGTTGCCATAAGAAAAAATGGCCATTGTCTTCAATGCATTTGGACAAAATGTCACAGAGACAAAAACGTTACCACAAGAAAAAAATTGCGTGAGAAAAAAAGTTGTGCGAGTAAAAAATTGTCGCATGTAAAAAGAGTGTTTTGAAAATTTTTAAGCAGTTTCCCCAAATTTTCGACTACGAAAAACTACAGAAAAAATTGTTAAACACTGAAAAATTTAAGAAACTTTTTTGTTGTGAATCTTTTGTCAAGCAGCAATATTTTTTTGTTGCACAACATTTTTGTAGCAAACTAAATTAGAGTATATGGGAGTTTGTTTGTGTCACATTTTTTACTGCTTTTGGGCTACCAATAAAACTTACTTTTCCCTTACTTTCAAATCTTGTTGGCTGTGTTGAGCAAATCTGGCATGTTTTGCTTTGTGTCAGAATTCCAAAATTGGCCTTAAAATTTGCTGAATTCAATTTGAGTCAATGTGAAGGCAAAATCAAATGCATTTATACTGCTACACACTGTCCCTACATTGTTAGAATTCCTCATATCCACTATTAGGGATGGGCGAATTTTTTGCTCCTTGTTTCACCACGAAAATGACGCCCATTCAATTTGCGACAAAATTTTTTTGATGCCCATACACTTTAATGGGCGTCTGCGACATTTTGCTAGCGGCAAATTTTTGGCGAAACGGGTCAAATTCACCCAAGCCTATCCACTATGCTTCAAATGCTTTTTCATTCGAAAAAAGAAAGATACTCCCATGCTGCCAGTTTCCTAAAAACAAGTCTTTGAACTGTAGTGGACTGGTAATAGTATCTACTACTAAAGGGGCACATTTACTAACAATCAAATTGCAATTTTCCATGAATCTCAAAAAAATTTGATTTTCCTATATTTCTTAAAGCTCTAAAAATTTTAAATTTACTAACTAAAAAAAAACCACGAAAAACATCAAACCAAGTCGTTGAGGTGCTGTAGAAGTCAATGGGAGCTGCGTTGATCTTATTAGACTGCTTTTAATCAAATCACACTTTTAGAGGTTTACATATTTTGTTTTTGCTGGGAATTGTTGGGCACAAAATTGACTGTGTGGCGATTTTTTTTGTCTCCCCTTTGCAAAAATGTTTGCCCCTGATGAAATCCAGAAAGCATTTGCTTATCAATCATTCTTTCAAATAAATTTGTTAACCTCTACACAAGTGATAATTTAGTACTTTTCTCAAGGATAACAGGCATACAAGAGATATGAGCATTCAGTAAGATGCAACCAAAATGGAATTACGTAGTAGCATGGGCAGAAGTTTCTGCAGTTTAAAAACCTACAGTAACCAAAATAGGCTTTCGACATTCTAGTATTGGACTACTAAAGCTAATTGCTCATTAGTTGTTATTAGTTAAACCAATGTTTAATGTGGTTCCCTTATTAGAAAGGGTTCTCAACAATGGGGATAATTAGTCATATGAGCAAAAAATTGTTCAGTTGTATTGATTAATAGAAAGTTAATACAATGATAACAGATGGTAGTAAGCTAAATAAGAAAAGACATTTTGGAAGACATATGAAAATGGTTTTATTGAATCTGTGAGGAAAGGGATGAGTGGCATAAGGTGTGGCAAGTATGATGGGAGCATGGAAACATAGTGAAATGGAAAAAGGGTCTAGACAGGCAGTGATGTCACCAAGCATAAGTAGGATACTGCAGTGGCAAGAGAGATGATGTAGCAGATATACATATTATTATTAACATGTATTTATATAGCGCCAACATATTGAGGCCCATTTACTTAGCTCGAGTGAAGCAATGAATAAAAAAAACTTCGAATTTAAAATGTTTTTTTTTGGCTACTTCGACCATCGAATGGGCTACTTCGACCTTCGACTACGACTTCAAATCGAACGATTCGAACAAAAAATCGTTGACTATTCGACCATTCGATAGTCGAAGTACTGTCTCTTTAAGAAAAAACTTTGACCCCCTAGTTCGCCACCTAAAAGCTACCAAAGTCAATGTTAGCCTATGGGGAAGGTCCCCATAGGCTTAGGTAGCTTTTTTAGGTTGAAGGAAAATCTTTCGATCGATGGATTAAAATCCTTCAAATCAAACGATTCAAAGGATTTAATCGTTTGATCGAAGAAATATCTCTAAATCCTTCGCCTTCGCTATTTAACTTCGACAGTCGAATATCGAGAGTTAATTAACCCTCGATATTCGACCTTCAGTAAATTTGCCCCATTGCGTAGCACTGTGTTGCAACTGTAACACAATAACATATGGAAAAATTGGACAGTAGTGGAGAAAAGATAGTGGGAAACAGTTTTAGGATTAATAAAAGAGGAATGAAATGAAAGTTTAGTTCTTTGTTGTAATAAATATAAAGAATCTTTATTAGGGTTCAAACACTTAGGGGTCTGTTTACTAAAGCGCGGTAAAAATATGCGCACAAAATATAGACAAATTTGTCGCCAAATATGTTTTTGCCAGTTTACTAACCTGCGATAAATATGTTTTTGCCAGTTTACTAACCTGCGATAAATATAAATTTGCAAATTTTCTTGCACAAAAATATGTTTTCACCAGTTATCACATTTGCTGAAAATAACGCATTAATGCCTGGTTTACTAAACAGCAAAATGTGCAAAAGACTAAATTTATGCAAGAATATTCACAAAATTCTACCGCCACCTATGTAGCGGCGTAAAAGTAATTTTTCGCCAGAAAATTATCAAGGAGTCACAAAAATTGGAGCGCTCACCTCTCAACAAACACAGTTGAAGTGCCAGGTGCTGAACTAAAAGGCCCAATCCTGTCCTCGGGTCACATCAATCCATAGACAAAAATAGCAGCACACTGATAAGTTGCAAAAGTGCTCAAGTGCATAATTTATTTAGCCCACAGCATACAAAGGCAACGTTTCGAGACAACCAGGCCCTTTATCAAGCCCCCTGTTACACCATTAACAATCCATTTATAGTGAGGGGACAGGATTGGGCCTTTTAGTTCAGCACCTGGCACTTCAACTGTGTTTGTTGAGAGGTGAGCGCTCCAATTTTTGTGACTGTCTGAAATATTCCTGCCAGGAGTTTTTTGCTCCCTCCAAAGTGTGAGAATCGATTTAACATTTATCTAAATGTCGCAAACAAGCCCTATTACACAAGACCCGACTACATTTGCTTATTCAGAGGCTGATGCAATACGTATTATTGGTGGGGAACATGGCAGCAATGCTTTTCTAACAGCACCAACTGGAGAGAACTTATCACGTGAACTGGAGAGGGAAAAGAAAAAATTGGTGGGCTTGGAACTGCATTCTGTAACTTTGACTGAATACTACAGGAACAAAAGGATCCCGCGAGGATTGAGGGTAAACCTGAGACCCACTATTTTTGCTGAAAATGCAGATTTTGTGAAACGATATGAACAAATTATTAACAAATGTTCGTTTGATATTGTTCTATTAAACATCGAATTCCTACAAAGCAAGATTCCTGAGGTTCAGTCTAACATCAGGGGCATCGAACAAAGTTTAAGGGACTCATTGGGCACAGATGATTTAAGAGACTTACATGATCGAATGAATGAAATCATCAGCAAACACCGAAGGACGATTGAAGACAGGAAAAGGGTTAAATTCCAGCGTGATGCCGAAGATTACCGCACAGGAGTAATCTATCAGTGGAGGAGTGCCGACCGGGAGGCAGTGAGTCAGAACCAACGTCACCATGCCAGGTATCCAGCCAGTGACGCCTACAGACGCAACAGAGGGGAAGTCTCGCGAGACTACCCGGTGGAGAGAGAGGAAGGATGGCCGCGCTGGGAACTATCGGAAGCCACGAGTCAAATTCACGGAGTAGATTTTCTCGGACAATGCTGCCTCTACCTCCTCCTCATCTTCTTCTTTTTTAGATTTGCGAGCCCCAGAACCCGCAAGACCAGGCGGGGGACGCGGAGAGGCCACAGGGGACAGACTGCCACGGGACAGGGAGGTGCACTACAACCCCAACCACAGGAACGCAGACAGCTCCCATACAGATCGGCGAAACAGGACAAGTACAAGAGACGTTAGTATATAATATTTCTAAATCTGTACTTTCTGAACAACAAATGCTAATATTACAAAAGGGTTTATCATTCTGTCCCACTTATGTATGTGATACCTTTAATCTCGATATTGAATTACAGAGATTTTTTCGCAATTTAAGGTTGAAAAGCCATTTTTCTAAAATACCAGGCCAAATTATTACTAATGTGGTTACCTCTGAGAATTCATGTATTTCCCTTAGGGATGTGGGCCTACGTAACAAAAGTACCTTTATACCAATGACCCCTGATAATGTGGTTGAGGCATATGTTAAACTGGTGACGGGAGATATTGAAAAATTAAAGCAAAGAGCCATACGCAATCCTTGGTTTGGACATGAGTCAAATCTAAATCATAAGGAGAGGGCATGTTTGTCTGAATTGTTGCATAATGACAAGATAGTGATCAAACCAGCGGATAAAGGCGGTGCACTTGTCATTATGGATAAGGATTCTTACATGGATGAAATATACTCACAATTGGCACATACGGAGGTGTATAGTAGAGTTGATACAAACCCACTCTCGTCTATCCAACAGTGCATTAATGAGAGGGTACTTAGTGCCGAAAAGGATGGTATAATTGATGGGGACTTAAAGAAATTTTTAATCAAAGAGAATCCCATAACACCAGTATTATATACTTTGCCAAAAGTCCATAAGAATCTTGAGAAACCACCGGGGCTACCCATAGTGGCAGGAACTGACTCAGTTCTTAGTCCCCTGGCTATATTTTTGGATAAACTCCTACAGCCATTGGTGGTTAATACCAAATCCTTTGTAAAAGACACCACACATTTGCTTAATATACTTGAAACAGTTCATCTCCCTGTACATGATATACTATTGACAAGCTTCGATGTAAGTAGTCTATATACATCCATCGCACATGAGTCTGGTCTCCGTGCCATACGTTATCATTTAGACCTTACCCAATACAGTATATCACAAAAAGAGTTTATTATTAACCTGTTAAAAATAGTGTTACATCAGAATTATTTTCTGTTTGGGGACCACTATTATGTCCAACAAAGGGGTACCGCCATGGGCAGTAATGTGGCCCCGACGTATGCTAACCTTTACATGGCATTTCTGGAGGAGACGTTGGTATATAAAAACCCAATATTTCAGGCACATTGTATATTGTTTGTGCGCTACATCGATGACCTGTTGGTGTTATGGGATGGCACACTTGACACCTTGAATGAATTCCATTCGTTCCTCAATGGCATGGAGGAGACGTTAAAATTTACAAACACATATGACTCTAATACCATAAGTTTCCTTGATGTTCAGCTGACGAGAGTTGGGTCTAAATTGAAGACAGATTTATTTAGGAAGATGACTGACAAAAACAGTCTGCTACATTATAGTAGCTTCCATCCTAAGACACTGAGGGATTCCTTACCCTTGACCCAATACACAAGGTTGAAACGTATAGTCAGTGATGAGAATGACTTTGACAGACAGACCTTGGAAATGACATCACGGTTCAGAGATAGGGGTTATCCCCAGGAAGTGTTGAACACAAATTGCACTAAATTACAGGAGAAAAGTAGAAGTGAGCTATTAACCCCTGTTAAGAAAGAAACCCAAAAGGGTGAGAGACTTGCGTTTGTAAGCAAATACACAACAGCCAGCAGGCATGTGTGCCATTTAGATATACCATCTTTTCAACAGGTGCCACTATTAGCATATAAACGTGGGAGAAGCCTGAAAGATAGATTGGTTAAGGCTGATATTGGTGGCAAAACTGGTACTAAACAACTTTTTTTACAGAATCCAAAATTCGGGACTTTTCCTTGTCTGCACTGCACCCAGTGCAATTCGGTGATAAAGGGTAATTGTTTCTATCACCCACATCGGGGAAATAAGTACACTATCAACAAATATTTTACCTGTGATTCATCATACGTAATATATTTACTTAAGTGTCCATGTGGGTTACTCTATGTGGGAGAAACCACACAGAAGATTCGTGATCGTATCTCAAAGCATAAATCCACAATACGGAGGGAACTTACTGCCCTACCAGTCCCTGCTCACTTTCATGCCACTCGACACTCCATCAGTCAGCTCAAATTTCAGGTCATTGACACTGTGGAAATGCCCAGGAGAGGTGGTAATAGGCTATTGATGTTAAAGAAATTGGAAATGATGTGGATCCATAAATTAGATACAATTTGGCCTAGAGGCCTGAATAGAGAGTATACTCCAGGTTAATTTATCTTTTAGGTAGATAATGGTCTTTTTACTGTGCATACATAGATGTTACATATACCATGTTTCAGCGATTTGATTTTAATGTTTTTGTTTTCTTCTTTAAGGGTATTAAAAGTTTTATGTGGTGACCTGCAAAGAATATCCTGAGTGCCGGCATGACATCAAGCATATCTTGGAATGTATCAGAGAAGTGCTGAGTATGTTTGTCATGGGCGTCTCAGGTTTGCAAATTCACCTTATCAATATACAATAATTATTATATGTTCTGAAGTGTTTTGTGTATCCAAATATGAAATTTTGTAAACACCAATGGACTTTTTTGAAAAGAATGGACTCAATTGATGAAACCTACTTTCTTTGAAATTCACGCAGGATGTTCTATTTTAATGTTTTAATATCACTTTTTACTGACACTTTGTTATTAACACTGAGTTTTTATAACAATTTCTTATCTTATTGGGATTGAAAGGTTATCATTCATGCAATTTACTTAATATGTAATTTATTAATTGTCTGTGGGATGGGGGTGGAGCACATGTACACGCCCCAAACCCTCACTATAAATGGATTGTTAATGGTGTAACAGGGGGCTTGATAAAGGGCCTGGTTGGCTCGAAACGTTGCCTTTGTATGCTGTGGGCTAAATAAATTATGCACTTGAGCACTTTTGCAACTTAACAGTGTGCTGCTATTTTTGTCTATAGAAAATTATCAAGGGGCAGGAAATATACCATAATACTTTATTTTTTACCCATCATTCTTTGCTGATAGGAGAGAGATCTGTAGCTATTGCTGACAGGATGTTTTGGCTTCTGCTTCTATCTGCTGCAAGAGCAGCAGTTTCAGCTCAGAGGTGTATTATTGGCAGAGGGCATCACAGTTCAAAGATTCGTCAGCCTCTATGCTTTTTTGGTTTCATTGTGATTGGCTACATTAAACTGTGCATTTCTATGAAGCAAAGAGATTGACTGGTATGATTTCTTGTTCATATGATTCTATTGGGTTTATATGATGCATAAATGTTTGATTGGTGTTACTCTGGTAATGTTGTTGGATGGTATAATCATCAGTCAATAAAGTTTATGCATCTGAAGATGCTTTTTTAGCCATAAATGTCACAGTAAAAATTGCCATAATAACCGCCATAAAACAAAATATTGCAAAATATTTGCAAAAATGTAATTTGTCGCCAGAAAATTTGCAACTCTCTAAAATTACCGCTAACGTAAGCTGGTTCATTAACGTAGTTACCGCAAGTGATCGCAATGACTTCTGAGCGCGTCGCTGTTTAGTAAATTTAGTCGCTGCGAATATTCTGGCAGAAAAATAATCTCATGCGGAAATTTAAAGTCAGATTTACTGCACTTTAGTAAACGGACCCCTTAGACTGGTGTGTGATGACCTATTATAATCTCCTTTTTTATGTGTTTCACCAGTTCTGAAGTGAGCATGGTTATCAAGCTTTAGCCAATGTTCATAATTAAAAATTCACCTGCAAACTGTAGATAAACCCAGAGCTGAAATGCTCTTGTGCAGATTATATCTTTGTTTTTTTATATTACTATGGAGTCTATTTTCTAAAGTGGTTCTGCTCTTTGAGGTGGAGAACAATGGAGATCTTTGAGAACTTTGTGAAGGGAGAAATTATTTATATTAAAAACATGTTATTTTTCTGCCCGACTTCATTACAGCCAAACTATTTCTTTGTCTCTTTTTGAACCAAATTGAGAACATTTTGCATTATTTATGAACAACATTAATTTAAATTCTCAATAGGTTGCAAGCTTGGACTAAATCCATTACATTGTGAAGTAGCTGCCAGATAACTGTCAGTTGTTTGTTTTGTGAAACAAATACAGGTGGTCTCTAATGTTCTTAAATTGCCTGGAAACATATAATGAGTATCTTCTGAAATAATTAAATTTTTTAGCATATGAATATGTAAACATTAATAGTGTTTTCTTTCAATTTTACAATCTGTCTTTAAAAAATGTGATCAATTTTTGATCTCCAAGTACTGTACATATATATTTTATGTGTTTCATGGTGTGTGCTGTAAACCATCTTCCTATCACGACACAAAAGATCAGAAAGACTTACCGGTAGCTACTTCAGTAAAGCAGTTGCAAAATGTTAATAGTATTGAGAAAAATTACCATATACCACAGAATTGCCATTTTAGATGCTTAGTGTTGGGACAAATTGTTCAGAAATAAATCTAAATAAACAGGAGTCAGAGGAAGACAAAGTTATCTGCATAATAATGTGCCTGGAATAAGTGTGAATTCTATTCGGGTACTTGTATAAATATAGGTGAATAAAACTTTCAGTCTTTAGGCTGTCAAAAATAGTTTATAATCTTTAGGCTGTACCATGGACAGAAGCATCATGGGAGATTATAGAGATGGATTCTTAAAGCAAAACTGTTTTTTTTAGTTCTTAACCACATACACTGAAGGTTTATTGATTAGAAAAGACATTCTGTTTGTACACTGGATGAATGAAACAATAAGGGGCAAATTCATCAAGGGTCGAATATCGAGGGTTAATTAACCCTCGATATTCGTCTGGGAATGAAAATCCTTCGACTTTGAATATCGAAGTCGAAGGATTTTGCGCAAATACTGCGATCGAACGATCGAAGGATTTCAATCCAACGATCGAAGGATTATCCTTTGAGCAAAAAAACTTAGCAAAGCCTATGGGGACCTTCCCCATAGGCTAACATTGGGTTCAGTAGCTTTTAAGTGGCGAACTAGGGGGTCGAAGTTTTTTCTTAAAGAGACAGTACTTCGACTATCGAATGGTCGAATAGTCGAACGATTTTTAGTTCGAATCATTCGATTTGAAGTCGAAGTCGTAGTCGAAGGAGCCCATTCGATGGTCGAAGTAGCCAAAAAAACACTTCGAAATTCAAAGTTTTTTTACTTCGAATCCTTCACTCGAAGTTAATGAATTGGCCCCTAAATATGCACAGACAGACAGAAAATATATATTCACACATCCAGTCAGGTTTCCAGATGAAAGGATGATCACAAATCATTGTAAGTAAAAGTCAAGTGAAAACCTCTAAGGGACAAATATACAGAGTCCACACATTTTTCCAAATTATAATAAGTCTATAATGACCTATAGACTTAAAGACTGGTCATAATTTGGAAATTCTATGTATTAAAGGTCAAATGGGATACTTCTTTATCTTCTTACTGAGAATTATATCAATTCAAGTTACATCCCTGCCTTGACCTTTGGTTATTAAAGTAAATAATCAAGGTATCAAATCCTTACTTATTACTAGGTGGGAGACCTCACGGCATTACTTTTCTTTGATAAAGTACAGAACTACTCTTGCTAGTTGGAAAACGATGCTATCGCTGATAATTGTTTATGGGGTTCCTGAATCCCACTATCACTAATAGTTGGTTAGTGCTTGACCCCTGGCAGATCCACCTCCTGCTAGAGTGGAGACTAGTAATAGAGGAGCAGCTGCTGTATGTGCCCTTTCCAATATACTGTATAACCTATGAATAGGAATTGATCACAAGATCCCTAGATCAACTGGGGAAACCTACCTCTCAAATGATATAAATGACCGAACTGAAATTGTTTTTGGAATTTGAGTACAAGAAAAGTTAGCACAAAAAAATTAATATTTCCTTTTAATTACATCTTTTTTTTATTTACATACTTGCTTTTATTGTGCCGACACTTAACCAATATGTAGCTTTTGATCAAATTCATACCTGTCAAAAGGTAAATTTGATGTACAAAAACACAATACATTAAAATACAAATATGCTTTGGATATCATAAAAGTGAAAAGCAATTTTAAAAGAAAAAAATATATTTACAAAAGATATTTTGTGGGGGAAAAGCAATTTAAGAAAATGCTTGAAATATCTGTCAAAGGATTATGTAGCGTGAGCCTAAACACTCACGCTATTAACTACTGAAAATGAAGTCAAAAAGGGACAAGGCACCAATCTGAGCAGTTAAACTGATAAGTTGATTGGCATGTAGTTGAGAGAATTTATTCTGCACTGAAGGAAGTGGGAACATTTTCGCATACAGAAAATAAATGAAAAGGGACATAAGATAGCTATTAATATAATGTGCTTTGCTTGACTGGAAATATAACTAAAGTTGTAAAGTTTCACAATTTCTAAGAAGTAAAACTGTATAAATAGCTTACAAAAAAGTCCTATGAAGGTTCCTGCAACTATGCATCACTAGTAATTATTAATGGAGCAACACACTGGGGCACATTTACTTAGTTCGAGTGAAGGAATAGAAGAAAAAATACTTCTAATTTCGAAAAATATTTTGGCTACTTCGACCTTCGACTACGACTTTGACTATTAATCTAATGTTTCGAACTAAAAAAACATTCAACTATTCAACCATTCGATAGTCAAAGTACTGTCTCTTTAAAAAAAACTTCGACCAAGTACTTCGCTACCTAAAACTTACCGAACATCAATGTTAGCCTATGGGGAAGGTCCCCATAGGCTTTCCTAAGTTTTTTTGATCGAAGGATATTCCTTCGATCGTTGGACTTAAATCCTTCGAATCGTTCGATTCGAAGGATTTAATAGTTCGATCGAAGGAATATTCCTTCGATCGTACGATCAAACTATTTGCGCTAAAATCCTTCGGCTTCGATATTCGAAGGATTTTAATTCCCAGTCGAATATCGAGGGTTAATTAACCCTCGATATTCAACCCTTGGTGAATCCCACCCACTGTAAAATGGATTGTTTTAGCCAGCCAACGGCAAGTATTATGTAATCTTATAGGGATTACAAACAGAATGTTTTATTTAAGTACTGTACATACTGTAGTTTATGCTTTGAATAACAGTAATTCAGTTTTTTTTTACAATCCTGTAAACCTGTGAATCCAGTTTTTGCAGTCAAATGATACATTGCGCTTTCTTGTTGCATTCATTGGTGGCACTTGTAACTTTTTACAGCCTGGAGTTTCTAAGATGGAACAGCTTGAGGAAGTGCTCTCTTCTCGGCTCTCAACAGTGTATTATGAGAGGGAATTCTCTATTCTTGGATCTCGACAATGTATTATGAGAAAAATTACCCTAGCACCTTGCAATTTTCTTAAACTAAGAATCTGACAAATGAATATGGATTAGTAATGCAAAATTGCCCTATTTCAATTAGCCAAAACATTTACAAAACTTTGTCAAATGCAGCGACATCAATTGGTAGTGTTTACGCAGTATTTTTGTCTTATGCTAAATCCATTGAATGGGCTTTTTCTCATGCTAAATCCATTGAAGGCAATGGCCATTTGCACTAGTGCAAAAAAAAAAAGAGACTTTTTTGTCGCAGCAAATTTTTTTGCTGGCGAATTTTCACAGCAGTTTCACGAAACAATGCAGAGGTGGTGATATGTGCAAATAAATTCGAATAAATTTGCCCATCACTAGTCATTAATAAACTAACTACAAAACGGAGATATGTTTGAATTGTGTTTAAAGAAGAGTTTAAAGAAAGACATAAATAAAATTTTCATTACATGGAAGTTCAGAAACCAGTGCAATTATTGGTCCTGTAGCATCAGCTTTTATAACAAATGAACGTTATTTTCTGCTTGATTTCTGTTGACCCCTAAGCTCAGCAGCAACACAGAGCATATTGAGCAGGTGCAGTGTCTCTGACACTCTTAACAAGCTCTTACATCTGCAATTATATTTATGGTGCAAAAAATTCTGTTTTAGGGTAGGTTTCTGCTCCTTTTACATATATTCTAAATGGATGCATTTGCAAGGTCATCTGCATTAGACAAGTTTTCAGCTTGTTTTTTGCCAGTGAGAGAATTTTGTTTCCTTGAATCAAATTATGCAAATGTGTTATTTATTATAAAGACAGGAAAAGCAAAGAAATATGTTAATCATTGTCTTAGGCAGATTTATCAAGGGGTGAATTTTGAAGTATTGGGAGTTTTTTTAAGAAAAAAAGACCAACCAAAATTCATTTTAAAAAATCAAAGTTTTTTTCTGCAGGTGAATAGGCTGTATTAGAATCATTTGAATCGAAGTAAGATCTTATTCGATCAAATTAGTATTTTCAAAAAAAAACACCTCGATTTCTCAAAGTACAATTGACTCCAAATAGGTTCTAGGAGGTCCCCCATAGGCTAAAACAGCAATTAGGCAGGTTTTAGATGGCGAATGGTGAAAGTTGAAGTTTTAAAGAGACAGTACATGATACATTTCGATATTCGAATAGTAATTTTTTTTCAAATTCAAATCTAATTGTCGAAGTACACAAAATAGCTCGAAATGTAATTTTGTTTTACTTCAAATTTTTACGTTGACCCTTGATAAATCTGCCCCATAATGTTCCAACATATCAAAAGATTAAAAGATTAAAACACCATTCATTAAATGTGTGTACATTTTGCATATTTTGTACATATTTTAGTGGACCAATTTTGCATAAAACACATTCAATGTTATACTTATAATTCCTCCAACTTTCATGCAAGTAGCTGCTTAATTTCTTTATGACAGGGGACAGAAAAACATTTTTTTCATGGGTTCAAATGATAGATGTACCATGTTGAAGAGATGCATAATTTCATGCTTATTCTATATTTCATGACTGTGAAAAGCATGGAGTGGTTCTTCCTTTAACTCACTAATTTCCAAGGACGACAACTAAACAATGTGACAATTATCTACCCCGCTTAGTCACCCCTTCTTCCTAAAAGCCCCCCAAGGCAACCAATTCCCTAACTTCTTACCATTAGGCACTCCCTATTGCCCAGGAAACAGAGGAGGGTGGGTCTGCTTCTGTCCTGTAAAGCTCCCACTGACACAGGTAGGAAAAGGAAGTAACCTTCTCCCGATCTTTTCCTTTTATCCCCCAACCCTCTGCCTCTGCCAACCCATTGCCACTTCCTCTGACCCTTACATTTTTCCCCCCTTGCCTTCCAGCCATGCCTTCTTTCCGCCATACAGGCTCCATTAACTCTTATCTTGCTTTCTAATGTCCTGGTTTTGTCAGTCTGCGTCTTGTGTGTTTTTATTGCAGATCTTACCCTGACATTGTCTCTTCTAGTGATCACTGAAGATAAATGTCAGTTTAAGCATGCATTTATATCACCGAGACCATTGCTTCCCAGTTGGGAAGCTAATAACACAGGCTAGAGAGAATGTTTCATCCCTGCTAAGGAAAGTGTGACTTTAACAAGCTTTTGTGTCTCACAGTAGAGGAACATATTCTAAACAGGAGGGTGAAGATTGGAAAAGGTTACCAACTAATCAACTCTTCATTTGCTTCTCATCACTTCCCTATGATCTGGATTGTAATAAGACCAAAAGCTTTCATTGCTGATTTAAAAATAGAATCAGTGAAGATACAGTTATTTAATAATAGATTTAATTTGTTAAACAACTAATGACTAAATTGTTATCTGAGCAAAGTCGTTTCTTAAGCACTCTTAGGTAATATTTCTTACACAGTAGATGGGAAGGATGCACCCCATGCAATGCATTATAGCTCTGAGTTTATAGAGCTTCCTACTGCTAAGGATATTGGGAAAGGAAAAAGAAAAATGTTGTTTCCAAGGATATGTCTAATTCAACACCAGTGTTTCATTTAGAACTTCGAAAATGTATAAAATGACTTACACTGTTCACATAAGGGTTACGTGTAGAAATTGCAGGAGCTAAATTACCCCTTTTCTTCCCTTGTTTTATTTCAGCTACTTTGGCCAAACTGCATATCAAAGGATGAGTTTTCAAGTAGATTGTATATGTAGTCTAATTTATTTTCCTTAGGAACAGAGTGACACATATTATAGTTTACATCTAAGTACAGCTTACAGATAATACTTCTTCCCATCAAACATCTATGAAAATGAATTATGCTTCACCTCTGTTCTTTCTGTTCTGTCATACAAAGCATTAATCATAACTGCAGACATATTTGCTCATATTTACTTGGCTAAACAAGATATATGAAAGTGCATATATCAAGTAGTCAGAGCTGGAGGGGGGGGGTCAGCGAGAGAGTGAAGTAGAAATAAAGGGATTTGCAGGAACAAAAAATGTACTTAAGAAAAAGTAAAGAATAGACAAGGTATTGCTGTTTGTTTTCATTGTAGAAAGTTTTATAGATAATTTCCATGCAAATGTAGACATCTTGCTCTATACTTTTTATGTCAATCAATATAAATCTGAACTGTAAAGGTTTTGTAGACAAAGCTGTAGTTAAAACCTTGCTACATGGGGGGGTGGGCATTCAGACTTCAACCCGGAGAGCAACACACAGACACAATTTTTCTATTTAATCAGCTACAGAGCTACAGATGCAGCCAGCTCAACTGAAGCATCTGGTACAAACACCACATTAAAATGGAAGGTGTGCTGTCAAAAAAAACTAATGTCAATGTCATCTATTAACAATATGTAACCTCACTGACCAATAGAGACACACAAAAGTAAAGGTGCAGAGGCAAGTTGGGGAAAAGATTGTAGCTTTCAAAAGATTAGTGGTAGCAAATCATTACACAGCAAGTGCAAAAAGGCAGAGGCACACTACTTTCATGGGTGAAACTCTGTGCTCATTTTACCTCCTAGTGACCATAATGAGCACTGGTAAACTTTTCTTCAATACTATTTTTTTTGTAGTTTTTATATTACTTGTGTTTTTCTCCTGTAGATCTTAGGCTTGGTATTTTGATTTCTGTAGAGTGGTGTCAAAATGGAAGAGCTTTAGAAATTCGAAATAAGGTGCACAATCAACATCCAGGTAGAGTTTTGAATTGCAAGCAGGGAAGAAGCAGAATAGGAAAAATAAAATCCCACATATAAAAAGAAAACAAAACCAGTAGAACACTCTCTCTCTCAGGTGGGCTCATAATATACAGTAGCATACTGTAAGGGGGTTATTTACCACTTAGATTTTTCATTAAAACAAACAACCTAACTCTGCGCTACAGCACTGAGAAATATGTTAGCACTATATAAATACATGTAAATAATAATAATAACTCCCATCCACAAATCTGGCTAATTTACAAATAATTTTTCTCAAAAACACTGGATTAAAAAAAAACTTGACCAAATCAAAAATCGATTTGAATTGTGAATTTTTTTTTAACTTGTTGTGGAAAAACTCAAATTATTTGAGTTTTTGAGCAAAAACCAGTGTCAAACACCCAAAAACTCAAAAATTTGTGAAGGTTCAAAGCATCTTCAAATGGTTCAAGGGACCGCTGCCAAACTGACATTGAATTTTACAAGAATTCAACAGGTTTTAGATGGAGCATTTTCTGATTCTGACTTTTAGCAGCTTCATAATAAATCTCAAAAAATGTTAAGTTTTTTTTTTTATTCCTATAAAAATTTGAGTTGTTTCACTAAAAAAATTGAGTTTTAATAAATAACCCCGTAAATTTGCAGCATACCGTATATAGCACATGCATAAATACCATTACCTTCACAGGATGTCTGCTCTATGACTACTCAAAGGTGTTGGTCATCTTAGGTTTCAAGGCTTGACAATGGAGCATTATGCTCCAGGCTCTCAGCATATCCACCTCTGCTATTAGAGAAGACCAGAGGGGATGTACCCTCTCCTTATTTACACTGGGACATTAATTAGTCACAAAATCTTGCACCAATGGCAAATACATCTCTCCCCCAGGTCATAGGTTACAGATGCGGTATTAGGAAGAGTATTGGGAATCACCATTGGGTCTCTTACATTTTGAGGAGTGATCTGGGTATATTCACAGTTGCATATTAGGAGACTATGTTTATCCCTAATTACTATTCACAAAGAAGCTGCTATCAATAGTGAATCCTAAAGAGAAAGAAAGTCAGAGACATAGAAAGATTTGTAGAGAATTAATTATATCTTGCAATACAGGCTCTACTTCTTCTTAGCCAGAGTGTAGGGAATTGAACATCGCATAGTTTCTTAATTCGAGATCGTTCAATAAGATGTTCCTAAAAGTACCAAAAGTTCATTAGTATAGATTAACTACACAATTCTCACCAAAGAAGGTACCAAGTGATTAAACATTCAATAGCCTAATTACTGTTTATATATGCATGTCAGATGTGTCCAAAAGTCAATCAGTTTTACTTTGTAAATGGTTCATATTACATTTCAAACTTGAGCAAAGTAATTAACCCCATATGCCTGAACAGTAATCTTGAAATATTTAATCATTTTAATTTGCTGATCCATGTAAATTTTGTTAATTAAGAATATGTCTTTGCTTGGATATTAAATGTTAAATTTTATCAGTTCAAGGTTAATGGTAACTGGATTTTGCTGACTAAACCTCAATGTTAAACTTGTTTTTATACAATTAACAATTTGCAGGGATGCTGATTGCACTTTTATAAGGAAACCTTTCATTTGTAGGACTGTACTCCTGGTTTCCCTCTCCCAACATTCACTTCTGCCTCTGCCTACTGGAACAGGCAAGGCAAGGAAGGTTAAGTAGGTGCATAGAAGTAAAGTCCACAGCAAGACATGTGGAGGACCATTTATTAAAGGAGTCATTTTACATAACCTTCATATGAACATATGATCTTCTACTGGCAAAGTCTAAAGGTCACTATTCCATTCTAATCCTTCTAGATCTCTCTGCAGCCTTTGACACAGTTGACCACACACTCCTCCTTGACATTCTACACTCAGCTGGCATTCGGGACACTGCTCTTTCATGGTTTACATCTTATCTGTCTGACTGTTCCTTTAAAGTTTCCTTCTCTAACTCTACTTCTACTACTTTCCCACTCTCTGTTGGAGTTCCTCAAGGCTCTGTTCTTGCCCCCCTGCTGTTCTCACTCTATACAACTTCACTAGGAAAACTTATTCAGTCATTTGGACTTCAGTATCACCTTTATGCTGATGACACCCAACTCTACTTGTCTACTCCTGATCTTTCTAATTCTCTCCTTTCCCAAGTCACAGACTGTCTCTCTGCTGTCTCCTCCTGGATGTCACAGCACCACCTGAAACTGAACCTTTCTAAAACAGAACGCATTATATTTCCTCCAAGATTTTCCCCTGTCCCTCAGATATCACTCACCGTAAACAACACCACCTTTC
Organism: Xenopus laevis; assembly: GCF_017654675.1. Classification (NCBI taxonomy): domain Eukaryota; kingdom Metazoa; phylum Chordata; class Amphibia; order Anura; family Pipidae; genus Xenopus; species Xenopus laevis. The sequence continues at coordinate 55,977,741 of NC_054388.1, read as the reverse complement.
ATTCCACCACACAGGCCTGCTGCCTAGGAGTTATCTTAGACTCTCATCTGTCTTTTTCACCACACATTCAAACACCTGCAAAATCTTGCCGTATTCAACTGCGCAACATTGCTCGAATACGAACCTATCTCAGTTCAGAATCAACTAAAACACTGATTCAGTCTCTCATCATCTCCCGCCTGATTACTGCAACTTACTCCTCACAGGTATTCCAACAAGTCACCTTTCACAACTCCAATCTGTTCTAAACGTGGCCGCTAGACTCATTCATCTAGCTCGCCGCTCAACATCAGCTGCTCCCATATGTATGTCCCTTCACTGGCTCCCAATCTCTTCTAGAATCGAATTCAAATTACTTACACTCACATTCAAGGCCCTTAATAATGAAACCCCTCCCTATATTTCATCTCTAATCTCCAAATACACTCCTTCACTAAACCTTCGCTCTGCTTCTGATCTTCGCCTCACTTCTCCTCTGATCACTTCTGCCCATTCTCGTCTACAAGACTTCTCTCAGGAGCTCTCTGCCACAAGCTGTCAGACTTTCTCCTTCTTTCCAAACTTTCAAGCGCTCCTTAAAGACCCATCTGTTTAAAGAGGCTTATACGATGTACCTTAATTAATCATTGCTGTATCAACATACCTCCCAACATTTTGGAAGTAAAAAGAGGGACAAAAATTTTTTTCCCGCACGTAGCGCAGCAATTTTTTTCACCACACCCCTTTCTGCGGCCACACCCCCTAATTACCATGTTTGTTTTACAAAATTTGGCAGGTTATTAAAGTTTGAAAATATTTCTCCTTATCTAAACTGTGTTTTTGTGTCTCAAAATTGTTACAAAATATCTTATTTGCACCTGTTAGCTGTTCTGGGCTCTCTGCTAAAAGCCAATTAAGTGAGAAACTTTGTTTCTTTTTCTGGCTGTTCAGTGCATAGAAAAGAGGGACTTTCCAGTACAAATGAGGGACTGCGGGTTGAGCTGTCAAAAGAGGGACTGTGCCTCCCAAAAAGGGACACTTGGGAGGTATGTATCAAAAATGACAAAATGTTTATATAATCCTAATGTCTCAATTGTACCCTAACCTTTTAGTTTGTAAACTCTAATCTCTTGGTCCTTCTAACCCTATTGTACTCTGTAATCCTTGTTTGTTATCCACCATTTATTCCCTGTTTGCTATAACTGCAGTAAAGCACTGCGTATCTTGACAGCACTATATAAATAAATGATGATGATGATGATGATTTAGATATATGATTAATCTTTCCCCAAACAATGCAAAAAGGTCTTGAATGCATTTTACCTGCTAAATGTGTCATTACATCAGAGCTGCAGAGAGACCCTTCCAAGCTAGACTGAAATGAGAGGTGGGAGTGTCTGTTCATTCTCTCACAGGAAATGGTCACAGCACTGACTGACAGGCTGAGCTTGGAAAAACCCCGCCCATCTCCCTGTCTGTGTGTCTATTCCCAGTCTGCACATAGCTGTCCTATGCTATTGCCTGATTTTTTTTTTTGGAGACTGCTAAACACAGGCAGGGGAACTAAACAAGGTGGAGTGAATCTCAGAGAGTGGGATCCTGCAGTTATTGATGCTGAAGCCTCTGTCACATTTCCCTCATATCAGTTAACAGTCACCTGCTGACTGAATAACCGGTTGTTTATGACACATACACACACACATACTCACTCACACATATACACACGCACACTCACACATACCCACTCACTCACACACACACTCACACATACATACTAACAAACATACACACACACACTAACACACATACCCACTCACACATACACACTAACACTTATACCCACTCACACACACACATTCATACACTTACACATACACTCACACTCATACACACTAACACAAACACTCATATGCAGACTCACACATACACACATGCACACACACACACATACACACTCACACATACACACATGCACACTCTCACACACACACACACACACACACACACACACACATACACACTCACACATACACACATGCACACTCTCACACACACACACACACACACATACACACTCTCTCACACACACACTCACACATACACACATACACACATGCACACTCTCACACACACACACACACACACACACACACACACACACACACACACACACACACACACACACACACACACACACACACACACACACACATACACACTCACACATACACACATGCACATTCTCTCACACACACATAAACACTCACACATGCACACTCTCACACATACACACTCACACATACACACATGCACACTCTCTCACACACACATAAACACTCACACATGCACACTCACACACACACACACATACACTCTCACACACACACACACACACACACATACACACTCACACATACATACACACACACAATACGAGGCAAGGGGCAGCCCAGGTGCAGTTACCATAGTAACCAGTATATTGCCATAGGAGATAAGAACTGCTGCAAACACTGCCTCTAAGCAAAGTATTTCAGTGCAAATACAATCATGTGTGTAAATCAACTTCAGCACCTATTAAATTCATATTAGTCAGTAGAAATCAGAGCATTTAAATCACTGTGCCCTGTGTGACTCAGTCTTTCTGCTGTCAGTCACATACAGCTGGGGTCACAGACCCGGGAGCACTGACACAAACTTCTTTCCCTGCTCCTTTGTCTGTAATATCTCAGCTCTTGCTGCTGAAGGAAGATGCTGGACAAGTATGAGTGCAGCAGACCTCGCTTGCTCTGTTGCTGTCTGCTCGTGCACAGGAGAAGCTGGGCTGGAATGAACACAAGCAGCCCTGAGAAGGACCCAGGCATGATTGATGTGGTGCCAAGATGACAACGATAACCAGCGCATCCCACTTCTGCACGCCCAATCCTTCATAGTGGCTGCTGCTAGCAGAAAAAATGAGATGGCCGTCGGCACAGGAAATCAAGATAAAGGGAGGAGTGAGATAAGAAATGCAATGATAGAGAAAGTGGACCCAAAAGGTATATGGACCCAAAAGGTATATGAAACAAAATGTACGCGTGGCAATTTTTATTTTGACGCACGCCATTTTTTTTGACGCGCAGTGCCATACAAGACTATGGGTGTCATTTCGCCTTTCGTTAAAAGTTTTGTCACAAAAAATGGTTTGCGATTGCGAAATGTTATTATATACACTGTGAATGGTTGAAAAAACAATTTGGTTGAAAACTTCTTAAGGACGTCTTTGAGGTCTTTAATCAGACAAAAAAGGAGAACGCTGTAACATTAGCAAAGGTGTTTGCAACTGTCCTTTGCGCTAACGAAACATATTATTTTGATAACTTAATTTACTTACTTTATTTACCAGTAGGTCTTTCCAGCTGACACAAGGTCACCCATTCCGATTAGAAGAAAAGACGTTCTGCCTAAATATTCGGAAGGAGTTTTTTACAGTGAGAGCTGTGAAGATGTGGAATTCTCTCAATGAACCAGTTGTACAGACTGATACATTAGATAGCTTTAAGAAGGGGTTGGATGGCTTTTTAGCAAGTGAGGGAATACAGGGTTATGGAAGATAGCTCATAGTACAAGTTGATACAGGGACTAGTCGATTTTCGAGTCAGGAAGGAATTTTTCCTCCCTCTGAGGCAAATTTAATAAATGGGCCTCCACAAATTGGGCATACATATTGTGTGGCATATTCATCTGCTCGGTAGTCCATGTGACATCCTTCTCATTTGAATGTAATTAACTGCTTGCTGCAGTAATTACGCATGACAGTATCTATATGGGGATAACAAACTTTATTAAATAAACACAACCTTTCTTTCAGAGGATTTCATTGGGAGGGAGAATCTGACTTCTATACTTGCTATTCTATGCTAAAAAAAGGGGAATTAAGGGTAAAATGAATAATGAATAAGTTGTAATTAAGTAATCAATGCATTGTTGCATATAGCAAACATATTAGAAGTGAAACAATGTGCATTGCAGTTTTCTTTTACTGGCCACAACAACAAATGAATATATGAAATGTTAGGAAACTTTGCAAACTGAGACCTTCTATTTTAAAGATCCCTAAGATACTCAGCCTTTTCCAGAGCCCATGCTTAATGTATAGACAAAGTACCTCATAAGTTTGCAGGCTTTAACAAGTTTTGTTACCAAAATAGCACTAAAACAAGGGAAAAGGCATGTTTTTTTAATAAATGAGAAGGTTTCTTTATGCAAGGGTAAAATTAATTACAACCCTTTGATTAATCGTTCTCTATGGAAATTGAGCAGCAGTCCTACTAGCCGGCAAGGAATATTTTTGTTTAAGAGTCAATTGCACCAGAATATAAATTGTAATCTAAATATTAACATAAAGATTTTTTTTAAAGAGAAATCACCAACAATATATTTGACTTGCCTGTCAAATTAATATAAAATTGTTGTTTTATTCTAAACATATAGGCACAGTATACTGAAGAATTTACATACCATCAGATTATTTTCTTGAAACTAAAAGACTTTATATTTTTTTCCAGCTTGGATAATCATAGGCCAGCGTCTCTAACATTTAAAAGTACTGAAATCATGGTCCAGCAGCAGTGGCAACAGCCAATGATGAATAAAGGGCCACAGAAACAGTATTTGGACCATCATGGTTTGTGGCTGTTCTTGGTTTTAAGTAAAAAGTGTTTATCTCCGCAAAACACAAGGTCGCACATTATCAATGTTTCATGTTATGCAATTGTCATTTTGCTGACCAAGAGGATGACAGACATCAATAAAAAACATTATTTGATCAGTCACAATTGACATGACCATATCAATCGATATCAAGTTCTCAAGTCAGTTGCTGAAACCTATTACTGATGAACTGCGTGGTAAAGGTATCCAATACAGATGGGGATATCCATTCTCCTTAACAGCTAATCACGAAGGGCTCACTGCCACTATCAGAGTCCCTATGGATACAGATAACTTTTTGAAAAAACTACATCTTCCTCCAGTGGAACTGCCTGGCTGGATACCGGACACCACTAAATTACCAGAGATGTCATTTGACCTGCAAGATGAATGGATCCCATCTCCCTCTTCGAAGAAGACGCCTAGAACTCCTAGGACACCCAAGACATATAGAGAGAGACAGAGACCTTGAATGGACTGGGCGATTCCTTTTTTCCGCTTCTCCTGTCTATTGAGACAGGAAATGCCCAAGGATCTTTGGACTATTTCTTCCGTACCCAACTTCCAAGGGACCTCTTTTGGTTCTTAGCAAAATATTATGGACATATTGTTGGACTGAATCATCTCCAGGACTCACTCCCTCTACTGCCTACGTAAGCGAGGAACTCGCAATGCAAGTATTATAAGCTACTGTTATTATTAATATTATCATAAGGATCTTCTGCTTTAGACAGGGCAGTGAGGAAAATTGAGACAGTAAATAATAATTTAAAAAAAAAAAAAAAAAAAAAAAAAAGAAAACAAAAAAAAAAAAAAACAGGGACAATATTTCATAAGAGAATTCTGGCTGCTGTTATTGCATACTCCTAATTGAAAACATTGTTGTTCTGTTAATTTTCATTTCCCTGGAGACTATTTTATTTTCTTCGTTAGTGTTGGCTTCTCATTGTTCTAAATACCCATAGCCTCATTGCAGAAATCTATTTGTTTAGGCAGGTTGGTTTAGGATCAGATGCACTGCCACTCTGCGTGCTTGAACATGATCCCGATTTGCTCTATCCAACCATTTACCCCCAATTCTGTGGTGCTAGTCACCCGAGCCGCTATTTTCCTAGCATCACTCAGGGACTGTACCCTGATGAGTATGTTGCGGCATTCAGGTACCCCTTACTCTTTATTTTCTTAATCTTTTACCCACTTTCCTACCCCCTTCTACCCCTTACTCATCTTACAAGTTAACGACAAGTGTGAGGAAAACCGTGTACATAGGCAGTTATTACGTTTTAATGATTATGGCTAATATAGGCGCTATGGAGGGGAATATATTCTCCCTTAATGTTAATGGACTGAATGAACCAGTTAAAAGGACGCAGGTATTTCAACAATGCAAACGACAGAAGGCTTTAATAGTTATGCTGCAGGAGTCCCATTTTAAGGTCAACCATGTGCCAATGTTCAATTTACACCATTATCCACAAGTATACATGAGTAATAATCCGGTTAAGAAATCATTGGGAGTGATGACTCTATTCCATAAAGATCTCCCCTTTAAACATTCTGAAACGATTTCTGATAAAGAAGGCCGGTATGTTATAGTGAAGGGGAAAATTGCTGACCAAATGTGTACTATTGCAAATGTGTATGTCCCAAACTCAGGCCAGGTGGAATATTTAAAACGCTTTCTTACGGTCTTAGAGAATTGTGCGGAAGATCTTATTATATTAGGGGGTGATTTTAATGTCGCATTAAACCCATTGGTAGATTCCTCTTCCCACAAAACTACTATTTCGTATAGAGGTTTAAAAGACGTTAAAAAAGCTCTGTCAGACTTGCAGGTGGTGGACATATGGAAGGTACTCAACCCGACGAGGCAGGATTACACACATTTTTCGAAGGTTCATTCGGTCTATTCACGCATTGATTATGTTTTTGTATCCCACCATTGGTTGCGGATATTTTTAAAAGCTGACATAGGAAACACCCTATTATCTGATCATTCCCCTAATATTGTAAAGTTTACTATACCGAAGACACTGAGGGCAGAATTCACGTGGCGATTTAATGAATATCTGTTACATACAGAGAGTAGAAAAAAGCAAATACATTCTTGGATAGAGTTCATACTGCAGAATAACAACACAGCAGATGTTTCTCCAAAGACACTTTGGGAAACATTTAAGTGTGTCCTCAGAGGAAACTTGATGGCCATGGGTAGTAATCTAAAGAAAGAGAGGGAAAAAGAATTAGTGTCTCTATTGGCAGAAATTTCCCATTTGGAACAATCCCACAAGGAACACATCGCTCATAAGACACTAGTGGCTTTGGAAAGCAAAAGATTACAACTTAAGGCACTTCTGAATCTGAAAGTACAGAAAAGCTTCATGAGGTCCAAACAGAAATTTTATGAATTAGGCGATAAATGCAACAGGCATTTTGCTAGGACAATTAGAAAACTACAACCTCAAACGCACATTATGTCGATAAAAGACAATAGGGGAGTAGTACATCACGACACTAAAGGAATAGCAGACTCTTTTCAAGAGTATTACCAAACATTGTATCATTTAAAAGCCCCACTATTAAAGGCAGATGCACTCCATAAATTAAGGGAATTTATTGCGAATGCAGGTATAAGTAAATTGCCTCAGAATAAGAGTCAGGAGTTAGATACCCCGTTTGAACAAAGGGAAATTGAAGACTGTATCGACTCACTGCCTGTTGGGAAAAGCCCGGGACCTGATGGTTATATAGCCTCGTTTTATAAAACATTTAAAAAAGACTTAGTCCCTCTGCTCCTTAACTATTTTAATAGTATTACAGACGATACTGGATTTTATCCCCAAGCCCAGGAGGCACACATCACAATCCTCCCCAAACCTAACAAAGATCCTCAACTTTGTCCGAGTTATAGGCCCATCTCCTTGATTAATGTGGATCTCAAAATATATGCCAAAATTATGAGTAATAGGATAAAGAGATACTTACCGGAACTTATTCATACGGATCAGGCAGGATTCACACCTAAACGGGAGGGTAAGGACAACACTTCTAAGGTCATTTCATTGATGAAACATGCTCAAGAGAACAGACTCCCCACGATTATTCTTACTACAGACGCCGAGAAGGCGTTTGACAGGGTCTCTTGGACCTTTCTCGAACAAACCTTGTTTAGCTTTGGTTTTGGCCATGCCACTATACAGAGAATTATGGCTCTATACGACGGCCCTACTGCTAGAATTAAAGTTAATGGGATACTCTCCCCTAAAGTGCATATACACAATGGAACACGACAAGGGTGTCCTTTATCGCCTATTCTTTTTATACTGGTCATGGAAATACTTCTATCTCATATCAGAAAGGACCCCGATATCTCTGGTGTTATTATAGGGGACAGGGAGTATAAATGCATGGCCTTTGCCGATGATTTGCTGTTATGTATCACGAAACCGATTCTTTCTCTACCGAAAGTAATTGCTCTCATGAAAACCTTTGGTGAATTCTCTAATTTTAAGGTTAATTATAGTAAGTCTGAGATCCTGAATATTAATATCCCTGAATCCAAACTGCACAGTCTGAAGGCTAGCTTTCCCTTTACATGGGCTGAGGCACACATAAAATATCTAGGAGTAAAAATTAGGGCGGATACAGGGAAACTATACCAAGACAACTATCTTCCACTCCTAACATCCCTTCAACAGTTGGTAGCAAATTGGGAATTACTTAAATTGTCATGGTTTGGTAAGATACAAGCCGTTAAGATGGTACTCATGCCCAAACTTCTATACCTTATTCAAACTTTACCGATAATGGTTCCTAATTCGTTTTTCCGATCTGTCAAATCTCTGATATCTAGATTTGTTTGGGGCAAGAAAACTCCAAGATTGAAGCACACCATATTGATAGCCTCGAAAGAGAAAGGAGGGTTAGGCCTACCTGACCCTTATTTGTATTATGTTGCCACTCATCTTGTTCGAATTTTAGATTGGTCAATACACAACAAAATTAAACGAAAAGACTGGTGTGAACTGGAACACATACTGATAGGCTTCCCATTAGCTAACTACCTCTGGGTTTCTAAAGATTTCATCCCTAAGGCACTGTGGCAGCATCCTCTGGTGGGGGCTACGTTGAAAGTATGGCATAGGAATAAATTTAGATTTGGCCTTACAAAACTTCCCTATATCCTACAACCGCTAATGTTTAATCCTGAATTTGCTCCAAGTTTGGAGAAAGGGTCGTTTACCAGATGGGGATTAATAGGCTCAAGAGAAACCACGCTCAGTGACCTGCTGAAACATGGGAAGGCCATCCCCTTAGCCGATATACAAAAGAGATGGGGACGGCATCCTAGAGATGTCTGGGGCTTTAATCAGCTACATGTATATCTCCATTCGAAGGGGTCTCAAGATTGGCATAGAGCGGAAACGCATTGGGAATCTCTATTATCTACTCAGACAGTTATCACCAAACCATTATCTAAGTTGTATAAACTCCTAGTAGAAAATATAGCTACAAGTCCAGAATCGCAACGCCAGGATTGGGCTACTGAACTGGGCATAGATATAACAGAGGTTATGTGGAAAGAATCTATTCAGTCTGTCTACAAAACCTCTAAAGCTGCCAGAACGAGGGAAGCTATGTACAAATTACTTACGCGATGGCATCATACGCCAATGAAGTTAAAAAAAATGTATCCCAACAGTACAGGGCTTTGCTGGAGGTGTAACTTACATGAAGGAAATCACACTCATGTGTGGATACAATGCCCAGTTCTGCAAAAATACTGGGAAGTGGTTCTTGAGATCATAGGTAAGGTGACAGGTCAGGCAATATACACTGATAAACCTGAAACAATCCTGTTAAACAGGCATTCTGACACTGGGAATGTAATAAAAGACCCTCTCACTTTACATCTTCTACAAGCTGCTAAGGCGTTAATCCCCTTAAAATGGAAGTCGATAGAAGCTCCCTCGTGGAGGGAATGGTTATCTAAGGTTGAGGAAGTAAGACAAATGGAAGAAATTACATGTTTAATACATAACCAGACTCCCAAATATTGGAAAATATGGAACCCCTGGGTAGAGTTCTTGAAGTCCTTATAACATCCTATGTGAGAAGTATTGTTGGATATTTTGCCTTACTTATGACTGCATATTTTAGGATGCCTATACCATGTCGGAATGACTAAACGTTACTTTTCCTCTTTAAGATTTATTGTGAAATGTTGATAAGTCCATACGAGAGATTATATGACCTGTTGTGCGTAAAAACTTGTTGTTTCTTGTAATTCTTGTACAAGATGTGAGTTTAATGTGCAATTTTTGTTACCCTCCCCCTTCCCTTCTTTTTTTTTCTGTATCCCCTTCCCTCTCTCTTTTACTGATAATTCAAAAATAAAGAATTGATAAAAAAAGTTCTCAAGTCAGGCTGTAATTTATAGGATTAATACAGGTGAAATGTAATCAGAACTGTTCTATTAATGCATTGAACACACAAGTTTTGTCTCTTGCCAGGTTGTGGCACCATCACTTCTAATAGGCCTTGGCAAATCGTGATCAAGGACAATTGTAAAAGTGACAGATAGAATAGTGATACAAATGGCAATACTGACAATGGTCTTAGAATTTGATATTTAAACGAAATGTAAATGTTAAAACTAATTAAATTGCTCTACTTTTTTTTTATGATATTAGTCGTTTTTAAACTGCTAATTTAAAGAATTCAAAACAGTTCAACAACTTTTGGTCATTGTGCTGGCTGGCTAAAGTTGATAGCCAAGTCTGCTCACTTCTTTTTATAAGAGCAACATCACAAGACATTCCTTTAATAAGTTTAAAAACTTATTTTATATTCATTTGTTTGAGGGTTTAATATTTTTCTCAAGAATCTGGCTTGTTTTACTTAGCAAAGTGGTGAAAAATTCACCAAATGTATAGTTTTTGAGCAACAATTTTTTTTCGATGTTTGACAAATTACTCATTGGAATCTATAGGTGTCTTTTTCACAATGAAACCTGCTGAAAAAATTCACTCATCACTACTCATGGGCAGTAAGGACTGTCTTACCAATGATCCTTAAGTCAGATAGGAACCTTTAGGAACAAATATAGCAAGGTTCTTTCTGTTGTTAAGAGTAACTGCCAGAAACTTTTATTTTCAGAAGAGTGCAGTTATCTCAGTAAACTAAGAAAAGTGCCTACAAGTCACTACAAAACATTAAATGTGTGATTTTTTCCCCTTATCATTGTTATTATTGTTTCACACTTCCCATTTCAGAGTTTGATTTCTAAAGCCAACTGGGTTCATGCTTTAAAACAACCATTAACAGAGGCGGAAATTCAAGACAATCACTACGTCTTCAAAAGGAAAGAACTATTTGAAACCTTTGACTAAAACACCTCATTTTTAGATATAACACATCCCACTTAAGTGTTTTTCCTTTCTGTCTTTTTTTCTGCTGACATTTGCTGTCTCTGGGCATTATAGGTGGTTATTAAGTGTACTAAAGTACAAAATGATAGTGATTTGCACAAAATAGCCACACATAGTTTTCTTTGATAAGACTTGTTAGTAATAAAACTGACAAATGTGACAAATTCACCTTTACAAAAAGAGCCAAGGAAGAGCTTAAACTGAATAGAACACTTTCATTAAGGTACTATATCTTGAAAAAAGGTGATTTCTAAAAATGAATGAATGCTAGAATTGGTGTTACCCTATTGTGGTAATTTGTTTAAATCCTGGAAAGAGGTAACTAAGACAAGTATAGTGCTCATATTATTAAACTTTGAAATTTGAGTTATTATTGCTAAAGTTTTTAATAATTTGCTTGTAAATTGTGTTGTACAAAGATTAGAGTTGCAAAGTACTGCAAAGAGCATTTCTTTTTGAGCTCAATCTATAGATCAAACAAAATACAAGTGAGGGGGGTTATTTATCAAAATCCACATTTTTCAGATTTTTTTTACATGTAAAAAATCAGACCAAACTAGAATCCACGATTTGACCTTATTTATTGTTAAAAAAGCTTGTTTTAATTGGTTTCAAGTAAAAACCAGCTAAAATAGAGTGAAAACTCAAATCATATGATTTTTGCAGACGTTTTCCTGAAAAGCCCAAATATTTCGGATTTTTGTCCAAAAACCCTGAAAAAGTTGGATTTTCTGGTTAATTCCAGCACAGACCACAGAAACATCAAAACAGGATAGGGACCTCTGCCATTGACTTATACACAACCTTGGCAGGTCTGAGACGAATTTTCGGATTCAAACTTTTTTGCTGCATTGTGCTTTAATAATTTTAGAAAAATTTCAAAAAAAAAAAAAAGCCTGACCGGAGTTTAGTAAATAGCCCCCAACTAAAACTTTAAAATAAACCTAGGCTCGGTAGATTCACAGGGAATACTGTGGGAAGCCAAATTCAGCAGACGGAAAAAAGTCTCATGAATGGGAAACAGATCTATTATGAGCGGGCATATCAACCCCATACTTTATTACCTAGAAAGTTAAGGCAAAGAAAATGGCTAAATACACCACAGATTATTCATACCCCGATGGGCCCTACATCTGATCAACAGCGAATTATAGAGGAATTCACTCTGTACTATCAGAGATTATACAATTTGTCCCCAGAATCCGAGAGTCGGATCACAGCTACAGAGGACAAGCAAAAATATTTACAATTGTTGGACCTCCCGGTGTTGCTGGGGGAGGAGCTAGAGATTCTTAACGCAGAGGTGACTGAGGAGGAGATAAATGAGGCAATTAAGGGAATGCCTACATCTAAGGCCCCAGGACTGGATGGTCTAACATATAAATATTACAAGACAAATCAACAAATACTACTTCCCCATATGTTACAATTATTTAACGCCTTCTTAAAAGGCCAGGAAATCCCCTCTACTTTTATAGAATCATTTATCACTCGTATCCCTAAAGAGGGAAAGGATCATACCAGATGCTCTAATTACCGCCCAATCTCCCTGCTGAATTCCGATTATAAAATCCTAACTAAGATACTGGCAAATAGACAGAACCAGTTTCTCCCTAAGACTATAAATTTAGATCAGGTGGGCTTCATAATAGGGAGAAAGGCAGGGGACAATACCAGGAGGATTATAGATCTGATAGATGTAGCAAACAAAAGGGACACCCCTATGGTGCTCCTGAGTTTGGATGCCGAGAAGGCATTTGACCGCTTAAAGTGGGACTTTATGTTCGCTACACTGGACAGCATGGGATTTAAGGGGAACTTTATTACTATTTTATCAGCATTGTATGGTAACTTAGTAACCAAAATAAAAATAGCATCGAACATATCACAGCCTATACACAGGGCCGCCATTAGAAATCACGGGGCCCCGTACAACAAAATTTTTGGGGCCCCCTGGGCCCCGCCCACACTGACAACCAAGCTCCGCCCCATATCCCGCCCACATCGCAGTTAAAAGACCACACAGACATCAGCGCTAAAAAAGTAACCCCCCCCCCACACAAATTGTAAAAAGCTATTGATGGTCAGGGCCCCCTTATAAAAAAAATTGGGGCCCCAAAAAAAAAAAAAAAAATTTTTTTTTTTTTTTTTTAAAACATTGGTGGCAGGGGCCCCCTTATGAGTTAAAAAAAACTTGGGGTCCCAACAAAAAAAAATGTAAAAAAAACTAAAAAATAAACAAACATTGGTGGCAGGGGCCCCCTTATAAGTTAAAAAAAACTTGGGGCCCCAACAAAAAAAATGTAAAAAAAAACTAAAAAATAAACAAACATTGGTGGCAGGGGCCCCCTTATAAGTTAAAAAAAACTTGGGGCCCCAACAAAAAAAAATGTAAAAAAAAACTAAAAAATAAACAAACATTGGTGGCAGGGGCCCCCTTATAAGTTAAAAACAAATTGGGGCCCCAAAAAAAAATTTGAAAAAAAATTAATTTATTTTTTGAAAAAAAAAAAAAAACATTGGCGGCAGGGGCCCCCTTATAAGTTAAAAACAAATTGGGGCCCCAAAAAAAAAATTTGGAAAAAAAAAATTTTTTTGAAAAAAAAAAAATGGTGGCAGGGGCCCCCTTACAAGTTAAAAACAAATTGGGGCCCCAAAAAAAAATTTTAAAAAAAAAATAAATTTTTTTTGAAAAAAAAAAAAAACTGGTGGCAGGGGCCCCCTTACAAGTTAAAAAAATTTGGGGCCACCAAAAAGAAAATTTAATTTTTTTTAAAAACAAAAAAAAACAATGGTGGCAAGGGGCCCCTTACGAGTTAAAAAAAAATTGGGGCCCCAAAAACAAAAGTTTTAAAAAAAAGATTGGTGGCAGGGGCCTATAGAATATTAAAATAATACATTGGTGGCCAGGGGATTAAAAAAAAAAAAACACAAACTGGTGTTCAGTAGAATTGAACTCATGGCTTCAGTACTTCAACTTCGCCTCCTTTCGTGACTTCGGGTCTTTTCACCGCTTCAGGACTTCAATTTCGGCTGTTTTCGTGACTTCGGGTCTTTGCGCTGCTTCAGGACTTCGGCTTCGGCTGTTTTCGTGACTTCGGGTCTTTTCGGCGCTTCGTGACTTCGGGACTTCGGCTTTTTCCGTGACTTCGGGTCTTTTCGGCGCATCGGCTTCGGCTTTTCGGCACTTCCGCATTCGGCACTGAAGAGGAATGACGTACGGCTCGGGCGCTCGTAAGGGGGGCCCGGATCTTCAAAAAAATGCAGCGCTGCCGGGCCCCCCTTCATGCCCGGGCCCGGTACGCTTGTCCCCCCTGTCCCCCCCTGATGGCGGCCCTGCCTATACATATTCTAAACGGAACTAGGCAGGGGTGTCCATTGTCCCCTTTATTGTTTGCCTTAAGCATAGAGCCCCTGGCACAGAGAATTAGGAGCCATACAGACACCCATGGACTTCAGATTCGGGAACAGCAATATAAGATCGCACTCTATGCGGATGACGTAATCTTGTCTATAACTCGCCCTCAGACATCCCTTCCTAATTCACATGTCACTATGCACTACAAGACTACGGAAAGCTTTCTGGATACAAGACCAATGACTCTAAGTCGGAGGCACTTCCAATTAACATTCAGGGCTCCCAGCTTAAATTATTAAAGCTGAATTTTCCATACAAATGGCAGGATAAGAGCATTACCTACTTGGGTATACAACTAACTCCGAGTTATAAAACATTTTTTTCGGCAAGCTATCCAAAACTAATAGAAACAATATAAAAAGAATTACTAAGTTGGAATAAATATAATTTGTCATGATATGGGCGGATATCATCTGTGAAAATGAATGTACTACCCCGTCTATTATATCTATTCGATACTCTTCCAATAGCACCTCTAGACAAATTCTGGAAGAGTTACAAATGGTAATAATGCGATTCATTTGGGGTCATAAAAGACATAGGGTGCAAAGACAGGTACTAACGGCAGCAAAATCAGAAGGAGGGCTGACAGTACCCAATTTAAGAAACTATTATTTGGCAACCCAAGCGAAATAACAGAAGTAACATTAAGAAAATGGGCCGTAATTGAAAGAGCGTATCCACAGGTTGACTCCCCCAATTGCTCCTTATGGATAAAACATAATCAAGCACCACATACCCTTCCCCTAGAAGCCGTGAAACATACAGCTGGGTGTTGGAATAAGGTGGCGATTCAAAAAGGGTGTAACCAGCAGAAATCTCCACTAATCGGAGTTCGCCCCAGGAGTCACCCCCCCTGTCAAGGGAATATTAACAGAAGCCAAACTGAAGTCTCTCTTTAGGCAATCAGATGGAAAGATGAAAACATATGATGAATTGGTGGATATGGAGGGAGCAAGTAGACTCTCTAAATATCTATATTAGCAACTGAGACATTATGCACAGACAGTCTATCCAGATCTATTGCTCCCTCCACTACACCCTATCTTGAAATTGATCACAGGATGGTATAACACCATTAATAAAGTAGATGTGGCACAAACTTCACATAAATATATGACTTGCTGGTCGGAGGCACTGGGCGTGGAGATTACAACCCCAAGATGGGAGAGAATTTGGGAAAATGCGGGGAAAACCTCAATATGTGCCTCAGTCAAGGAAAACATATATAAGATCATTATGAGCTGGTATCATACGCCATTATTGTTACATAAATTATTCCCAGGCACCTCCACTCCAGTGTGTTGGAGATGTGAAGAACAAGATGGTTCCCTATTACACATGTTTTGGGGGTGTTTTGGGGGTGCTATAAACTATATGGATATTGGAGGATGGTTAAGGGATATATAGAAAGGGTGACAATGATAACAGTACATCGGGATCCTCTGATGTTTATCCTAGGAGACAGAATCCCGAAATTAAAAAATCCATCTCAGAGGATGGTGAATCATATTCTAACAGCGGCAAGGGGACTAATTGCAAAACATTGGAAGGCACCCAGAGCTCACACAGAACAGGAGTTCTTGGATAGGATGAGGTTTATACGTAGGATGGATTATTTGATGGCTCTGAGACATGATAATATTGACCTATTTAATAAAATATGGTATAACTGGGATCTAATAGAGGTGCAAAGGGGTCTCTTTCCAACCTGGGGTGAGTAGGAGGTATGGGAACAGAGATGGAGGTAGAGAGTGGGGTAATGAAACAAGTGAGATTGCATGTGAGTGCTTTAATGTTAAGGAAAATTATAAGCTCGGTATGCAGCAAGAGGAGCTTTATAGGAGATGAACCGGTTAATGTATTAACATGGGGTGATGCTCTGTATGTATGTAACAATGCCAATTCTATTGTGTTTTGGCCCTATGTGGGCAAGTTGTAAGTTCTATAAAATGATAAAATGAATAAAAAAATTATAAAAAAAAAAAAACAGTAAAGAAACAGTAAAGGAGAATTTCATATATAAATACATGTATACAAAGTTGAAGCCATTTATAGTTAGTGGGCCAATTTCCCTTAATAAATGGCCATATTTGTTCAGAGCATTGCTATATAAGAACAAGTATATGCCTTCTAAATGCAACATCAAATGGTTCTAAAAGAACAGCTAGAAACAGAATTGGCTAGAGTAGGAGTTTGTGGAGCTAGCTGTCTGAGTCAGTTCAAGTGGAATTTGTGGATTTCAGTTTACTGTTTTCCCTCTTCTGCTTGCCTGCTCACCTGTGAGATCCAAGAGCCCTTGTTAGGGCTACATTTGTTTGTCTGTCTGTTGGTGTGTATCTCTTGTGGGTGCACACTTCTGCTGAGGCGTTTACTTTAGGTTTTTTCTTTTTTCTCCTTTATTTCCCCCAAATAACCAAAAACCCCCTTGTTTTTTTTCTTTAGTTTAGGTGCAGCCATTATGATGGGATGTGGAAGAGGGAGGAGGGGTGGGATGGGAGGTCTCGGTGGCAGTGGTAGAAAGGGTGGGATAGGGAGGGGTGTGAGAAGAAGATGCTAGGTGCTGGGCATGGGCAAACTGGCTTGCTCAGGCTACCTCGTCTGCAGCAGGAATAGTGAGCAGCAGGAGGTGGCAAAACCTGCCGGCTCAGTGCTGCAGGACACCACATCCCCCTTTTTGTTTGATCCTGAGGTAGACTTGGACCCAGACACCTAATGTATTTTTGATGAGCAGGTATGGGGGGGGGGTGTATTCCTGTCTAATGAGGAGGGCGTGGCACATCCCACCACATCAGCAGGGTATATTAGGCAGGGTCCCCTTATGGCAGGGCAGCAGGCTGCTGGCGTTTTGTCAGAAACCAACATGCTGGATGTGGGTGTGGATGCCACATACGATGCAGGGTCTGGTCTGGGGGAGGATTTTGAGCAATGACAGGGACAGATTCTGGGTGCTGGCTCAGGAGGATAACAGCAGCAGTTTAGGGGGGAACTGTGTGTTGTTGATGAAGATCATGAGGAGCCGGCCCCACAGGGGCAGAAAACTCCACCAACCAATTCTAGGGGGGACAGGCAACAAGGCAGCACTGCATACGCGTGGGGACCCGGTGGGGCAAGGTGGTGGCCCGCACTTCAGCAGTGTGGGCATTTTTCACGTGCCAGACAGAGGACCAGTCGGTAGCAGTGTGCCAGCTCTGCTGGCAGAAAGTTCAAAAGGGGCAGACAGGGTCACATATGGGAAACATCATCACCGGGTGACGTGGGAGCTGCACCAAAGTGGCAGGGCAATGGGGGGCAGTGGTGCTCCCTGTCCACCTCCTCCCATTCCTCTGGGCTAATTTTGAAAAATAGTCCCTGAAAAGGAACATAATGCAGAGACTGCGGTGTAGGCTGAAGCAACTCTTCAATGTGCATCTGAGCCTGCATGTGGTCCAGCGCATCTGGAGTGACCTGAAGAGGTGGCACCCAGATTTGGTTTGGAACAGCGGAGGGCTGAAGCATAAAGTAGATTTATTTAAACAGAATAAATAGAAGTCTCTTCTAAATTACAATAAAGTCACTTGTTTTCTAACTATTTTGCTATTTTAGAGCAAAAGTGTATTTAAGTGAAAACTGTACTTTAATGTGAGGAACAATTCACTGTCAAATAATTGCAGAGAATAAGTAAATGAGCCGTCAAATGGAGATTATCTGATGCAAAATCTCTCTTAATGGTGTTGCCTGCCCCATACTTGCTATCCTTATAGATGAAGGTTTTCTTTTAGTTACATGACACAACTGTATAATTTGTACTGTACAAATGCTAGTTCTGTATTACTCAAACTGAAATTCTTACATTGCCAGCTGAATGGCAACATAGTGTGTAGTAGATACCATTACTAGTTGACCAAAGGTTATGTTGAAAATCACGTTTTTAAAAAACTGGCAAAATGGGAGCCTTCTTTTCCTTTGAAAAAAACATTTGTAGCCTAGCAGATAGGAGGTATTCTAATAATGTAGGGCACGTGTGTAGCAGTATACTGAGGGAAACATGCGTGTGAATTGCTCTTCCCATTGACTCCAATGCAATACAGCGAATTTGGACACCAGTTTGCTAATCTCGACACAAACCGAAAACATGCCATATTCACTTAACACAGTCTGCAAAGCTTGGAAATTAGGAAAAAAGTGACAGAAACATAACACCCATACACTTTATGCATTACAAAATTGCATTGCGTTGTGAAAAAATGTGGTGTGTGTAAAAATACAAGTTCAAGGCAAAATGTTGACGTGCGTCAAAATACATCTGCGTTCTTGTCAAAACGCTTTCATGAATTTTTCAGGTATTTTGCTAATTTTCTGGCAAAACGCAAGAGTTTCGCCCATCACTATTTATATGCTATTATATATTTTGTAGTGGTTTTGCTTGGTTTTAAGTAGTGATGAGTCAAATTTTTAACCAGGTTTTGCCGAAAAAAGATGCCCATAGACTCCAATGGGAAAAAATTGTGGCACACAAAAAAAATTGGCATCCATAGACTTCAATGCATTTGCCAAATTTTTCACAGTTTCACACATATTTGGTGAAGTGAAGCAGGTCAGATTCGCCCATCACTAATGTTGAGTAGTATAACAAATACACGTCTGGCTCTGAGCTTTGACCACAGATACCTCATTCTGTTGGGCAGCCGCTCATTTATAGCACGAAAAAGGTCATGCTATTGGTCACCTGCTACAATTAATATTGCCCAAATTAAGAATTAAGATTGCCCAAATTACTCAGAGTAATATGGGCAATCTTAATTCTAGCAGGAGACCAAAATGCTCCTTTACTGCTTTTATATACACATGCAGTATAACAAATGATTGGTTACTTTTGATTTTAGTTCACCATTACTAAATGCATAATGGTGCAATTCTATTTCCAGACAGCAATATTTTCAAACCCCCCCCCCTCCTCATTTTCAGCATTAACCTTGGCTTGACCTTCTTGGCCACAGAATATCAAAAACTTGGTTTTTGTTTGCCTTTTCCTATGGAAGTGTGCAGCAACCTGATGTCCTGAAGATCTACTTTGTGAGTTGATTTAAATCTGATTGTTGGGCTTTTCCCTATCCCAGGAATGACATAGCAGGGATTACATAAAAGTTTTAGTATCATTTTAGTTAAAGTTTAAGAATGACGAAATCTACATTTAGCAGAATGGTAAAGTCATTTTTAAGATGACAATTTAAGCAGTTTTGAATAAAGTAATTGTATGACTATAAAGAGATTTGGATTAATTTAAAACACTAAAGTAAAACTTGCATTGTGATAATCATTTTTACAAAGGCAAAAGCATTTACAATTTGCAATGCTTTGCCACATAAATAATCCCCATTATGATGAATGTCAATGCTTCCTTGACAAACAAAACACAAACAATATGCAGCCTGATCATCTGTTTAAACAGCATATGCCATTGTACAACTTAATGATGTTAGGTTGGGCAGGATAGGATGTTTTGTTCATTGCATATTTTTTACTCTAAAGTGTTTTCTTGTAAAACAAGATGTTTTAACAAAAGCCTGCTGTTTTTATTAGACCATTTTATTTTTCAACAAATGAAGATGGATTGAGACTAGTAAATAAATTCATTGGTATAAGACAAATTAACTAGATTTTCAATCAAAAGAAAATATATGAAATCTACTTATTCAAAGCAAACTAACTGAATCTTTCTTGACCTCACCCTGTTTTTGATTGTTATATATATATATATATATATATATACATACACAATTTGCTCTACAGCATAGCATATATATCTGTCTCTATCTATCTATCTATCTATCTGTCTGTCTGTCTGTCTGTCTGTCTGTTTACCTAACTATCTACCTATCTACCTATCTATCTATATATCTGCTCAGGCAGGTAAGTGATGGCTATAGCATGTAGACATACAGTATTGAGAAGCACACCAATATCTTCAAATCCTGCCCTCCAATGTTTTTTAAAAATATGTCAACTGAAACTTTAGTTTTTTGGATCTTATTGAAATATGCTGGAGGCTCAGTACAAATCATCATAATTGTAATAATGTTAGTGATCATTACTTAGTATAAACTCTACTTAGGCATTCTACAGTTTACATTTTGTTTCCTGTTTGCAACAAAAGTCATTTTTATAATTTTTAATGGAATATACTGCAATAAAAATTAATCTTTAAAGTGATACGTATTGGTAGTTGTGCGTAATTGAATGAAGGTGAAAGGACAGAAAATAAACCAGCTGGGGAAGATAACAATATAAAAGCTCTTTTCATGCATGTAGAAAACCCTTGCTACAGAAAAGATTATTTGCTACAGAAAAGATTATTGCCAGCACCATGATATGCCTAGTTAATGTTTCAAGAGGTTTCTCAGGAAAGAAATATATGATGCTCCAAAGGGAATTATATCAGGCAAAACTTCTGATGCTTAAAGTACCTAGATATGTGATTGGTTAAAGATTTATAATAATAAATGCTTTGGGTGCTAGCTGCATGTAATAAAATGTCTATATATATATGTGTGTGTGTGTGTGTGTGTGCTCACAATTTGGAATACAGCATTCCCAGGCCAGCACTTCCCTTAGTAAATCAAGTGATTTTATTTTTCACACATCACAGTGCTCCAACGATATATATATACATATATGTATATATGTGTGTGTGTGTGTATCTATCTATCTATATATCACCTTCCATCCTCCAGCCCCAGTACTGACATCCAACTAACATCCCAATACTGGATTCACCTCCACAACCCCCTAACAGCTCTTTTGTGTCCAGGTAATTGGTATCCAATGTTCCCAATAAACCATAAGTTCATATCCAGGCAGCTATATAAAGAACAAAGTCTGAGGTAAATCCAGGTAGCAATGGGGCAGCCATTCAAAGGAGAAAAAGCTCAAGTTACACAGCAGATAGCAGATAAGCTCTGTCTGTCTAATGGTGTTATCTGTTATCCATTAGTTAACCTGTGCCATATAGCCTTTTTTCAATTTCCGCCATTGCTATACAGCAGCTTGTTTATATGATCTATAGTAGAGTTTCTGAAGCAAACAGATCAGTTTTACCAGCACAGGGCAACACTACATGATATTTTCATTACTTTATAACACCTAAATTTTTTGGTGTTACTGTTCCTTTAAACAATTGGTCCTGAGGTAGTGATAATAGTCTTGTTTATTTGGAGTTGTTGATTTGTCTTACTGGTTGTTGGGATATGCATTGCACATAACTTGTTAGTATCCTTTTGAATTATAGATTGTTTATTTTCTTGTACATTTTCCTATGTGTATGTGTGTGTTATTATTCATTATTTTCTGTAATTGTGTTAGTGTGTTGTGATTTTATGCACAAATCATCTTTTCAGTAAGACAGTGAGTTGCCTATAATTTCTTTGCCAAACTTCCCTTTTAGAACCTATAGTTATTGTATTATTATACTGTTCTAATTAAAAAAACTCTCATGTCATTTCTATATAGGAATAAACAGTTGACCTGAATATTCAGTTGTGATCAAACAATATACAACATATTATAAAATACTATAATTTGGTTGATTATACTCTAATTATCCTTTATCTTATTTTCAACACTTCAGTTTAGTTATATTTTTTAATTAAAAAACAACCATGCTGCTCTTCATTATTATTCCCTTCATCCAATGGCAATTCTAAAATCAGGGCCGGAACTAGGGGTAGGCAGATGAGGCACGTGTCTAGGGTGCAGGGGTAGAGGAGCACCAGGCACATAGGTCTTCTGCTGCCTTCCTCTAGTTCTGACCCTTGTATCCCCCATCTGTAGTCGGTATAGACTGCATGTGCGCTCTTCTGCGCATCTGCACTCTTCAGTGCATGCGCACAATTGCTTGCTCACATGTATGCACAAGGAGAGGCGACATAGCTGGCTTTGCCCAGCACAGCTAAAAATTCACATACCCTTAACTCCAGTCTTATGTTGATAATAGCCAGAGGTTCAGTTAAGTGCAACTTAAACCAGCCTTCCATGGTTAGGTTTTCTGCCAACAGTAGTTCATACAGAGACATAAACAAAATGCCCATTCTTTAGTGTACCTGCAAAAATACAGGTGTCCCAGAAATAAAGAAGTAAAAGAAACAAAGCAGAAAGACACCAGTATATGTCCAGATATAGGATGAGGAACATAACCCAGAGACTTTATACTTACCTCAACCTGCAATTTCTCATTAAGAGGGTTCTCTCTTGGAAAATGGTATGACTGGTCCCCACACTGGTTTCTTAGTATTTAGTATGGCCTGAAATGGTAAAAATAATAATAAAAAAGTTGTTTTAAGATATAGGTAGGATTAATACATCCAGTTTTATAGGCATTAGTTCACCAGAAGAAGAGACAAGAAGTGTCACTATGAAAACTGTTGAAAACTGCCTACAGAGAAAGATACTATGGTCAGATATTTGGACAAGACAAAAGAAATACCAGTGACATGTGTACTTGTATTAGTATGTTGTATGCCATGATGAGCAAAGGCATTTTAATGACTGCATATTATTTAGTACATTAGTTTCATGGTTCAGCCAAAATTTTGTGAGTAGTGATTTGTATTAGTTTAATCACTAAACTGAATTGTGTAGATAAACAATACATGTTCCGCCATTAGCAACAAGACTTCCTTAAAGGGATACTGTCATGGGAATAAAAACATTTTTCAGAATGAATCAGTTAATAGTGTTGTTCCAGCAGAATTCTGTGCTGAAATCCATTTCTCAAAAGAGCAAACAGATTTTTTTATATTTAATTTTAAAATCTGACATGGGGCTAGACATTTTGTCAATTTCCCAGCTGCCCCAAGTCATGTGACGTGTGCCTGCACTTCAGGAGAGAAATGCTTTCTGGCAGACTGCTGTTTTTCCATCTCAATGTAACTAAATGTGTCTCAGTGGGACATGGGTTTTTACTATTAAGTGCTGTTCTTAGATCTACCAGACAGCTGTTATCTTGTGTTAGGGAGCTGCTATCTGGTTACCTTCCCATTGTTCTTTTGTTTGGCTGCTGGGGAGAAAAAGGGAGGGTGGTGATATCACTCTAACTTGCAGTACAGCAGTAGAGAGTGATTGAAGTTTATCAGAGCACAGGTCACATGACTTGGGGCAGCTGGGAAATTGACAATATGTCTAGCCCCATGTCAGATTTCAAAACTTAATATAAAAAAATCTGTTTGCTCTTTTGAGAAATGGATTTCAGTGCAGAATTATGCTGGAGCAGCACTATTAACTGATTCATTTTGAAAAAAAAATTTTTCCCATGACAGTATCCCTTTAATGTGCATCTGTTGTACTCAAAGACAAGGTTATGAACATATTTAACTGATAATGTACAACAGATCCAGATATAGAAACATAATAAATGTCTAATGTATAGTCATTTTAAGTGGTCTACTTTTTAATGAAATGTTCTACCTCTTTCATCTTCTACTGTACATGACATTCTATACAGGAGAGGGCTAATCTTGTATTGAGCGATACATTGCAAAAAGGTGTTGAAAAGTAGGTCGTATAATCTCTTTGGGATCATGCAGTCCTGTCCTAGTTTATTGTTCTTATAGAGCTATTCCCTTAAGAACTCATGCATTTACTTGAAATGTTGATGGAATTATAAACCCATATCTTTGATATTTTGCATGAAAAGAATACAGAAGAGTGAAGAAGACACTTTGGCCAATTTCTTGGTATTTTTTCCATTAGGAATAACAAGCCTGCAGTTGCTTCCAATGTCCTCTTTTGAAGGATAGTGGGACGCAGAAGCTACATGTTTGAAAATGACCATCCCTTCAGCACAAACCAACTAAATGCTGGGCAAGAACAGGAGGGAGTCCAAGATGATCACTGTTTTCAATATGCCAAATGTAAAATTTTTTTTAGGTTGCATGCTTTAAAGGGTACCCATCACCCAAATAAAATATTCAAATCCTATTTTATCACATTAGGCAAGCAAAATTAACTTTAACTACACTATATAAATTATTTGAATCTTGTTTCCATCAGTCTGGGAATTCATAATTATAGCAGGCAGGCAGGAGCCATTTTGTGGACTCTGTTATTAAGACAAGCTTTTCATCATCTCAGAATCTTGTTTGTGCACCAGAATGGGGGGACCTAATGTCAATCCCCATGCCCTCGTTACACAATTAAATGGTGAAGAGAACGGGGAAATGTGGGTAGAGCAGTGAAATCTAGTAAGTGCTGAATGGAAAGTGAAAGTTATTGTCTGCCCGCCTCTATGCATAAGGCATAGAGGAGGGGCAGACAATATTTGATTGACAGCTAAGATGTTTAAATGAGCTTACAACACCTATGAATGCTTTAATAAAAATTTGAAATTGGATTTCATGTTTAATTTGAAAAGGACTTTTATTATACAGCTTTTTGTGTCTGGGTGACAGGTCCACTTTAAACTAAGCTCAAGCTAAGTACTTTAAACTATGCTTTAAACTAAGTGCATTGACTGCCCCTTGTAAAAATGTTAAAGACCACATATTGAAATGACCATGTAACACCCACTGATGTAAATTGTAGACTAAACAGCCAAACTTTGAGTAGATTTCTGACTTTAGCTGACTACTGACAGATGTTCTCACAATCAATTGTTAAGCATCATTAATTAATTATGAAACAAAACATACAATGCTTGAAAAACACTGCCTAATATTCACCAGAGTACCTTCTGAAAGAAGAAAGAATATTATCTTCTCCCCCTTTTTTAATGCTACTTTTTTGAGTTAATTTGTCCATACACTAAACATATGTTCAGTCTGTTCCAGGAGAACAACTATGTGTGCCGCTGCTAGATATATCCCTCAGAAGGGAACAGATGAGGCATTTAGAAGGTAGTAAACATTTCAAAAATGTTCTTAAAAAAATATTGTGGAAGATATTGTACTTTTTACCATAATTAATTTAAAAGAGTAAGGGAGAGCATTATCTTCATACAGTGTCTGCTTGAAGTTTGCTACGTGCCCAAAGGTAGAATTAAAATACTGAAGAGGAATAAAATGTTATTCTCCCATCCCAGTTGCATAAATTTTCATGCAAATATCTGTTCATTTTCAAAAGCTTTGTTTCAACCATGATTGTTGAAGAAGAATTTGGTGTCTGCTGTCCTACCTTAACATAACTCAGTTGTAATGCTGACCCATTAATTTCAGTGTAGAAAGAATAAAAAAATAAAAATCTTTTAATGCATTTGACCTAGTGAAAGTCATCTAGTCAGTATATTATTTTTGTTAATTAAGACATTATACTGTATGTCAGTGGTGAAGGAAGCTTCCCTGACATAAATAATACAATTGCATTGTTGTATATAGTGATGGGCAAATTTCTCCCATTTTGCTTCACGGAAAAAATTGCAAATTTTCTGCAAAATTCACGAAAAAGCAAAAAAATTGCTGAAACTCAAAAATGTATGGCAGCAAATTTATTCACAGGTGCCGAAAAGCAGACATTCTCTGCAAATTCAAACCAGGCAAATTTATTCGCCCATAACTAGCTGCATACAGTAACTCCATACCTTAATATTATAATTTCAAAAAACCAAATGTTTTTATTCATTTTTATTCATATGAGGTTCATGGGCAATGCTGGCGAAACCTTAGTGAACTTATTTTCCCCCATATATACTGTAGAAGTAACTTTTGATTCATATTAGCAGTGCTATACCATATTTAAACCTTATTGTAATTTCAGCATTTTCAAATGGGTAATGGTTGATACTGTAAATAAGAAATGTGTATGTGTGTATGGGGGAAGAAAAGACTATTCACCTTTTACCTAATCGTTTTAAAAAAAAATATTGAGCATAACTTTCCCTTTTTTGCTATAGTTATTACAGGAGAGGTGGCCAGCCCCATGTTATAGCTCCCGACGTTCCCAACAATCATCAGATGATCCCCGTGGTGGCCAATACAAATGGCAACCATTTGGGAGTTTTAACTCTTAAAGCAAGTTGCAGGTAAAACTTAGTCTCTGTTTAAAATGAACAATGAAACAGGATATGAGCGTAGGAATGGCCAGACTAGGAATGTTTTTGCTGAAGTTGGCCAATAAATATATGGGCATCAATATGGACAACAATCCATATTTTGTTTAATGAGGAGGGCATTTATTTTGTAGCTTAATGCAGAAAATGTCATTTGAATATTGAGTTGAGTGCAGAAGGCCCCTTGTCTTTGCCTGTATATATTTTGTGGTCACAGACAATTCCAATTAGACCGCACTTACTGGATAGACAAGTATATCATCGGGTGCACGTCATATGGCCTGTTCATCAAGGCTCCATTGTTGTATTAATTCTCTCCCAGTAGACAGCACTCCAGTTTTCGTAAAACCGTCTTTATTGTGTATGGGACAGCAGCATAAAATTACAACGTTTCGAGTGGCACTCCACTCTTTGTCAAGTATAAAAAACACACATCACCACCTGACCTTAAATACAATGTATCACAGTGCCCCCTTGTGTCAAGACATATGTACATAACATACTTTTAGTGATTAAAAGCTTTTCATATGTATCCAAATAACTTCCAGCTGTACTTATCTTTCAATGTATCTATCAAATACAAAATCATTGAAGAATATCGTAGTTACATCCCACTCCCAGGAAGCGAATACAAATGTCCATGTAATAACCTATAAATAAATAAGATCAGTAGCACATTAAAAACTATTTCAATAAAAATGGATTCAGGTCATACTCATGGTTCAACCCATGTGGGGATAGAGTCCCCAACCTCCTAATCCACTGAGCTTCCTTGCGTAGTAATTCTTTGTCCCGATTACCCCCACGTCTCCTTCGTGGGACTGTATCTAAGACTTGGAAGCGTAACTGACTAATAGTGTGACCACTTTCATTGAAATGTTTCGCAATAGGCTGATTTAATTTATTCCTAATAGCTGACTTGTGCTCAGTAAGTCAGTAAGGGCAAAAATGTAAACCCAAGAAATGATGTTTGGGTCTAGTATGACGACCAAAATACCACTCCAAACATTATGCATTTGGTAAAATGTAATACAATTGCATTTTTTAAATAAATCAGGCTATTCTTTGAACATTGGTTCACTGTAGTACCACCAACTCTGAACGTTGTCCCACACTAGTGCTAATGGACAGAAAGATTGTCATATGTTACTTCAATAAAGGCTAATACAGTACACAATTTCATTTCTTCAAATACGGGAAAAATCTGGGTATTATAGATGGGCACCAAGCAGTATTACTTTATATAGCTGTAGGGACAGATTTTTTTAACATAGTAAGTTAGGCAAAAAAGACACACATCCATCAAGTTCAACCTTTTAGGTCTACGTAAAACCTGCCTAACTGCTAGTTGATCCAGAGTAAGGCAAAAATCCTGCACCATTTTGCCTCAGAGGCGAAAAAATTCCTTCCTGACTCCAAGATGACAATCCGACCAGTCCCCGTATCAACTTGTACTATGAGCTATCTTCCATAACCCTGTATTCCCTCAATTGCTAAATAGCCATCTAACCCTTTCTTAAAGGGCATGTAAAGTCTAAAATAGAATAAGGCTAGAAATGCTGTATTTTGTATAAAAAATATAAAAATGAACCTACTGCACCACAAGCCTAATCAAACAAATAATTTATGCTTTCAAAGTTGGCTACAGGGGGTCACCATCTTTTAACTTTGTTAAACATCTTTGCAAGACTGTGCACATGCTCAGTGTGGTCTGGGCTGCTTAGGGATCGGGATCGTCATAAACAAAGCTGCTTGAGTTCTGCATGGCTGGGAAGTAAGGCGGGGGCTCCCCCTGCTGTTCATAAGTATGATTGTTTCCCTGCAGAGCAGTTAGGGACCATCTGACAATTCCTATCCACAGCAGTAAATGAAGGGAGAATTTCACTGCATACAGTCAGGTTTCTTATAAAAACGGTACACATTTTTGAATTAAAGTATATTGGAGATATGTTTCTTTTTCATTAAAGAAAGTAAAAATGGGGTTTTCTTTTTTTGCCTTTACATGCCCTTTAAAGATATCTAATGTATCGGTCGTGATGACTAATTCAGGGAGAGAATTCCACATCTTCATGGCTCTCACTGTAAAAAAAAAACCTTTTGAAAATTTAGCAGGAACCTTCTTTCTTCTAAATCGAACTGTTGCCCATGTGTCAGCTGGAAAGAGCCACTGGTAAATAAAGCATCAGAGAATTGTTATATGATCCCCTTGTATATGTAAATATAGTTATTATATCACCCTTCAATCTCCTTTTCTCCAGCAACCCCAACTTGGCCAGTCTTTCCTCATAGCTGAGATTTTCCATACCATTTACCAGCTTAGTTGCCCTTCACTGGACCCACTCTAATTCAATAATGTCCCATTTGAGCACTGGAGAACAAAACTGTACAGTATATTCTAGATGGGGCCTTACCAGCATTCTGTACAGTAGAAAAATGACCCCCTCCTCCCGTGAATCTATGCCATTTTTAATGCCATCTTTCACTCTCAACTGGACTGTTTCCTTCTCAACTAAAACATGCTCTTGTCACCCCCATTCTGAAAAAACCCTCTCTTGATCCCTCCAATCTTGACAACCTCCGACCTATCTCTCTGCTACCTTTCATCTCTAAACTACTTGAGCGCCTAGTCTACAACCGACTTACCTCATTCCTCTCTGACAATAACCTGCTGGACCCCCTACAATCTGGTTTTAAGCCACAACACTCCACGGAAACTGCCCTGACTCGACTAACTAATGACCTTTTAACCGCTAAAGCCAACAATCATTTCTCACTACTAATACTGCTTGACCTCTCAGCCGCATTTGACACTGTAGATCACCCTCTCCTCCTCCAGTCCCTCCAGTCGCTTGGCCTTCGTGACACAGCCCTGTCCTGGTTCTCTTCTTACATCACCAATCGTTCCTTCAGTGTCTCCTACAATGGAGTATCATCTTCTCCCCTACCTCTTTCTGTTGGAGTTCCTCAAGGCTCTGTCCTGGGACCATTACTATTCTCCCTCTATACTTCCTCCCTTTGCAAATTAATAAATTCGTATGGTTTCCACTACCACCTCTATGCTGACGATACTCAGATCTATCTCTCATCTCCTGATCTCAACCCAGAACTCCTAACTCGCGTCTCCTCCTGCCTGTCCGCTATCTCTACCTGGATGTCGCAACGCTACCTTAAATTAAACCTCTCTAAAACTGAAATGGTTCTCTTTCCTCCAACTAACACCAGTAGCATCCCCGAAGTATCCATCATAGTTAACAATTCCACTATCACCCCCTCTCCCCAGGCCCGGTGCCTTGGGGTTATCCTAGATTCTGCCCTATCATTCACTCCTCATATCCAGTCACTTATTAAATCATGTCACTTCCACCTAAGGAACATATCCAAAATACGATCATTTATCACCCAAGACGCTGCCAAAATTCTTATTCACTCTCTCATCATATCGCGTCTAGACTACTGCAACTCTCTTTTAATTGGCCTCCCCCTCCAGAGACTGTCACCTCTCCAGTCCATAATGAACACTGCTGCGAGGCTCATACACCTCAGCAACCGCTCCTCCTCTGCCTCGCCATTCTGTCAATCCCTGCACTGGCTTCCGTTACCTTTCAGAATCAAATTCAAATTAATGACACTGACTTTCAAAGCACTTCACAACTCTGCTCCACCCTACATCTCTGAACTCATCTCTATATACTCACCCACTCGCTGACTACGCTCCTCTACTGACCTGCTACTCAACTCTTCTCTCATTACCTCCTCACATGCTCGCATTCAAGACTTTGGAAGGGCTGCACCCATCCTCTGGAACGCTCTCCCACGGTCTGTCCGACTTTCTCCCAACCTTTCTGCATTCAAAAAATCTCTGAAAACGCACTTCTTTCGAGAAGCCTACCCTCACTCTGCTTAACTACCAAACGCAACACCACATACAACACCACATTTCTCACCCACTTACTTCGATCTTGCCCACTCCCACACCTTGTGTATTACTCCCTTCCCTTTAGACTGTATGCCTATGCATAGGGCCTTCCTCACCTCTTTGTACCTGTATTGATTGTGATGTTTGTTACTCCATATATTCTATATATGTAATTCATGTGATGTAGTTGTATAATCACATTTACTTTACAGTGCTACGCAATATGTTGGCGCTATATAAATACATGTTAATAATAATAATAATAATACAGCTCAAGACCTTATTTGCCTATGTAGCTGCTAACTGGCATTGCTTGTTACAGCCAAGTTTATTATCTACAAAGGACTCCAATGTCTATTATGGATTTGCCTAGTGCAGTCCCATTAAGGGTAGAAGTGGATTGCATATTTTTACAACCCAGGTGCATGACTTTACAGTTATCAACATTGAATCTCATCTGCCACTTAGCCGCCCAGATTGCCTGCTGATAGGATGCTGCATCCTAGATGGAATTAATTGGGCTGCATAGTTTTGTGGCATCTGCAAACATTGATACATTTACAATACCCTTCCCTAAGTCATTAATAACCAAGTAAATAAAAGTGGGCCCAATACAGAGCCTCAAGAGGCCCACTAAGAACCTTACTCCAAGTAGAGAATATACCATTAACGACCACCCTCTGTACCCGATCTTGTAGCCAGTTTCCTATCCATGTGCAAACTTCCTTATTAAAGGGATACTGTCATGGCAAAACATGTTTTTTTTTTTTTCAAAATGCATCAGTTAATAGTCCTGCTCTAGCAGAGTTCTGCACTGATTTTTTATATCGAATTTTGAAATCTGACATGGGGCTAGACATATTGTCAGTTTCCCAGCTGCCGCAGTCATGAGACTTGTGTCTGAATTTTAGGATGGAACTACTTTCTGGCAGGCTGTTATTTCTCCTTCTTAATGTAACTGAATCAGTCTCAGTGGGATTTGGCTTTTACTATTGAGTGTTGTTCTTAGATCTACCAGACAGCTGTTATCTTGTGTTAGGGAGCTGCTATCTGGTTACCTTCCCATTGTTCTGTTGTTTGGCTGCTGGGGGGGAGGAAGTGATATCACTCCAACTTGCAGTACAGCAGTAAAGAGTGACTGAAGTTTATCAGAGCACAAGTCACATGACTGGGGGCAGCTGGGAAACGGAAAATATATCTAGCCCCTTGTCAGATTTCAAAATTGAATATAAAAAGATCTATTTGCTCTTTTGAAAAACGGATTTTAGTGCAGAATTCTGCTGGAGCAGCACTATTAACTGATGTGTTTAAAAAAACATGTTTTACCATGTTTTTCTAATATAGTTAGTTAGCCGAAAAATTTAATCTATAAAGACTGGAGTGACTGGATGTCTATATATATGTATATTACAAAGTTTTTTTTTATTTTGCACAGTCTATCTATTTACCCAGTCTTTATCTTTAAACTGAACTGTTACTTTAACAAGCAGTTATATTGTGGCAAAAAAAGTCAGAGTTTTAAAGGAGAACTAAAGCTTATTTATCCTTGTTTGATGGAATGCTAATTCTCCTCATAGTGTAGGGAATCGCTAGTTTTTTTTTTCTGTTAAGGCATTTGAACTTGTATAAATCACCCTTCTATCTCTGACCTCGTGGGAGCGCTTCCTGGCATGTTTAAGCTTTTGCGCATGCGCTTATACTTAACCCCACACGGCTGCAATGAAAGAGGAAAAGAACCTATTATATGGAGCATGCGCACAGTTGGAGACAATTGAACTGTGCCCCGGGCAGTGGGGGTGTGTAAGGGTAGGAATGCAGTGATATCACTGTAGAGCTACGGAGAGCCTTTGAAGACTGGAGCATTAGGAGAGAACGGAAGCAAACTTAAAGAAAACAGTAAGTGCTTTGAACTTAGTTTGACAATGCTGTGCGATGCAAAAAAAAATATTTTAACCTTTCCTTCTCCTTTAAGTATTAAGGAAACATATAGAAGAGAAAGTAGTATTTTGAAAATTCCACTATTTTTCAAATCAAGTTTTTCACATTACTTATTCACATGACAACACATTTTCAATCAATTTAAGGACCCAGATGCAAGTGTATTGACCCCTGCATCTCTGTATAAAAAAATGTATTTCATTTTTAAGCAGAGAGAAAAGTGAAGATTTGGCAGAATTGTGAGCAAATTTAGGTTTTTAAGGCCTCAATTGAAGCCGACAGGGCTTTTGGTCTATGTATGATTGATAGACACAGGTTGAGATTTATTTTTTACTCTATATATTATTTTTGGACTTTGAAGTGAAGTTGTTCATCATATTGTGAAATTACTTAAAATCAGCACATTATCCTTGCACCTGGTGTTCTTGTTCCGACAAAGTTTGAATAGCTTTCATTTATATCTTTGATCCACGCGCACACACCTAAAGAGCTTTGGGGGTTTTTAGGAAATGAAAAATGTTTCTCTCTTTTTTTTTAACAATAAATTTGTAAATCGATACATGGGATTGAAAGCACTCAAATAATTGAGAAGTGTTCAATGGCACTAGTGATACATTACCTTCAACTTCCACACAACTTAAACTAGCATTGTCAGGGCCGGGTGACACAGATGAAATTTTTAAAGCATTAGAGAAAAGATGTTTAATGTAGTATGTCTGCTTTTAAATGTCCCTGGAAATATTGATGATAGCAGCACTCCATAGGAATTCATCAATAACAATGCTGCACTAGTTTTATGTTTTATTGTTTTAGGGAAGTGTTCCTTTATATTGCCAGAAGTAAGAAAGATATTAATATTTTGCAACACAAAAAGCTCTATTTGCCTCCCGGTAATAATATGCTTTCACATACAGATGGAGCAAACATTATCTGGGCACTTGAATGAGGTGGCTCACCATGTTCCATTGCATCACTTCATTTAAGGAAATGTTTATTTTAGTTTTCCCATTGAAAATGTCAAAACAACATTTGCTCCGCCTGTAGTAGGACAGTTTTACCCAAACTAACATTTTTGAATAATGACACAGGTAGCAAGCCCTTCCACACTGCTTTCCACAGACATAGGCAGGTCTCTGCCCTGTGCCTTATGAGAATATATGGTAATAGTACACCAACAAGTGTTAATATGTTCCACTGCTATGGAGGGTTTACTTCCCTTTCAAAATATTCATATATTTACTAAATATGCTTAAATAAGTGGTGTCAAAAGGCTCTAGAAATTGTATTTGCACAATAATATTAATAAAAATCTTGAAAAAGTTTTATTTTGAACATAACTTTGTGTTCCGATATGAATGGAAGTTCTAAAATGCAGCTCAGTGCAGATTAGAACCATAAGAGAGATGCACACTTGTGGATCAAAAGAGGAATATATAAATGTTGTACCTGAGTGAAATGCCCTTTTCTGAGCCTAAATATTAAATATTGCTTTGTGTCCTGATTCTGTAGCAATCAGAAGTGAGCTAAGCGTGAATACCAATGCTCAAAGTGCAAGCTTGGATGTAGTCTGTAATATTGTCTTAGTGAGTGCATGCACTTCATTTAATAAAAGGTACAACCACCATGCAATAATTGATTGTACTTATGTTGGGGTGAGATAGGAGAAACTAAAGAAAATAAAAGGAGGATTGTTAATAAAAGGATGTGTTGGAGACTAACCAGTAAGACAAGAGTGACAAAAGCTTCCAATGATTAAGGCAACAAGAGAGTCTCAGGGGTCACTGGACTGGCTGGCAGAAACACAGACAGAAAGGGAGCACATGAAGAATTTGTCTAACCTAAGGGAGTGAATTAAAGAACAAGAAGGCAAGCAATTTAACAAGCCATAAAAAATGGTAGATAGAAGAGGGGCATGTGGGATCATAATTGGTTAGGGAGCAATAGCCAGTCACCATGCAGACTAGGAATGCATGGAGGGGCATTGTGTGTATTAAGGGAAAGGGTATAATGGTGGGACAGCAGGTGAGGTACCTTGAGCGCCATTACTACTTGGTCCAGCTCAATAAGGTAGAAAGTCTACATGACAAGTGTTAATGCAGCACAAGGTTTAGGCAACAGGTCAGAGCTGGCAGAGTTCAGTCTAGCGTCAGGAACCACTAGGGAAAGACTTTGCATCATTACCTATGTCCCAAACCAGTAGTAGCTTTTTGGACATAGTGGACATTGAGGAGAAAATAAAGTCAACAACAGTAAGCAACAATCTTCACGCTGAATTTTTGGAGCTGATGATGGGGGTTATTAAAATCTTATACTGTATCTCTAGGATAAAGAGATAGTAGATCTCATGATAGAATCAAGGGATTCAAGCCAGAGTTTGAGCAATAATATCCCTATTCCCACATGAAGGTTGTTAGCACCAAAGGGTTAGCTTGAATGTTCTTTACTGAATATTTATCTCTTAGTTTTTGCCACTTTAAATTCACATTTTTCACTTACAGATTACAGCACATCCTATTATTCCTATAAAACATCCTTGTATTATGTAACTGTACTAGAACATGAACTAACCCAAAAGCATGCAGTATATGTTATTTCTTCTCAACTTTCCATTTAATATAAAGATGGATGCTGCTTCGTGATTTTCAAATCTTCTGTAGATAAAAAAAATGAAATCAGTGAGTTTGTGGGGAAAACCTGTTACCAATTGGAATTTCAATGAATGAAAACAGAGGCAACAATGCGATCATTAATGCTCAAGCAGACATCTACAAACATGCCCTGATTTTCGTATATTCATGGCACATATTTTTAAAAGTCAAACAAAAGTTCTGCAGAATGATAGATCCTGTCTCTTCTAAACTGAAAATTTCACTTGTCTATTCGTTATAAATCAAATGTCCAGACATTCATTGTGCCTGCATAACTATCTGTTTGTATTTGTTTTCTGTTCCATGAATAGTACATTGCTAGTGTATCATAAGGTTTCTATTGCTCGGTTTAATAGATAGGCTGAACATATGAGCAAGAGATTTAGCAGCTTTTTCTAATTTACTGCAATAAAATAAAGGTACAGTAAATCCAAGTCTGGGGGACTACCTTATAATACTGCGTAGGGTTAAACCTTAAAATGAGGAATGGAGGTAAGACCCTGGACATACAGTGATGTGATACAATTAACTTTTTTAAACAACTTGATAAAGGGCACAACATGCTCACATATACTGTACTAAAAGAAACATAGTCAGATGCCCAATGTGCAGGCAATAATGCAATTCACACTCTTTATTAGCCAAACTACATCTGATTATTCAAAATGCATATCCACATTTGCAAGCATTTTAACATATAGGCCCAATTGCTGCAATCTCCCTTGTACCTGGAATTATGCTGGAAACACTATTTCTTCTACGTCCCTCCATGTCAGTACACATGGGCATTGCCCCTCCCAGACCTGGAGGTAGGACCTATAACATAGCCAATCAAAATGAATCATGACCTATAAGACCACATGACTTCCTCCTCACCACAGTTATTTTTTGTCCTACTGGACAGGGAGGTAGGATCTCCCTCCTCACTTTTTATTTTTTGTTGAATTTTGAGAGAAATCAAACACAGTTTTTGTTTTTCTTTTGTATTTTCTTTTTGTTTATTTATTTATTTATTTTTTACCTCTGTGTAGACAGAGGGATGATTCCCAGGTAATGGAGAAGATTTTACCTGATGCCTCAAGACGCATAATCTGTAAATTATCGCTTATTGGGAAGAAGTGCAGGTGTGGACATATCCATGGTCCTAGCCCTGTGCTAAAACAGCCCCCCTGCTATATGCCCAGCGAGGCACAAGATTCAATCTAGTGCTTTTTGGGAAGAGACACAGTCGTGGGCTTCCCACATTATTACCTGTGAGCCTTTTGTTTTTTCTTCTGTATTTTTATGTATTTATTTATTTGTGCTTATTTTTTACCTCTGTGTGGACACAGAGGGATGATTCCCAGGTAATGGAGAAGAATTTACCTGATGCCTCAAGATGCATAATCTGTAAATTATCGCTTATTGGGAAGAAGTGCAGGTGTGGGCATACCCATGGTCCTAGCCCTGTGCTAAAACAGCCCCCCTGCTATATGCCCAGCGAGGCACAAGATTCAATCTAGTGCTTTTTTGGGAACAGACACAGGTGTGGGCTTCCACATTGTTACCTGTGAGATTTTTGGACTCCCCTTTTCTTTTGAGTTATGTGAGACTTTACAGAACTCTACAGAACTTCTGCAAAAGGACCGTGGGTATGCATATGGGCTAGTTCTAACTGCCTGAAGCTGGTGAGTATGATTCTTCATTATCTACTGTGTGTAGTGCACTGGGAAGTCTGCATGCTAATTAGCTAATTATGTCCCTCAGCTGAGAGCTATTGGGGCTTTGGCTGGAGTTTCCATTCAGCTAATTAGCCACTCTGATAAGGTGCAGGTGTGCCTTCGCCCCGTTGCTATTGCTGTTTAATATTTTAAGCCTTGTATGGGTGAACCTGCATCCTCTATGCAGACACAGAAGTTATATTGGCTCATGTTACTAAGGCACCTCCAGGAAGGGCTAGAGGTTGCACTGATCAAGCAATATGGCACCTCCTTCCTTCTTATGAGTCTGCTCATAACAAGCAGTGTTCCACCTGGATATTCCTGCTGACAAGCCTGAGCTATCTGGTAAGATGCCTGTGTTCCCCTGACTTCTTGTATTATCTGAAGTCTTATGTTGTGAGCTGGCGTCCTCTGTGCAAAATACAGTACTGGCTCTTGCTACACTTTAAGTACTGGCTGGTGAATCCCTCTGCCTAAGCAGTGTGGTACCTGAATCCAGAGATTTTGATTTCTCAGTATCCATTGTGTATTTGAAACATTAATTTCACTGGGAAGTCTGCATGTTAATATGCTTAATATGTCCCTCAGCTGAAAGCTATCAGGGCTTTGGCTGGACTTTCCATCAAGCTAACTAGTCACTATCTGGTAAGGTGCAGGTGTTCCTTTGGCCCCTTTGCTATTGCTGTTTAATATTTTAAGTTTTGTATGGGTGAACCTGCATCCTCTTGGCTGACACAGTGGTTATATTGGCTCATGTGCTCAAGCAGTATGGCACCTCCTTCCTTTCTTATGAGTCTGCTCTTAACAAGCAGTGTTCCACTGGACTGGATATTCCTGCTGACAAGTCTGAGCTATCTGGTAAGCTGCCTGTGTTCCTTCTTATATTATATGAAGTCGTATGTTGTGAGCTGGAGTCCTCTGTGCAAAATGCAGTTACACAAGGTACTAAGTCTGCATGTTAATAAGCTAATTATGTCCCTCCGCTGAAACCTATCCGAGTTCTAGATGAAGTTTCCAACCTTCGGACTTTTCATTGCTATCAGGTAATGTGCAGATACTCCTCAGTTTGCTACTGTTGTTTCTATTGTCCTCTGTGCAGACACAGAGGTTATATTGCCTTTTATTACACTGGGTGCTTGCAGGGTTGGCTGGAGGCTTGCACTGCTGAAGCAGTATGGTAGCCCCTTCCTTCCTTACATTGAGTCTGCTCAGTGCTGTAACCTGATGTCATTGGGCCCCACAGCAAATTCATTTTAGGGCCCCTAACATATCTAGAGGTTGTGCTTTTTACCAATACGTATTGAAATTGCTCTTTATTTGGGCCTCATGGGTCCCTATACCTTTTGGGCCCACCTGCAGCCACAGGGTCTGCTTCCTCTTTAGTTACACCCCTGAGTCTGCTCCTTAGAAGCAGTCTGCCACCAAGGATCTGTCTGGATTATTCCTACTGTCTAGCGCATATTATCTGGTTAGGTGCCTGTATTCCTCTGACTTCTTGTATAGTTGTCATCTGAGGTCTTAGGTTTGTGAGCCCGAGTTCTCTGCGCAGACACAGTAGGCAAGTGTGCTCTTATTACACCTGGTATTTCCAGGACCGGCTAGGGGTTTGTTCTGCTGTAGCAGCATTGTGCCCCATTTTTTCCTGTGATGTTTCCACACTTAACAGGCAGTGTTCCGAGTTACAGTATATGGTGTCTTTTTGTGTGATGTAGGCCTTCTCTTAGATATTCTATTCCCATCTGGTGGCTTTTGTTGGGAGCTCAGTTGTAGTTATACTACATCTACTGAGTTTTTGACTGTAGTTTTCCCTTCTTTAATTGTTGGTAGATTAAAGGACACTTACTGTTATGTCTATTGGCACCTTAATATGCTTGAAGCCAGCTTGTAGTCTATGGCCCTTTGTGTGGCCTCGGGCATCTCGCCAGGGAGCTGGGTTTGTGTGGCCTCTGGCTTTCATTATGGCCCTTGGCTTGGGTTAGAGCCCTTGTTTTGGTCCATGGCTTTTTACCATGGTCCTCGGCTCCTGGGTCTGCTGGCCTTTTACAAGGGCCCTTGTTCTGCTGGCCTGTTGCATGAGCCTTTGGCTCATGTGGTCTTTTACCCTTGGCACATTTGTTTGGTTGTCCTTTTACCTGGGTTATTATGGCTGCGTGCCTGTTTTCATGGCCCTTAATTTAGGTACTTGCTTGCCTTTTACCAGGGTTCTTGGGCTGTTGGCCTTTTCTGTGGCCCCTGGCTAAGGTGGTCGCTAGTTTTTATTATAGTCCTTGTGGGCTTGTGGCTGCCAGTCTTGGCTGTGACCTATGGTGCATAGGTCGCCAGGCTGTGGCGGCTGATAGGCATGGTTACTATTCTTGCTGTGGCCCTTGGTGGGTATGTCTGTTTGCCTTGCAGCAATCCTTGGCAGGACAACAGCCATTGGTTTTGTCTTGTCTGCAATCCTTGCAGGTATGGTTCTGGTTACACCAGCAGTAGGCATGATTGACTATTTGGTTGGATCTAGCATGGGTTGTACCATCAGCTGGTGTTTGCTCTGAGTTTCACAGCCCATAGCTAATTTTGTGGCTGATTGGTATTCAGCAGCTGTGGTTGGTCATATGTTGTTGGCTTACAGCTAACCTTTTCTTCTGCCTTACATGCATTGTTTTTGGCCTTGTATGCCACTGCTTATTATCAATAAGGCTGGCTTGTGGACCAGGGTTTTGCAAGTTCAACAACTGACGTGCTCCGTTGTTGCATGTATGGAAATTGACTTTTGTGTCAGGTGCTAGTGCAGTTGGTTACCTTGTCCCTAAGGGTGGCATTCACAATAGCTGGCTTATTTACTATTGCTTGTGTATTCGAATTCCACTCTGGTTTTTTGCAAACACTTCAGCTGACGGGCATCTTGGCCTGCTAGTGTGACACTGGCCTTGCACATCTATGTTGGAATACATAATAGCTGGCTGGTCCACCACTGGTTGCATGTATGGTGGCTGGCTCTCTGCCAGTGGATTGTGCATCATTGCTGGTTGGTACCAGTTTTTGTAGGCTACTGTATAAGCTTCTGGCATGCCTGATTTTGGATTGTGATCCCAGCTGTTGGCTGGTTCAGTAGCTTCTATGTATGGTCACAGGTTTGGTTCAGTTTTTGCATAAACTGTATCATTGTGCAGCTTGAGCTGTAGTGGCCTCGGCTTTTGTGGGTGTTTTCTAGAACTGTAATTGGCTTGGGTCCCATTGCTTGCTTATGTAGTAGTTGGCTGGGGCAACAGCATATCTTAGTGGTAGATGGCTTTAAGTCACATTGGTTGGTTCAGCAGCTTATCCTTGTGCTGTTGTATACCCAGTTTAGATTTGGTGGTTGGTGGAGCTACTGGGCTGTACCAGCATGGCTCTACAAAGGTTACAATGATATGCTGATTTATGATAACCCAGAGTTGGTGTTCATTTAGTTAAGTCTTCATTAGGTATTATTAGCATGGAGTTAGTGGATCTTGGACTGATCTCTGGTGTAGAGGTGACTCCGGTCAGCACTGGTTTGAGCTGCTTCCATTAAGATGCAGGACCAGGCTAATGTGGGCCAAGTCTTTTTAGGGCCACTTGCTATTGCTGAGGATCGTGTATTTCTCCAGCACTGGTGATAGATGCATTCAAGTTGTGTTTAGTTTCTGATCTGATTGATTTCCTTGTGGTTTCTAGGGTGTTTTAGTTCTGAGATGGCTATTGCCATCATTCTGGTTTTGCCCTAGGGCACTTTTTTGTTTTAACAGTTGCAGGATTTTTGTTCTTCCCCAGGTGGGGTTTTGTCAGATAACCATATTGCAGGTATCCCTCTAGTCACCGAGGGAACCTTTTTAAACAGAATATGTTTATTCTTAATCTGCAATACTTGATCGTCAAGTACCGGTCTCTGTAATTTTGTGGTTGATTTTGTAGCTCTTGTTAATCGTTTACCATGTCCTAGGACATGTTGTTCTTGTGCCTTTTATCTACCCTTTTCAGGAGATATACATTTTATCAGCTCCCCTGTTGGATGGATGTGATGCTGGCCTTTTCTCAGGGCCTCCTTAGCATCAGTTTGGTTTTTGCATTATGTTGGTTATTCCTACCCCTTGTTTTCGGTGCATGGCTTGGTAGATCCCATGTGTACTGACATGGAGGGACGTAGAAGAAATAGAGAATTTTACTTACCTACTTGACGTAAATTCCTTTTCTTCTAGTCCCGACATGTCAGTACAGGGTTTCCCATCCCAATTATTTATTTTGGTTACTGTACTGCTATGGCAAAAGTATAACTGTGGTGAGGAGGAAGTCATGTGGTCTTATAGGTCATGATTCATTTTGATTGGCTATGTTATAGGTCCTACCTCCAGGTCTGGGAGGGGCAATGCCCATGTGTACTGACATGTCGGGACTAGAAGAAAAGGAATTTACGTCAAGTAGGTAAGTAAAATTCTCTATATTTTGGGTAAAAAAACATAGCAAACTGTGTCCAGAATTGGACTCTACACACCACACTACAATAGTAATGGCCCCTGTAGAGTTAAATAGGAAAGATTCAGCATCACACTGTGTCTCCTAGGTCTTGCGCTCAGGTATCTAGGGGCTTTAGCACCACCTTTAATAATGTGTAGTGATGGGCGAATTTATTTGCCAGGCGTGAATTCGCGGCGAATTTGTGTGATTCGCCGCCAGCGAATAAATTCGCGAAACGCCCGCGAAAATTCACGGCAAAAATTTGCGTCAAAAATTCACTGGCGTCAAAAATTCTTTTCCCGAAAAAACGGGCACCGGCGTCAAAAACGAGACGCCGGGGCGTTTCGCAAATTTTTGCAAATGCTGTGGCTTTTATACAAAGCTAATTTTTTGGCGAAGCAAAACGGCGCAAATTCGCCCATCACTAATAATGTGTGTGTGAACTATTTAATACATATACTTCTCCCAAGACAGCCACACAGAAAGGAAAGCCCTGAAGTAATAAACACAAGGGCTGCATGACAAGGGATCTGAATGACCAGCAGCCAGATTATACTGGTTTATCCTTAACAATTGGCAGAATCAGATGTAGCTGTGATTGGTTGAGAAGGAATGAGTTCAGGCAGGGGCAAAGCTGGACTGGGGGCGGAGAAAGAGAGTGATGTGATGTCAGGGGAAGAAGCAGTTCACTTCCTTATCTTCTGAGGAAGTAGAAACATGAGGCAGAGATCTCTATTTATATAATGATATTAGCTGCAGTACATACACTCCTCACTATACTGCTGGCTTTGGTAGAACTATTTGGGCAGCTGCTTGTTAGTCTCTTGCTGCTTGTTTGCAGTTAATCTTACTGTAGTCACTGAGGCAGCATGGAAGTCAGCCTGGGCCTAAAAAGTCATTCTCTGTATTATATAGAAATCCAGCATGTGACACTGAGCTGCTGCTGCAACTCAGAGTATAGAGAGCTGTAGTTGGAGTATACAGAGAGAGCAGCGGCTCAATTGGGAATAGGGCAAAGCCTGAATATAGTAACTTTTCCCGGGCTTTCACCAGTCTGCTCATTGTACTTCTATATACAATATATACAGTAGTTACTTGATTCAGAAGCCTGCCATCAGATTCTAACCTCTATTTTACTGGACTTTATTGAGCTACTAATTTCAACTTGTGCACAGATCAAACCTAGTGGTTGGATGGCTAACATGTCAGGTAACTCAGGAAGCGTATGGTGTTTACATTCTCTTTGGGAAAAGGGGTGATTTTTAGTGATGGGTGATTCTGTCCCATTTTGCTTCGCCGAAAAATTTACAAAACTCTAAAAAAAAAAAATAATCACCAATTTTGATGCAAGCGTCAATTTTTAAATGTGCAACTATTTTGTCCA
The DNA here is from genome assembly GCF_017654675.1 of Xenopus laevis. Taxonomy (NCBI): domain Eukaryota; kingdom Metazoa; phylum Chordata; class Amphibia; order Anura; family Pipidae; genus Xenopus; species Xenopus laevis. The sequence goes on along the minus strand of NC_054388.1, from coordinate 55,935,164 downwards.
AATGCAATGGTGTCCGAATAATTTTGACACACAACAATTATTTTTGTGGCAGCAAATTTTTCCATTGCAAATTTTTGTAGCAGTTTCATGAAAACATTTGTGGGTAGCAAAGTGTGGAAATCCGCTGCCAATCCATGCCTGGTGAATAAATTTGCTCATCACTAGTGATTTTATTTCATGCTTTAAGTTTGTATAAAAGCCACAGCACTTGCAAAAATACTATACAATTAGCACTTGCAGATTCACACCACTTGAATATCCATTGGGGAGTAGATTCAATTTCACCAAATATGTGCAATTATATGCAATTAGCAGCCCCCAGTATAATATTATATGGGCCTGCTTATTGTAGCTTCCCTTTGTGAACTGGGGGTAGAGGTAGGTTTACTATATTTATTTAAGTTGATCACTTAGCTCCTCTGCACAATGCTAGCCTTCATTTTCATATAGTCTAGTTTTGATTTTCTGGGCAGAAAGCAGTTCCCCATTGTTAATATAACATTTAATGGTCAATTAGGGGGGCAATCAAGAAGTAAGGGTACAAGCAAGCGAGAAACTAATAGTCCTCATACCAGTCACAACAAGGTTATCAGTTATTTTTTCCTGTGGCTAGTTGTTACTACAGTGACCATAATATCAAAGCTTAATCACAGATTTCGGGACCGTCCTCTCTGTAGCTAGAGGCAGCCTAATACTTAGTGGTGGATATAATAACATAGAGCTGATCTCAAGTCTTCACTGAGGAAAGGCAGAGCATAGAAGTGATCACTTATTGAATTCTGGCTTTGAATATTGCCTTGGGGTGAGGCTGGCAGGTCCTATTTATTTGATAAAATGTGAATAAATGTAGTGGCCATTTTACCCCATTTCTGGCTCCTGGTGTTTTTTAGGGTATGTAATAATGGAGTTCAGTGGGATGGCTGAAAGTAAAGGGTCATTGAGGAGTTACCTTGTCAAAAATATATGTTATCAGGTAAATGATAGTATTGTAATGATTTGGGGATCTCATTTTTACTTGCTTACCAGTGGGACTCCTGTAGAGTCCAACACTCCTTTTCCTGATACAGTTAGCTCTCCTCTGTTTTCTGACTTTAACTTTCCCTTCACTTAAACTACTCTGTTAATATTGTTTTACTGATTTTTACTGTAAAGTCAGTAGTGGAATTTTATGTCAGAATTTCTTATTGCCTTGGCTTCATGGTCAGTAGTGGAATTTTATGTCAGAATTTCTTATTGCCTTGGCTTCATGGTTATCAGGAGATGACAATATATTAAGATATATATAAGATATATATAAGATAAGATATTCAAGCAAAAAATGTTCTATAACTCAGACCTCCATGTTGTTGCTTTATTATAGTCATTGAGTTAGCATAAAGCTATCAGACCAATGGCATAAATGCGGGAAGATGCTAAAGATACTAAAAGTTCCTTGATGCAGGTTAAATTATTCAGGATAGCTGTTAGTTATTTTCAATAAGGTTCTGTTACTCTCTTTTCAGCAACTGTATGAGTTTTAGTCCTATTTAAATAAGGATAGCCATAAAACGCAGCTTTTTCAGTAGACTGAATATCATAAAACGATGAAAAATTGATTCACTCAAGGTGCGCATCAACGGTAACCTCTTCTTGTATATTTTGCATAAGGTGGTGTTTCAGCCAAGCAGCATACACGCTACAATAAATATTTTTCTCATAAGAGCAATAATTCCAAGCCAAATAATTTATTGTTGCAGAAAAAGCAATAACTGACAACAGATTTTGTATATTGTTTCTATGCCCCTCATTAATCAGCACAGTGGTAATGTACTGTGAGCATTCAGCATTGTCACTTTACAGTAGAAAAAAACATCAATCTGTTTTAGTCCTACAGAATGTGATATGGATAGTAATGTATTAATATACTATTCTTCAGGTTAACAAATAAACACTTCTGTGTGTGACTTTTTTGAGCATGGTTAAAGCATGAAGAATAGCAAGATGACACAAAAAACATGTTTCTGTTGCTATGGGTAATGTATGATAAGATGAACGTTTTGGGGCAGCGCTGTCCAACTGACGGGCCAGTCCATCTCTTGTGGCCCGCTAAGCTCAGGGAGAATAAATGCAGTTAGCCATCAGACTCAACCTTGTTGAAATTTTGACTTGGGTTGTGCACTACTCAAAAAAAAGTTTTGAGCCATACGTGAGTGATTAGATTGAGCTGTAAGTAATTTGGAAGTCCAGCCTCACAGCATGGCTCAAACTTTTTAAAGATGCAAACATTCAGAATGGAAAAGTTTTCGTATCTGCTCTGGACACTTCTGGATTTAGCCAAGGGAGCTGAGGCTCAGCCAGACTAAAAGGGGGTCAAAGGGTGCAACATTGTGTCAGAGAGGCAGCATGAAAGAAGTATGAGCAGCTGAAGCACAAGAATTGTTGGAGATTAGCACAATGAGGACTGGGAGGAGAGTATGGGTAGAGAGACTGCACAGAGCATTAACTCTTTAATAACTTTTCCAGGTTTCTGTAATTTTTACAGAAATGTAAGAGTTTCAGGTTGTTATGGGTTTCATACTCAACAAAAAGTAATCATTAATACAAGATAACTGGGGGTAGCCTAGTCAAGAAAGGACATTTTATGAGAAAGATATAAAAGGGTTAATTGAGGAGTCTGTTATGTGGTCAGGGAACAAACAAAAGCAAAATGTATTGCCACAGATAGGCAGCAGAATCCAGGGAGTGTATTATTTATACAGGATTGCTGGGGGAGTGTTCCAGGAATTTGCTCAGTGAAAATAGTAAAAGTAAGCAGAGTTAATGCAGTCGTGCATTAGGAAGGAAACCACTTGCCCCCAAACATGCCATGTATCCACTCTCTGTATTACATTTTATTGCACAGCTGGCCTGTTTCATTCTATAGTTCACATGTAGTCATAAAAGTAGTGGAAGTTCTGAAGAGGGCATTTTACCTGGACACCTTTGGGCACATTTACTAAGCTCGAGTGAAGGATTCGAATGAAAAAAACTTTGAATTTCAAAGGTTTTTTTTTGGGTACTTCGACCATCGAATAGGCTACTATGACCTTCGACTACGACTTTGACTTTGATACGAAGTAAAAATTGTTTGACTATTCGACCATTCAATAGTCGAAGTACTGTCTCTTTAAAAAAAACTTCGACTACATACTTTGGCAGTTTAAACCTACCGAGGGACAATGTTAGCCTATGGGGACCTTCCCCATCACTTTTCTAAGGTTTTTTTGATTGAAGGAAACTCGTTCGATCGATCGATTAAAATCCTTCGAGACATTCAAAAGACTTTGTTAAAGGGAACAAACCAAAATGGAGTTGACCAATGTGTTTTCAAGTAACCATTGCTCTACTGAAATGAATATACAAACAGGGTATTATTTATTAAAGCTCAATATTTTTTCTCTAAACATTTAAGTTTTTTTCCCATAAAGATTTATTATGCCCAAGAGTTGCTAAAAGTCAGAATCTGAAAATATTCCATTTAAAACCTGTCAAATTTTTTGCGAGAAAACTCAATAAATTCAAGGTATTCGAGGGTTTTAAGTCTATAAACTTGAAAATTTTGAGGCATTTAAGCATATAAACTTCAAAAATTACAGATAAAAACTTAAATTTATTGAGGTTTTTTTTTTTCACTGATTTTTTTAAGTTTAATTATTAGTAAATTAGCCAAATTCATGGATGGGAGTTAGGTTGAGTTTGTTTCTGGTAAATGAGAAAATAATGAGTTTTAGCAAATAACCTCCAAAGTGTCTAAAGGTTCATTATCCTATTTCTCCCATTTGATACAATGTTGGATTATAAGAAAATACAAGTTATTGTAGTTAAGTATAAGATATCTCCTCTTTAAACCTTATCTTTAATTGTGCTTGGTTTGCAAAATGCTGTTTAGCCTTGGAACTAGACCTAATTATGTAGCTAGGCTGAAGGTATAATACCTAGATAACTGTACTGACTAGCTGTTTACTGTAAGTATTCTGGACACATTGCCAAAAGGTCTTCAAAAGCTAATGAAGTCAAACTGGTTCTGTTGCCTGAAGGCAAAAAATCCTAAGGGGAGAACATAAAATATGTAGGAGGTTCAGCAAAGAAGAGAGTTATTTCAAAAAAAGTATTCTATTTTATTTTTTGAAACAGATTATTTCAAAACTTTTCTCTTTTTTTAAGTTGCATTTTTCATTTTGCTCTATAACTGCACTGAATGTATTCCTTGTCCCACTGGAACTCAAACTTAGAAGTCATTGTAAAGAAAGTCGAGGGAACAAAAAAAGCTGATGAAATTTGTATGCATAGATAAAATATCTTCCAAAGGAGCCACTACAATTGCGTTGTGCCTGATAATATGGCTGCTAGATGAAGCCTTCTGGAAGTTCTATCTTAAAGAGTATTAAGATTGAAGTAATTATTTTGGCTGTATAAAAAAGGCAAGTGCAAGAAATACTAATTAAAGTTATGTCTCTAATGAGGACACAAACTCAAGGTGACTATTCCATTTATTCCTGAGTTTTGTCCATGCAATAACTTGATTTTTTAAAATAAATCTGCTCTGGAGAAGAACCAACTATACTAAAGTTGAGATATTCAGCAGATGTTCATTAACTATCTAATTGATATTTGGATAGCACCGGTTTTAAAATACCACTTTACAATCATAGGGCACTGTACATTTTAAATTCTTATATCCGGAATAATAAAATATACATTGCACATAGAAGTAATATAGTGGGCCAAGAGGCATCTTGCCAATATTAGTAAAATCTCTAATTATTGTAAGCAACAATAGCATTAATACGAAAGTATGGAAAACTAATGGGGACATGTAGGTTTGGTGAGTACACAAAGGTATTCAGTGACTCATGAATTGCTGTAAAAATATTTTATATTTTGTTGTATCAATGAAAACATTTCACGTAGTGCAAACTAATATTCAGTGCAGCTAAAATGTCTCCTAAAATGGTAAATTGTAATAATAAATTAGATATTGAAAACCAATATTTGGGTCATAAGGTTAATTATCTTAGATTGGGTCCACTGAGAAAGAAAGTTTAGAAATATAAGATATACAGTATGTTCTAATCTGCACTTTTTTCAATTCATTTTGATTAGAGCAAAACCTCAAAAATGAGTAGAAGTAGAAGCAATTCTAACACAGTTCTTACCCTACACATTTCATGCCTCATTATGGCATTTCTCAGTACATATTCCCATTACATTACCAGTGTTTTTATACATGCTATACATTTTTTAGCTTGAACCAATGTGCAGTATATGGAATAAATGTTATAGTGTTATTTTGTGACATAAAAGGAATATGCAAAATAAAAATGAGCAGTTATATAGTGAATATTACAATGCAAAATTTAGATTCTATTCTTCATTTGTGCATATTTTATATTTCTAAATCTCTAGACAGAGCTATTTTTATTGGTAGCCAGTGATGGGCGAATTTGTCCAGTTTCGCCGAAAAATGTGAAAATTTCCAGTGAAATTCGCTAAACCTCGAAACCTTAATTTTGACACCGGCATCAAAGTCAATGGGCATCTGAATAATGTTGATATGCAACAGTTTTGACTCTATTGACTATTCTGATGTGCATCAGAATTTTTTGTGAATTTATCCGTTGGCAGCAAAACGTGGAAATTCACTGCGAATTAGTGCCTGGTGAATTTATTTGCCCATCACTATTGGTAGCATTAAAATAATAACAAGTGGGTATGTTAATGTAAATGTTTTGTTCAAATCTCAGTCTCATCTTATCAGCTCTCCAGAAAAATGTATGTACTCTTCAGGTTTAAATGTTCAAAAGAGTAAAATATTGTCAAATATGGGTATAAAATACAGTTACCATCCATCCCAAGTCCATGGTAGGGTCACTGTCCCCAGGCCAGTATGTCCCTGTAGGCAGACCCTGTCTACCCAATAAGGCCCCAGAAATTCCATTAGGATAGTAAATGATTCTAACCAATATCGTCAAGCACTGACTTCAAGCTGGGAAGTTTGCTGATTAGCCAATTTGTGTGCTTAGGTATTCAGTACTGAACAAACTTTAGGATGAAAATGCAGAGATTTGTCAGTTGGACAGTGTCAGCTGTTGGTTTGCACATATGTGTGTGCTAAATAGTCATTCCCAGTAGAGTGAGTGCAGATGAGAGTTCCTGTTGTAATCCCCTGGTCTATAGTGAGTTATAAATGTACTTTGTCATGTGCTATTGAGGCTGCAAGGGTTTTCCCCCATGTATTAACCACATTTCATAATTTTTATATTACTTTTTAAATTACTTCATTTGTCTTTACTCTTTACCTTACCCTTTCACTGCAATCATATAATCTTGGCCATTTTTTATACTTTTCAATTAATATGAACTGATCACTAGGGTACTGCTAAATATTATTTAACTTGTATATCTTGTGTATATCGGCCAGATCAGTAGAATTAGATGCCCATTTATCAAAAGTCAAATTTCGAATTCATGTGATTTTTTTTTAATTCAAATGTACTCCCAATTCGACTGGGAGGTTATTTAAAGGGATCCTGTCATCGGAAAACATGTTTTTTTTTCAAAATGAATCAGTTAATAGTGCTACTCCAGCAGAATTCTGCACTGAAATCCATTTCTCAAAAGAGCAAACAGATTTTTTTATATTCAATTTTGAAATCTGACATGGGGCTAGACATTTTGTCAATTTCCCAGCTGCCCCTGGTCATGTGACTTGTGCCTGCACTTTAGGAGAGAAATGCTTTCTGGCAGGCTGCTGTTTTTCCTTTTCAATATAACTGAATGTGTCTCAGTGAGACATGGATTTTTACTATTGAGTGTTGTTCTTAGATCTACCAGGGAGCTGTTATCTTGTGTTAGGGAGCTGTTATCTGGTTGCCTTCCCATTGTTCTTTTGTTTGGCTGCTGGGAGGGTGGGGAAAGGGAGGGGTGATATCACTCCAACTTGCAGTACAGCAGTAAAGAGTGATTGAAGTTTATCAGAGCACAAGGGCAGCTGGGAAATTGACAAAATGTCTAGCCCCATGTCAGATTTCAAAATTGAATATAAAAAAATCTGTTTGCTCTTTTGAGAAATGGATTTCAGTGCAGATCTATTAACTGATTCAATTTTTAAAAAAAATTCCCATGACGGTATCCCTTTAATGAAAAATTGAATGTCTATTATTCGATCAAATGGTTCTGACCCGATAATTTGAATAGTATTTGATTTGTATGAATCAATGTCAAGAAGGCTATTAACATCTTCAAATGGCTCAACGGACCTCTGCTATTGACTTGTAAATGAACTCGGCAGGTTTTAGGTGGTCAATATTCAATTTAGGACTGTTTCCATGGGGTGTGGAATTTATATTCAAATAGGGGGATTAAAATCCAAATGTGTGGATTTTGACTTAGAATGTGTGAATTTTTTTAGAAAATTCAAATGCAATTTACTATTTGACCCTTGATAAATCTGCCTCTTAATTACTTAATTGCTTTCCTTTAACTAGATTTGGATAAATTAAAATAGGGCACTACATATATGCCATTACTTATTTGGTTTGTAAACTTGAAGTACAAATGGATATATAATTGTGTGTTGTTAACATAAAAAATACATTCCAATTATTGTTTGGCTGTATTACTGTTTTATGTGTGGTCATATGTATACGTTTAGTATGAATATGGAGACAGGCACAAAATCCCTTACGGGATAAGCTCTGCGTGTTTATTATTATTTATTTTTTATTAGTTATTTATAGTGGAAATCAAGTAACATTTCAGGGAGAACCCCTTCATATCCGGGGAGAACCCCTTGATCAGACATACTAGAAAGTAGTTTGAACTAAATAAACATGCACCGTTTATTCCACTTGCAATGTCTGTTGTGTCTCCAGATTCATACTAATCGTGAGAGAAGGGTGCCTATCCCCCGAAGACATAGAGCACCAGCGGAATATGGCTTTAAACAGCCAGAGGGTGCTGGTGACTTTTCCAATTCAATATGTATACAGTTGCAATATATTGCAATGTAACCCAGAATAGGCGTGGTTACAGGGAGAGTGGTTCTTAGGCATGACCTAAGAATTTTTTTGGAATAGGGACTGGGTAGAAGACAACATCTGTATTTGTTTTATACTACAGCACTTTGTAAGAAGGCATTACACACTATTTATATAGAAGATGTTTCAACAAACTTCAGTCAGTATTCTCTTTCTACATGGATTGATTCTGCTTGAAAGATAAGTCCAGCAGTTTAATCAGCCATCTGCTAGATCTCTAGAGATGTCAGCAAAGTCTTTGTTAATATGTATTCAAAGGATTCTAATTCCATCTGAGGGAAAAATGATCTGTTGTATCATTGCATTGTAAACTGCCCAATTAAGTTAATGCACAGTCCATTTCTGTAATTCCGTTACAAAATGTCTTTCTTGCAGAATCAGAAATATTCTCACAATTTTATACAATCTTTATTAGCTCATTACTGTGTGTAGACAAAGCTGGGAAACAGTAATAGTCTCTACCATATTGGCTTCAATGTTTTAAATCATTTGGCAACTTTAAGGGAAGCATTTGTTATACAGTACATCACATGCATTAATGAAGGCAATGCCAGGGCTATGTATCTGAGAGCAGCAATTATTAATTATTGGAATTCTAAATATGTTTGCTATTAGCTGGAAAATATATACTTTTCAGAGAGAGAAGGATAAAGAGACAGATAAACAGGTGTAATATAATTAAATATCTTGGCCAGGATAAATATTTTATCCGTAATATTATGAACTGTGCAGAATAAAGAGGAAAGTGGAAAAAGTACTGTCAAGAATAGCCAAGTGCTATGGGAAAGATGCTGTAGAAAGTAAAACTGTCTAGCCTTTTAAAGCTGAGTGGTTTGAAGAACAACATTTTTTAGAATTGTATTCACCGTTTCATTTTTTGTGCTCAGTATGTTTTACATTGGTGCCCACTGTAAAGATTTTCTGAATTTTCCTGACTGAGACAAAAATGTAACCTGAAATTGCCTGCCCAGGACAGTGTAACGATAGTTGATTGTCCCTCTAGATCAGTGATACCCAACTAGTGGCTTACGAGCAACATGTTGCTCACCAACCCTTGGATGTTGCTCCCAGTGCCCTCAAAACAGGAGCTTATTTTTAATTCCTAGTTTGGAGGCAAGTTTTGGTTTCATACAAACCAGGTGTACTACCAGATAGACCCTGCTGCACAAGTCCACATAGGGGCTGCCTAATAGCCAATCACAGCCCTTATTTGGCATCCCCAGGGACTTTCTTCCTTCATTTTAATGTGGCTCACGAGTAAGAAAGGCTGGGGGCCATTGAAAAGATTCACCAGGCGACCAGGGTGGACTTGAAAAGGCCACAGCTTTATGAACAGAGCAAACAAAGAATAAAATGTAACATTTACAAACTTAAACATTTGGACATAAAAGTGATGATTAACTAGCAAGCATTCCTGAAATTTTTGCAGAAAAAATAACCGGACCTCCATGTGCAGCTGTAATCAGACAGGCAGATTGTCAAGTGAGAGAAAGTAAAGCCTCTTTGCAAAACTCTGCCTCTGGGGCCAACACCCAACCACATTAAACTCTACTGAAAAGATCATACCAGCCCTTCCCTGCTCTTGCAAGCATTCATCCTGCAACAGGAGTGACTCGAATTGGCCCCAACTGACCTGGTTAATGGATGCAGTAAAGTATGACACTGGAACAACCATTCTCCTACCCATTAGCAAACTACAACCAGAAGGGTGGGCACTGTTTTTTGCCTAAACTGCTAAAATGGAAAGAGTTCCCACTTCCTGGAAAACTACTTTGCTTTCTGCTTATCCACTGCTCTTCTCATTAGCATCACTGCCATTAACCCTATCCTCCCTGGTCCTTCCAGACTGGTTCATGCTCTTCTGCCTCTACCCTTTGTATTTGGGCAATGGAGCATTTAGTATGCAATCAGTAACCATTCCTGCATCTTATAGTCTAAAATAATCTTAGCACTCTTCTGGAGTTGTAGTGTCTAATGTTGTATCCTTTAAATGTGAAACATTTGGCTGGAAAATGGTCATGGCTTTGTCATGATTCTGCCATAGGACGATGCAGCTGCAAATAGGACTAAATAATATTAAGCTTTTGCTAATACTGTACTACTGTAATACAGATGCATAGCATGTATGTTTATTATTCAGATTCCCTTCCTGGTTTAGAAACAGGGTGACATTGGTTTAAAGGTTCCCACATTTTTTGGGGCCCTATAAATTGATACCTGGCTAAGATAAACCTTTGAAAACTTTCTATTAATTTGCATTTTGTGTGCTTCCAGCTTGTACGCCACATGCTTCCGGGGCACTAATAAATTAGTCTGTAAATCTAAATGTAATGTATATTTTTAAATTGTGAGGACCTTGGAGGTATCTATCCAACTATGTGACTCTGTAAACAGTTTTATAGTAAGCTGCTGGTGAGGGAAAAAGCTTCACAGACAAAATGTGATCTTTTAAAGCCATTGATTTTCTCTTGCAAGGGTTTCCACATTATTTAAACATACACCTTACATACTGTTTAAAGGCCAATAAGAGGTTTATAAAGCACAGCCTATTACTAATATGGTTATTGGGTAATTAGTTATGGGAGACTTGAGTTAGTTAAGAACCACTGCTGAAATGTTTATTTTGGGAATAACCTTTCATGGATAAGAAAAAGGCATTTAATTACTGATTTACCAGGGATGAGTTGTTAAAGTGAATATAATGGTTATTTACTTGCAGATTATAACATTTGAGACTAATTTATCTAATTTAAAATCACAGAATGCAAAAAATAAATAGTCTGCATTAAAGATACACTAGAAGGATTATTATGACAGATTTTAGCATTATATTTATATATATTTATTATTATATCGTTTACAACCATAGTACAAACTTGTGGCTGATCAACACTTAACCTATAACAACCAATCAGTTGCTTTTATGATCAGTAGGCACCCAATAATGACCACACTCATATGCATACTTGTTATGTTACACACAACTTTGTTATTTATCTTAGTTTGCATTATAAACTTCAGCGAAATCTGCATACTCATGTCAGTCTGGTTGAGCTCAACTGTCTGTGGGATCTGCTTATAACAGTGAGTAGTGTCCTATAAAAAAAAACATGTTCCAGTTGTTAAATCTGCTAATCTGCTAATGACTCCTACATGATTTTGACAGGTTTTATTGGGAGTATTTTTAGCAGCTTCAGATCACAATAACGGGGTTAGTTATTAAAGTCAGATTTTTTCTGGTCAGACATTTAAAGGGGAAAAAAATGTAGAAGAACAAAACCCAAATCTTTTGAGATTTATTAAACTCAGATGGTGTTAAAAGTCAGAATAAAAAAGTACTCCAACTCAGACCTGCCAAGTTCATGTAGAAGTCAACAGCAGATGTCCCATTGATATTCTGATCTGTGCTGGGTTTCGTTCAATGATCAGAAGATTTCATGGTTTTAGGATTCAAATCCAAAAAGTCGTAGTTTTCGGCTACATTCAAAAATTTGTATAATTCGGATTTTTTTCACAATTTCCCGCACGAGAAACTGCATCGTGGCAAGAATATTGTCACGGTTGGCACCGTAAATTCAGAACCGATGCTAAGCACTCTATTCTCGGCTCTTGCTTCTGCCTTTAACAGCTGCCTTTCACCTCGGGAGAAGCCCTCGGCTAATCGGATGCCGCCAGGTCGTATTAAGAGAGGTGCAAAGAGAAGGGGGGCGGTCCTTGGCCGTGATGCTGAGCAGTCGCACAGAGTAGGAGCTCCGTGACTTGGAACCTCTGAACTCCCGCATATCAGCATTCACAAGCAAATATATACAGCACGGGATGCACGCATACTGAGCCAGATCATGGGGAAACGGCAAAACCGGCAAAAACAGCGTACTACGATGTCGCCTTACCTGCAAAAGACGCCAAGTCGCAGCCTGAGGCATACTCCCCAAGATGGCGCCGACTCTGATAGCGCACCTCCAAGCTCACCGCATGCTGCTGCTTCTCCCAGCCACTCCGTGAGTACTTCTCCTTCAATGGCCTCTCAGTCGCCACAGCATTCCCTCTCTGATAGTCTCCCAGCCCAACAACAAGCTGAACTGCCCGTTACTGCCCAAATATTGGCGGACCAACTGGCACATCTGCAATCTGCCCTGACGGCCACCATTACCCAGACTGTTGCTGCGGCAGTAAATGTGGCTTTGAAAGAAATCAGGAGAGATGTGACCGACTTGGGCGATCGGACTGATAAATTGGAGACGTTTACAGATGATATTGCACAGCGTTTAATAAATACGGAGGAGGAAAATGCCGCCCTTAAAGGGGAAGTGTACCTATTGCGGGACATGTGCGAGGATCTGGAAAATAGATCCCGCAGACAAAACCTGAGGTTCAGGGGCATCCCGGAAGATGTACCACCGACTGATATACCGGGCTATCTCACCGACCTATGTACCCACATCTGCCCAGACACTCCAACCGATATGTGGAGATTTGACAGGGCTCACCGCTCCCTAGGCCCGAAACCACTTCCACCTAAACCTCCGCGTGACATAGTCACATGCTTCCACTACTATCAAGCTAAGGAGCTTATTCTAACGAAAACGAGAGCGGCTAATACAGTGGAATTTCGCAATCATAAAGTACAGATTTTTACGGACCTCTCTCCCATCACTTTAACTAAACGAAGAGAAATGAGGCCTGTTACGCAAAAGCTCCGAGATCTTGGCATACCCTACAAATGGGGCTTCCCATTTAAGCTGGTGGTTAATCGGGCGGGTCACACCTACACCCTGCAGAATCCTCAAAATGGTGCTAGATTCTTAAAGGCACTTGGTCTGCCACCTAAGGACATGCCCTCGCCAGCTCATCCCAGCCCAAGGGAGAAGCCAGTGGTTACTTTTGAACCCCAATGGCTTACGATTCAGCGTCAAAATGTTTTGCCACCACTGGCCTTGAGCCCATCGCCTCCGCAGATTCCTTGAAGATTTTTTGCTGGGTTTATTTTGTGTTATGTGGCCATCTTGACCCATGACTGGCTCGATCCAACCCACGAGGTTTCCGTGATCACCATGGATTGTCGACTACTCTCTTGTGTTCCATCGATTGCGGCGATCCTTGGCATCACGGTTGTTTACCCACCCTCACCGGAGGTACCTGATTGTTCCTCCTTGGCCGTAGACTTTTCGTCACTGCCATTGTTACATCTGACCTTTTTCACCACAGTTATCGTTATACCTGATAGAGCTCAGGAGAGTTTGGAATAACTATTTTTCTCCTTTTACTTTTTGTTCTTTTATTACATGCTGTTCTTTTATCTATTATCTATTTTATGTTTATTGCTGCTATTTTACTGTTTTGGGTTCATTTCCCCTTTTCAGGTTCACCTCATATGTTCTCTTTGGGTCTGTTTTGAATTGACATGTAGGGAGCTCAGTTTACCTAAGTATCTTGTGCCTTATATGTTGTTGTATGGATCGGTTGGGGACTCTGGTCGACCGCACCTGTCGATGGCCTTGACAACTAAGCCACAATTTATCCTAATATTCCTCAAATTGTTCTCCCATGGCTAAGTTCATTTCTATTAACGTTAAAGGCCTTAATAGCATACAAAAGAGATATTTGACTCTTAAGGAACTTAGAGATTCCCGGGCTGATATAGCGTTTATCCAGGAAACACACTTCCCTAAGGATAGTTCCTTTGGCCTTCGCTCTAAATATTACCCTACGGCCTACTATTCCTCAGGCCCTTTCAAAAAGGCCGGTGTAGCCATCCTTATTCACAAGGACTGTCCCTTCTCGGTCGACCAGGTCCTTCCTGATCCGAAAGGTCATTATTTGTTGCTCACAGGAACGTATGCTGGTACTCAGGTCCTCCTTCTTAATGTCTATGCTCCTAACAAGCGCCAATTCACTTTCTTAAACGGGTCATTGCTAAAGCACAACAACATACTCCCCAATATGCTATAGTGGGGGGAGACTTCAACCTAGCGTTCTCTCAGGTGCTGGATAGATCCCAACCAGCCACACTTCGGGCAAGACACAATTTGTCCAAATTGTTCCGTCAAACCATGAGACAAGCCCATTTGTATGACACCTGGCGCATTAAACATCCTAGAGATAGGCAATTTACCTTCTACTCCCCAGTACACAAGATTCACACACGCATTGATTATTTCTTTGTTTCGCATTTTTCTCTTAATTTACGATTCACAGCGGAGATATTGCCTATCTCCTGGTCCGATCATGCGCCCATACTCTTGACCTTGGATCTTTCTAAACCCCCCCTCCGTGAGTCCCATTGGCGACTGAATGAGACGCTGTTACATGACTCCACGGCCTTTACACAAATTGAGGGACGACTGAAGGAATATTTTGAGATTAATGAGGGCTCTGTTGAATCCATCACTACTCTTTGGGAGGCCCACAAGGCTACAATACGAGGCCACCTCATTGCGTTATCTGCCCACAAAAAGAAGTCTATGGCTAAAACTTACCTCGCCCTACATAGAAAACTCAGAGATACAGAGACTCAATATAATATACTGGGTACTGACTCCTTATTACATCAACTTAGTTTATTGCGAAAAGAACTAGCCACCTTGAAACATAGACAGGCGGAAAAGGCCATTATATGGACTAGACAAATGTTTTATGACAAAGCTGACAAACAACATACTCTGTTGGCTAGGAAATTGAGGGACCAACAAGCCAAAACTAGAATAACTTCTGTTAGGCTCTCTTCAGGATGTTTGACTTACGACCCCGAACAAATTGGTTCCGCATTCCATGATTTTTACTGCAAGCTTTATAATTTACCTCCACCGTTTCCACAAGTAGGCCACCATAGGGCATTAATAACTGACTTCCTGGCTTCCCTTGATCTTCCTAAGTTTTCGGTCGACGACCTGGCCGTGCTCAATGCCGCTATCACTGCGGAAGAATTATCTTATACTCTCAAACAAATGCCCACTGGGAAAACTCCTGGCCCCGACGGCCTCCCTTATAAATACTACAAACTGTTTCAGCATATATTGAATCCCTATTTGCTGAAGCTTTTCAACTTGTACTTACAAGGGACTGCCATCCCCAACACCACCTTGACATCCCACCTCTCCCTCATACCTAAGGAGGGAAAGGACCCCGCACAATGCTCGAATTATAGGCCCATTGCTTTGTTAAATTCTGACCTGAAGCTATTTTCTAAAATATTGGCTAACCGTCTTGCACCCATTTTACCGCGACTTATTAATAGAGACCAAGTAGGCTTTATTCTGGGTAGGCAGGCTGGTGACAATACCAGACGCACCATAGATTTGATTGAGATCCTCCAGAGGACTCAGGTCAAATCAGTGATTTTAAGCTTGGATGCCGAGAAGGCATTCGATAGGCTTAATTGGACTTACCTGTTCTCTTTACTAGGACACCTTAACCTCTCTGGCCCTTATCTCAGTGCTCTTAATAACTTGTATAGCACCCCTCTCACTTTCCTCAAACTTCCTGGCCAGTCGCGAAAGCCAATACCCATTTTTAATGGAACGCGACAGGGTTGCCCCCTTTCCCCCCTTTTGTATGCCCTAAGTATTGAGCCTCTGGCGGCAGCCATACGGAACCACCCGGACGTTTCGGGGGTTACGGTTGGCCCCTCTCAGTATAAAATAGCTCTATTTGCGGACGATGTCCTACTTACGTTGTCAAATCCATTTGTTTCACTCCCTAACCTTCACAACTTATTAACGAGGTATAGTGCAATATCTGGCTACAAACTCAATTTGGACAAAACTGAAGCTTTACCCTTACACCTTACATCGGGTGAACTGGAGTCATTGCAGACTGCTTTTAGTTATAGATGGAAGAGGGATTCCTTATTATACCTTGGTACCCATTTATCTGCGGCTTATTCTCACTTGTATGACCTTAATTTTAAGCCTCTTATACAGCAGACTAAAACTCAGTTGTTGAAATGGTCTCACTATTCTATATCTTGGTTGGGCAGGGTGGCCGCTATCAAAATGAGTGTGCTACCCAAATACCTTTATCTGTTTGAGACTCTCCCGGTTGCTGTTCCACCCTCAACGCTTAAGGAAATACAGTCCCTGTTTCATGATTTTGTCTGGGCGAATCTGAGCCATAGAGTGGCCTCATCGGTCCTGATGTCGACGCATTGTCGAGGGGGTTTGGGGGCCCCTAACATACGGAAATATTACGAGGCCGCCCACCTCAGGCAACTTTTGGCCTGGTCGCTTTGGGATTCTCCTACGGCATGGGGCCACATTGAGAATGTGATGGCACGAGATTTTCATTTAAATGCACTTTTTTGGTGCCCCACCACCGTTATCAGATGCCCTCCCACAGTGCTTTCGGCAACTAGGCACCTACATTCGATCTGGCTCGCCACCAGGCATAAACATAACCTGATTTCACCCAAGCCATTACTGACCACGTTCCTGAGGAACCCTGTTTTCCAGCCAGGCATGGACCCAGCGTTCTATTTACGGTGGTCGAAATTTTCCTATTTCACTGTCCGGGACATTCTCTACCCACTTACTCACAAGATGCTTCCTTTACAAACTATTCAAGACAAAGATTCGTCTGTGAGAATCAGATTCTTTGAATACTTTCAACTCCGTCACTTCGTGGATTCCCTTGCACAGTCGGCGGTTAGGACTCGGCACACAGCTTTTGAGGTTCTGGCAGCCACTGGTCTACCACAAAGAGGTCTTATCTCTAGAATCTACTTGCTGCTCACTGCCCCCCAAACTCCATCACAGCATCGTCATAAATATATGGATAGATGGGACCTAGTTCTTCCACGACCGCTCACTGATTCCGACTGGTCCAGAATCTGGGACAATGCGGCACACATGGTGTCATGTATACGGCAGAAGGAGCATATTTACAAGATCTTAACGTTCTGGTACTATACCCCAGAAAGACTTCACAAGCTTTTCCCTGATCACTCTCCTCTCTGCTGGAGAAATTGTGGTGTCCAAGGTTCCCAGTTACATATTTTTTGGGATTGTCCATTTATACTGCCCCTCTGGAAAGATGTCCAAGACCTTCTCTGCTCGTTGCTCTCCCAACCAGTGCCGTTAGACCCGATAACATTTTTGCTGGGCAAACCCTTGCCAGGGATTCAGAAGAGTGGGCAGGCCCTTGTAAACCAGATATTGACTGCCACTCGGTTAGCCATTGCGGCTAAATGGAAAAGCCAGACGATTCCCACACTGACTGAGATTATCAACAGGGTGAACAGCAACCGGTCTTTCGAGGCTAACATAGCCCATCTCCAGCATAAGATGGAACAATTTCTCAAAATTTGGTCCATTTGGGACCTTCGGGGGATGGTGCCCGCCCTGCCCCACTAAGTTTTTTCTGAGACCATTTCTGACCTCCCTTACATTTTCCCTCAGCCTCTCCCTACACCCTCTCCGCTACTATAGCTTGAACCTGAACCCGCAGTGCTACCATTTGATCCATCACTGTTATACTGTCTATTGGATGTATACTTTCTTATTGCTGTTCTTCTTGTTTGTATAATTCCTACCTCGCCTGCCCTTCTGGACATGCGAGCGCTTTTTGCTTATTGACATAGCTTTGGTAGCTGGCCATAACGGCCCTAGCTCATGGTTATTCCCTTTTTGATTCACTGTCTTAATCTGCAATCATTATCTATTGTGATGTTTTGAGCTTTGTAAAACTTTTAAACCTGTCAATAAAATATAAGTTACAAAAAAAAGAGAGGTGCAAAGAGAAGGGTTCTGAACAAGCAGAGGGGCACAACTGTAATGCAGAGTCTTTTGGGCAGATGGTCAAGGTACAAGGCGTAGACAAAATCGTAGTCAGGTCAGGCCGGGTCGGGGCAGGCAGAGCACAAAAAGGAGTCAGGCAGGCAAGGGTCAAACCAGGAGATCAATCAGAAGGGATACAGAATAAGGGGAGTCGGTTACCAGGCAAGGTCAGGATACAGAAGTCAGGATCGTCAGAATCAGGCAGGGGGCACAACAGGTTGTCAAATCACAGATAATCAGAAGCTCAAATAGCACAGAAGCACCAGGAACAAGAACGGGCAAAGTACAGCAGCTATTAATGCGCCTTTTAAACTTCAATTTTCATGCCAATGCGCGCTGGTGCAAGAACGCCAGTGTGAATGCGCCTGTAAAATTAGCAGTGTACAGTGCTAATAATAGAAGTATAATGCCCAGATGAAACATGGGCAGCTCTATGCTGAGCAATAGTGATGAGTGAAATATTTCACATAGACTTCAATGCATTTGGCGAAATTGACGCCGTTTTGTGAATTTTCAGCAAAGTGAAATGGGCCAGATTCACCCATCACTACTGATCAACTTAGATCCCTCTTGGTACCTGCTAAACTTAACTTCCACAAATTTTTAAGAGGCCCTTCTAGTACCAGTGGCCTAGCTAGATTTTACAGGGCCCTACCTCAAATTGTTTTCCAGGCACCCAAAATTACTTTTGTCACCAATATTTATTGAAATTGTAATCTAAATTAGAGCTTCATGGGGCCCCTATACATACTGGGCCCCCCTTCAGATGCAGGATCAGCTTCCTCTGTAGTTATGCTCCTGAAAAGTGCCATGCACTACTGGGCAGCATTGGGTATATGCGAACACACCAAAGCTATTGAAGATAATACAAGGTGCATTTAAATAGTCTGAGGCCTTCTTAGTTTTTGGCTACTAGAAGAAGCACTACAGGCTAATGTTGAAATCAGGCAATATTTATTCAGGTCTTTGCCTTAATAGGTATTATAGAGTTTTAGCCCATCTCACTCTTTAATATGCAACCTACAAACTCAAAATTACAATGTTACTCCCAATATTAAATGTGTGTCCCTGGGAGGTAAAATGGCTTGTCATACCTACACAGAGAAAATAAAAACACTCATCTTTCATATTATTTGTGCCATTTAATTCCCTTGCTGCTTGATCTCTCTGTCTTTCCGAGAATCATCAATCAGTTTCAAGCGGCACTAAAGATCCTGCGGCAGTTAAAGAACAGCTTGTTTCTATACATCCTAGTCATCACCCTTGTTTCCTAGTTGTGTCTCACACTGAGCAATGCCACATCCCTTTTACTTGTCTTTTTCATGAAACTACCGAGGGTGATCTATCACAACTGCCATATTTATATTTCCTTACTGAGATGGCATTATACAAACAACACATTGCTGCAGGCAAGCTCAGCTGAGATGAACTTATACGAACTCTTTATTACCAAAATAAAAAGTTTCTAAAAATAATATGTGGTGTTTAGTTAAATACAGTTTAATGGGAACAGTGGATGATACAAAAATTAATACTGGATTAGAAAACGTATATTTTGCTTTTGTGTTTCCATTTCAATCAAGCAAGGTTGGTTCTGTATCTGAGAGATTTAAAGGGAATCTAAACCCTCTTTAAAAGTTCTCAGAAGAAGTTGACTAATAATTTAGAGTGGAAGATAATTCACCAATAAGAATGCTGGTTACCATATCTATCTTTATCTTTCCTCTTGCTATTATCTGATCCCACCTTTATATTATGCATAATACATTTCCCTGATTTTACATTTTCCTGGATTTTACACCATTCTTTTCTGGTCCCCTGAAAAATGTAAAATGGGGGTTCTACTGTATTGTGTTATTTTGGATTTGGATTACACAGTAGGACTTGCTGCTGTTTAGTCGTAGTGGCATAAAACACATGTTTCCAGCTCCAGTTGCAAAAGCATATAGAAAGAGCATTTATTAGGGGTCATTTACAGATAAGAAAATCCTTTATCCAAAGATAACTGTCCCAAGGCTTTTGTTTTCATAAAAAATATTGTTTTATTAAATTAGCATTAAAATTCAGTTACAAACAACCCTGAACGCAAGTGCAACAGCAACAGAGTGCAAAAGGTCACCCTTTCATGGTCAGAAAGCATTTGTGTCCACTCTTGTAACAATCAGTCAATGATGAACTGTGGGAGATGGTGAGGTGCACCAGGAAGACCCCTAGAGGCGAAGTGGCTAACGCTGGCAAAAATTTGCCAGCATGACGTCATTTCAGCACTTCGCCGATTTACTAATGGTAGCTGGCGTAATTTCACCAAGGAGATAGACCCTGGCGCAACTTCGCCCTCTATCGGTAGTGTTACTACGCAAATCCACTAAGTTTTTGATTTTATTCATCGTTACCTCTATCGCCAGACTTGCTTTTGCCACCTCAGACCAGGCGAAGTGCAATAGAGTAGATAGGACTTCCTCAAAAAATACGCTGGAGTTTTTTTCCTATTTAAATGGTGATAGACTGAAAAAGATTGTAATTTTTTTTGGGGTACCCTCCTTCCCTCCTACATTTGATAACATATGGCACCCAAACTATAATGTGGGCACATGTGTATGGCATAATAACACCTCCATATCATTTTATTAAGGTTCCCTGGCCTTGTTTAGTGTAACGTATTTGCTGCAGCATATACAGCTATTGTACTTTAACTGCACACCGTATGCTAATTAGCCAATGCTAGTGTAACTTCGAACTGCTGAGCGTAATTTCGCTAGCGTAATTTCGCCAGCGTTCGTTACCCTGTGCGCAACTTCGGTTCTTCGCGAATTAGCGTTGTCCAGGTGAATTTACGCCTGGCGAAGTGTTGCGATGTGCTCGAAGCCAGCGCTGGCGAATTTTCACCGGTTAGTGAATTTCCCCCCTAGAGTGGACCTGTCCGGGCATGATGCCTAGAGGTAAGGATATGTGGTAGACGGCAGGGGTGCTTACAACTAGTGATAAATTAATCTGTCCTATTTAGCTTTGACCAAAAATTTGAGAAACGCATTTAAGTCAATATGCAACTTTTTTTCTCGCTCCAAATGCATTAAAATCAATGGCCGTTTTTCTTATGGTGACTTTTTTTGCCTCTGCTGCCTTTTTTTCTTTGCAACTTTTTCACTGCAGAGAAAATTGGCAGATGGCCACGAATCCATGTCTGCTGGAAAAATATGCTCATCACTACTTTCAACTTTGCACCTCGGTTGTATTGGAAATCCAATGCAGATCAGAGCACCAATGGGTGCAAAGCAGCCATATCTTCATCACCTGCCATATGGAATGCACTGTAAAGGGCTCCTTTTTTGCCTGTACCAATCCTAACATGCACCTTTTGAATCACAAGTAAGTTAGGGGACAGGTAGAAGGCAAACTGTCTGGGCACCTTGAAAAATTTGCAAGGTATCTGCACTCCCCCCCCTTTGTAAACAGTGCTGTTCACTGGTTTAGAGTGCAGAGGCCCTCAGCAATTTTTCAAGGTACAGGGCCGGATGTACAATACATGTCGAATTATACTGTTTTCTGCACATTGCACCTTGCCCTGCACACTATAAATGACCTTGCTGAGTCATTAACCTCGCGAGAGATGGAGAATAGCTCCCAGTCTTTAACTCTTGATAATATGTTATGGGAACTTATCCCAGAAATGATTCAGTTAAGTGTGGTGGAGTAACAGTGTTAAGATTCAAATGTTGCGTCTCTGTAAAGTCGAACATACAATACATCATACATCTCCATGTCATCAGAGGTCACTGTTCCACATAACACAGGGGCAACATGCAATCATTTCAAAAGTGCATCAAGGATTAAAGTAAACAAAAACTACAAAGTAAAAACTGGCAATATTCCATCCATATTTAATCACAAAGATTATTTTCCTTAGTTTGGATAAATGCCTGTTTTTGTATGTTACCTTTAAATTCTTTAAACTGTATAATGATCCTTAATCGTACATTGTAAGATCAATACTTGGTTATATACTAACTTACTTGCAGAAATCATATCCTTTACAGCAGTGGTTGCATTGAGTTTAAGCCACTTTTAGTTTAGAATTAGTTTATGCCCTGCCCCCATACTGTCATGGGAAAACATGTTTTTTTTTGAACGCATCAATTAATATTCTTCTGCACTGAAATCTGTTTTTCAAAAGTACAACCTGAATTTTTTATGTTTAATTTTTAAATTTAACATGGGGCTAGACATATTGTCAGTTTCCCAGGTGCCCTCAGTCATGTGACTTGTGCTCTGATAAACTTCAGTCACTCTTTACTGCTGTACTGCAAATTGGAGTGATAGCACCCCCCCCCGGCCTAACAACAGAAAAATGGTAAGGTAACCAGATAGCTGCTCCTGAACACAAGATAACAGTTCCCTTGTAGATCTAAGAACAGCACTCAATAGTAAATATCCAGTTCCCATTGTGACACATTCAGTTACATTGAGTAGGAGAAACAACAGCCTGCTAGAAAGCATTTCCATCCTAAAGTGCTGGCTGTTTCTGAAAGCACATGACCAGGCAAAATTACCTGAGATGGCTGCCTATGCACTAATATTACATCTAAAAAGATGTAAACGGTGCAATTTAGCAATAAAAACTACATCATAAAAATAATTACAGAATCCCTTTAAAGATATAGAAAAACAATGGTATATAATGAATATTTAGCACATCAAATTAATATTTAACCCAAGCTCACTTAATTTGACTCTAACTGACTTTCAAGCTGGACTTTCAGGTGTGTTTAGCCTAAATAACCCAAATAAGTCTTCAAGCTGAGCCCACCCTGCCAGGCCCCCCTATAAGTGGGTCAGACCCATGGTTTTAGAACCTCTGACTTATAGGAGAATTTTGAACACAATAAGCATATCTGGAAATGCACTGATGTATAACAAAAACAATTAAAACTTGAGAAAAGGTGTCAGATTTTGTAAATAAATGGCATACTTAATTTTTAAATAGGCAAAGAATATCCCTTTGACAGTTCACTGAAACAGGACAATTTAGCAGACAGTGCACAGTCCATAAAGACTTAAGCATTTTCCAAAGCTCAAATGGCATCATCGTTGTTTAAGACAGAAAACCTTTAGAGATTTTTGGTTTCAAAGAAATGTTAGTTCAGTGTCAAAATGCTGTTTTTCTGTGATATTATGTTTCCATTAAAGCGTAGAAGTGAATTTTGCAAGGGGATAGAGTAATCATGCCTTCGTCTGACATTTACTTTGAATTCTTCAGAGTTCTGACCTATGCTGACCGATGTTTTTCAACTTCCGAACAGCAACTAATTAATGTTATTTTGTGGTAGATTTTTTTTTTATCTGTAGACTCAAACATGTGCAAAAACCAACAAGCAATTAAGTGAATAGTTGATTGTGCATCATGTACTTTGCAGAGGTGGATTCTACGTATTCACCTTTGTGTTTACATGAATGCAATTATATTTCTATGCGTGTAAAAGTTAACCTCCGATATTGATCTTCAATAACTTTTAACCCTTTCCCTGCCAGCCGTTTTGTCCTAGATGCGAACATCTACTGCCAAGCAGTTTTTAGATATTTTGCACTCTTTCACTTTAAGGGCCTTTCCTGGGGTGGTCTTTTAGTTAACCCAGGAAAACAATATATTGTTTTTTTCAGGACAACCTGAACTTTCACAATATGCAAGAATTTTGGTGTAATTCTACTTCTCTAAAAAAATATTGGATTCTAAGTGTCAAATAAAATGAAAAAAATCATGTTGCACGAAGAACAATCACATATATCAGAAACATCATTCATTTTACGTACGAGAACACAGCTGATTTAGAAAGGTCTATGTCTCCTGAACGCGACAATACCAAATATATATAGTTTTATGGAGATTTCTCACTTGTATAGCTCAAAATCTACAAGCAGTACACAACCAAATTTCCAAAGCAACACTCCCCAAACGGCATACTTTTGATTTCAAGGCCAAACATTCCACTAACAGTAGGTTTACCCAAGAAAACTACCCATTACTAGAAAGAACAGATTCTGGTGAATCAAAAATGGGTAGAAATATCTTTGTACTCCAAACCACCAAGTTGCAATTGTTTCCTAAAGTTATAGTGTTTTATAGAAATTGGTGAATTTTTTGAAAAATGACCTCAAAGCTTCCACTCTACAGCAACATATCTCCCACACATCATTAGGTATCAATGTAAAACACCCCAAATATAAAATCCTGGGTCCACTGAACAGTTTGATGCCCAATATGAATAGATGTACCCAAGCACGTGGCATAGGAGGCCCCAAAAGGAAGACCCCCCGTTTGTTCTGTAATTTCAGATACTGCAAAATCAACACATTTACATCGTTTTGGGGGGCGGCAAAGGTAGAAAACAGTACGTTCACCCCAGAAAACCATATATTTTCGGAAAGTACACATTCCCCTGAATCTAAATTGGGTATGCATGTCTTTCTACGCCAAAGTACCAAGCCGCAAATCATTCCTAAATTTGGTGATTTTGGGGACATTTCCAAAAATGACTTCAAAATTTCGACCCTGCAGCATCGTATTACCCACATACTTTTAGGTATCAAGACAAATCACCCCAAATATGAAAGCCTGGGGTCCTCTGAACAGTTTGATGCCCAATATGTATAGGTGTACCCAAGCACGTGGCGTATAGGGGCCCCAAAACGAAGACCCCCATATGGTCTGTCATTTCAGGTACTGCAAAATCAACACATTTACATTGTTTTGAGGGGGGCAAATGTAGAAAAAAGTAAGTTCACCCCAGAAAACCATATATTTTCGGAAAGTACACATTCCCACGGATCTAAATTGGGTATGCATGTCTTTGTACTCCAAAGTACCAAGCCGCAAACCATTCCTAAATTTGGTGATTTTGGGGACATTTCCAAAAATGACTTCAAAATTTCGACCCTGCAGCATCGTATTACCCACATACTTTTAGGTATCAAGACAAATCACCCCAAATATGAAAGCCTGGGGTCCTCTGAACAGTTTGATGCCCAATATGTATAGGTGTACCCAAGCATGTGGCATATAGGGGCCCTAAAAGGAAGACCCCCATATAGTCTGACATTTCAGGTACTGCAAAATCAACACATTTACATTGTTTTGGGGGGGCAAAAGTAGAAAACAGTAAGTTCACCCCAGAAAACCATATATTTTCGGAAAGTACACATTCCCACGAATTCAAATTGGGTATGCATGTCTTTCTACGCCAAAGTACCAAGCCGCAAATCATTCCTAAATTTGGTGATTTTGGTGACATTTCCAAAAATCACCTCAAAATATCTACCCTGCAGCATCGTATTACCCACATACTTTTAGGTATCAAGAGAAATCACCCCAAATATGAAAGCCTAGGGTCCTCTGAACAGTTTGATGCCCAATATGTATAGGTGTACCCAAGCACGTGGCATACAGGGGCCCCAAAAGGAAGACCCCCATATAGTCTGTCATTTCAGGTACTGCAAAATCAACACATTTACATCGTTAGGGGGGGGCAAAAGTAGAAAACAGTAAGTTCACCCCAGAAAACCATATATTTTCGGAAAGTACACATTCCAACGAATCCAAATTGGGTATGCATGTCTTTCTACGCCAAAGTACCAAGCCGCAAACCATTCCTAAATTTGGTGCTTTAGGTGACATTTCCAAAAATCACCTCAAAATATCTACCCTGCAGCATCGTATTACCCACATACTTTTAGGTATCAAGACAAATCACCCCAAATATGAAAGCCTAGGGTCCTCTGAACAGTTTGATGCCCGATATGTATAGGTGTACCCAAGCACGTGGCATACAGGGGCCCCAAAAGGAAGACCCCCATATAGTCTGTCATTTCAGGTACTGCAAAATCAACACATTTACATCGATTTGGGGGGGGCAAAAGTAGAAAACAGTAAGTTCACCCCAGAAAACCATATATTTTCGGAAAGTACACATTCCAACGAATCCAAATTGGGTATGCATGTCTTTCTACGCCAAAGTACCAAGCCGCAAATCATTCCTAAATTTGGTGATTTAGGTGACATTTCCAAAAATCACCTCAAAATATCTACCCTGCAGCATCTTATTACACACATACTTTTAGGTATCAAGACAAATCACCCCAAATATGAAAGCCTAGGGTCCTCTGAACAGTTTGATGCCCAATATGTATAGGTGCACCCAAGCATGTGGCATATAGGGGCCCTAAAATGAAGACCCCCATATAGTCTGTCATTTCAGGTACTGCAAAATCAACACATTTACATCGATTTGGGGGGGGCAAAAGTAGAAAACAGTAAGTTCACCCCAGAAAACCATATATTTTCGGAAAGTACACATTCCAACGAATCCAAATTGGGTATGCATGTCTTTCTACGCCAAAGTACCAAGCCGCAAATCATTCCTAAATTTGGTGATTTAGGTGACATTTCCAAAAATCACCTCAAAATATCTACCCTGCAGCATCGTATTACACACATACTTTTAGGTATCAAGACAAATCACCCCAAATATGAAAGCCTAGGGTCCTCTGAACAGTTTGATGCCCAATATGTATAGGTGTACCCAAGCATGTGGCATATAGGGGCCCTAAAATGAAGACCCCCATATAGTCTGTCATTTCAGGTACTGCAAAATCAACACATTTACATCGATTTGGGGGGGGCAAAAGTAGAAAACAGTAAGTTCACCCCAGAAAACCATATATTTTCGGAAAGTACACATTCCAACGAATCCAAATTGGGTATGCATGTCTTTCTACGCCAAAGTACCAAGCCGCAAATCATTCCTAAATTTGGTGATTTAGGTGACATTTCCAAAAATCACCTCAAAATATCTACTCTGCAGCATCGTATTACCCACATACTTTTAGGTATCAAGAGAAATCATCCCAAATATGAAAGCCTAGGGTCCTCTGAACAGTTTGATGCCCAATATGTATAGGTGTACCCAAGCACGTGGCATATAGGGGCCCTAAAAGGAAGACCCCCCCTTGTATGTTCTGTCATTTCAGGTACTGCAAAATCAACACATTTACATCGTTTTGGGGGGGGCAAAGGTAGCAAAAAGTAAGTTCACCCCAGAAAACCATATATTTTCGGAAAGTACACATTCCCACGAATCTAAATTGGGTATGCATGTCTTTCTACTACAAAGTACCAAGCCGCAAACCATTCCTAAATTTGGTGATTTTGGGGGACATTTCCAAAAATGACTTCAAAATTTCGACCCTGCAGCATCGTATTACCCACATACTTTTAGGTATCAAGACAAATCACCCCAAATATGAAAGCCTGGGGTCCTCTGAACAGTTTGATGCCCAATATGTATAGGTGTACCCAAGCACGTGGCGTATAGGGGCCCCAAAACGAAGACCCCCATATGGTCTGTCATTTCAGGTACTGCAAAATCAACACATTTACATTGTTTTGAGGGGGGCAAATGTAGAAAAAAGTAAGTTCACCCCAGAAAACCATATATTTTCGGAAAGTACACATTCCCACGGATCTAAATTGGGTATGCATGTCTTTGTACTCCAAAGTACCAAGCCGCAAACCATTCCTAAATTTGGTGATTTTGGGGACATTTCCAAAAATGACTTCAAAATTTCGACCCTGCAGCATCGTATTACCCACATACTTTTAGGTATCAAGACAAATCACCCCAAATATGAAAGCCTGGGGTCCTCTGAACAGTTTGATGCCCAATATGTATAGGTGTACCCAAGCACGTGGCGTATAGGGGCCCCAAAACGAAGACCCCCATATGGTCTGTCATTTCAGGTACTGCAAAATCAACACATTTACATTGTTTTGAGGGGGGAAAATGTAGAAAAAAGTAAGTTCACCCCAGAAAACCATATATTTTCGGAAAGTACACATTCCCACGGATCTAAATTGGGTATGCATGTCTTTGTACTCCAAAGTACCAAGCCGCAAACCATTCCTAAATTTGGTGATTTTGGGGACATTTCCAAAAATGACTTCAAAATTTCGACCCTGCAGCATTGTATTACCCACATACTTTTAGGTATCAAGACAAATCACCCCAAATATGAAAGCCTGGGGTCCTCTGAACAGTTTGATGCCCAATATGTATAGGTGTACCCAAGCACGTGGCGTATAGGGGCCCCAAAACAAAGACCCCCATATGGTCTGTCATTTCAGGTACTGCAAAATCAACACATTTACATTGTTTTGGGGGGGGCAAAGGTAGAAAAAAGTGCGTTCACCCCATAAAACCATATATTTTTGGAAAGTACACATTCCTGCGAATCCAAATTGGGTATGCATGTCTTTGTACTCCAAAGTACCAAGTCGCAAGCCTTTCCTAAATTTGGCGATAAAAGCAACTGTTTTTACATTTCTGAAAATCGCCTAAAAATATTGCAATTGGCCGCATTTATCTCACCCAATTTCTTACATACAATTGTAAAACACCATAAATATTGATGCCAAGGGTCTACTGAACAGTTTGATGCCCAATATGCATAGATATACCAAGGCAGCTGGCATGTGCGGACCCCAAATAAAAATAGTGAATATGAGTTTTCTCCGCTGCCCATTCGCCTTCTGTGAACATAGACCCTTGACTTCATATTATTTGCCTCAAGACCCTCCTAACAGCAATGACCCCCCAAAACCATACATTTTTGGAAAGTACACATTCTGCCGATTCCAACAAAGATAACGACGTCTTTCTACACGAAACTACCAAACTGCAAAGCTTTTCTAAACATATAGGTTTTTACAACATTTCTGAAAATCGCCTAAAAATGTTGCAGTTTGCCGCATTTATCGGACACAATGTTTTACGTACAAAGAAAAATCTCTCTAAATATGGACGTCAGAGGTCTAATAAATAGTTTGATGCCCAATATGTATAGATTTACCAAAGTATGTGTTGTGTATGGACCCCAAATGAAAAACGTAACTATGAATTTTCACGCTAGCCAACTAAGCTGCAGAAAAGAGAACCCTAACTGTACGTTATGTGCCGTAAGACCCCCAAACTGTAAAAAGACCCCCAGAAACCCATATATTTTTGGAAAGCACATATTTTGGCGGATCAAACTAAGTAAAATCTATCTTTCTATACCAAAGCACCAAACAGCAAAACGATACTAAAGATACATAGGGAACAATAATGCAGGGATAAAATTGCAATAAAACCACAAAAATAGCGTAAATCAATGAAATAACAAAATAATTGTTCTGACAGCGTAATTAGTGGCCGAAATCGATTATCCAATAGTCACGCTGCCAAAATAACACGTTTTTAGGCAAAAAAAACAAAAGATAACAGTATAATGAATTCGTAAAAAAAAAAAAAAACACCTGTTTGTGTATACATATTTGTGCACTAATAAAAGTTATCTGAGTGTGCAAATACATGTAAATAAGTGTAAATAAGTGTAAATAACTGTACAAAAGGGACCAAGTGTGCTAAAATTAAAAAAAAAAAATTTAAAAAAATTCCAATCTTTACTAAAATGCATAAATGTACTGTAAGTATGTGTAGGTGCAGGTAAGTGTGTAAAAAAACGTGCACTTACCGTTTTTGGAGCAGGAGAATCGCTGTCTTCTTTGGAGGAGTCCTGGCAGCGTGTCTGCAGAGTTGCTGCGCAGCAGGAAGTGCGTGGGCGGCTCTGCAGGCAGGAAGAAGGTGAGTGTAGTAGCAGACGCTCCATGCGATGCGTCTGCTACTTTGAAGTCGGATCTGCGACAATCGAGTCGCAGATCCGACTTGACAGCCCCCCAGCCTCGTTGCCTAGGGGGCTGTCTTCTCTCCCCACTCTCTGCGGAGGCGGCAAAAGCCGCCGAAGCAGAGAGAGCGCTCAGCTGCTAAAGAACGTACAATGTACGTTCTTGGCAGCCTGAGCATTTGCCTGCCAGCACGTACGCCGTACGTGCTTGGCAGGCAAAGGGTTAATGTTTGTTTTATTTGTTTTGAGATATCAAGCAAAACAATTAACTCAAGATGCAGTTTATTTGATTAACCTTGTTGTGTTGTCTTTTTTACCAAATATTCAAATTTTTAGAAGTTGTTTAGATCAGTGTTTCTTAAACAGTGAGGTCAACCTGATTTAAGACTCAATCTTGCATATCTAGTGAGAGTAGAATGTTCCTTGGTCCTCATATATGCTATAGCGGTCAATTTTTTTCTATGGAAGAATTGTAATGTAACGATACTTTACCCTGGTGGTCTAGCAGCAGGGACGCCCGCCGCGTCTCCAGTGGGGACGCCTGCCACATGCGTCTGCTTCCTCTGAGTGCTAGTTCCTCTATGGTGCGAAATTCAAATGTACTTAAGGGGAATTCAGTGCTATAGACCTTGCCCGTTGTTAGGATCAAATTAGGTTGTTCCTAGTGCTATTGATAAGTGATTCCTATTGATCTTCTGGTTATTGACTCTTTGTTGTGTCTACATATCAGATACAGATCAAATATTGATATCACAGGTAAAATATATACAGTATTACTGAAAAAAAGAACATGTTCTTTGCAAGCATTTCTTCCCTTTTTCCATGTGTTCCATGATCACAAGGGAGGGGTTATTGCATAGCATCTATGTCCACATTTCTATTAGAGACAATAGATATAAATATCCTACATTTTTCTATTTTTACTATTATACTAAAAATGAACATCTAAGGAAAGAAAATATGTATACGTCTCCTTCCATAATACACGATGTCACACTATAATCATAAAAATATTTATTACCAGAAAAATGTCCCTGTGTTTTTTCCCTCATTTATCTTTTAAAGGCTACCCTAAATTCCCGGAATAAGCTGAAAGAGGGTAAAATGCTTTCTTTATAACTATGTCATCTGGTTGTTACATAAAATGAAATAAACAAGATAGACTTCTAGCTATTAATGCTTTCATTACAGCTTAATATTCCTGTTGTTAGTTCTCAATAAAGTAAAAGCCCACATTTTATTATAATGTGCTAAGATGCATCGCTTGCTAACGTCCACATCTAGACATTGCAGGGTGAAAAAAAATGTCAGTGGTTTGTGTCTGGCATTAACTTCATCCATTAATATGTCTGTGAGAACAAAACCTACACAACATGAACAGCAAAAATACAAAATAATTAAGGAAAATATATACGGTTCCAAACATTAAATATAACATACCATTTAGTGGAGGATGGAATCTAGAAAGATCACTGGAATGTGACTCCTTGCAGTTTGTAACACGGCACTTTGATGCAGCCAGTTGCCTTAAATGAATCTTTGTAATACTTCATGAGAGTCTAATTTATTAGTTGTTACACCATTAAACCTTTATTTCATCACATGTTATCTCCCTGTAGGTTTAATAAAGAAATGTAGTAATAAGATCGTCTTCATAAGCTTTACTCTTTAACTGCGCCATTGTATTTAATATGAAACCGGTTCACTTGAATTGGCTGTGTCTCCTAGGGGTGATGTATCGCACAACGAGTATGTATCGTTCAGCATTATATTTCGGCTTGAGCCTATTTAAGATGTTTCACTATATAAAGTGTAAGATATATATGATATGCTGTATGTGAATTACTAAAATCCTATATAAGGTGGGGAACCATTAACCAGTTTTTAAGCGTTGTGCTCATTAGCATGGCATACGTGCACAAATGGTGATTTTTGCTTCTGGGGAGACATTTTCTACACAGATTCCTTCATACAGTATCAGGAAAATGCAGTGGCAGTTGTATGCCCAATACTTTCCAGAACATGTTGCAACATAAATTTAGAATTATATGAGCATGCCAAGCCAAATTCCACAGAACATATGGCAGGAAAATGCAGGTCAATTGAATAACACCAGAACAAATGGAAAGATACATACACATAGAGGGATAAGTACAGTTTCACATATGACCACTTTCATGTTGGTTGTAGAAAACTTAATAGTGCTGGTTTGAAGAGGCTTTACGTCCAAAGCCGCCATTAAAATCCTATGGGGCTATAAAAAAAAATCCCATGTCTTAAAATCTGCATTTAGTCAATAAAGTAAGAAGACCGTCAAAGGTATCATGAATATATGAACCTGCTATACTTTGTAATGATAAATGATATTGGAGTGACTCAATTTTATGGTTTACGGCTTATTACCATTGAACCAGCAATATCAGTTTCAATTAGATGTATTGACATGAGAAATCATTTCTTTACAGAAACATTACACCAAAAAAATAATCAAAATAAATTATTAGTAATACTAACAAATACATGTGTAAATACATATGGAGCTTATCAGAACTAATTACATTTGAGACAGGGTTTTGCTCACAGAAGAGAAACATTGTCCTTTCTGAATCTCCTAAATCATTTACTTTAATGAAGCATACTACCAAAAAGCTGGTCACACAAGAGTGAGAGATTGATCATCAGACGACCATCCCTAAGAATGCTTGACCAGGTATTGTGCTTCTTAGACAGAAGATATTGATATTTGTGTTTATGGATGGATATTTTTCATGCTTGCCAGTGTCCAGAGGTACAAGAGGGTTGATTTAAGAGGTCACGCAGACCATATACTTTGGTTACATATTCCTCAAACAGCATAAAACGCCTTTTTAGATAATGACAGATATAGACAGTCACTGGCCAATGAAGAAGATTACAATGTTTAACAACTTCAATTGTTGCTAGAGTCATGCATCAAATCAGGTACCACCAAAGTGGATGGGTTTTGGGCCTGACTGTGCAGGCTACCCTGCTTGTGTACCCCGGTCCATTACAGGCCCACATTCTCCCCACCTCCCAAAGTTAAAACTAATTTCCCCCGACCTGTTTGGTCCACCTCCAGAGTGACATGACTTCCGCACACAACTGACTCCTGTTTTGAGCAGTTACCAGGTCAGATTAAAGTTTTGTCAAGTGTATTAGGTTTGTGTAGCGAGGAGAAGGTCTAAAAATAAACAAACATGCATGTTAAAGCTGGCCATACAAGGGCAGTAAAAACTGTTGACTTTTTTCCTCCAGATTAAATATGCAGTTTATTATCTTGTGTATGGGTCCCACCAACCGTCTGCCTGAAAATCAGTCAGAGCAGGTTTGAAAATACAAATACATGGGACCTTGATAATTCGATGTAACTCCACTAAGTGGGGAAAACAAATAGAGCTCATGTATACACTTATCAAGAAACAGGTTTTTAAAGAAGAACTAAAGCTTAACCAAAGAAGTTGGGCAGAAAGGGGGTACATAATGTTTTATGCTTCTTTACCAGTCCAAGGCAACCACAGCCCTTTATCAGTGTCTCCAAAGATGTACCCAGTGGCTCCCCATTTTCTTTTCTGTTGATTCACTGCACATGCTCTTGGCTTAGGGACCTACACACAGTATGCTGAATATATATAATATACTGTAAATTTCACTTTATTATTAGTTATTAGTTAATAATTATTGGTACATGGCAGATCAGAAACCAGCACAATTAGCATCTGAATTTAATAATCAGCCTTGTAGCATCAGCTTATTTGACAGGCAAACCTATTTTTTTACTTGTTGGTTTGTGATGACCCCTAAACTTAGCTTTTCAACAGCTGCTGAGCATGTCTAGTGTCACTGGCACTCCAAACAAAATCCAAGATGGGAAACTCCTGTGACAACTTTGAAGTCTTGAATAATTACTACTGTAGGGATGCTGAACCTTTTGGTTGGTTCAATAATTTCACTATATAAAATGTAACATTTCTACCCTTTTTTATTGTTAGGCATTAGATATCCTTTAATAGACTTCGGACATTAAACACCTATAACTAACACACTACCACTAATGATAACTATCAGGGAGCACTGTGCTGAGCTCAGAGCTCTGGTCTACACTTCTTCACCACTAGAGATACTGTTCTCTAGATCTAGTCTTAGGGGGTTATTAACTAAAACTTGAATTTCTCTCATCCAAACTCCCATCCACAATTTTACCTTTATCAAAAAAATCAATCAAAAGATTCATTATGGGAAAAGACTATAAAATCTTGAGAAAAATTGTGATAAAATTCAAAGCATAACATTTTTCCAGATTTTTTTTCGCCGAAAAACCACAAATTTTTCAGATTATCACACAAAACCCGGCGCAGATCATGATATCTTTCAATTATTATAGGGACATCTGCCATTAACGTCTACATATTCTACCTACCTTGGTAGGTTTGAGATATTCAAACACTTGCAAAATCTTGCCGTATTCAACTGCGCAACATTGCTCGAATACGACCCTATCTCAGTTCAGAATCAACTAAAACACTGATTCAGTCTCTCATCATCTCCCGCCTTGATTACTGCAACTTACTCCTCACAGGTATTCCAACAAGTCACCTTTCACAACTCCAATCTGTTCTAAACGCGGCCGCTAGACTCATTCATCTAGCTCGCCGCTCAACATCAGCTGCTCCCATATGTATGTCCCTTCACTGGCTCCCAATCTCTTCTAGAATCAAATTCAAATTACTTACACTCACATTCAAGGCCCTTAATAATGAAACTCCTCCCTATATTTCATCTCTAATCTCCAAATACACTCCTTCACGAAACCTACGCTCTGCTTCTGATCTTCGCCTCACTTCTCCTCTGGTCACTTCTGCCCATTCTCGTCTACAAGACTTCTCTCGGGCTTCTGCTTTTCTCTGGAACTCTCTGCCACAAGCTGTCAGACTTTCTCCTTCCTTCCAAACTTTCAAGCGCTCCTTAAAGACCCATCTGTTTAAAGAGGCCTATTCGTTGTACCTTAATTAATCATTGCTGTATCAAAAATGACAAAGTGTTTATATGATCCTTTTGTCTCAATTGTACCCTAACCTTTTAGTTTGTAAACCCTATTGTACTCTGTAATCCTTGTCTGTTAGCCACCATTTATTCCCTGTTTGCTATAACTGCAGTAAAGCACTGCGTATCTTGACAGCGCTATATAAATAAATGATGATGATGATGATGATGATGATGATGATAGAGTATTTTCAAATTCAGGCTTTTAGCATTCTCAGGGTATAATGTATCTTGAAAAAATTTCAGCAAAAAATGGTGTTTCCGGAGTTTAACAAATAATCCTCTTTAAATTGCATCATAATCCTGCAGCTCCTATTGCATCACAAGATATATGTCACATCAAACAATTGTATTCGTAATATTATACTATCAATTCCCTACATAGCCACATACACACATCACTAGTGATACTAACCCACTCCCTCTCTTTTCCCCTGGTCAAATACTGAAAGGTAGGTGCAATCCCGAACAGTCTGTAAAGTAATTTACCAAAGATAGACCATACGTCAATAAAAAAACTTTCACTAGATCCCTTTACTTGTTTACAGGAAAGGCTCATTAATACTGAACAATAAGAACTATGTCGTCCTTGTTAATCCAGATAGTCTTCAAGTCACACATTTATTTTTCATATGATCTGGAAATAAAAAAAAGTTTTAAATGCATGCAAAAATCTACATTTCTAAACTGTAAAGAAACAAAATGATGTGCTGATCAAAATACTGTAGGCAAAAAGCCAATAGGCTCCATGTGTTCCCTAGAAATGACAGAGGTGTTTGTTTTTGACACACCTGTTTTAGAGAAAGAAAATTAAATTCTAGCTTCATAACTGTCATAGCCCGCTGAAAATAATAAGCCCTAAGCAGAAGATTTTCAGCAATTTGGTGCCATATTTGAAAGAACAACAGTGAAAGCCGGCAGGAAGTGCACATTAGTTGTTTGATGTTGGACAGAGTTCTACTCCATGGATTCCTTAATTCACATTCCATCCACTTTACACCTGCTTTATTACATTCTGAAAATATACCATTTTGGGGGTGTGAAAATACTTCTTTATATTGATAAATATGCATTTGGCATGAGTTATTTTCACGCTGAAGGAATACAATTGTTCAATTTTATAATTATTTCTCCTATTTACTTGATCAAAATTATTATAAGAAGACATGCTAAACAACTCATTGTTTCCCCCATTCTGTCATCTAAATATTGTTAGGTTTTTTTTGTTTAGGGTAGGGACACACTGGGCGATTTGGGGAGTTTTAGTCGCCTGGCGACTAATCGCCGCGACTTTTCTCCCCGAATGCCTCCCCTCGCTCTGCGCCTGGCTAAAATGAAAAATCGCCTGCGCTAATCACACGCGGCGATTCGTTTTCCGAAATCGCCCGAAATTGCCTCACGAGGAAACTTCGGGCGACTTCGGAAAACGAATCGCCGCGTGTGATTAGCGCAGGCGATTTTTCATTTTAGCCAGGCGCAGAGCGAGGGGAGGCATTCAGGGAGAAAAGTCGCGGCGATTAGTCGCCAGGCGACTAAAACTCCCCAAATCGCCCAGTGTGTCCCTACCCTTAAGGCAGTGATCCCCAACCAGTAGCTCGTGAGCAACATGTTGCTCTCCAACCCCTTGGATGTTGCTCCCAGTGGCCTCAAAGCAGGTGATTATTTTTGAATTCCAGGCTTGGAGGCAAGTTTTAGTTGTATAAAAACCAGGTGCACTGCCATACAGAGCCTCAATGTAGGTTGAAAATCCACATGGGGCTACTAAATGGCCAATCACAGCCCTTATTTGGCACCCTGGGAACATTTTTCATGCTAGTGTTGCTCCCCAACTCCTTTTACTTCTGAATGTTGCTCACGGGTTCAAAAGGTTGGGGATCCCTGCCTTAAGGTCTTAAGCAGTTGCAAATGTATCAGTCGGTAACACATATGGATCACTTGACAAATTGACCCATAGATAAAACATGTAAGGTTAATAAGCAGCACAGTATACAAGATGGTCAGTCAAGTGCACAGATAGGATCTCTCAATAGCACAGGTGGGCAAGTCTATATTACAAGTGGATCAGTCAGTTGCTTGGGTGGATAAAATGAGTGGGTCAAGCAGGGCCAGAACTAGGGGTTGGCAGAAGACGCACCTGCCTAGGGCGCAACGATGTGGGGGCACTGGCAGGTGCCTGCTCAAGATTTTTCTGCCTACCCCTAGTTCAGATTCACTCCTGTCTGGAGCTCTGGGCTAACCCCGTCCCTCCCCTCCCGTCTGTCCCTCCCCTTCCCTTACGCTTCCACTTTCTTTGCCCTCCCTGATGTTATGGTGCGCGCTAGAGCATGTGGGGGGGGGCGTGCCAGCCATGGAGTCAAGAGCAGTTATCAATAGTTGTAGAGGTGGTTCATTTACCATCACAGGTAGGAGGTTTAAGGGCACTGCAGGGTAATGTTGCCTACAGTAATGGGATACAAATGGTGTAAGACCTCGCACACCATGCCCAAAAGGCGGTTCAGAGATGCCTGGTGCATACAGGAGTAGGTTCGGCCACCTCCTAGCAATAGACAGGAATAAAGATCCAATGGCACACAGGTCTGCTGGAACACTTCATGTGTTTATTGCAGAGTGCAGTGCAATGTTTTGGGGGCAAACCCCTTTGTCAAGCATCACTTGAAGTGTTCCAGCAGACCTGTGTGCCATTGAATCTTTCTTCCTGACTACAGTAATGGGAACATGTTTTATCATGAAATGTAAGTTATTTATTTAATGCTTTTCTTTAATCCGACTGTTTAAAAGGATTTTTTTACAGTAATCAAGGCAGCAGCAATTGTGATATTAAACCAGGAGATTAAATTATTTGTCTAGGGTTATGAAGAGTTGGCACAGGCGATCAAACCATGATGTTATACATGAGACATTTATGTAAGTGCCTAGATAGGTCAGTATACATATGTTTAAATATGTACACTGGGGTTCATTTTGTGGGGGTTAACTGGATGGACTTGGGTCTTTTATTTAACTATGTAACATATGTAGGGTAATTAAATATCAATGAAAGGAGGAAATAACGCCAACAATGCTCAAATTTAAAACCCTGTTCCATGTAAATAAACCATTTTCATAATAATATACTTTAGTAGTATGTGCCATTGAGTATTCCCAAATAGAATATGCCATTGTAACAAATAAGGGAAGTCGCCTGGGATTCTACAATTCACAGTGTACTCAAACAAACTCTACACATTAAGTCACATGAGACAATTAATGGACAATGGTCTATCTTTTGCTTCCACACTCTGGTCAGTTGATC
Organism: Xenopus laevis; assembly: GCF_017654675.1. Taxonomy (NCBI): domain Eukaryota; kingdom Metazoa; phylum Chordata; class Amphibia; order Anura; family Pipidae; genus Xenopus; species Xenopus laevis. The sequence continues at coordinate 55,897,275 of NC_054388.1, read as the reverse complement.
TCTAAGGCAGCACAGAGAATACCATAAAATGGGGGCTTAAGGGAAAAGATGTAAAAGGGCAATATTTACTTAAATATTTATTCCAATTTGGTAAGATTCTTTAATATGCCACGTATTAAGATATTCACTCTATTCCATTACCTCTGTATTTATTTTGGGGGTGTAGGTTTCCTTTAAATAAAAGTGAAAGCCTTGCAAACTGAAGGAGACTGAAGGAGCAAGAAGACAAATATTCAATTCAGAGGTTAAGGAGAAGTTATTGTGTATACAGTAGTGTTAAACTATTTTGCAATTCTGTAAATAAACTTAATTTCAACCATGCACAAGACATGGAGGTTCCTCTAAAACCTCAACCATAGCTGTTGTCATGCAAAAATGGACACAATCATTACACACATTTGATGCCATTTATTAAAGGTATTGTGTCAAAGATGCTCGCTGCACCTGTGGGTCCCTCCAACCTCTTCTTCCAAATCATACACAATTGCACCTATTAATGCAGGTGCTACTGGCACCTTCAAGTTTGAGATAATTCCAGGTTTCCCGCTACAGCCAGTGTCAATATACACAGCGAACCAATTAAAAAAAATTTGAGAGCAATTGCATCTGATTCACATCTAACCTCAAGTGCAGTTGTTTATGTGTTTACATATCAGATGCAGTTTTACTTGCGTCAGGTGCAATTCCCCGTCACAGCTGCAGTTACAATGTAATTGTGTGTACTTCTTGCCTGTTTCATACCCTCACCTTAATAAAAATGTTTATGTCTGTTCAGTGTGTGTAAAGACAAAAAGAAAGGGTCCCCATCCTTTTTTTTTTTAACCTTGAGCTACATTTAGATGGAAATAGAGAAGCAACACAAGTGTAAATCTATTTTAGGCTAAGTCCAGCTAAACAGTAGAGCAAGAGTTACACTTGACTCTAACACGCAAGACAGGGTCTTCGCTATGTGGAAGGCCGGAAGGAAAGATGTATTTGAACTACAACTCACATAGGCTACTGTGCTTTAAAATAAATTAAAGGATGCCAGGATGTTCTTGCAGCAAACAATATATAAAATAATAAACAAGAAGAAAAACCGTGGCTCTATCCAAATATTAAATATTTAACCAATTCTAATAAAAAGCCAAAGCTCACCCTGTTTGAAAATTGACCTGGGTGCAAAGCCCCAGGTCCGTCTCTAAAGGGGGTCAGCCTTCTCGGCACTGTTACATAAACAATGTATATGTGTAAATTGTTTGCACCCACCAATGAAGATGGGTGGCCTGGGTGCAGTGCCCCGAACCCGTAGCATGGGGTGAAATGAGCACGCACTCCTGCGGCACAACCAGTTCGGATAAAAACTCCATCTTTATTCCATGAATTAAAAAAGGACTTTTGTTTTTAAGTCATGGAATAAAGATCGAATTTTTATTTGAACTTGTTGTGCAGCAGGAGTGCGTGCTTATTTCAGAATTTCCTAATATTTAAAATAAAACTATTTATTTTTTGGAGACAAATGATTCACAGGGTTAATACGCACAGATCCACAGAGGCAAAGAATTGCATAAGTTAAATATGGAAGGAAAGTTCAGGCAGAGACAGCAAGATGTGAAACCATGTGGAAGTAATAGGGTAGTTGAAGGTACACCTCTAGGATGGAATGCCATCCTAGAGAGCTGTGGCACCATGGGTGGGCTGGTGGCATGGGAAGGTGGGGCAGGTGATGTCATGTTTGGAACTGATGATGTGGCAATCACTGAGTGGCTGATCGCCATGTCATTCGATTCAATGTCCCATCCAGGTTTCTTAATTTGGCACCCGGTTGTCCGGGGGAAATCCAGACAGGTGGCAACCCTATACTGATCCCCCTAGGGCAGAACAGCTTTACTGGGCCTTGGTGTACCCAGGCTCCCTGGAACAGAGTCAGCAACCGGAAACCAAAAGAAAAAGACCCTACCCTTACCATGCACTATCTTACAGTGTGGCAGGAAGTGGTCATAAAGGCCAATGATCTAAACATGTAAATTAGATAACTAGATACATGGGCATCTGCCCAGCAACAAGGGACATAAGGAAGTGTGGGGGTTTGAAGCCATAAGGACATGTAAAACCTATGGGTCCCAACACAAGCATGAAATATATTTTTGGGTGGTGCTGTGATTGGCTATTTGGTAGCCCCTATATGGACTGGCAGCCTCCAGGAGGCTCTCCTTGGCAGTACACTTGGGGTTTATGCAACTAAAACTTGCCTCCAAACCAGGAATTCAAAATTAAGCACCTGCTTTGAGACCACTGGGAGCAACATCCAAGGGGTTGGTGAGCAACATGTTCCTCATGAGCCACTGGTTGGAGTTAAAGCCTACCAGAAGCACCCTGAGTTGCTATAGACAGGGACATTTTAAACCCTTGGTGGGCCCTGGGCAAAGAGCCAAATGATGGGCCCCATGATCCAGCTGCACAGAATTTTTTTGGAAGGCCATGCCTACTTTTTGGTCATACCCCTTAAACACCCCTATTTTACCTAAACACAACCCATATTAACCCTAGGCATACCAGTATGACTACTATAGAAAATTGATAATCAGTTTATTAACCCGAGCTGTACCATTATAATCAATGTAGAAATGCCCAATGAGCACTGCATCAATTCCAGATGTGTCAGAAGGATCATTGAAAGCACTCCATGAACATCAAACATGCCAGTAACACTACTTTGGTAGACACTCTTGCTAATAAACCACTCCCCATGTTACAGATATACCATCAATGAATATATAAAATATAAATATATAAATGAACAGAGTGGTAATGTCATGTATTCCTCCAGAACTCATAGAAGGATAGCACAGATTATTTCATGTATAAATACCCCCAGAACTCATTGAAGGATGGCACAGGGATTATTTAATGTATAAATACCACCACATCTCATCGAAGGAGGCTATCTCAGCGCAAGGTGCAGAGCACACCCATTCCCCTGGGGCAGAATTGCTCCATGCATGAATAATAGCACTAGAGACAACCAGTTGTGACAATCGGTGGTGGAGAAAAAGGGCCTGGACTTTGGCAGGGCCATGAGGAGCAGCACACTGCACCACTTCCTGTCTTCATCTATGGAAGAGCGCATGAGTTTTCCTGCCCTGGCCTCTGCCACACCATGGGGGGTGCGAGCGTATAGCAGACCACTTACCGATGAGCCCCATGTACCCTTTTTAAAAAAAAGGCAGATGCCCCTATTGCCCGCTTATTAAAGTGGCCCTGGCTATAAATTAATGTGCACAGGGCTGCTGTCTGCTGCACCTGGCACAGTAGTATGATTTAGAACTAGCAAATAAAGTATATACTGTATGTTGCTGGAACTACAACTGAAAATATTATCAATCTATTATCTGTCTGCTGAATAAATATCAGATGGTAAAGCAAAGTCAACAAAATGTGAACACATGAATAGTGAATGCTAAAGTACAGTAGAATTGTTTTTTTTCTTCTTACACAACATTATCACTTTGTATCTGACTGCGCTTGGCCCCATTTTGTTCTGTATTTGTTTAGCATCTTATGATTATATTTATATTTACAGCTTGGGATTTGGAGAATAAATAACACAAGTATGGATAAAGAACAGCCAGTATAATTTTTTAAAAAATATTATTAGCAGAAGGAGAGTTTGCAGTATGTTAATAACTTTAACAAATCAGCATTAAATGTGGTTTTAAAAAAGGTCTTGCCAAAGTTTGCAGCTTCAGAACCACTCAAACCATGAGAAAAGGAATTAGCATAAATGTTGGGCATGAATAATAATAACTTGTCAGACCTGATTGTACTGAATTGTTCCTGAAATAAGTAGGAGCCTGCAATAAATTAAACATTACCTTTTTACATTTCCTTTTGGCTTATGATGACTATAATGGAGTGGAGGGCACCATATTAGTTTTATTTCAGGAGTAATAATTTGTAAAGCAACAGCAAATATATTTAAAATGACATACTGGGGCTTATTTATCAATCTTGAGATAATTATTCATAGTGTATAAAACTGCTGTAATGTCTCTTCACCTAACATTGCCCTTAGTTGTGGTGGCCCTGGGGCAAAAGAGCTTTTATAAGGCCCATTATTTGTATAAAAGAGGACTATCAAATATATGGCTATTCACCTGCTACTATATAGGGGTCATTTAAGACCACAAATACAGCTGTGCTTGGTCAAATTCAGTTGCATGAAAAATCACATTTATTAAATCTACTTGTTTCAACATGTGTTTCAATTTCTCAAAGCTCTGCAACCTTCTTCCAACCTCCAGTTCTGATAGAGAGGAACCTTAGAGCTACCACCACCTCCGAACCGGGCAGAAACTCCAGGGTACCCACAGATGCCTGCATCAACTTCAGTTGGGCTGAATGCATAGGGTGAACCTATCACCCACATACTGTAAATTATACCAATGGGACTTTGAGTGCAATTGTGTCCATTTTGCCTATTAATATAGTGTCCCCAGAGTATTTAGGTGATGATGGCATTTGTTGGAGAATACCTGGTTGTGAGGCGTCTTGCGAGTCCTCGGAAGGCAAGTCCAGGCTGTTGTGGGGAGACTGGGACAGTTGGGATTGCGGTGATGCAGTAGGCCCCGCTGTCATCTTGGACTCCGGATCCGAAACTTCAACGTTTGCGAAATAATCTTTAATGGAGCTTTGCGTAGATTTATTTTTACTTGTCATCTTCCCCCGCAATAGCGTGAAATTTAGGAACAGTGCAGGCAGTAAAAGTGTGCTTAATGGAAGCTTTTAGGTTCAGCCGGGCCGGAGCCAACAAGAAACAGGTCTGCTCAGGTCAGCATCACGCCAGCCCCCCGCACCATGGTTTTTACCGCATTTTTTACCCATGATCCTAGCATAATTGTGGTAGCCAGAGGGGAGATGTCTGATGCGATTGCAGCAGATGCAATAAAAGTGATACATTTTAGGCAAATCATATGCAATTGTACTAAAAATTGTCATGAAGAAGTCAGCCATATCAGGCTATACAGAAATGTAAGCAATGTATGTTGATGCAACTGACTGTGGCAATGGGATTTTTCACACAATTGACTGTGGCCAGTTAAAGGGGTTGTTTGCATTTAAATTAACTTTTAGTATGATGTAGACAGTGATATTCTGAGACACTTTGCAATTGGTTTCAGCAGCTCTCCAGTTTCAGCAGTCAAGTTTCTAGGGTCCAAATTCCCCTAGCAACCATGCACTGATTTGAATAAGAGACTGGAATATGAATAGGAGAGGCCTGAATAGAAAGATGAGGAATAAAAAGTAGCAATAACAATACATTTGTAGCTTTACAGAGCATTTGCTTTTTATATGGGGCCAATGACTCCCATTTGAAAATCTGGGAAGAGTCAGAAGAGGAAAGCAAATAATTTAAAAACTAGAAAAGAAAAATTGCTTAGAATTGGTCATCCTATAACATCCTAAAAGTTAACATAAAGGTGAATGACCCCTTCAATTGTAAATGACCACTTATAATTCTCAGCTGTTTATACTACAATAGTTCGCTCTAAATGGGCACCAGGCTGCGGCCCCTTTTTTGAAGCTTTAAATACGATTCTACGTTCAGCCCCAATTCTGTTTTACTCCTGTGATTGGGCTGTATGGTCTGTAATGTATTTTCTTTCCCAATGTTTCATGGCAAAGGGAAGTAATATGCACCACCCAATAATCGTTTCTAACTTCTATACGACTTGTAAATGACTATAGATAAAACAGATACTAAATATAGTTCAGAATAATGCAGGAAATTTTCCTTAAAAGAATTGTGTAAGACTGCTGAAAGACTAGATTATTAATAGAAACTCAATATATATCTGGATTTCCAACACAAGCAGTGAGCTGAAATAATAGCATGTCCGAGGCAGGAAAGCAATTTGCTGGAGATATATCTACTTATCCTATTTTGTGCAAGAAAGGGGTTTATTAGCATTTAAATTACACCGCAGAAGACAGTCCGACAATGCTCTGAAGATCCACCTGACAAAACACGGGTTAACCGGTTAAGCGTTTAAAATTGAACAAGCCAAATATTAACTGTGCAAAAAGATATCATAATGCACTTTTCTGGATAGAAGTGTAACAAAGTGCCTGATAAACAATGCGGTTGAAAAGAAAACTTGTTTGATATAAAGATAGGGGGAAAAAGGTGAGAAGATTTATTCTTATATCTCTGAGTTGTATCTGCAAATGTAGATAAAATAACATGATGTTGGCAGCTGCCGTAATGTGATGTTTGAGCTGTCTATACTCTCCTCACTGTCCTCCCACTATTCTTTACAGCTGGACGATCCCGCTAATGGCTACAGTCCCTCTTCCCTTTTCACTATGCACGTAGATTCTCCCCTTTACAATAACCAAAGCCTTATGACAGGCCCCGTGCCATGGTGATTGAGTAGGCACTTTGCTGTTCGGTGAATAATTCAGCTGCCATGCTGCTATTTTGATAAGAGCGTTTCAAAAACAGGTGATGGAAAAGGTAATGTGATATGTTTTACTGACCCTGGCATTTAACTCGCCATCCAGTAGCATCGTTTTCAAACCTTCAATGCTGCCTGATTACTGGAGCATTCATCTGCAAGAGATGCTTCTTTCTACTGAAGGCAGAAGGACAGTTGCCATCTGTCTCGATTTTTTTTTCTTGCCCAGGCAGTAAAAATGATACTTTGTGCCAATATTATTAACTGGGAAATATCAATGTAAAAAGAGAAAGACTGTTTTTTATTCTTTACAAAAGGAGTATAACCTGATCGAACAAGGATATAAATAATAAACAAGAAGAGAAGGAAGATAAAGTTCCAGCATGTACCTGGGGCACCAGTGGCGGTTGGACTATCATCAGCAGATTTCTGGAATTTTAAATTGCCATTTGCACTGGATATCTCAAGGGCAAAGTGTCCTGATCCATTATGGGGGTCATACAGCTGGGGTGATTATAACATGTTTTTCATTGTAATTCACATTGACTGGAAAATGCAAAAGAAGCCTTTGTGGGGATTTGTTGCTGTGCTCTATTTCTATTTTTTTTTTTTGAAAGATTATTTGCCAAAGCTCCATCCATCAAAAACACTTTCCTTAACAAGAAAACTCGTGTTTTGTTTTGAACAGAAATGTAAACATCTATTAAGTTCAAATTTGTTCTGATTGATTTTTTTTTCCTTTTTTTTGGCGAAAGGTGAAAAAAGACCTCTTAAAAAAACAGGAATACATGTTGACTGGAAATCAATATCTGACAAGTATGCTACTGATCATTTTGTTGTTGTCTTGTTTACTATTCTTGCCGTTTCTTTTGATGACCTCCATTTTGATATTTTTTCAATAAAAAAAATAAAGCAGACATATTCACGACCTTGTGGATGCAAGACCCCCTATTACAAGTTGCCTTTAGCTCGGGTGTACAAAAACTGGGTCATAATAGTCACTGTTTTTGTGAAGGCTTACCCTGGTGGTCTAGTGGCGGGACGGCAGGGACGCCTGCTGGCCCCTTGGCGGGGACGCCCGTTGCGTCCGCTTCTTCCTGCTCTGAACTGTTAAGGGGCATATGCCGCGCCTCTGCTGTTTATATCGGCACATGCGCGCTGGCGTGATGACGTCAGCACGCAATGACGCGAAAATTTGAAAATTGAATGGGCCATCGTACAGTTTCTCATTGCCCGTTATAGGTTGTTCCTGGTGCCTTTAGCTGTTGCTATTCTGATTCTGTATTTGATTCTGACTACCTGTTGTTACCCCTGCCTGTTCCTGATAATTCTGACCTCTGTATCCTGATCCATTGCCTGAATTTCGACTACCTCTTCTGCCATATCCCTCAGACCTTGCTTTGAACACTGCCTGCCCAGACCCGGCCTGAATTGTTTACGCTGACTTTCTGCCTGCCTCAACCTGGCCTGATCTGACTACTCTATTGCCTAACGCCTTGTACTACGACCTTCTGCCCAAAGACTTTGCTCTACAGTCGTGCCCCTCTGCCTATCCAGAACCCTCATCTTGCACCTCTCGTTTACGTCCAGGTGGCATCCAAGTAAGCCGAGGGCTCCTCCCGAGGCCCAAAGGCGGTCACACTACTGGTGAAGCACGAGCCGAGACCAGGGTGCCTGGTGTTTGTTCTGGTGTTGGGTGCCGACCGTTACAGTTTTCATTTCTGACATGCCTAAAGCCTGAAATAATCATACAATGTCAAATATAACTTTAGAATGGTCTCAAGCTATCTCCTCCATCCACTGTAACAGATGAACAGATCCACCTAGAGTAGCCCGAATGATTACCTGGGGTGACTTGTACCCCATGGAAGGGAGGTATTTTCTCACTGGTTAAAATATATTATATGATGACGTGCACCAACCTACTATGCTGCTAGATTGATGCACATTCCTTGGTCCCATGTTTCACTAGTAATGAAGTGCATGTACTTTAAAAAATGGGTATTTTGTTCATACAATTGATAAGCCACCATACTATATCACGATAAACCCCATATGGTGGTCCTTTTTATCTCTTGGGATAAAAGTCTCCTGCCCAAGGTACTGGTCTAACTAGGCTTGATCCTTTGGCATGTCATTAACATTTAAAAAGGTAGAGGTTGCCAAAACCAAACATTGTTAATGCACATTCTCTCTTCCCGTATTTCATTACTAATCATGGCCATCAACCTTTCCCCTTTAAAAAGAAGTAAAGCTACGGAGGGCAATAGATTAGCTGCAATAGTGCAAGCTAGAATGCTACATATACACATATTCTGTAGAATGTTTTACCATACCTGAACAAAAGCTCTCTGTTTGATTAGGATAGCAGCTGCAGTATTAGCTTGGTGTGATATCACTTCCTGCCTGAGTCTCTGCCTGCTCACTTATAGCTCTGGGCTCAGATTACAGCAGAGAAGGGGGGGCGATGAGCAAACTGAGCATGCTCACGCCCGGGGCAATGAGGTTTAAACTGAAGGCAGGAAGTCTGATACAGAAGTCCATGTGTACACAATAGAAGGAATAAATGATGTGATTCTTTTGACAGAGGACTCAGAGCAGCATTACTTTGAGGGTTTCTGATAAGGCTTACTTAGTTTTAACCTTTCCTTCTCCTTATGGCATAGGGGAGGATCAAGACCAGTTAGACCAGTACGTTGGTCAGAAGACACTTATCCCAAGATATCCTACTAAGTAGGGTAGTACCAACCAATGGAAAATATCACCAGAGGTACTGCCACCATATGGAGTTTACCTTGACGTGGTATGGTGGCTAGTGATGGGGAATTTGCGCAGTTTTGCTTCACCGGAAAATTCTCGAAATGGCGAAAAATTCGCGAAATGGCGCTGGCGTCTTGTTTTTGACGCGTTTTGTTTTTTTCGACGTGCCGGAATTTTTTTTTTTGAAAATTCTCCGGCGTTTCGTGAATTTATTCGCTGGCGGCGAATCGCGCAAATTCGCCGCGAATTCGCACCTCCCGAATACATTCGCCCATCACTAATGGTGGCTTATCAATGTTATGATCATAATTTTGTAACTAAAAACTTCTGTTAAAAAACATGCACTGGCATATATACTAAATTACTAAAATTTATACATTTTCTCTCTTGTGTATGTTTGTAACTATCCTAGCCAGATCAGTTGCACTTCCTTTGTATTTGTATATTTTACTTAGCCTTGAAATGCTACCACAACCCTCTTGTATGTGCTAGCTTTCTAGCGCACCAGCTTAGTAGAAGGTGAAAGTGTAAGGGTCCTGAAATAGATCTCACTTTGGAGTTAAGTTTGGTAGCAGCATCCTGTTAAAAAAAAACAGTGATTGGTGATTATACCCTATTATAGTACAACCTAGAGTAAGGTGGTTAGTAAGGGTTGTTCTGAGCCCCATTTTTGGAGAATTAGAATTTCATAGGCGATAATTGCATGGTGTAGGGACCAAAGTGTAAAAGGGACCCAGATTCACTCTTTGGATGGCATTTAGTGTGGACACCCTTTGCATCTACATGGGTTTTACCTGTGAGTGAGACTCTACCCTCTTTTGATATTCTACCACCTGAGCTCTTTAGGAACGAGTAGGTGTAGGTGCGTTGCTGTTACTTCTACTAAGGACTAAGAATAAGTCCGAAAAAAAGTCACCAAAAACTGCCCATAGACTCCAATGTATGGTTAAAAAAATGTTGCTCATTTAAAAAAAAATGTCACATGGTCACATGGTTTGCAAAATGTAAAGTGACAAATGCCCCTTTGATTTCAATGGATTTGGCAAATGTTTTGCCGTTTCATAAATTTTCGGCAAAGCAAAATGTGTCAGATTCTCCCATCCATGGACCTCATTCTTCTGATCTGGACAACTACAATAACCTTTCTCCATTTCCCCACATTTCTATTTTAAATATTCATTTCTTGGGTGACCACAAAGAACAAATGGTATGGACCAGTCACAATGTATTTTTATAGAACAAAGAAAGCAAAATACAGTTGTAGGTAATTATACTTCTCCACATATAGTACATTTTCCTACGTAATTCAATGTTTCATTTGCCAAACAATTTTGTGCTCAGAGGCCTATTTAACCTTGTTTCTCACTGTACACAAAACATATGAATGAAACAGCAGCGTTGAAAGGGGAAAGAGGAATACATTTAATTCAATAAGCAAGAGGATAGAAAGAGAGACCATTGTTATAACTATATTTGCACATGCAGTTGGTATGTGGCCATTATTGACATACACTGCGGGAATATACTACTCAAAAGCGTATTGCGTTCAATATTCACAGTTTCTTCTTCAAGTAGCTGGTGGATTTCTTTTCATAATGTCTAAATTCAATGCAAAGTGAAGCACAAAAAGAGGAAATATTACACAGAAACTGAGAAACTATAGAAACTGAGAAACTTGTTAAAAGCACAGTTCATAGCACAGCATGCTTAAAAAACACATTGGTTATTTCAAGCAAAAAATAGGTAAAAAGGCTTCTTCTGTGAAGGTACCCTCCTGTTAATTGACTGATAGCAATTGTAAATGAACACTGTGACAAGATAGGCAAAGAACCCTAACCCTTTTATGAGTATATCCAGGGTCGGACTGGCCCACCGGGACACCGGGAAAAATCCCGGTGGGCCCCAGTCCTTGTGGGCCCCTACGACCACATTCCCATCTATTTTTTGCCAGAGCTCCCCTTTTGCAATGGGCCCCGCAGCGCTGCCACTATCACCTGGGCTCCTGGGCTGGCTACTGAACTGCCTGTCAAAGCTGCTACCTGCAGCCTGACTGTGCTTTGCTCTGTGCAGGGTGGTTGTGCGCTGCTGCGCATGTTTCAGTGTGCGATGCGCCTGATGACGTCACTGACCTGGCTGGCGTCCTTCTCGTAGGGGAAGAGACAGATGCGCGCGTGACGCGTCAGAGACTGGTGCGGTGGGGTGGATCCTCCTGGCTGGCTGCAGTCACTTTCGCTACCTGCTTGTGCCTGGGCTTGGCAAGTATAAGTTGTGCTGACGACCTTAATCACCCTGGGGGGTTGGGGAGGGGGGGCAGCTGCTGCTGCTCTGACAGTCTTTGCTCGGCTGTTCTGTTCCCCTGCTCCCTGAATTGATTTCAGGATAGGCGCCGTGCTAGGTGAGTTTCCCCTCTGTGGGTTAACTATATATATATATATATATATATATATATATATATATATATATATATATATATATATATATAAAAATTAGGTAAAGAGAGACCCACACATGCCAGCAATTTCTCATAAACTGCCTATAAAAGGAAAGAATTGGTTAGGCTGTTTTTAAAGGGGCTGTTCACCTTTTAGTATGAAGTAGAGAGGGATATTCTGAGACAATTTGTAATTGGTTTTAATTTTTTATTATTTGTGGATTTTGACTTATTTAGCGTTTTGTTTCAGCAGCTCTTTAATTTGCATCTTAACCAATCTGGTAACTAGGGCCCAAATTCCCCTAGCAACCATGCACTGATTTGAATAAGAGGCTGGAATATGAATAGGAGAGGCCTGAATAGAAGGAGCAGTAATAAAAAGTAACAATAACAATACATGTGTAGCCTTACAGAGCATTTGTTTTCAGTAGGGAGTCGGTGGCCCCCATTTGAAAGCTGCAAAGAGTCAGAAGAAAAAGGCAAATGACTATAAAACTATAAAAAAAAAATAATGAAAACCAATTGAAAAGATGCTTAGAATTAGCCATTCTATAACAAAATAAAAGTTACCTTACAGGTGAACCATCCCTTTAATTGAACATATTGAAATACAAGGCCAGAATTCTAGTAGTAACATCATACGTTCGGTTACAAATTAAGACTAAGTAAAATATCTGGCTGTAGAATCCATGACAGTTAAGAGTATCGCATATTGAGTAGGCTGTAAGTTTTAAGCCAAATGAATAAAGTGTGCCATGTCTTCAAAAGCATGGCTTGGTGGTGCCTAAACTCCCTCTCCTGTCTCCCAGGTGGCACACCATCATATAACTAACTTGAGGACATTACTGGCTATCCTGAAGCCTCAAATTGTGACCCCCTGCTGCAGTACAGGTACTTACCTTGGTCAAAATATAAAGAAAATAAAAATAATTTATTAAAAAATGTGATTATTATTTTTTGTCACACTGTTACTAGGGTGGGGATCAGCAGACAAAAAGTTGCAGGTTTTTTTAACCTCTTAGGGGATAGTGCACCATTTTCTATGTTATAGAATGGACAATTCTTAGCAAGGTTTCAATTGGTCTATTTTGCATAGTTTTCAAATTGCATGCCTTCTTCTTCTGACTCAAACCAATGGCTGAAATGCCAAAAATGCTAAGTAATTACAAAAACCACAAATAAAAAATGAAGACCAATTGCAAATTGTCTTAGAATATCACTCTCTGGGTCATACTATTCTTCTATCATGCTTTTTATGGTGTAATTTTTATTTCTAAATTACATTATTTACACTGCAGGTAATTTACTTTCATTCCTGAACCAGCAAGTGTATTTAGTTGTAATATTGGTGTGTAGGTGCATCTTAGGTCATTTTGCCTGGTCATGTGATTTCAGAAAGAGCCAGCACTTTAGGATGGAACTGCTTTCTGGCAGGCTGTTGTTTCTACTACTTAATGTGTTGCAGTGGGACCTGGATTTTACTACTGAGTGCTTTTCTCAGATCTACCAGGCAGCTGTTATCTTGTGTTAGGGAGCTGTTATCTGGTTACCTTCCCATTGCTCTGTTGTTAGGCTGCTGGGGCGAAAGGGAGGGGGGTTAAATCACTCCAACTTGCAGTACAGCAATAAAGTGTGATAAAAGGGTTACCTTATTTGTATTGTATGTGCACTTAATTAAAAGGATTCTGATATGCTTTTGTATTTATGACTAATATTTTAATTTAATATTGTCACAGCCATTCCAGTTTTTTTTAAATAAAAATGTTAATTTTTATATTTGCGGGCGATTTTGTACAGGAGGGTGGGCCCTTGAGATGAGGTTTCCTGGTGGGCCCCAGGCACCCCAGTCCGACACTGAGTATATCGGCCTGTAGGAAGGTTACAAGGTACTGGACAGATCCATCCAGCATTAGCTGTGCGAAATTTAAAACGGCCACAATTTATCGTCTTAGTTTAATGTGTTACATTCATTATTCAGTATTAATACCATGCACAGTTGGACATGGAAATAAATACATTATCATTGGACACATAGAACCATGAAACAGAATTTGAACTGAAAACAAATGGAATGCTGGCACTTTGATATACCTGAAGCATTTGCATGGGAGCGCAATGATGAGAGAAAATAAGAAAGTTTAAATGAACACGTACTGATTCAAGGGAATTGAATATTTGATTCAGTGTCCACAGCTGCCATCAGTATATTTGGACAAAGCCTGAATTATGCATATTTGCATTAAAACTCAATTCATTCGATAGAGATTCAATTTGGAATAACTTTGATTTGCACTCTGCCTATTGTCGCTTTAGTAGATGTTCAGTTTTACTCACACAGAGGTTTTGGCAATACATAATATACTGAAGACATAAATTGCATGCTGGGTGCATTTATTAACACTTCTGTTTGATTAATTCAAAATCTGACCAATACTTTAGAGCAGTGATTCCCAGCCAGTGGCGACATATTGCTCACCAACCCATTGGATGCTGTGATCACTGGCCTCAAAGCAGGTGCTTTTTTTTTGAATTCTTGGCTTGGAGGCAAATTTTTTTCAAATTTTGAGATTGGAATTATGTATATTATTCATAATACTGTTAAACCGTAGACTTGGACATAATTTCCTTTTTTAAATATATGGCTGATGTCTTATGGTGGTCTCGTAGCAAGGAAAGCCAGTTTATACATTTTTGTAATGCAAAAAATTACAACAAAAGATACATGATTTTTACCATGATCATCTTTTACCGTCAGTCTCTAGAACTTGTATAAACAATATTAAACACAGTTGAATTTAACCAAAGGAAAAAGTCACTTGCAGATGCACAAATCACATTGTATTAGTTAAATCTTGGTAATTCTATTAATTGCAGTTCTCATTACTTGTTTTTCCTTTGATAATTCATAAATATACCAGTTTGAAATTTTTTTTATATACAGTATACTGTATACAAACCAGCAAACGCTCTCACTCAAATCCAGTCTTAATCAATGCTGTATATATATAGAACTCTGGGGGAGTCGGCACTCTCGTCACTAGGTTCAACTTGCCTGGGTGCATTGTCCAAAATTTTGTTCAGTAAAGAAGGTCCGCGCTCTCAGGACTTAAAAATTACATAATGTTTTATTAACAAAGGCCTTTTGAATATATATATATATATATATATATATATATATATATATATATATATATATATATATATATATATATATATAGATATATATAGATATAGATATAGATATATATATATATATATAGATATATATATATATATATATATATAGTTCCAGTGAGTAGGAGCGCACAACCATAAGAATATGCAATGCCTGGGTGCCAGTCTTTAAAGAATCTCAAAGAATAGCAAACGTCTCCTCATGAAGCGAAAAGGCAGTTGTTATAGGCGGAAGTATGAGCTGAGGCCCGGACTTTGGGGTTTGTTCTGGGTTTGGGATACCATTCGTAACAGCCATTCTTTCATAGAAAAAAAAAATAAGAATATATATATATACCCTTCCGAGCTATAGTCAGGTGACCCCACTGGTGTCTAATAAAAGGGCAGCCAAGTTTGGGAGTTTTACTTTGAAAGCAGCAAGTAAGTTGCAGGTAAAACTTAGTCCCTTTTATAAAATGTATAATGAAGCAATAGAATTCTTAATGAATCAGATGAAAATTAAGCGTAGGACTGGCCAGATATGGGATGACTTTGACGTAGTTGGCCAGCTTAAATATATTGCAATATATGGACAAACAATCCCTGTTTTGTTTAAAGGGTAAGGCATTTCTCAGTAGCAGTATGCACAAAATGTCTCCGCCTTAAATATATTGATAATGGGTTGAGTGCAGAGGACTCTTGTATTTATCTATATGTATTTTGTGGTCACAGCCTCATTGCACCCCTGCCTAATGTTTTTAAAAAATAGTGGTGAGCACAACTTTCCCTTGTTATAGTATATATAGTGTAGGATATGGGCATCAAAAGGGCCCAATATTGTGTGTATTTTACCAGCATTAGGCTGGTGAAGTATAAACTCCAGGGGAAAAGTCTGTGTGGCTGCAGCAAGTAATGCTGTTTAATTCTATTCTGGCTTTGGAAAAGCTGGATAGTGGGTCCCTGGAGTGAATGGAAGAGAGCAGGATGGGCTTCCATTCCTTGATTCAGTAAGGGCTTTCAGCTGCCAAACTAGAGGCAGTTATCTAATTAAGCTACAGGTGAGCTGTAGTTAAAAGGAGGTGTGGAGCAACACCTCATGGCTTCTTCCCCTGGAGCCGAAGGAGGGTGTGGGGCCATGTGAGGACCTTCTTGAGTTAAGGAAGGTGCCTGTGTGTAGCTGGGAAGGAGAGTGATTCCCTGCTGACCTGTGTTCGAAAGAGAGCTCTAAAGGACTGTAGAGGAAAAGAGAAACCCCTCCCAGGAGACAAGTGTGTCTTGAGTGTGCCCAGAGAGGATTCTGGGATTTGCGGTCCACCAAAAGCCAGTGACGGCTAAGGAAAACGTGAGTTACAGTTAACACCAGTGAGGGTGTGAATTGGGACTGTTAATGCTTATGTGAAGTGAATGTTATCCCCAATGTGAAGCCAGTGGGCCAAATAAAAGTCAGCAAAGCTGCATTTAAACATAAAGGCGGTGTCAGTCTCCATTTTCTGTGCTGAAAACTGTACCGGGGCCTCTCTCACACACACACACTCACACTCTCACACACACACACACTCACACACACACCCACACTCTCGCACACCTACCTTGTTTCGCTGCAGAAATTATGCCCATAGACTTGTATGGCGTCGTGCGGCAAAAAAATTTGCCGCATGACAATTTTTTGACGCCCATAGACTTTAATGGGTGTTGCCGAAACGGTCAAATTCGCCCATCCCTATTTATAAACACTGGGCAAATTTTGCACCTGGGCAGTAACCGATGGCAACTAATCAATTGATTACTTTCAGTGTTCAACCTGCAGCTAGCTAAAATAAGCAAATCTCTGATTGGTTGCTATGGGTTACTGCTCAGGGGCAAATTTGCCCAACGCTTATAAATGAGCCCCAGTTTTTGTTGTGCAATATTTCATTGATTCGACCGAAATAATTATTCTGAGATAAATTGCTTAGTGTAATTTGTTTGGTCCAGCTTTACTACCTCTACTACGAAGACTGTAAATATCAGGCATGACTTGTGTATTGATAATTTAATAAAGCAACAACAGAACCAGAACCCAAAGTAAAAAGATGAGAAAACTTATGGGTAAGTAAATCATCCATAAAACGCTTTCCATTGCACTCATCAGTGAAATGGATTAAAAATGTAGTAACTATATAATCATTATAAGCAAAGAGGTAAGGAATCACAACACATTCCAGATAATCAATGATGTATTATTTTGGTTTGATTTTTTTAGGAAACTAGCACCATGACAAACCATTTAATTTACACAACTTATCATAGTTTGATTATAAATCAGCACTATTTGTACTGCGGCTTATTAATGATAAAATCAAGTATTTGGTAAGATGGGTAATAAATAAGAAATTCATTATTATTGTTATTAATGGAGTGTCGGATCAGATAAACTGAGGCAGAGAAAACAAAAAAGTTCTTTAATTTGAATTGTTTGCCTCGCTCTTTTCATTGCAATTTTTTAATGCTTCAAAAGTTTTGTTTTTGTAGAAAAAAAATGTGATGAAGATAAGACTTTGATGATCTTACATACCAATTAATAATTAATTGGGTACAAAGACTAAAACCACTCAAATAGTTTTTATCTAATTCACATTTTTATGGCTCTTTTTACTGCATTTTTGAGTTTGTGTTAGAAAAAACAAGATAGACAAGAAAAATCACAAAAAAAACTGAGCAATGCCAAAAATTGCAAGTTGTATTTTTCTTATCTCAGCTTAACCATCAAACTCACTCCCTTTTATTTTTTGCAATTTCTTTTGGAAGCTATGTTTCTTGTTTTTTATTTTGTTTGGTAGTGAAATGAGACAAAAAAAAGGGATTTACTCTATGCCAACCCTCAATTAATAGATTAGCCCCATAATTCACCTGTCACTGTCTATTATTTCATACCTAAACTTAGTAATGAGGAGGGTTAAAAAAAAAAAAAAAAAATATATATATATATATATATATATATATATATATATATATATATATATATATATATATATATATATATATGTGTATGTATGTAGAATTTACAACTAAACCAATTCTACACTACAAATACAAAGGGGGGTTGAAGGAGCATTCCTAAATGCTAAGTAAAAATGTATTTAAGTATAAGGTAAGTGCTACCTACATGGCCAAATTAGTCAGTGCACATTCCCTGGGCCCCTGTCCAAGTAATTCAGTAGATATGCAAGTGCATGTGCTCACAAAGACAGGTGTGTTTTAGTTACAAAGTTATGATCATAAAGTTGATAAGCCACCATACCAAGTCAAGGTAAACCCCACACGGTGGTCCCTAACTTGTTTACCTCTGGTCATAGTATAAAGGATCCTTTGCCTCTCTGCATAGTAGCATTAGTTGAAGTAAAAGTCTGCTGAACCTTGGTTTGAGTCTGAAGGATAGATCCTCCCCCGCTGCTAACTTGCAGCTTTTAAGATAGAATGATTGCCCATTTTTTAAATGGCGGCTTATCAACTTTATGATCACAACTTTGTAACTAAAAAGACCCTGTCTTTGAAAGCACATGCACTTGCATATATACTGAATTACTTGGACCGGGGCCTAGGTAATGTGCACTGACCAATTCGGCCATGTTGGTAGCACTTCCCTTATTGCTCCCCCAACCCCCCTTTGTATCCAATACTACACTACACACTACAACTGATAAAATGTTGTGAATCTGTTTCCTGCAAAAGTCCCGCTACACATTTACAGAATATCTGTATCTACATACTCAAAAGAAATGATGTCATAATTTTACCTTTTCCTGGCCTCCTTTTCATTTTTCTTCCCCTTGGGATTTATTACACTTTAGACTTTGCAGCAGAGAACTGTAACATTAGATAATGACAAATGTACACCTCAGCTTGTGCAGTGCAAGTAAAAGAGAGGACTCTTGAATGGTACACAGGGGCACAGTTGACATTTGGATGGAATTCCTCTGGGTAAAACTTTCTAAATTAGGAAAATAATAAAAGTATCTTTGTAGAAAGAATCAACTTATCACAAATACCTTTCACATAGTCAGTGGTTCCTATCTGACAGCCGCCATACATTAATAATGTGGGTTTGGTCCTTTATTAAAGTGTATAGCTTTTTTACAACTTTTGTTTTGGTTACCGGTGAATAGTGATTGGCGAATAAATGCGCTTGACGCAAATTTGTGGCTAATTTCCGTGTTTCGCAGCCAGCGAATAAATTTGTGAATCTCTTGTGAAAATTCTTGGATGCGTGTCCAGAAAGTCGCTCGCGTCAAAATCGCCGCGCGTCAACACTTTTCGGACGCCCATTGACTTTAACGCCAGTGTCAAAATTGACATGAACGACTTTTTGGACAAAATTGGAAGCAGGCGTCAATTTTTGCATTTCACGTTTTTTTCACGAATTGTTTGCCGTTATGAATAGTTTGTTCCAAATTTCAGGAATTTCATGGGAGGAATTCGCCCATCACTGAAGGTGAGATTATTTGTCTTTTTGTCACTTCTGTAGCTAAAGAAATCATTAAAGGTTATACAAAATACGTAGGTCACATTGGCTCCAGCTAATTGGAGATTAACATAACCCTAAATGCATGTTTGACATTTAGGGGTTATTTATCAAAATCCCTTTATCAAAATCCCAAAGTTCTTAATATTTTCTGAAAACTACTACGACAAAATCCACACTGACTCCCCCCCCCCATATACCAATACATTTTTGCAAAGATTTCTTGTGCAAGAAAAAAACTATAAAATCCAATTTTTTTTATTTTTTGCAGAAAATAAAAAAAAAAAAATTTAAATTCTGCTTGATGTCCTTTTTCAGATTTGATGCCCGAAACCACAAAATCTTTGGATTATTGAATGAAACCCAGCACAGATTAGGATAACTACGGGACATCTGCCGTTGATTTTTACGTGAACTCAGCAGAGTTGGAGTACTTTTTTTATACTGACTTTTAACACCATCAGAATTTAATAAATCTAAATAAATTTTAGGGGTTTTTTTCTACAAAAAAATTGTGTTTTTCCTCTTAAATGTCTGACCAGAAAAAAATCTGACTTTAATAAATAACCCCCTAAATATACAAATTAGAGAAGGGCCCCTTAGTGCTCTTGCACTTTTTCCCCAAGTTTTATAAATGACTCCTAATTAGTATTACTGGTTTATGATTATACGGAACCTTTTGAGAGGTCACATTAGTTCTGACTCAATAAAACATTTCTGATCCCACTGGATTTAACAACTTGTTTTCCACTCTGGCACAATTAGTTCCAAGACTCAAAATTCTTGTCTGAATCCTGTCTCCCACATGGGATGTACATTGGTGATCAAGGACTTGAGCAGTCATTCCATTGCAGTCAGAATTGCTATGGACTGCTCAAAGCACTTCACCATATTCTAATGAACTGATACAGAATTTATAATGCGGTACAAAAAATGGCACACCATTAGCTGTATTTTAATGAAGCTGTGCATTTCTCCTCATGCCTGATTCTTATTATTCTATGAAATCATCCATTAAAAATAACTAGTTGTGGTAATTATAAAGGTCAACATATCCTTCCTCACCATAACTTACTCCATTATTTTACAAAACATAGCCAATTGGAAAAATCAAAAAATTATCAAGAAAACATGAGGTGGCACAGGAGGGCGCAATTGCTATTTCTTACACAGCAATTTCCAAGTCACTGTTAATTTTTGCCAGGTAAATCATAATTATGACCTAACAAGATCCAAGATGGGGACTACTAGGCACACATTTAAAGAACCAGTAACATGAGAAAATAATAAAGTAATAAAAATATAATGCAGTGTTGCCCTGCACTAGTAAAATTGCTATAAAATGTTTATATAAACAAGCTGCTGTGTAGCCATAGGGGCAGCCATTCAAAGGAGAAAAGGCTCAGGTTGCATATCAGATAGCAGATAAGCTCTGTAGAACATAAAACTATCTATTATCCATTATTTATCCTGTGCCATATTGCCTTTTTTCAATTTCTGCTATTGCTACTCAGCAGTTTGTTTATATAAACAATAGTAGTGATTCTGAAGCCAACACATTGGTTTAACCCTTTAAGTGCCAGCAGAATTTCACATTTTGGTTACGCGAAATGCCAGCCGTTTTTAAGCATTTTGTGCTCTCTCACTTTAGGGGCATTTTCTGAGGGGAAACCTATAGTTTACCTAGGAAAACTATACATTGTTTTTTTCGGTAGAAACTGAGCTTTCTAAATCTGCCTGAGTTTTCATGTATTTCCACCTGTGCAAAAAAATTTATAGTGCTAAATAACAAAAAAAAATGAAAAATTACCATTTTTCATTGTATATCAATTTATACCAGAAAAATATTTCATTTTACAGATGAAAATCCAACTGATTTGGAAAGCCTTATGTCTCTCGAACGTGCCAATACCAGATATGTATAGTTTTAGGGAGATTTAGGATTTCTGTACAGCAAAAACTCCCGGCAGTATATTACTGAATTTTGAAAGCACTAAGGCAGAAAACGGCATGCTTTAGATTCCAAGGCAAAAAATCCTGAAACCATAGGTTTACCCCAGAAAACCATACATTTTTGAAAAGTACACATTCTGCCGATTACAAAATGGGTAACTATGTCTCTCTACTCCCAACTACCAAACAGAAAAGCTTGTCTGAACATAGCGGTTTTTCAAAATAAAATTCAAAATTTTGAAAAATCATTTCAAAGGTTTTATTGTGCTGCTCCGCATATCCCAAACTATATTACGTACCAAGAAAAAGCACCTGAAATATGATTGCCAGGGGTCCACTGAACAGTTTGATATCCATTATGCATAGGTTTACCAAAGTATCTGGCATTTAGAGACACAAATATGAAGTTAGCGCATCCAAATTGTTCAGGACTTTACTTCAGCTACTGAGAAATCAACACATTGACTGCATTTTTTGTGGGGTAAAAACACAGAAATATATGTTTACCCCCCAAACCCATATATTTTTGGAAAGAACACATTCTACAGAATCTAAAATGGGTACCCATGCCTTTCTGCTCCAAACTACTGAGTCGCAAGGCCTTCCCACAATTGTCGGTTTTGGTGAAATATCTGAAAATTGCCTCAAAGCTTCAACTTCTCAGCACCATATCACCCATGTATCATTACGTACTAAGAAAAAGCACCCTAAATATGATTGCCAGGGTTCCTCTGAACATTTTGGTGGCCATTGTTCATAAGTTTACCAAAGTATCTGGCATTTAGAGGCCCCAAAATGAAGTTAGCGCATACAAACAGTCCCGTGGGTAACTTCAGCTAATGAAAAATCAACACATTGACTGCATTTTTGTGGGGTAAAAACACAGAAATATATGTTTACCCCCCAAAACCCATATATTTTTGGAAAGTTCACATTCTACAGAATCTAAAATGGGTACCCATGCCTTTCTGTTCCAAACTACTGAGTCGCAAGGCTTTCCCACAATTGTCGGTTTTGGTGAAATATCTGAAAATTGCCTCAAAGCTTCAACTTCTCAGCACCATATCACCCATGTATCGTTACGCACCAAGAAAAAACACCCTAAATATGATTGCCAGGGTTCCTCCAAACAGTTTGGTGGCCATTGTTCATAGGTTTACCAAAGTATCTGGCAGTTAGAGGCCTCAAAATGAAGTTAGCGCATACAAATAGTCCTGTGGGTAACTTCATCTAATGAAAAATCAACACATTGACTGCATTTTTGTGGGGTAAAAACACAGAAATATATGTTTACCCCCCAAACCCATATATTTTTGGAAAGTACACATTCTACCGAATCTAAAATGGGTACCCATGCCTTTCTGCTCCAAACTACTGAGTCGCAAGGCTTTCCCACAATTGTCGGTTTTGGTGAAATATCTGAAAATTTCCTCAAAGCTTCAACTTCTCAGCACCATATCACCCATGTATCGTTACGCACCAAAAAAAAACACCCTAAATATGATTGCCAGGGGTCCTCCAAACAGTTTGGTGCCCACTGTGCATAGGTTTACCAAAGTATATGGCAGTTAGAGGCCCCAAAATGAAGTTAGCGCATACAAATAGTCCTGTGGGTAACTTCAGCTAATGAAAAATCAACACATTGACTGCATTTTTGTGGGGTAAAAACACAGAAATATATGTTTACCCCCCAAACCCATATATTTTTGGAAAGTACACATTCTACCGAATCTAAAATGGGTACCCATGCCTTTCTGCTCCAAACTACTGAGTCGCAAGGCTTTCCCACAATTGTCGGTTTTGGTGAAATATCTGAAAATTGCCTCAAAGCTTCAACTTCTCAGCACCATATCACCCATGTATCGTTACGCACCAAAAAAAAACACCCTAAATATGATTGCCAGGGGTCCTCCAAACAGTTTGGTGCCCACTGTGCATAGGTTTACCAAAGTATATGGCAGTTAGAGGCCCCAAAATGAAGTTAGCGCATACAAATAGTCCTGTGGGTAACTTCAGCTAATGAAAAATCAACACATTGACTGCATTTTTGTGGGGTAAAAACACAGAAATATATGTTTACCCCCCAAACCCATATATTTTTGGAAAGTACACATTCTACCGAATCTAAAATGGGTACCCATGCCTTTCTGTTCCAAACTACTGAGTCGCAAGGCTTTCCCACAATTGTCGGTTTTGGTGAAATATCTGAAAATTGCCTCAAAGCTTCAACTTCTCAGCACCATATCACCCATGTATCGTTACGCACCAAAAAAAAACACCCTAAATATGATTGCCAGGGGTCCTCCAAACAGTTTGGTGCCCACTGTGCATAGGTTTACCAAAGTATATGGCAGTTAGAGGCCCCAAAATGAAGTTAGCGCATACAAATAGTCCTGTGGGTAACTTCAGCTAATGAAAAATCAACACATTGACTGCATTTTTGTGGGGTAAAAACACAGAAATATATGTTTACCCCCCAAACCCATATATTTTTGGAAAGTACACATTCTACCGAATCTAAAATGGGTACCCATGCCTTTCTGCTCCAAACTACTGAGTCGCAAGGCTTTCCCACAATTGTCGGTTTTGGTGAAATATCTGAAAATTGCCTCAAAGCTTCAACTTCTCAGCACCATATCACCCATGTATCGTTACGCACCAAAAAAAAACACCCTAAATATGATTGCCAGGGGTCCTCCAAACAGTTTGGTGCCCACTGTGCATAGGTTTACCAAAGTATATGGCAGTTAGAGGCCCCAAAATGAAGTTAGCGCATACAAATAGTCCTGTGGGTAACTTCAGCTAATGAAAAATCAACACATTGACTGCATTTTTGTGGGGTAAAAACACAGAAATATATGTTTACCCCCCAAACCCATATATTTTTGGAAAGTACACATTCTACCGAATCTAAAATGGGTACCCATGCCTTTCTGCTCCAAACTACTGAGTCGCAAGGCTTTCCCACAATTGTCGGTTTTGGTGAAATATCTGAAAATTGCCTCAAAGCTTCAACTTCTCAGCACCATATCACCCACGTATCGTTACGCACCAAAAAAAAACACCCTAAATATGATTGCCAGGGGTCTTCCAAACAGTTTGGTGCCCACTGTGCATAGGTTTACCAAAGTATATGGCAGTTAGAGGCCCCAAAATGAAGTTAGCGCATACAAATAGTCCTGTGGGTAACTTCAGCTAATGAAAAATCAACACATTGACTGCATTTTTGTGGGGTAAAAACACAGAAATATATGTTTACCCCCCCAAACCCATATATTTTTGGAAAGTACACATTATACAGAATCTAAAATGGGTACCCATGCCTTTCTGCCCCAAACTACTGAGTCGCAAGGCTTTGCCAAATTTGGCGGTTTTGGTAAAATATTCTGAAAATTGCCTCAAAGCTTCAACTTTCCAGCATCGTATTGTCCATGTATCATTACCAGCATAAAGCATCCTAAATATAAACATAGGGGTCTACTAAACAGTTTGATGCCCAATGTGCATAGATATACCAAACTATGTGGGGCACAGAGACCCCCAAATGACAATATGTATAGACATTTTCACGGCTGACGCGCTGGCTGCTGCAATATAACCACCCGGTGTGTGTATTATGCGACATTAGACCACCTAACAGTACAGAGACCCCAGAAAACCATATATTTTCAGAAAGTACACATTCTGACGAATCCAATATGGGTAAATATGTGTTCCTACTGCAAACTGTCAAACTGCAAAGCAATGCTGAACGTAACGGTTTTTATCAAATTTCTGAAAATCGTCACAAAGCTTGAATTTTACCCCATTATATGCCCCACATTTCGTAACTTATCAGCATAAAACATCCTGAATATGAACGCCAGGGGTCTACTGAACACTTTGATGCCCAATATGCATAGATATACCAAACTATGTGGCGCACAGAGACCCCCAAATGACAATAGTGTATATACATTTTCACGGCTGACGCACGCTGGCTGCTGCAATATAAGCACCCGGTGTGTGTAATATGCGACATTAGACCCCCCTAACAGTACAGAGACCCCAGAAAACCATATATTTTCAGAAAGTACACATTCTGACGAATCCAAAATGGGTAAATATGTGTTCCTACTGCAAACTGTCAAACTGCAAAGCAATGCTGAACGTAACAGTTTTTATCAAATTTCTGAAAATCGTCACAAAGCTTGAAATTTATCCCATTATATGCCCCACATTTCGTAACTTATCAGCATAAAACATCCTAAATATGAGCGCCAGGGGTCTACTGAACACTTTGATGCCCAAAATGCATAGATATACCAAACTATGTGGCGCACAGAGACCCACAAATGACAGTATGTATAGACATTTTCACGGCTGACACGCTGGCTGCAGCAATATAACCACCCGGTGTGTGTGTATTATGCGACATTAGACCACCTAACAGTACAGAGACCCCAGAAAACCATATATTTTCAGAAAGTACACATTCTGACGAATCCAATATGGGTAAATAAGTGTTTCTACTGCAAACTGCCAAACTGCAAAGCAATGCTGAACATAACGGTTTTTATCAAATTTCTGAAAATCGTCACAAAGCTTGAATTTTACCCCATTATATGCCCCACATTTCGTAACTTATCAGCATAAAACATCCTGAATATGAACGCCAGGGGTCTACTGAACACTTTGATGCCCAATATGCATAGATATACCAAACTATGTGGCGCACAGAGACCCCCAAATGACAATAGTGTATATACATTTTCACGGCTGACGCACGCTGGCTGCTGCAATATAAGCACCCGGTGTGTCTAATATGCGACATTAGACCCCCCTAACAGTACAGAGACCCCAGAAAACCATATATTTTCGGAAAGTACACATTCTGATGAATCCAATATGGGTAAATATGTGTTCCTACTGCATACTGTCAAACTGCAAAGCAATGCTGAACGTAACGGTTTTTATCAAATTTCTGAAAATCGTCACAAAGCTTGAATTTTACCCCATTATATGCCCCACATTTCGTAACTTATCAGCATAAAACATCCTGAATATGAACGCCAGGGGTCTACTAAACACTTTGATGCCCAATATGCATAGATATACCAAACTATGTGGCGCACAGAGACCCCCAAATGACAATAGTGTATACATTTTCACGGCTGATGCGCGCTGGCTGCTGCAATACAAGCACCTGGTGTGTGTAATATGCGACATTAGACCCCCCTAACAGTACAGAGACCCCAGAAAACCATATATTTTCAGAAAGTACACATTTTGACGAATCCAATATGGGTAAATATGTGTTCCTACTGCAAACTGTCAAACTGCAAAGCAATGCTGAACGTAACGGTTTTTATCAAATTTCTGAACATCGTCACAAAGCTTGAATTTTACCCCATTATATGCCCCACATTTCGTAACTTATCAGCATAAAACATCCTAAATATGAGCGCATGGGGTCTACTGAACACTTTGATGCCCAATATGCATAGATATACCAAACTATGTGGCGCACAGAGACCCCCAAATGACAATATGTATAGACATTTTCACGGCTGACGCGCTGGCTGCTGCAATATAACCACCCAGTGTGTGTATTATGCGACATTAGACCACCTAACAGCACAGAGACCCCAGAAAACCATATATTTTCAGAAAGTACACATTTTGACGAATCCAATATGGGTAAATAAGTGTTTCTACTGCAAACTGCCAAACTGCAAAGCAATGCTGAACATAACGGTTTTTATCAAATTTCTGAAAATCGTCACAAAGCTTGAATTCTACCCCATTATATGCCCCACATTTCGTAGCTTATCAGCATAAAACATCCTAAATATGAGCGCCAGGGGTCTACTGAACACTTTGATGCCCAATATGCATAGATATACCAAACTATGTTGCGCAC
Source organism: Xenopus laevis (assembly GCF_017654675.1). NCBI lineage: Eukaryota > Metazoa > Chordata > Amphibia > Anura > Pipidae > Xenopus > Xenopus laevis. The sequence continues at coordinate 55,870,138 of NC_054388.1, read as the reverse complement.
AGAGACCCCCAAATGACAATATGTATAGACATTTTCACAGCTGACGCGCTGGCTGCTGCAATATAAGCACCTGGTGTGTGTATTATGCGACATTAGACCCCCCTAACAGTACAGAGACCCCAGAAAACCATATATTTTCAGAAAGTACACATTCTGACGAATCCAAAATGGGTAAATAAGTGTTTCTACAGCAAACTGCCAAACTGCAAAGCAATGCTGAACATAACGGTTTTTATCAAATTTCTGAAAATCGTCACAAAGCTTGAATTTTACCCCATTATGTGCCCCACATTTCGTAACGTATCAGCATAAAACATCCTAAATATGAATGACAGGGGTCTACTGAACACTTTGATGCCCAATATGCATAGATATACCAAACTATGTGGCGCACAGAGACCCCCAAATGGATATATAGTAGATAAAATTTACATAGGCAAAACAAAATAACACAGAACAGTGTGAAATGCAAATAAATCACCAAAAACTAATAAAACCACAAAAATCAATGCTTTTTTTTTTCACACTAGTGTAATCGGCCACCAGAATTACCGTTTGAATATTTTAGCTGGGCCAAATCGATTATACGGGCAGAAACAAGTGAACAACACAAATGCAGAGCTGAAAATGCAATAAAATGGCTAAAAATTCAATAAAATGGCTAAAAATGCACCAAAATACCCAAAATTGCAATATAACCACCAAAATAACATACAAAAGCTATTGCACAGTACGGTTAGCGAATACGCTATTCGGAACGGCAATAAAACATTTTTTTTAGCCCAAAAAGAGACGATGCGATAAGAAAAAAAAAAAAAAAAGCCACAAAGCCATATATGTACATATGCGTGTGCACAACGGGTAAATTGCATGTTATTTGCGCGTGTGCGCGTGTGCAAGTGTACATGGGTGCTGTGAGTGTGTGTGACCCCCCCAATCCCCAAAAATCTATGTGTGAGTGTGTGTAAGTGTGAATGTAAGTGTATATTACTGTAATAAGTGTGTGTTGGTGTGTTTGTGTGTTTTTGTGTGTGTAAATGTTACACTTACCTGGGGTAGATGCTGCAGATCGATCAGAAAGGGTCCCACGCAGCAGATCTCCAGCTCCAACGATCATCAGCCATGTGGGGGCGGAGCTGGGCGGAAGTGCGGCGCAGGCAGCAGCAGGACGCATAGGAAACGCGTCCCTGCTGCTGCTTTGGGGCCCCTGGGCGATCGCGCCCCAGGGGCCACACGATCCCCTGCTCTGCTCGTTGTCTAGGGGCAGGGGATCGTGAAGGAGCGGAGCGAGCGGCTCTAACAGCCGCTCCTCCGCTCGCAAACCCGGAAGTGCTGCAGAACGTAGAATCTACGATCTGTGGCACTTTGGTCCTTTGATCCACAGAACGTAGATTCTACGTTCTGTGGCACTTAAAGGGTTAACCAGTGCAGGACAACACTACATTATATTTTCATTACTTTAAAACACTTTCATTGTTTGGTGTTACTGTTCCTTGAAAGGCCTGGATCATAACTGTTATAGGGCTGCTGTATCTCTGGACTGAGAGTTCAATATTTAAAATATAGCAGTTCTAGCCATATTCTTTTTATGTTTTAGTTTTCCTTTAAAGCCACACATTCCTTATAGTTATTTATTCAAACAAAGGAACAAATGTGTTGCACAAAGTACATTCATTTTCTTCCCATATTTGATTTTTTTTTTTTTTCCTTTCCTATATTTGATTTTTAGCCACCTCTGGGTCACAGCTCAGTTGATTCATTGTCACCAGTATTTGTATGCTTGACCAATAGGTTAGGAAAACCTAATTAACCTTGGCAGCCTCTTCATTCACTTACTGGAACCCTGACATTGAGGATAAAAAGGCCAAATATACATTAAGCTTTTGGGCATAAAAGAAGTTTCAGCCTCACATATCAACAGCGAGTTAGAGACATTTCTGGCATCCAATAAGTTGAAATTAAATGACCAGCAGTTAAAGGCAATCATATAACAGTGAATCATAAGAGCAGTATAAGTTGCTATAATGAAAGGATGCACTGCTCAGTACTGGCAGATTCGTCTAGTGACTGTTTCGAAAGGTCTCATTTATCTTAAACAGGCACAATGACTATGCACACTATTGGGCACAATATTGCAGCCATCATCAGAGATTGTGAAAACAATGTACCTAAATTTACACCTTAAATACTATCCATACACATGTTGGGGATGAGAACTGTATGTGATAAATATATATATTGAGCTCTTTTGAGCTATTCTTTATCACATACATACTGTACATATATTCTTTATTCATTAATCATTAATTGATTAATATGGGGAAGTTATATCTTGCCATTTACCATTTCTAGAAATTATATCTCTAGTAACTAATCCTCTTAGTGCCAAGTCACTGAAGGTCTTTGATGGACTAATCTAAAAGTGCATATATAGACCTTCACCTTAGTGTGTCACCGATTCATCCTTGAATCTAAGTTTTAGTTCAGCAAGAGATTTTAGTGTTCTAATATCAATACACCTTGCAATCCAGATGGAATGAGATCCAGAAACTATGCACGTATCTCAGAGAAAGCCAAGAGTTAGATTTATTAGTCCCATAACACACCACCAAGAGTTTGCTCTACCATTAGCAGTGAAACGACAGTCACTGTTCCTGCTGCTTTCTATAAGCTTAAATGGTATTGAGCTCAAATGTTTTCTGTTCACAAGAAATTTGCTACAAGTGAAGGTGTCCCAATCAATACCATGTGTTTCTCCACCAATGGGAATACACAAGTGGGGCAAGTCACTTAAGACATTCTAGGATGAGGAACCCCAGCCTTTTTCACTTGTGAGCCACATTCAAATGTAAAAGAGTTGGAGCATGGAAAAAGTTCCTGTGGGGCCAAATAAAGGCTCTGATTGGTTATTGAAAACAGATTTACAGCCTACAAGGGGTTCTTTTTTGGAAGAACACCTGTTTTTTTATCCAACTAAATTTTGACTCCAAGCCAGGAATTCAAAAATAAGCACCTGCATTGCGGCCACTGGGAGCAACACCCAAGAAGCTGGTGATCAACAAGTTGCTCACAAGCCGATGGTTGGGGATCACTGGTCTAGGAATACAGGAGTTGAGTGTTTCCCTTATACTGAGGTCATGTAACTTATCCTACTACATGTATGGGTCTGTTATCCAAAATGAAAGTGATCTTGGGTTTTCTGGATAAGGGATATTTCCATTATTTGAATCTCCATAATTATATATATATATATATATATATATATATATATATATATATATATATATATTAATAATAATTATACTGTATAATTATTATAGTATAACATTATATAAACCCCATAGGATTGTTTTGCCTCCAATAAGATTTAATTATAGTTTAGTTTAGATAAAGTAAAATGTACTGTTTTAGTATTACAAAGAAAAGGGAATCATTTTTAAAAATAAGACATATTTGCTTAAAATGGGCTCTGAGAAATGGAGCTTTCATTCATATGGCATCAAATAATGGGCTAATTCATCTTTAATTATTTAGACAAATTAATTGCAACCTTGTTCAAACGCAAGGTCCTCAAATTGTGCTCTACAAAGCAAATAAAGACCAGGGTGAGACATGATCAGCCTATATTACGCTTGCTGCTATGACTTTAGTCCTACCTAGATCCTATATGATATATGCAATCAAAGTTTTAATTCCAGCAACATTATCTTTTATCTATTTTTCTTCAAGGTCATGATTTACCCAGAGGTGGGTTTTTTCCAAAGATAAGGTAATAGCACATGCAGGATAATCATTAGTGATGCAAGTGTCTTGTAATATTGGTTCCACATAAAAAGACATAACTCATAACAAGGAAAATGAATGTTACGGGGGGATATTTAAAACCATAATAACGCTATATCTAGTAAAATGAAGATCCATGTGTGACAATTACTATCACTCTGTAGGTCACCTTCACACTGCATGGTTCTTATTAGGGAAACATGACTATATTCATGATATGAGGACAATAGGGGCCTGTATTTTCCACAGGGATACAATAACAAATGCCTCTGTATCCTATTTAAATCCCTTAGACATTCATTATATCAGGAGAACAGGATTAATAATGTAAAAGAAAAAAAAGCCCTCAGCACTAAAAATGTGTAACTAGGTGTGAAATTCTTTTGTTGGTACAGGTCAATGAAAAGCATTAATACATAAGCATACTGTATGTCTATGGGGTCTATTTACTATTTGTCCACAGATCTAGGGCAAGAAAATGTATAGTACATGAAACCATAAGCAAATTTATCAAGTCAGGACTTACATTATAAAACTAGCCCAGTTTGTAGGACCTTGCATTAAACAAATTGCACAGTTGACTTGGGGTTATAAAAAACAAAAGAAATAAATGGCACAAAGCTTGCAGTACCAATAGCAGTGAGATGTTGTTTTTAAATAGGGGGCATATAATACTACATGCTGAATGGCTGGTAGTGATGGGCGAATTTATTCGCCAGGCGCAAATTCGTCAAAGTTTTGATGCCGGCAACAGTTCCGATGACGGCGACAATTAAATTGACGTTCATTGACTTTGATGTGCGTCAAAAATCCTGTTTCCCGAATTTTCCGCTCGTTTCGTGAATTTTTTGGGAAATTTGAGAATTTGTCGTGGGAGAAATTCGCCCATCACTAATGGCTGCTAGATGTAGCAAAGTTTGTCTGCATAACCCCATAAGTCTCCCCAGATGTGATAATGCATAGCAGCCAATCGGCATATATCACATTTATGCTTATACGTCTTTTATCACATATGGGGCTTAAACTTCTGTGCAATTAATGCATATTGCCTGTATCACTTACCAACAGTGATGGGAGAATCGGACCCATTTTGCTTTGCCAAAAATTTGCAAAATAGCAACACATTTGCCAAATGCTTTGAAGTCTATATGGGTGACAAATTTTCTTTGATGTGTTACAAAGAAATTTTTTGATGCACGACAATCCTAAGTATCCCATTCTGAAACCTCTCTCTATGTGGTTAGTCAGCATTTTATTATCTGTGGACGTTTTTTGGGCTTATTGATAAGTAGTAGATACATTTCCCAGAAGGATAAGTCATGTTCTTACAATTTGGACTCCACTTTGTGAAATGAGGCTGTTGCAGGAAAGCCTGAAGCTAAGGTCCTCAGTAGGAGCCTCAGTGAAGGTGAAGCCTGGACCATAAGGGAAGGCACCCAGTGGGTGAAGGCTTCTTAAAATCATAGGATAGCAAGTGTGTAGGAGAGTAAGATAGAGTAACTAGATCCTATGTGGGTGTATTATAGCACAGCCTAGGGACCTTTTAACTACAAGATTCAGTGAAGGCCCCACTAAGAGAGAGTCACAAGCAACAGTGTTTTTGTCCCAGGAAAGCAGGTGAAGTACAGTACATGCCGACAATGCTATATATTTTTTCAAAGATTCTTTCCATGGCTGTTCAGAATGTTATACAGTATATGGTTTTAAAATAAATGACTTTGAATGACTTGAATGTACCCTCATGGAAATATATATCGCCCATCGAAAAAATATGAGCCCTTATTCAGGAAAGCTTGAATCCAAAGATGATTAGAAATCCGGGAAAGAGATTAAGCTGTGTCTCTCCGAAACAAAAAAACACATTACAAAGAAAACACATTACAATTCCAAATCTCTGAGGCTGATCTTACTGCTTCATTAAGTACCAACATACTGTGCACTGCTACTGGGGTATGAGAGTCAATTATAGTCCAAATGATACAAATAGTATGGGTTCAGCAGTAACGGTTCAGTTGATGTGGTGCCTTGCTGTATTATAAATATAACAACATATTTATTGTACCAGATACAATGGTGCCTTTGAGAGGAGCAGAGCAGACACAGAACAGCAGAACAAGTGCAAGTGATATGCTTGAAAGGAAGAAAGAAAACAAATATTTAAAGCACGGTTCTTTCTCCTAACCTAGAGGAGTAGAAGGAATTCCACAGAAAACATGATGACATGTTTACTCTATAATATTTTTTGGAGACAAGTACAGATTAATAACAGACTAATAAAGCGTTGTCATACCTATTTATTGTTATGTACCGCAGCTGGAATACTACCCTGGAATAATAGGGTGGCATTTATTATATGACAGTTGCCTGCTTTCCCAGAGCTATGAGTATATAAAACTTACTGAGGCCCAAAAGACTCCAGATACTCTAACAATTTCCACTCTCAATAAAAATAGCAAGGCTAGTTGGTTATCACAGAAGCTTGTTCTTTGGAATAGAGCATCCATATAGCTATCAGTAAAAGCTTTCCTAAGCTCTCCACCTCCACTTTAGTTCTCAATATCAATGCTTTTCAATGATATGTTCATAACCAAATGTTCTGTTGCCTACTAATGTAAGGCTCCAAACGGCTGGCAAAAAGCACTTTATGGGAGCAGCCTCACAACTTCCCAACATGGCATGAAGTACAGCTTTGCAATCAGAAAATGAGTAACAGTATCCCCCCTTCATTTCAGATATAGCCTTCCTAAGCAGCGCAGAGCACACTGAGCATGTGCAGTGCCACTGCCACTCACAAGTTGATCTAGCAAGATCAGAAGACAGGGAGCTGCCGTGGACAGCTCCGAATCCTGCTGAACCTCTGGGCTGCTACTGTGACTTCAGTATATAACAATACAAAATTTTTTGTCCATGATCCATGTTTTTAGTTTTCTTTAATTATAATTTAACCTCAAAATATTTTCATTAGCCAACTACAAGGGGAAGATAATAAAGATGTAACATCCATTTTAATACTAATCCTTTCTGGTGAATTATGCGGAAAGTAACAGCTGTCCAATTTTTTCATTCATCATAAGTTTAAACAATCTCTTACCCTAAGCAGATAATATAATTCCATTGGAATCTCATACATTTTTATGTATAAAAAAAGTAAAGCCTTATTTTCAAAGGACCACAGATGGTCCATACATTCCTACTCATAGAGCTGTTTCATGAACTCATCTGCTACCAAGGAATCCAATCTTTTAGAGTGGAAGAATGCTCTACTCATACAATGTAAATTGGAATGGAATGGAATTACCTCTAGAAAATCCTGCTTTGTGTCATGATTTGGGAATGAATGCAGATTTGCACCTATACATATATTCTCAGAAACTCTTAGAAATCAGTCACACAGAGCACACCTGGTACCATCATATGGAAAGAGTTATAACAGACAAAAATAAAAGCACAAATATCTGAAGGGCAGTAATAAACCAGCTGTGCAAAGTGGCTAGTGAGAATAGTACTTGAGGAACAAACAGAATACACATCTCATCATTATAATAGTAACATTGCTGCACTAGAAACCATGCAACATCAGTCATTGTGTTCATTGTGTATTTGCCTTTATTAAAGCTTTCTGCCTTAAAGTCCAGCTATATCCATATGTTTCCCTAAAGAATTAGACATATTTATAACTACAGTGTTCTAAAATTTACTTTCATGTTGTAGCGATGAAAGAAAACAATATGGTATAAAGATGCAATTACAGCATATTGCCAAAAATAAGTTATGCCTTTATATTGTATGATATTCCCCAATGAATTAAATACAAATTAGTGATGGGTTAATTTATTCGCCAGGCGCGAATTCGCGGCGAATTTGCATGATTCGCGCCAGCGAATAAATTCGCAAAACGCCCGCTCTTATAATTTTAAGAGAGAAAATGTTCTGTATAGAAAATGAGCTGGGGGTTCCAGGTCTCAGTGCAGCTTAAGGTTTCTGCTTGGCAATGTCTACCAACCAGGCTAGGGTGTCATCTATCCACAACTCTCCCCATGGAAGTTATGATGATGGTAATGCTGTAGCATGATGTCATCACCAGGTGCTTTGGTGCTAGAGAACCTTATAGTTCATGACTGTAAGAGCCTGTATTGGAGGGAATTACCGGTATTCCTATACTTACCGAACCACTCTTTTTTGCTGCGAAACTCCCCCAGAAATCTCTCCCAAAAAGAGACAACACCAATTTTTGTTGGATAATGCTGGCCGCAGCTTCTTTATTAATTGTCCCAAGCTCAAACATTTTGAACACCAATAAACTGCAATCAAAAATTAACTTTTTACAAAACAATTGACATTTTTTATTAGACATCATATTTCATAACAGTGCTTGTTAACCTGCTTATTTCTTCCCTGTTCTAATTATCTTGGGCAGATGGTCCTGGGATTATTATCATGTGCATTGTACCTCTGTACTGCTGCAACCTTCATGTGCTTTTTGTTTACCCATCAGCCGCAATACACCGACTCAATGGTATACTCAATTTTTTGCAACCATGTGACCCCATGCCCGAGTTGGTTAGTTATATATTGTTCCTCTCTTTTTTCCGGAACCGCTCACATTTTTTCCTTTTAACTCCTTGCTTTCCCAGGACCACCGCCATTGCTGCGACAACTAACAAAATGATCCTACTCCTAACACCTAAAAATCACTCCCCGCCACCAAGTACCTGTCACTTACCCCTTTCGAACTCCACAGATTCCTGAAAGAAAAAATAGGGTGGGAAGTGTGGACCTGCTCCAGTCTGTGTGGTCCAGTGAAAAGGTAGGAAAAGGAAGTGGCAACTCCCGCACTTTCTATTTTATATCCCCCACCTCCCCCTGCTAAGATTGAATACCACTTCCCCTTCCTACCTCCTCTTCCTCTCCCCCCCCCTGCCTTCCAGTCATGACTTCTTCCGCCCACTTATGGGCTCCATCATAACTGAATAGTTGTTAATTCCTGACGGCACTTTATTATGTATTACTTCTCTGTTTCTCTCTTTTTGACTATTGCCTGACTTGACTACTGTCAGATATCTGGCTTATCCCTGTGGATTTTTACTATTATTTTAATATTATTTTACTATTACTATTACTACAGTGTTACGCAATATGTTGGCGTTATATAAATACATGTTAATAATAAATTATGCTGTTTTTCATTACCAGCGTCTTCTCATTCCCAGCTACCTGGTATGACACCCTGTGACTCTGACAGTTATATGGAAAACAAATTCCTTTTCCCATCCAAATTAACACCTAAATACACAGGGAATGAATGATACAATAAGCTAAACCCTCATACTGTACCATCCATATGGAATTAAATAAAATAAAAGCAACACTTTGAAATAGGTAATTTTTACATGTTAATTATGCTGAAATATTAGTGAGAAATCTTTATAATATATGAATAGGGAATGATTAATAAATAGAAGAGAGTATAGTGAAAGGTGACATGATAGAAAGACTTACTTGGAAAGGGCACGCAATATTCAGTAAGCACATGTGCCTTCAATATAAAAAGATGACAGCACTATGCTATTCAATTATAACTCATAATGGTGGATAAAACTTTTCCTCTTATTCAGGTCACAGTTCAGGGTATTACTTGCATATTATTTGATTCCCATTCTAGTATCGATCTAAATACGACAAATGTCTGCAAGCAAGTTCTCAAGACAAAGCTAATATGCCCCTACAGTAATTTATAAAGGATATTAGAAGTCACTGAGGAGTTCTATGACCATATTAAGTCACAAGGCTGCAGTCTGAGTTATACAGGGAACTCTGAGTATCACTTATGTATTATAAGGGATCATTTACCCCCCACTGTAGATTATAAGGATATTACAAGTCTCTGGAGTTCGTGATCATATAAAGGCACAAGGCTACGGGCTGAGTTATACAGGGACCTCTGAGTATCATTCATGTATTATAAGGGATAATGTACCTCCTACTGTAAATTATAAGGATATTAGAAGTCACTGAGGAGTTCTGTGACCATATAAAGGCACAAGACTGGAGGATGAGTTATACAGGGAACTCTGAGAATCACTCATGTTTTATAAGGAATAATAATGTATTATAAGGGATAATAATTTAAGTCTGCAAGTGTATTTGTGGTCCCCACAATTTGTCTGCACCCAGTTGCACATAAAAGCACTTTGATTAAAAGTACTTGCTTCAAAATTTGCTGTTAGCACTTCCATATAGTTGCACTCAGCACTGCTCAGTCCTTCTTGCCTTCCATTCCAAATCAAGCGCTGCTGTGCCTGTTGGTGCAGAGGAACCCTTTTGCTACCGCCCCACATGACAAAGTGATAGATCCAGGGTTCCCTTCATTCGCAACGTCAATAGACGCAGCACACTTCTGGCAAAAGTATTGTGTATAGGTGTCATTCACACACTGAACAACAGACATTTGCTTCCAATTTGCAATAAAATTAATGCAAAATTGCATTACATGCGACCGCAATTGAATCAAGTGCATTCCCCTTGCAACTTCAATGAATTTTGGGGAAAAAACATGGCAGTTTAACTTACCTCACTGTGCTTTCCAACATAAATGAGCCCTAATGTATCCTCTTCATTAATTTAGAAAGACATCAGAAGTCATCTAGGAGTTCAGCAACCATATACTTTACAATAGTGATGTGCAGGAGAAAACTCGACCCACGCCGACCCAGATGCGCCCCCTCGTACCCAACTTCCACATTCCTTCTAATGTGGCTGGACAGGCCAGTGCACGCCTATAATATCGGAAGCTGGGGAGAGCAGGCAAATCACGGCTGTGACCCGCAAATGGGACCGCGAGGTCAGCCCTAATCCACCTGACCCGCAGGGTATCGGGCCAGCAGACACAGCACTACTGTACAAGGCCACAGCCTACATTCTTTAAATAGGTTGTGAAACTTTGAAGTGACTTAAAATATTTTTTTTTAAGTTGCAATAGGCAGTACCTTATTAATTATTATCTGCTTTAGAAGTCCTGTAAGTTTCTCAAGGTAGCCATGTTTGAAATTTTGCTATGCCAATGTAAAATGCTGACCAGTGAATGGTGTATCCGCAATTGGAATGTGAAGATGAGCCAGTGCTTTTCTTCACTTCCTGGTGTTCTTATCATTTAGGCTGATGGCCTGAAAAATTACATAGAATGGCTTGGAAAACCCTGTGAAATACAATTATAATTTGCTCACTTGCAGACAAATCTGGGAATGTTCCAGTGCTCAGTTGCTGTAAGATTCTGATCCTGCTTCAACTGTGGATTCACCAAAAGAAAAGCAAAAAACCTCCCAACAGTAAACAGTAAACAGTAAAAGTCACCCAAATCGTTTAGCTGTAAACACGGGCTCAAACATGGGTTAAAATAGTTACAATGCTTCCTATTAAGCTATTCTGCTTCAAACCTGCTTGTTCTTCTTTTAAAAGGATAAACATTCTAGGAAATGCTCACAAGCCAAGAAACCAGTAAGTTTGTCACACATTCCAGCGCAGTGTTATCAAAGTGCGATTATATGTCATTGTAACTTCAAGTTTGAATTCATCGAATTGCACTTGTAATTATTTAATCTTACCCACCAAATAAAGCTTAAGATATTATCATAAAGAGAAAATAATTGGGTTGACAATTAACAATACAAATGCTGCGGTGCCGCTAGATGTGGCAATTATCTAGGCCCAATAATTCTGCCATTTAATTTAACAAGAGAGTCTCCTCGAGGGCACTCCAAAAAGAAAAGAAAATGTGCTGCATAATAGGATCGACATTTTCAGGCTTCATTATTGTTCTAGTGAAATGGCAACTAAATGCACAATTTCAGCCCTAGGATTTTGATAAAGGTTTAGAATACAGGGAAATATTTCAACTACAAATGCACTATATTGTTTTGGTTTTTTGGTGTATCTCCAGTAAAAATGTTATATACAGTATGTATATCTATATAGTCCATAAACTTTCTGATTGACTAAATCATTTTACCTTTTACCATTCATGTATTTTTCTGCTCATTTCCCCCTAGGCACGATGCATCTGAAATAATTTGAACAAAAGAGAAGACCTTGAAATAAATGAGAAAATATAACGGCAACTTAACCTCTAGTGGATGTGTCAATATGCACGAAAATTGATAGAAGATATTATATTCGAAGCACTATATATATAGAAAAAGGTTTAACGGATGATCTATACTTTCTTTTAAAGGAATACCAATAGAAATAGCTCCCTACTGAGGTTTTCAAATCTCTAAGATGGTTGCTGTATGAACTTTATTTCATGGAGAAGACAATGTCTTAACAAAGTATTAAGCAGCTCTAGAGATGAGAACTGTAAATGTTCTAACTCTCTCATTGGTTACAGGATGATCTTATTATGTTTCTATTTTTTTGCCAAAAAATAGAAACAAGGCTGCTTTATTCATTTCAACCAACTAATTGTTATATGCTCTGGAGTATTATACATGAAACAAACTACAGTATACTACTATGCAATGGGGGCATTATATATGGAATTGGCAATACATGTATACTGTCATGTTTTCTGGGGTGTTATACATGGAACTGGCCCTGGGATGTTAAGAAGCATTCTTTAGAAAATGCTTCCATTTGTCTTCAAAAATTGCCCACTGCCAATGACCAGAACACACAGTAAACAGAGAAGGGTTGCATAGGAGACATGGATAATGAAAAAATGGCAAGGAGAACTGATGGAAGAATGGGAAGCACAAACATTTTAAGCAAAAGGTGAGTGTGTCCAAAAAAACAAGCAGAAGGAATGTTAGAAGAAAAAAACAAGAATAAAATGAAAGGTGACAATAATCTTAGGTTAGGAGTCGTCAGAAAATTAGGTTCAGTTGTCATAGATGTTGATGCTACAGAGCTGATGCAAAATGCACTGATTTCGGAGCCTTCTAACATTACTTTACTATTGTTTATATATACGGTATATTGTGATTTTGGTCATTAAAGGAGAACTTAAGCCTTCAAGGTACAACAGTTCCTCTCAACTGCCCTGCATTGGCCCCACTCACCTCTCCCTCCCCGCACAGTGTATTACCTAGAAAGGTGCAACCTGTTTGCAAATCTGAGCTCAAAACGCTGAACAGCAGAGCTCCCAGGCACCCGAGCCTAGAGCCAAATGGGCAAAGGATGGCACCGGGGAGCTCTGCTGAGGTTACACCTTTCTATGTAATACACTGTGAAGGGAGGGAGATGTTAGGGGGCCTGATGTACCTTGGGGCGGTTAGTTCACCTTTAAGCTCAGATAAGTGATATCAGTCCAGAGCATGGGCTGTGAAACAGAAAAAAAGATGATGGGGAGTTACTGGGGGCATCTTCAGAGGCTTAGACCTTCACTCCTATAAGGGTGTGGTCGCTAAACATATTGTATAGCATTTCTAGCCTGATTCCTTAATAAACTTTAGTTTTGCTTTAAATTCTCATGTATATACAGTAGTGATTGCACATACTTGTGCTCATCTTTTCTAATTTTGTTCACTAATTTGCCAGCTGTGCCTACATTGGTGCGTAAGAAGCAAAGCAATAGAGTGATCAAGATGTATCTGCCTTAACCAAGCACCAAGTACTGGGCCCACTTTACATGTTGCACCTGGCATTGCTCAAGGTTACACCAGGGAAATGACATGCCAGTAAAGACTATGTCTTTTATACATATCACCCCTTGCACCAGCTGTGCCCATTTACTACACAATTTACTACACAGCAATCATTATTGCAATTCATGGAAGGAATGTTGCATAGTGGGTACAAAGCAGCATGGCTAAAGGTGCCTGCCTAATTGTTTCACTATATGAAAATAAACCTTATCCTATAGTTTACAGGTAAATTAAGGATAATTACACTGCTTGGCCCTTTTAAGACATTAAGAATAAATAAATGTTTTAATAATATTAAAACTTTGCCCTCTAAAAATGTTCTGTTATTTGCCAACACTTGGAACCATCATAGGAGCATTGCTAACCTATTGCTCTGGCTTGCTGCCTTTAAAAATGCCTGAGCACAACATGCAGTAAATAAAACTCTCCTTGCCCAAATCCTGTTATTGCCTAAGTGCAGTGAATTTCAGAGGCTAGATTAAGCTGAAAACACTGTAAGCACTTACATTAAAACTATGCCTATTCAGCAGGACACTTCCTTCCATCTGTTATAAGATCCCATTCACGCTTAATAAGTGGAATTCCTCTGTAGGAACAGAACAGAGAAACAGAAACTCCTTGGATGATGTCAAATTATTTACTGCAACATGAATGTTAAATGAGCCAAATAATACTGGAACATTGCCTGGGACAGGTCTTCTCATTAGGTGGCAAAATCCTTTGAATAAAGTCGGCCATACTAGATTGCTTTCTGACCTTTGCATGTACATGTGAATTTTTTAGTGACTTCATCTACTCTAGGGCATGTGTAGTGTCAGTAATATGGATGAGTGAAAAGAAATCACAAATTGGCAGCAAATCCACACGTTCTTCCCGAATTTGCTTTAAAAAAATTATGGAAATAATTGCCTTGGGAGCACAAGCAGGAAATGTAAAGGGATGAGCACCGGGCAGCATTCATTTTAAGTAACGGTGGGCAAGTCTGACCCATTTCGCTTTACCGAAAATTTGCAATCTGGAGAAAAATTTGTCAAATGCAATTTTTTTTCATCCATTGGAGTCTATGGACGTTTTACAGAGAAACCTGGGGAAAATTTAGCTCATCACTAACTATAAGGAACATGATGAAAATTAAGTTGCTTAAAGCATTTAATTGTAACCTAATTAAAGGAGATTCTTGGTATTTAAGTGAGCTATATGAATTCACAAGTGTGTATTATTCCTCACCCCCTCAGGTGTGGGTGCGGTAAATGTAATTGGCAGGTGTCCGCAGACACTCCTGTTATTGTATTCCTGAGCCTGTTAAAGCAATGATGATTAAGAATGACTTCCATCTTCCCAAATCTCAAGTACCTTGTGCTTATTGACTTTAGCTTAGTGCGGTCCAACTGTTTCCCTGAAATGTCACAGACAGTTCAAGATTATATTAAAAGGATGATATCATATAGAAATCTTAAGCGGGCTGTTGCCAAAAAAAACCCTTGAAGAGATATATCCTACCCTGGGTTTCCAGTTGCATTATCCTCTCATTTTAACCTGGATTCTCCTTCCTTTATGCCATTTCTAAAGCTCTAAACTACTACTTTTTATTTGTTCATCTGATGGACCCTAAGGTCTCAAAGTCTTGTAATGCAAGCTCTTACACCATTGTGACCACTAGGTGGTAATTTAACTTTACAGTTGATAAGTTGCCTCTTATGTCCCCACTGTTCGTTAATCATAATTGTTTCTAAAAAAAACTCATGGTATTCTCTCATGTTCCATTCATTTTTCTGGTGTCCTTCAAATGCTCTGTAAACTGTGGGGGTGGAAAATAAGATTGAAAAATGGGGCACCTTTACTGGGCATACCATGGGTCTTAAATCCATGAGTACATATAAACCTGATATATCCAATGTTTTTGTGGATGCCTTTATGTCGAATGTCACAAGGGATATAGCCAAACTAGAGCAAAAGTATATCCATGGGGAGGTTAATGTACAGCCCAGGAATCTGAATAAAAGGGAATTTGAGGCATTACAGGAGATTAGAAACAACCAGTTGCTGGTAATTAAACCTGCAGATAAGGGAGGTGCGTTGGTGGTAATGGATAAAGAAATGTATATAACAGAGATTAAGCGCCAATTAGGCGATATTGAAACATATAAATTGGTTACCACCAACCCCCTCTTTGATATAAAAAGGAAAATAGACGAATTAATAAAGGAGGCGCTACAAATAGAGGTCATAGACACTTCTTTAGTGCAATTTTTGCAACAACCATTTCCTGTCACGCCCATTTTTTACATCCTCCCCAAAATTCACAAAAATTTGGACAATCCACCAGGTCGTCCGATTGTTTCTTGTATAAATTCCATACTGTCTCCCCTTTCTATCTTTGTAGACCAAGTGATCAAGATGTATGTACCTAACCACAGATCCTTTTTAAAGGATACGAATGATTTTCTATCAAAACTGCAAATGGTGTCAGATTTACCGAACAATTTCTTGTTGGTAACTTTCGATGTGGAAAGCCTCTACACCTCCATCCCACATGATGGGGGTGTAGAGGCAGTCCGCATCGAATTGAGACACGATGAGAGTTTGGATGCATCTCAAAAAAATTTCTTGATTCAATGTCTTGAGCTAATACTTCATAACAATTACTTCTTATTTCAAGATGAGTTTTTTGTACAGATCAAAGGTACGGCTATGGGGTCTAATGTGGCCCCGTCCTACGCGAACATATTTATGAACAATTTTGAAACCAATTATGTGTATGTAAATGATTTGTTTTTGCAACATTGTAAATTATGGTTAAGATTCATCGATGACGTGTTCGCAATATGGACGGGGCCACTTTGTACCCTTAAAGATTTTCATCAACAAATTAATTTGGCGTTACCCCATATCAAATTTACACTACACGCTGATGGAAATAAAATAGCTTTTTTAGATACAATGGTATTGAATCAGGACGGGAAATTGGAAATAGACCTTTTTGTGAAGCCAACTGATAAGAATACACTCCTTCATTATGAGTCATTCCACCCTGTCTCAACAAAAAGGTCATTGCCAAAATCACAATTTCTACGGGTAAAAAGGATTGTTTCTAACAGAGCTAGACAGAGTGAACGTTTAGAGGAGATGCAGGAGAAATTTATTCAAAGGGGGTATCCGATGCCCTTATTAAAACAGCAACGGAAAGAAATTGAGGGGAACCAAAAGGGGTACGAACATCAGGATAAACCTAATAAAACTAAAAGGGTTCCATTTATCTCTAAGTACACATCTTTAAGCAAAGATGTGGCTAAAATTATCAATAGACACTGGAGTGTGCTTAAGGAGGGAATACCGTCTGTGGAATCCTTTCAAACTTTACCCCTTATGTCATATAAGAAAAACAGGACCCTTGGTTCTATGTTGGTGAGATCGGACCTAGGGGGTAAACAATTGAGGCAAGGTGTATTACGCTCAAAAAACAATGGGACTTTCCCATGCCTTTCCTGTAACTGTTGCTCTAATTGTCAAAAGGGAGACATCGTATATCACCCGCGTAAGGGCAACCCCATCAAGATCAGGGGATATTACACTTGTACATCAACCTTTGTAGTGTATATCGTGAAATGCCCCTGCGGGTATCTATATGTAGGACAGACCACTCGCATGGTACGAGATAGGATACGGGAACACAAGTCCGCTATAAGGTTAAAGAAAATAGACCAGGCGGTAGCTAGTCACTTTGTGGAAAAAGGTCATGGGGTTCAACAATTAAAGTTCCAAGTTGTGGACAATGTGCCCAAACTCCGGCGGGGAGGGGATAGAAATAAGGAACTGTTAAAGAAAGAGGCTTGGTGGATACGGTGCCTAGAAACCATGGAACCCCATGGCCTAAATCGTGAATACGACTTACACTCTATATTTCGCTAAACATGTTTTTAACTGGATTTTATTTATGTTTTTAATATTACAGATTTTTGAACAAGAGAGTAGCAGCATAGATATGGAGAAGGAGACTCCACCGACAAAACAAAATATAGTATGTTTAAAACAATTCTTTGTGATCTGTAGTTTGTGATGTATTTAAGAATTGAGCCACAAGATGGCGCTATACAAAGTAGTATAAAAATGTGTAACCATGTGTGAAACATTAACTTGATAAAGGGCCATGCGGCTTGAAACGTTGTTGCGCTTGTTCAGATAAAGCCATGAAGTTCCAATAAAGGCTTTTTTAACAAATCTTCAAGACTGGTGCTGTCTATTGTGATTGTGAGCTCTGTAAACTGCAACAACCTCAAGTGTCAATATATTCTCCATGAACACTTGTGCATTTCCTCTGTTTTCAATATTCCTAATCCTTTACACATACATACATTGCATCGATCCCCACTGTGTCTGTTTGTTATACCTATGTAAAGCACTGCATGTGAAATGAAGCTATAGAAATAAAAGATACATAATACGCACATACATTAGCATAATTACTGGAGAAAATGAAGATGCTTAGAGAGTTTGACAACCATAAACCGTAGGCATCGCAAATAAGGAAGCACAATATCTATGATAAAAACTATATTCAGGTTTAGCAGTACAAATGGCTGAATCAGATAAAAGCAAATGGCATACAGTTAGGTGCTCTTTTTCAAGCATTCACAGTTAATGTGCCTGGAAATGATTATGGCTGCATGTGTCAGTATATAATGAGTTGTAGCTCATGAAACAGAATTACATATCACAAACATAATTCAGCATCTAAGGCCAGAGGCATACAGGCAAAAGAAGAGCTGGTTACTCTATTGTAAAGTGTGGCTGCAAGCCTTGGGAATATCAGCAAATGAGTGCAACAGGCCAACTCAACCCACAGGCCACAACTGTTATACAGTATTTATCATGAAAGGGAACTTAGAAGTCAGCAAAATACTTTCCAAGTAATTTTATTTTGTTCAGCACAAGACATTGATGCCATTTTAAATACAGGACCATAACTATTAGCTTCACCAAATGACAGGATTTACCTAGAGTGTCCTACATGTAGTTCACATGTAACCAAGCCACAGATTAGCTGGTATACTGTAGTATTTAATCTTATTGTTCCTCTAGGTTACCCAAATCCAGTGATAGTTCCAGCTAAAAGTGTTATGATTGGTATCCCAAACTCAGAACAAACACCAAGGTCCCAGTCGCGGCGCAGTCTTTGGCCTACAACAGCCACCTTTTGCTTTGGGAGGAGCCCTCCACTACTCAGGTGCTGCCAGGTCTTAGCTTGAGAGGACCAGGGAGAGAGTTCTGGGCAGGCACTGAAATGCCCAGAACTGAAATGGGGAACAAGAAGCATAGTCGGGGGTCACAGGCTGGGTCAAAACACCATATGGGCAGAGCAGTACAATAACAGGAGACAGCAGCATAGTCAGGGTCACAGGCTGAGTTCACACACCAAAAAACGCAGTACAAAAGCAGGATCAAAAGAGTAGTCAATACACGGGCAAAGGTCAGGACAGGCAGCAAACTGGACGAAGTCAGGGACAGGCAGAGTCAGCAATAAGTCAGAATACACAATAGAAAGCCCCCAGGGACTATGAAAATATGTTTACGTTGGGCGGTGAATATTTGTCCAAGGCTTCTTGAAATTTTTGAATTTTGCTCAGCAGTGTGATGAAGTAAAACCAGTGCCGGGCCATGCTGGGCAGGCGCCCTAGGCAGGCCCGGCAAACGCAGCGCCTATTTAGTGTGCGGATGCGTGAATTTGCGCTCAAGCTCGCATGCGCAGAAGCGCACAAAGCGCGTATACGACAGAGTCGGCCAGAGAAGGGATCCGGACATGGGGTAGGCGACAGAGGAGGTACGTGCCTGGCGCCCTCCCAGCTTTGCGCCCTAGGCACATGCCTACTCTACCTACCCCTAGTTCCGGCCCTGAGTAGAACCTCGTAAACCCCGGAAGTGGTGCACGCGCCATTCCTTTCAATGAGGATCACGCATCAGCTGCGTTTTGGCAGCTTTAGCTAGGCTGCTTTGGCTCCCTTCGTGTCTTCGGCTGCTACAAAGGAAATTACGGGGTGCCCAGTGCAGTGCGGCCAGGCTGTTAGATTCAGCAGACAAAACAGTATCAGAGATTCTAAAGGCTATAGCAAAGTTACTAGCCAAAATTGCAGACTAATGTTAACCTTTAAATCCTGTAATATATGGCCCTGAATCACCCACATAAAAAGTTATAAATAAAAGATAAATAGTATTAGCATATAGGCCTGTGACTGGAAGAACTCACAGCTTTTGGACTGTCTGCAGGGTGGTGGGGGAGCACAAGTGAGAAGTCAATTAGTAATATCTTATGTTATAATAAAATCCCTAAACTATATACAGTTACTTCTGTAATAATATTCATTGTTTTATTTGATGTCAGTATAATGGGCAGTTAATGACGGCATACTTTGGGTAGTGGGCAGTAATTAGCTGTGACCCTTCTAACTGTTCATATGGTAGTCTTAACCTACTAGGTTAATATATACTTAACACAGCAAAACAATACTCATTTACTGTAATAACAAGAAAAAATATGAGAATAAAAACTAATGATTGAATTATTATTATCTTACAAAAAGCAAATATATACTCTATTGTTTTAAGGTTTTGAAACATCTGAGAAAGCACATCACATAATTCCCAGCATGTACCATGCTGAGAGGAACATTTTCAAACTTATAGCTATAAAGAATGACAAAAAAAAAGATCAGGGTATCAGACACTCATCTGGTGCTCCTTTAATTGGTTCAGTCTTATTATGTTATTATGTCTTGCCATCATCTGTCTTAACTTTAACAGATTCCCAAAATGTAAACATCTCGAGGAGCTGCCACCATCTCCTTATAATCAAATGAAATGCATCACAAGAGCTTATGCGGCTAATCATGTCCTTGACAATCATTACATTGGGCTCTGATTAGCTTTTACTGCATAATGTTATCATCGCTATTTTTCTGAAATCCAAATTAAATTTTCATCTCCTCTTTCAAGTTAGAAGACCCTGAAAAGAAATAATATTAGTGCACCTTGTAACCTTGAAGTTGTAGTATTGCAGTGAGCAATCTAAAATAGGTTGAACGTGGACTTTATTTTATACTTTTTACAAATTACGTATATAGTCAAAATGTGGGTCCTACTACACCACCTTGAACACAAGTATGAATGAAATTCTTGTAAGCATGGTAGTAACCAGATATGGACTGAACTAGTCATGATAAGCACTCCCAGCACAGCAAGCTATAAATGCAGCGTTACCTAGACATATTGTATGGCTCAGTTGGGCCACCATATCAGTCCATATCAATAGACTTTCTTCTCCCTTTACCCAAACTTAAAGCTAACTGTCTTTT
The DNA here is from genome assembly GCF_017654675.1 of Xenopus laevis. Lineage (NCBI taxonomy): Eukaryota > Metazoa > Chordata > Amphibia > Anura > Pipidae > Xenopus > Xenopus laevis. The sequence continues at coordinate 55,849,371 of NC_054388.1, read as the reverse complement.
AAAATAAGTGACTGACACAAAGCCTTACGTAAGCCTACATGACAGTTTGCTGAGAGGAGGATAGTAGAGGTAATGTGATTACTTCAGACACTGTACAGAATTAATAACTGATCATATTTAGAAAGCTTCTTATTATCCATAGATGAAGCTTATATTGCATATACTGTACATTTTCATGAAAGTTCTCCTCATTTTAAAATTATTAATATAAGCTTCCCCCTTATCCCCCAGAGAGAAGACTACACAATATGCTACATTATAACCAAACTGAGCATTAGTCATGTAATTTATATTTTTTATTTTCTGTCTATTGTCCTTTTTTTATTCAACTAAGAAATTTCCCTGCTACAGAATGCCCCTCTAGTTTTTTAGAAAGATAATATTTGATTTAATCCTAGCCATTTATTATTTCTAACAATTATAATTTAGGAAATGCAGTCTAGAAAACCATTGTTTTACAGGACGTCTTTTATAAGATGGATAGCGTCTTCAGGAATGGAAATCTTTCAGATATGCGAACGCAGGCATTGTACATACTTTTTTTCACTGTAACACCTGATAAACTCCTTGTAAATTCCATTTACATGTCACCCCTGCTTATCTGCTGGCTTCTGCACCATACCAGTGCTCCAAACAAAATAACCAATTACATTTGTTTAGGTTGGCTGCAATTTTTGTTCATTAAAACACATTTTAAATAATTCACATCTACTTTATTTCTTGGAACATGAAGCTGTATTGGAGATTAGAAAATTATAATATACAAAAGTCATGAATTACCTGCTGAGTTATTCAATTACAAATATTGTTTTACATGAGTACTCAGCTTGCAGCCTTGTGCCTTTATATGGTCACATAATCCTTCAGTGTTATAATTTACAGTAGGGGGTATATTATTTCTTTTCAAATGAGTGATATTCAGAGTTCCCTGGCCTCTATACCTATACACTATGGTTATACGCCTTTATTTGGTAAAGTAAATCCTATCCATATCTTTTATAGCAGGAGCGCTCATACTTTATTAATGTGGGGTCTACTTTTAGTGATGTTGTCCCATTATGATCTACGTACAGCAATAAAAGCATTGTTAGCATTTTGTTGCATGGAAAATATTACTTGAATATTATGTTAATTTATGGAAAAAGTTATAATGCTATTTTTAAACGGGATGTAAAGGTAAAAAAAATTCCAATTTTTAATGAAAAAGAAACCTATTAATTAAAGAATGTCTGCTATTTTTATAAGAAACCTGACTGTATGCAGTGAAATTCTCCCTTCATTTACTTGCTATGACTGCTGTGGATAGGAAACATCAGATGGTCCCTAACTGCTCTGCAAGGAAACGATCATGCTTTCAAACAGCAGGGGGAGCCCCTCCCACCTTACTTCCCAGCCATGCAGAACTCAAGCATCTTTGTTTGTTTCCCTGTATAGCTGTCAACGACTGTGTAGAGATTCATATTGGATTTTATGTTTGCCTTTACATCCCCTTTAATGTTTCAAGATAAAAAAGGATTATTTTGCAGCAGCCACTGGCCCTGCAGAGTTGGAGAAAGTTTGTATAAAACAATACAAAAACTATAAAATCCACATTAGATTTTATGACAACACAGAACCCAGTGTAGACCGCATATTCTGATAATTAATCAGTCTTGCTGTGTCGGCTTCTGGTTGATATTATTTGACTTGTTCTGTTTTGATAATTTATGATGATCCCTAAGCAGCAGCCCAGACCACACTGAGCATGTGCATAGTCTTGGTCTTGCAAAGACGTTTAGCAAAGTTACAAGACAGTGGGGGTCATTTATCAACACTGGGCAAATTTGCCAATGGGCAGTAACCCATGGCAACCAATGCTGCTTTCATTGTTCTACTTGCAGCTGGCTTTAAAAAACAGATTGGCTGCTATAGGTAACTGCCAATGGGCAAATTTGCCCAGTGTTGATAAATGAGCCCCAGTGACCCCCTGTGGCCAATTTGAAAACATATTTTTGAAAGCATAAATCATTGAAAGCAATATTTATGAAAGCATAAATCATTTGTTTTATTCATGTTTATACAAAATACAGCATTTCTAGAATTATCCTATTTTAGACTTTTCTTCCCCTTTAAGAATTTAATTATTTATTTATTTTATTTACGAAGCAACTATTTCTTATGTAATCTTAACAGAATAAATATCTGAATAAAACGAATGAAACAGAAGGGTAGGGGGCGTGGTCTGATGGCGTGCTGAGAGGACGCACTAACTGATCTCTCCCGGGTAGAGCCGACATCTTTAGCTATTTCTCAGCTTCCCGAAAGCCTGCACGATGGGGAAACACTACAAAAAAGCAGAACTAAGCACCCACGCGACTGCACAGAACAGCCAAAGCTCTATGTCGCCGTTTCTCCACAAACGCCACAGCTCCAGAACGGCTAAACATGCGCCCAAGATGGCGGAGGGCGCAGGCCGCAGCCCCAGCCCATCTGGCTCCGTGGCCTCGGAATACAGCACAGCGTCGGTCCCGCCGGACTTGCAAACTATACTGGCTGCTCTTCCCACTAAGGAGGACTTCAGGGCCATGGCCAAGACTATCCAAGAGGCACACAAGGCGGACCTGGCTGAGATCAAGGCCGACATTCGCTATTCGGTATGCTTGAAAATAGGCTTGAAGTAACAGAGAAGGCCCATAATACCCTCATCCATAGGGTTAACGACCACCACAAATTTATCTATCTCCTACGCAAGCACATGGAGGATTTGGATAACAGGGGTCGGCGCAATAATTTGCGTATTCGGGGCATTCCTGAATCGGTCTCAGCTGCGGACTTACCTAATACCCTGCGCACCCTCTTTAACGCTATTCTTGAGGTCGACGCAGACACCCCCTTGGAACTGGACAGGGCCCACAGATCTTTGGGGTCCTTCAACAACAGGTCCGACAAACCCAGGGATGTTATCTGCTGCGTCCACAAACATACGACCAAGGAAGCAATAATACGAAAAATGCGCAACACCGAGACCTTCAAGTTTGAGGACTATGAGGTGTCCATCTTTCAGGACTTGGCCTGGCTCACTATTCAGCAAAGACGACTACTGAAACCACTCACCGTGGTTCTTCGGAACAAAAATATCGCATACAGATGGGGCTTCCCCTTTGCTCTCCTAGCTACCAAGAATGGCAAACAGTATGGCTTGCGGGAACCAGGTGAAGCTGAGGCATTCTGCGCCTCACTGGACTTACCGTTGCCTGATTTGCAAGGCTGGAGAGAGCTGGCTTATAATGGCGATTTTCTGGACCCACTTCCTTTGCAATCTTGGCAACTTTCTCACAAAAAACGTAAACAACTAGAAGATGCAGCTTCTGATAGATCTAACTGAAGGACAGTGACTGGAACCGTCCCTGCTCATTTTCCTCCCACAGGTGGCTCCCTTGCCTGGAAGACTGAGTGCTGGCTTATATTGGAGATTCTCTCGACTTACTTCCCTCATAATTTTGGCAACTTTTTCACAAAACGAGAAAACAACTAGAAGATGCAACTTTTGGAAGATCCAACTGTAGGACGGTGACTGGAAGCATCCTTAATTATTTTCCTTCTACAGGTGACTCCCCCGACTGGACGACTGAGATCCGTATTTCTGTACAGATGGAGACTTTGCATCGCTATCCTGGTGAAGGCATTGTTTACTCTGCGATTGTCGAGAGTTCAAAGGCAAACTATTGACACTCCGCACTCGACTGAGATTCTTCAAGATTCCCATCATCTGCCCTATCGCCCTGTCCGTTTTTTTTTTGTTTTTTTTATGAGACTCGTCGCCCCTATTCCTTTCTCCCCTATATATTTTGCCTTCCTGTTACTGATCTTGTGTTTTAATTTCCATTTATGCATTTTTTACAGTATAGCGTTAGTTGGCACTAGGCGATTGCAGTCTAACGTGGAAGATTCCTCACCCCCCCCCTCAGGAGACAGAAAGAAAGGGAAAGGGGAAAGGGGGGAGGAGGAAGGAAGGAAAGGGAAGAAGGAAGGGGAAAGGGGGAAAAAGGGGGAAAGAAAGGGGGGGGAAAAAAAAAAGGAAAAAAAAAAGTGAAGAAAAAAATTTAATTACGGAACCACACTATAACAATTTGACAATTTGACAATTTAAAACCAAAAAAAGGAGGAACTAAAGGAAAGGGGAAAAAAAAAAAGCAACAAAAGGGAAAGGAAGGGAAGGGAAAGGAAGGAAGGGAAAAAGAAAGGAAAAAAGAAAGACAAAGGGGAAGGGGGAAGAAGAGAAAAAAAAAAAGGGAACGGCAGAGACGAACAAAAAATAATAAAAAGTCCAGACCAAAGGGGGTAACACTTACCATATGGCTCCTCTTTTTGCTATCCCACCCTCCTCCCTGCACTCACTTCCTATTTTGGCACTGGGAGCTCCACTGTTCCATCACAGTTTTAGTTGTTCTGAACAGTTTACTCAACCATTTTCCCCAGATAGCATTTTGCTCTCTGTGAAAGGCTCTGTCCCGGGAGGGCAGAAGTTTATTACTGTTTTCTCTATTCTGTTTTTTCCCACGGCGGCGCTTTCGCCCGCAACCCCACGATTGCACCAATGGGGCTACCACGACCAGCTAGGGTTTTAGCTGAAATTGTGTTTTGGTTATATTCTCATGTCTTTGTTTCTACACTTTTCTACTCTCCACTACCTACTCTCTCTTCTGTTCCTTCTCCCACCACGGCTCTCTCTGATTACTCCTTTTACCTCAAACAGATATACCATACGGGGGAGCATCTCCGGAGGCGAGACCTTCTGAGCCGGACACTACCTCTCCACTAGGGATGTAGCGAACTGTTCGCCGGCGAACTTGTTCGCGCGAACTTCAACCGTTCGCGTCCGCCTAATGTTCGCGAACGTTTGGGAACGTTCGCATTTTGAGTTCGCGTTCGATTCGAATACAAATCGTTCGACCATTCGACCATTCGACCGCTAAAATCGAACGATTTCCATTCTTTCGAACGATTTCCATTCGTTCGAACGATTTCCATTCGTTCGAACGATTTCCATTCGTTCGAACGATTTCCATTCGTTCGAACGATTTCCATTCGTTCGAACGATTAAAATCCTTCGAACGTTCGATTCGAATGAAAATCCTTCGATCGAACGATTAAAATCCTTCGAACGTTCGATTCGAATGAAAAATCCTTCGAACGTTCGAATCGAACGATTTTAGCGGGTGTTCGAAGTTCGCGAACTGTTCGCGAACGTTCGCATTTTTTGCCGGTGTACGCGAACGGCGTTCGCGAACACCAAATCGGCAGTTCGCTACATCCCTACTCTCCACACCAATGTGTGATTTAACCATTGGATCCTTGAACGTCAGGGGCCTGAACACACCACTCAAACGCAACAATCTACTCAGAGATATGAAACGCCTAAAGGTAAACATTATGTTTGTGCAAGAAACCCATTTCAAAAGACAAAATGTTCCACTCCTCAAATTTCGGGGTTTCCAACTGCTTAGACATAGCCTGCCTTTGACCTCCAAAACCAGAGGGACCATGATTTTAATTGCTGACTCTCTAGGTTTCTCTATACAGGACACTAAATCGGACTCACTCGGCAGGTTTAATATAATTAAAGGCCACATACAGAATGTAACCTACACACTAGCTTCAGTGTACCTTCCGCCTACTGATCAACACCAAGCTCTCCTTGCAACCCTCCAGGCCCTCTCTGAGATAGCGGCAGGTACAGTAAAAATCGGAGGCGACCTGAATGTTACCTTAGAACCCACCCTTGATTCCTCGTCAGGTCGCTCCAGCATGTCCCATAGGAACCTAGAGGCAATCAAGTCCCAACTTAGAAAACATACTCTTATGGATACATGGCGGCTGATCAACCCCACTGGCCGTGACTATACTTACTACTCTCAACCCCACCAAGTGTATAGTAGACTAGATTATATTATGATTAACCATCAAGAAATCCCTAACCTTCAAAAAGCACACATCGACGTAATCTCCTGGTCCGACCACGCTCCCATAACTTGTACCCTCAAAAGACATACTTCACTACGGAAAACTACACGCTGGAAGTTAAATGAATCCCTCCTTAGAGACTTAGAGTTAAACAACTCGTTACCCAATCCCTCCAACACTATTTTGCTGAGAATAAAACTGAAGGCCTCTCCCCCTGGACGATCTGGATGGCCCATAAATGTGTCATTCGAGGGGAACTGATCAAACACGGTGCCAGGAAAAAAGCTAGCCACCTAGCCAAAACTCAAGATCTCATAACGAAAATTCATAATCTAGAGAGCCAGCATAAACAATCCCGCCTCAACCGAGTCCTTGAGGAACTCACTATAGCTAGACAACAATTACGAGACCTCCACTCTTCTTACCACAATAGAGCCATAGAATTATGCAAATCGCTATACTTTGAACATGGTAACAAATGTAGCCGCATACTAGCCTCTGCACTTAGGACGAAACAGCTCAGGAATAGGGATGTAGCGAACTGTTCGCCGGCGAACTAGTTCGCGCGAACTTCGACTGTTCGCGTCCGCCGCAAGTTCGCGAACGTCGCGCGACGTTCGCCAATAGGCGTTCGCGTCAAAATCGTTCGACCATTCGACCAATCGATCGCTAAAATCGAACGATTTTCGTTCGATTCGAACGAAAATCGTTCGATCGAACGATTAAAATCCTTCGATCGTTCGAATCGAACGATTTTCGGATGTTCGAAGTTCGCGAACAGTTCGCGAACTGTTCGCATTTTTTGCCGGTGTTCGCGAACGGCGTTCGCGAACACATACTCGGCGGTTCGCTACATCCCTACTCAGGAATCACATTACCAAACTGAGAAAACCTGGAGGTTCTTTAGCGACCTCTACTGTAGATATAGCTGATACCTTCACACACTTTTATACTAAGCTCTACCAACTTCACTCTCCCCCCAAATTCCCACCACCTCATATCCAAGCATGCAAAGACTATATTGCAGAGGCTGCCTTGCCCAAGATCACAGACGATGAAAAACGTATTTTGGATTCCCCTTTGTCCTTAGAGGAATTTCTGCTGGCCCTCAAAACCACTAAATCTGGTAAAGCCCCAGGCCCGGACGGCCTTACTATTTCATACTACAGAGAACTGAGTGATCAACTCTTGCCCCATTTCCTAGAAGCGGCTAACTCCATCTCCCCTACGATAGTAGTCCCCCCCGAGGCTTTAGAGGCCCATATCTCTCTTATACATAAAAAAGGCAAGGACCCCGCAGACCCTGGTAGCTACAGGCCCATTTCTCTTCTGAACACTGACATTAAACTCTACGCAAAAGTACTTGCCAACCGTCTCATACAGATAGCTCCTACAATAATTTCTCCAGAACAAGTGGGCTTTATTCCAGGGAGAGAGGCAAGAGATAATCTTAATAGACTTTTCAGTATCACACACTACTGTAAGCGAAACAACACCCCTCTCATGCTTCTCTCCCTGGATGCAGAAAAAGCCTTTGACCGGCTGGACTGGTCATTCTTACACGCCACTCTTGTAGACATCAACTTGGGCCCCAATCTTCGCAATTGGATTTCTGCTTTGTACACCCAGCCCTCTGCCAAATTATTAGTCAACGGTCACCTCTCAGACTCCATACAAATAAAAAACGGAACGCGTCAGGGCTGCCCCCTCTCCCCAATCCTATTTGTTCTCTCAATAGAAAGCCTTCTTAACAGGATACGCTTGAATCCCAATATTCAAGGAATACAAAGTGGTAAAACAATACACAAAACTGCAGCATTTGCTGATGACCTGCTCATTTTTGTTAGGCAACCCAGAATCTCCCTCCCCAATCTTATGGCTGAACTTCGGCTCTAAAAGTCAATTTGTCCAAGTCAGTAGCCCAAAATGTATCAATCCCTAACCTAGAATACACTGATCTGATGACTAACTTTCCCATTAAAAGCACATCGTCCGCGTTTACCTACCTAGGTGTGAAGATATTTTCTGATTTAAAAACTACGGTGAAACGGAATTACTCAGACTTCCTGTTAGCAGTTAAACAGGACCTTAAAACATGGCAGCGACCATCATTCTCTTGGATAGGCAAGGTTAATATTCTTAAAACGAATGTTTTACCACGTTTCCTATATATCTCTCAGTCTTTGCCATATCCCCCACCCCCTGGCATGCTTAAGGAACTGACGGCACTCACTACCAAATTTATCTGGGCCAATAAAACACCGAGGACAGCTAGATCAACGCTTACAGCCCCCAAAGACCAAGGCGGTCTGAGTCTTCCAGATTGGGCAGCCTACCATAAAGCTACAATGGTGATTAGATGCTTGGACTGGGCATTCCATAGACGCAATAAACTATGGGTGAGAGTTGAACAAAATTCAGCAGTTTCCCCCCTTTGGGCTCTCCAATGGCTTTCGCCACAAACTAGAGTGATTCTCGATAAAGGCGATACCAAGCTTACATACACCCTTCAGATTTGGGACTCTCTCACCAAAACTGGTAAATGGCTGAATAGTCCAACGTTACATACCCCGGTCATCGGTAACCCCTCTTTTACCCCAGGTTTAGATCTTAGCTACTACAAGGGTTGGGCTATTGACCTTCACCAGGGCGCCTCCTCCTTCTATAATGGCACCACTCTTAAAACTTTGGAAGCACTGATACCAAACCGCCCGATTACAGACCTAGACCGATTTAAACACAGACAAATTTCACATTTCATACACTCATATTTCCCCCATAACATTGTAAGGCCAGACCCGACACCTATCGAACGTATATGGCTCTCTGCAACGGCGCCCCTGAGAGGCGTATCTACTCTATATAAACTCATCCAGCACTTGCATCCAGACCCATCACCAAAATTGAAGGACAAATGGGAAAGGGAATTGGGCACACCCATAGCGACCGAGACCTGGAGTAGAATAATGAAATTTACTCATAAAACCTCCAGATGTACAAAGCTTCAGGAACTTAATTACAAATTGCTAACACAATGGTACCACACTCCAACTAAACTGGCCAAGATATTTCCCTCCGCTTCACCTTTATGTTGGAGATGTAAGCAACACCCTGGGACGCTCACTCATATCTTCCACTCCTGCCCTTCCCTTAGTGGCTATTGGACTTCTATCCGGGATACTATTGAAACACTTACGGGCGATACCATTCCCAACACTGCACTAGCTCTTTTACTACACGACACTACTCATTCACTGAAAGGCTATCGGAAATCCCTCACACCTATTCTATTGGACACAGCGAAAACCCTAATTCCCCTCCACTGGAAATCCACCTCAAGCCTAACTGTCAAAGACTGGCTGGTCAAGGTAAAAGAGATCCAGAAATTTGAGGAGCTTAAGTCTAACTCAGAAAAAGATACGTCTCAGTTTACAAAGAAATGGTACTATTGGTTCCAATTTATGGAAACGGACCAATTTAAAACCATGTGGTTAGGGACTCAATGACCTCTGAGTGGTGTGGGCTCAAACCAGACCTTCAGGGTGTTCAGGCAACCTTCTACACTCATATTGTTAAGCAACACTTGGACTCCTCACTTATTCAGGGTCAATGTCTTTCCGAGATACCTCGCCTCCGGAGCTGGCTCTTCCTCCCCCCTGTCTCGCGTTATGAGAGATAGTCAGGTATGTACCTTTACTTACCATTTGCAAAGCCCACTGATCGGTGTTGGGAACCCCCTATTCCCTCTCTATCTTTCTTCCCCCTCTTTTTTTTTTCTTTTCTTTCCTGGCTCTAACCAGGTTTCATACATAGTAGACACAAGGTTGTTTTCCCTTTTTCTTTTTTTTTCTTTTTCTCTCTCTCTTTTGAAGCTGGGGGAATGGTGATTTACCTATACTTCCTGGATTTACTTTATAGGGCCGTAGCTGCCCCTTGCAACCGCTACTTCAGGAACCTAACATTCCCTACCGTGTATGCCACTAAGGGTTCCATCAGCACCCCCCTATTCCTACTATTGACTATGGACTATTATGTTTTTATTTCTTATTGTGTCATTGTGTACTACTGTGCTGTTGTTTTATGTGCTGAAAAATTTCTCAATAAAAAGACAAATTGAAAAAAAAAGAAACAGAAGGGTAATTTAGTCAAGCTGTTTGTTGACAGTGAGATCTACTGATCACCAGCTAAAGGTCTACTAGTAGATCCCCATCTACCTTTTGGGCTCCCCAGTTTTACAGTAAGACAATCAACACCCTCTGTCTAATTTTAGCAGCCAAATGAAAGCCGGATCTGTCAGGGAGCCGGGAGCTCCCTCCAGGGAGGTAGTCAGGATCAAGGAGGAAGCCCTCTCGAGGGAGCAAGGTCGCGGTGTCCAAAGGGTTAATTCAAAGAGTAGTCAGGATACAAGCAAGAGTTCAGGGGCAGGCAGATAACAGCAAAGTCCAAAGTCCAGGCAGGGGTCAAGATAAGAGATCAGGAACAGGATCAGCAAAATCAGCACACAGGAAACCCAGGAAACACTTAGGGAATGTATTCCTATACTTGGGCGCCATTCTGGCGTCCAGGTAGCGTTTTTATTTCAAATTTGGCGCCATAGTGACGTCATTGGCGTCCTTGCGCCGACGTCGGCGCGCTGACGTCATCGAGCCGGCGCCGCTACCCACGTGGCGGCCATGGGCGCCGCCATCTTGGAAACGACGCCGGCAGGGAAGGACGCGCCGCTCGGAGCTCCTGGACCTGCTCCGGGCGGCGATCGTGACAGTACCCCCCCCTCACGGGGGGCCTCTGGACCACCAGGACTTGGCTTCTGGGGAAATTTGGAGTGGAAATCCCTCACAAGACGAGGAGCATGAACATCAGAGTGTCCTTCCCAGGAGCATTCTTCAGGGCCAAAGCCCTTCCACTTGATGAGGTACTGAAGAGAGCCCCTGGAGATTCTGGAGTCAAGGATCTTCTCCACCTCATATTCTTGTTGACCATCCACAGAAATAGTAGGAGGGGGAGACTGATTCACAGAAAAGCGGTTGGAGGTAGCGGGTTTCAGCAAAGAGACATGAAACACGTTGGGAATTCGCATCTCAGGGGGAAGCTGAAGTCTGAAAGCCACAGGATTGATCACCTCCGAGATGGAGAATGGACCCACAAACTTCGGACCCAACTTAGGAGATGGCACCTTCAACCAAATGTTCCTGGAAGACAACCAGACTTTATCACCAACCTTGTAGGGAGGAGAGGGTCTACGTCTACGATCTGCAAATGTCTTGTGAACCAGAGCGCTCTTCTCTAAGTTCGACTTGGTTGCAGCCCAAATAGCAGACATGTGGGCTGCAAGGTCATCAGCAGCTGGGACGTCAGACAACACAAAGTCTTGGGGGAAGGCTTGAGGATGCTGACCATACACCGACATAAATGGAGACCTTCCAGTGGAAGTGTGGCATGCATTATTATGAGCAAATTCCGCCCATGGGAGGAGATCAGACCAGTCATCTTGACAAAGGGAGACGTGATTCCTCAAGAACTGTTCCAAAGCTTGGTTTACTCGATCAGCTGCTCCATTAGTCTGGGGATGATAAGCGGAGGAGAACTGGAGAGTAATACCCAGATCTTTGCACAGGGAACGCCAAAACTTAGCAGTAAACTGAGAACCTCTGTCAGAGACCACTTCCACAGGAAAACCATGCAGACGGAAAATATACTGGATGAAGAGCTGAGACAACTCCACAGCAGAGGGAAGCTTCCGCAGGGGAATGAAATGAGACATTTTACTAAAGCGGTCAATCACTACCCAAATCACAGTGTTACCACCAGAGGGGGAAAGTTCAACAATAAAGTCCATTGCTAAATGAGTCCATGGCCGAGATGGGATAGGCAATGGTTGTAATAACCCACTGGGGCGAGAATGACTAGGTTTGGATGTAGCACAAACGGTACAAGCAGCAACAAAGTCTTTGACATCTTTTCGGATAGTCGGCCACCAGACTAAACGTCGAAGGAGTTCAAGAGTCTTTTCTGGACCGGGATGTCCAGCTTGCTTGGAACAGTGGGTCTGTTGAAGAATGGGCAGACGTAACTCGGAGGGAACAAACGCCATCCCAATGGGGGTATCAGGAGGAGCAGAAGATTGACCGGCCAGGATTTGATCAGCGAATTGAGGGTACAAGGAAGCGATGATCTTGACAGGAGGAATAATAGGCTCTAGTCTTTCAGGAGTACGATCCACCGGAGTGAAACTTCGAGACAGAGCATCGGCCTTCCGATTCTTGGAGCCAGGGCGAAAAGTCAAGACGAAGTTAAATCGAGAGAAGAAGAGAGACCACCTTGCTTGTCTGGGATTCAGCCTCTTGAGAGATTGAATGAATTCAAGATTCTTATGATCTGTGTAGATCGTGACTGGGATCAAGGAACCTTCAAGAAGGTGACGCCACTCTTCTAAGGCAAGCTTAACCGCCAGGAGTTCTCGATTTCCTACATCATAATTTTGCTCCGCAGGAGAGAACTTCTTAGAGAAATACCCACATGGATGCAGTTTCCCATCAGAGGGATGTCTTTGGGACAAGATAGCTCCGGCTCCAACTTCAGAAGCATCCACCTCGATGAAGAAAGGTAACTCTGGATCAGGATGGCGGAGAACCGAAGCAGAAGTGAAGGCATCCTTCAAGGATTGAAAAGCTTCAACAGCAGGTGGGGGCCAAGAGCTGGGTTTACCCCCTTTTCGGATGAGAGCAAGGATTGGAGCAATACGAGAAGAGAATCCCTTGCCGATAGTAGTTAGCAAAACCAATGAATCTCTGGATTGCTTTAGTACTTAGGGGTAGAGGCCACTCTTGGATTGCAGACACTTTCACAGGATCCATCTCGAAACCCTCTGGGGAGATGATATAGCCCAGAAAAGGGATCTTGGACACTTCAAACACACATTTCTCCAGTTTGGCAAAGAGAGAGTTCTTCCTCAAACGAGAGAGTACTTCCTTCACCTGAGAGCGATGGCTTGCAAGGTCCTTGGAGAAAATCAAGATGTCATCTAGGTACACAACCACAAATTTTCCCAAGAGTTCCCGGAAAATGTCGTTCACGAATTCTTGAAAGACAGCGGGGGCATTGCAGAGACCAAAGGGCATTACGAGGTACTCGTAGTGCCCATCCCGAGTGTTGAATGCTGTCTTCCATTCGTCACCTTCCCGGATGCGGATAAGGTTATACGCCCCACGGAGATCCAACTTAGTGAAAATTTTAGCCCCCTTCAGTTGGTCAAAGAGTTCAGCAATCAGGGGCAAGGGATACCGGTTCTTAACGGTGATTTTATTAAGACCCCGGTAGTCAATACAGGGACGTAGACCTCCATCCTTCTTTTCCACGAAGAAGAATCCAGCCCCGGCAGGAGAAGTAGAAGGGCGAATAAACCCCCGCTGGAGATTCTCTTGGATATATTGCTTCATGGCAGTGGTTTCTGCTGGAGAGAGAGGATAAGTACGACCTCTAGGGGGCATGGTTCCAGGCAGAAGATCGACAGGACAATCGTATTGTCGATGTGGAGGAAGGAATTCTGCAGACTTCTTACAGAATACATCAGAGAACTCCCTGTAAAAGGAGGTTAGAGTCTTCAGATCAGACATAGAGATATTCACCCTCTGAAGGGGTTCAGCAGGAAGACAATGCTTCTGGCAAAATGGGCTCCAACGGGAAATCTGTCCTGCGGACCAATCAATGGTGGGATTATGCAGGCGCAGCCAAGGGAGACCCAAAACGACTGGAACTGATGGACAGGAAATAATTAGGAACGAAAGTCTTTCTTTATGCAGCGTCCCAACCTGCACAGGCAATTCACCAGTCGTCATGGAGATAAATTCAGCCACCAGGGGTCTGTCGTCAATGGCAGTGACACGAAGTGGAGTGGACAATGGAAATAAGGGAACTTCCATGTGTTTGGCGAAAAGAGCGTCCATGAAGTTCCCAGCAGCTCCAGAGTCAATGAAAGCGGAGCCGACAATGGTCTTAGTGGCTAGGCGAATCTGTAAAGGAAGGAGAAACCTGTGAGAGTTCTCTTGAGACTTCGGAGTAGTGCCCCCTACATGAGTGACCCTGGAAATACCTCGGGGAACAGAACTCGTGGGCTTCACCGGACAAGAGTTCGCAAAATGAGACTGTCCGCCACAATACAGACATAAGCCAGCCATTCGTCTACGGAGTCTTTCTTGTTCGGAGAGACGAGCCCTTCCAACTTGCATCGGTTCCTCCGGAGGAGAAGGAGAGGCTTGAGCAGCTGGAGTTTTGCAAGAGAGGTCTCTGGAAGCGAGGTGCCAACACGGGTTGAAATCGTTTACAACGCTCCCTCTCTACTTGATGCTCTCTAAGACGAGTGTCCACCTTAATGGATAGTGCAATCAGATCTTCCAGCAGATCAGGGAACTCCCTGGAGACAAGATCATCTTTAATGCGAATAGACAGACCTTGATAGAATACGGCCTTATAGGCATCGTCATTCCAGGAAGTCTCAGCCATCAAAGTTCTAAAGTCAATAGCATAGTCACTGACACTGCGGTTTCCCTGACGGAGTTGCAGAAGACGAGAAGGAGCATTTGTGACCCGACCCGGGGCATCAAACACCGTACGAAACGCTTGAAGAAACGCCTTGGCATCAAAATCAGTGGAGAATTCTTCTCCCAAAGATATGTTGCCCACTCAAGCGGTTTGCCCACCAAACGAGACATCACATACCCCACCTTGGAACGTTCATTGGGGAAGTGAGAGGGTTGAAACTCGAACTGGATCTGGCACTGTGTAGCGAAACCTCTGCAGGCCTGTGGGTCCCCACTGAAGCGAGGAGGAGGCGGAATACGAGGCTCACCAGACGAGAAACCTGTGCTAGACGAGACGTCCACCATGGGAGGATTTACCGCCGCTTGGGAAGCAGGAGACGCAGGAGGCACTCGGGAGAGAAGGGTATCGAGTGCCTGACCTATGCGGTACTGCTGGGCTTCATATTCCTCCATGCGGGAAGCCAGTCCGCGGAGTGCTCGTCCGACATCAGGCGTAGCTTCCTCAGTAGCATCTATGGCCCAAGTATAATGTCAGGGAGCCGGGAGCTCCCTCCAGGGAGGTAGTCAGGATCAAGGAGGAAGCCCTCTCGAGGGAGCAAGGTCGCGGTGTCGAAAGGGTTAATTCAAAGAGTAGTCAGGATACAAGCAAGAGTTCAGGGGCAGGCAGATAACAGCAAAGTCCAAAGTCCAGGCAGGGGTCAAGATAAGTAATCAGGAACAGGATCAGCAAAATCAGCACACAGGAAACCCAGGAAACACTTAGGGAATGTATTCCTATACTTGGGCGCCATTCTGGCGTCCAGGTAGCGTTTTTATTTCAAATTTGGCGCCATAGTGACGTCATTGGCGTCCTTGCGCCGACGTTGGCGCGCTGACGTCATCTGCTCCGGGCGGCGATCGTGACAGGATCCACAGTAACTTGGCTAGATGGCCAAGCTGTTGCATAATACATATGAAGACTTCCCTTTTATACTATTAATGAAACACGGTGTAAAATCACAGAACCATCTTGGGAGCAATAGGCTTCTTTATGCTTCATTCCACAGTGGATTTATAAGAATGAATAATCAATCCCTAATCATCACACCATTTCACATGCACAGTTATTAAAATCTATGCATGTAAACAGCCCAAAGGGTTTAAATGGCTTACTCGTCATTAACCCTATATGAGAAGACTGGCAGAGAGACATTCTTTTTAACAACATTTTAGGATGGAGATCTTAGGGGAATGCATTGTGGCAAGCAGGGGGTATAGAGCACAAAGCGTAATGTGCAAATGTATCTTCCAGTATCCCTACTTTATTTATTGGAACATGAAGCTGTATTGGAAATTAGAATATTATGATATACAAAAGTCTTGAATTACCTGCTGAGTTATTCAGTTAAAAATATGATTTTAATACGAGTGATACTCAGAGTTCCCTGTATAACTTAGCCTGCCTATGTATGGCCACAGAACCCCTCAGTGACTTAATAACCTTATAATTTACAGTAGGGGGTACATTATCCATTATAATACATGTGTGATACTCAGAGTTACTGTTGATCTCAGCCTGCAGCCTGCCTTTATATGTTCACAGAATCCTTAAAGTGTTATAATTTACAATAGAGGGTATATTATTTCTGTTCCTTAACAACATGAGTGATATTCAGAGTTCCATAACCTCTATACCAATACACTCTACAGTCATATGCTTTTATTTGGTAAAGCAAATCCTATCCATATCTTTTATATTAAGATAATCAATACCCTCTGTAAAATTTTTGCAGCCAAATGATAGCAAGATACATAGGAACTTGGCTAGATGGCCAAGCTGTTACATTATACACATTAAGACTTCCCTTTTATACTATTAATGAAACACAGTGTACAATCACAGAACCATCTTGGGAGCAATAGGCTTCTTTATGCTTCATTCCACAGTGGATTTATAAGAATGAATAATCAATTCCTAATCATCACACCATTTCACATACACAGTTATTAAAATCTATGCATTTGAACAACCCGAAGGGTTTAAATGGCTTACTCATCACTAACCCTAAATGAGAAGGCTGGCAGAAGAGACATTTTGCTTTTTAGCTGCGTATTAGGATGGAGATCTTAGGGGAATGCATTGTGGCAAGCAGGGGTTGTAGAGCACAAAGTGTAATGTGCAAATGTATCTTCCAGTATCCCAGATGAATATTTAGTTGAAGTCATTTCACACTAATTACACCTAGAAGGGCAACTTAACACAGATAACTGTATAATATCACTCTGGGATAACTCTGGCTATTTCCCTGAAGAATAAGGGAGACTTTGACATGGTCGATAACAGAAACAACTATATAAGAAATTCATACAAAAAGTCTATTTCACCTGGCAGTTGTACCACCAGCAGACAGACAATTATAGAAATGCCTTATTAAGGACAAATTCACAATTAAATCCATATGTTGCTTGTTTTCTGGAGACAATCCTCCCTCCAGAGGTCAAGAACTCAGCATAATATATAATATATTCTTGTATATATTGTCGCTTGTCTATCGATATGATTCTCCACTTGGGATATATGATTCTCACCCACAATGAGTAAGTCTCTCTTGGATTTAAATAAATACCGAAGTTCCCCCTGGGCCTGACTTGAACCATTCAGATTCACTCAGGATATTAACCAGACAGCTTTATTTGAGGTGTACATTAATACAGAGTAATATAATACAGAGTATTAAATAATAGCTCATACATCCTGAAAGCTCGTGAGGACGTTGAGGGAACAATTAGCAATACAACAGATGACTATTTAACCATTTCTTCTTCCATGGGGCTGATCCAGAGGCATCCAATCATCATTCTTGTTTTAGCATAACTGTGTCACTATTTCCATCTTAGGGACAGATCCATAGTCTCAGTACAATAGCCAAATAAGGTGCAACTACTGTGTCAGCACAGTGTCCAGAATGGTATCTATGCTGTAGTTTCTGAAACTATATGTGTCTTTCTTGGCCGTGCACTATACTTGTGACATGAGACAACAGATGTATTCCTTGTTCTGTGCAAACATTCTACATTCTAATAACAGAATGGCCTTTAACCTTGAGCTTCTTCTACAACACAGCAATTCTGTACTAGTGTCATGTTCTATAATCTTTGTTCTTTGATAACAACCACTTATGCCTTAAATATAAAACCCTGATATCTACAATGTGAACTTGATAAAGAGACATTGTAATCATATCCATTTTCTTTATCTTACCAGAACCTGTGTCATAGCAGTGTAGGCCGATATGTAATTGGCTAGTGACTGAGTATACTGAGGTGAACAGCATGAAATTCTAATGTGTAATTTACCAGGTAATGGATTTATAACCTAATCCATACCATGCTTGAGAAATTATAGGCCGAAGTGGGCTGAAAATTTGAAATTCCATCAGCTCTAAGCAAGGTTAAATAATTTCAGCTTTTTGATCATCACAGATGATTTTATAGATAAACCATTAATGTACTGTCACTGTATCTGGTGTTCCCAAGTGGTGCTTGTTCTACCTAGTATCAAGATTCATCATGATTATGAGATTAGCAATTTAACCCACCTTTATAAATCAGATCATATCCATTTACAGTAGCTGAATAACAAAAAGGAACTATTTAGTCAGAGTTTCTGCCCAGATATCTGTCTCCGGACAAGAAACTCCTCCTTATCAGTTTTGCCAGGCACACAGTAGAAGATGGAGAGAGTGGCTTGTTATACAGAGTTTATTATCTTGCTGTAATATGGAAATTCAGGTTGAGCACTGCAACATTTGACTCTGTCTTAGCTGGGCCCTTGCAGGAATAATGAAAGCAACAAGACTCCAAAGTGAACAATAACTCTGACTTACACTTTTAGAAGAAATCTTGGCCACCAGTGGTTCTTCTTATTGATGTAACAATAGTGAAGGAAACATCTTCACATCTTCACTTAGTACATTGAACAGCCATGTGTGGTGGGTATCACCTAGGGAAATACCAAACACCGTAGACTGTACAACTGCTACTAGCTAGACTGTCTGTAACACACTGCTGGAGTGTCCTCATGATTGCAGCTTATCACTACAAGCCTTCATAATTTGAGTACCTTTTCCATACTTTTACCAAGATGTCCAGTGTACAGTGTGTTCCTGGCTTCTACTTAATGAGGCTTTCTGTTTATGGCTCTCCAGCAGCATCCATCTCCTCCAGAGAGTGTATTCCAAAAAGATATCACCTTTTCTTTTACAGACTGGGTAATACTGTTAGCAGGGCCATTTTAAGGTAACAGTGGGCCTTGGGCAAAGAGCCAAATTCCGGACCCCCATCACTCTGCCATGCGCATTGCTGCAATTTTTTTTTAAAATCACGCCCACTTTTTGGTCACCTCCCCCCCAATTACAACACCCATTTTACTACAACACAACCCAGATGTGCAAGTATAATTCTTTTACAAAACAGATAATATGTATATTAACCCCAGATGTGCCAATATAATCCCTAAGTAAAATGGATAACATGTTTATTTACCCTAGACATGCCAATATAATACTATAGAAAATAATAATCAGCATATTAACATCAGGCATGCCAGTGTAAATACTACGCAAAATAAATAATCAGTATACAAAAATCCAAGACGGTCATGCACGGCCCTCCATGAAGAATAGAAGATCGGCAGGGTTAACAAGAGCAGCAGAAGAAGTGGTGATGGCACAGTGGACCCCCTAAATCAGTTGGCCCTAAGTGAGGGCTGCATTGGCCCTATGATTAAAGTGGCCCTGATCACTAGGCAGAACCACCATTAGAAATCACGAGCCCTGTACAACAAAATTTTCTGGGCCCCCAAGCCCCACTCCAGATCCCGTCCACTCGACATCACAGTGAAAAGATCACACAGACATCAGGGCTAAAAAAGGTAACCCCCCCCCCACACACACACAAGTTATAAAAAGCTATTGGTGACCAGGGCCCCCCTATAAGTTAAAAAAAAGATTGGGGCGATTTGTTAAAAAACATTGGTGGCAGGGGCCTATAGAGTATTAAAATAGTACATTGGTGGCCAGGGGATAAAAAAAACACACACACAAACTTGTGGCTTCAGGACTTCAACTTCGCCTCCTTTCGTGACTCCGGGTCTTTTTTTGCCGCTTCAGGACTTCAATTTTGCCTGTTTTCGTGACTTTGGATGTTTCTGCTGCTTCGGGACCTTGGATGTTCGGCCTTTTCGCCACTTCTGCATTCGAAACCGGCTTTCCGCCACTTCCGCATTTAGGACTTCGGAAGGAGGCGACACCGCTTCGGGCTTAGACAGTGTCAAGTGGGGCCCGGCTCTTTCAAAAGTTCAGCACTGCTGGGACCCCCTTCAGGCCCGGTACACATATACCCCCTGTGCCATCCTGATGGCGGCCCTGACGCTAGGTAATACAGTATTTCTCCCCAAAGGGCTCATTCTAACCTCTGCAAGTAAGGTAGCTAATAAGATTCACAGAGTTCAAATAACCCCCCTGCATGGGCTTCTATATATCAGTAGGCCAAAACGGTAACAGCAAAGGGTAAAGGGAGGAGCGCTGTATACTGCTAATTAATTATTAATTATTAGCATAGGCTCTATTCATTGAACATATTTTAAATAATTCAGTATACTGCTCACTTGCGAGCTCGAATGGATACTGGTTTGTCTGCTCTCTGACTAGTGACCTTGCTTTCCTTTAGAATTATCTAGTGCTTCGTTAGGCATCAACATCCCTGTATCATACTGCTCTGTGTTATGGACCAGCACACTTTCCCATCAATGGCCAAGTACCCATCCATGCTCTATTTAGCCTTCTGAAAATCAAAGTATCACCTAAATAATTAGGTCTGCAATACGAAGTTTGTGATGGAAATGCTACTTTGCCTTTGTATAGATTCAGTCACAGAAAGTGTAACTATTGAACTATTGCTTTTTTACATGGCACTTAATTGAGGCATCTAATATCCGTCTAAAACCTACAGGGGGTTCCATTATCTGTTATAATACACAAGTTATTATTGTGCAAAACATGCATATAAAATGCTCAAATAAACTGATCTCTCCAGTGTGAGGATGCTGCATCACTTAAACAGGTTTTGCTCTTTTACCACTGACACAGTGATAAGACTACAATTCCCAGGATTCACTACAAGGGTTTTTACTTAAACAGACAGAGCTTTTGCTCCTAGAATATATATTGTTAACTCTTGCTACCATTATTACAGTATAGTAGTTAAAGGGTATGTAAAGGCAAAAAAATAAAATCCCATTTTCTTTAATGAAAAAGATCTCCAATATACTTGAATTAAAAAATGTGTACTGTTTTTATAAGAAACCTGACTGTATGCAGTGAAATTCTCCCTTCATTTACTTACTCTGACTGCTGTAGATAGGAAACTTCAGATGGTCCCTAACCGCTCTGCAGGGAAACAATCATACTTTCGAACAGCAGAGGGCAACCCCCACCTTACTTCCTAGCCATGCAGAGACAGATTTAAACTGATAAACTGGGATTCTCATTGAAGGATTATTTTGCTGCAGCCACTGGTTCTGCAAAGTTTGAGAAAGTATGTTTTAAACAATACAAAAACTATAAAATCCACATTAGATTACATGACAACACAGCCTAACAATGGGAAGGTAACTTGATAACAACTCCCCGACACAAGATTACAGATCCTCAGTAGATATGAGAATAGCACTTAATAGTAAAACTCAACATCCCACTGTGACTGCTCCAGTTACACTGAGTGAAATAAACAATAGCCTGTCTGAAAGCAGGTCCATCATGAAGTAAAACTTTTTCACTTAAAGTAAAAAAAAAAATATACTTATTGTTTCAGGAATAATATTTTATATGTTATGAGTGAATGAGTGAATTATTTGTAATGTAAACAATGGAAATTAGAAATAAAAACTACAACATTAAAATAATCAAAATAATCTTATCAAACTGTATGTAAATCTTGCCCTTTTACCTGACCAAAAATGCTGCAGCTCTAATTGTAACAGAAACAAGTGTGGAACCAAAAGATATTAGACCCAAGGAAGGGGTTCATCCTCGAAAGCTTGTGCTTCAACTTCTGCAGTAAAATGTGATAAAGGCAATTGCCACTCTGAGTTGGTGTGCTCCTTCCCTATGTGCCGCCTGAATGGCATCTTTGGCCTGGAAACATGTAAGTGGTGTGCTGCAAGAATCAATTGCTGTTGAACCAAAAGACAGAACATTGTCTGTTAGTTGGCTCATATGACCTAACACGTTTGATTTCTGTCGTCTGTTTGTGTGTAGATAGGATCCTAGGGGATGGCCTTAGGTCTTAAAATGGCAATTTTCTA
Organism: Xenopus laevis; assembly: GCF_017654675.1. NCBI lineage: Eukaryota > Metazoa > Chordata > Amphibia > Anura > Pipidae > Xenopus > Xenopus laevis. Next base: position 55,827,546 of record NC_054388.1, on the reverse strand, counting down.
TTTAGGATTATCCAATGGCACATACTATTAAAAAAGTATATTATTATGAAAATGGTTTATCTAAAGGAAGCAGGGTTTTACATTTGAGCTGTTTTCTGTAGTATATTTTTATATTGGCCTGCATTGTTTGCTGGGGGTATAGTTTTCCTTTAATTGTAGCTGGGTCCTACTATTGGGGCCAAGGGGTGCACCAGTTGGGAGGGTTTCAGTGCAGCAACTCTGCTACAAAGAGGTGTGTTGAGCAGTAGTGAAAATGAAGGGTGCACAAGGGTGTTCAGATGGACTGAAACCATGTTACATTACTAAAGAATTTAGCTTTCCTTGCACACTTCAGTAAGTGACGTGGATTACAGACCATATCACATCAAGTACAAAACAATGCCATACTGCTATATTCATGGGAATTTCTGCTCTTACTAAACAATGCCAGGTTTCTATTAACATAACATATTTTTACAGCTTTTTAAAAGCCATAAATGGCTGGTTTTGTTTCTTGGCAAGATAAGGGAACTGCTGGATTTCCTATTTGTAAAGGAACTTAAGTAACACAGCTCTCACAGGGAAAACAATCTTTAAAGATGGAACCTTGGGGTCTGCGATTACACACAAATGTGGAAAATTGAGTTGTAAGAGTCTTGGGGGAGAGAGCGCTTTGTACAATCAGTGTGATGTCTGTTTAGCTAAAGCAAGTTGAATGAACAAAGGACAAGCACATGGGCATCAAAGGGGAAACTCTAGTATCAATTATATGCTATGGTCTTGTTATTGTATCTTTGCATTTTAAGTAGCCTTCTGCATTGACCTATGCTACATTAAACCAGCTACTGAACTGTGTCATCTGGGACTTGCCATTGCTTAGAAAATGGAAATCATAGAGTCACTGCAGTGTTTAACTTGTGTTAATGGAAATAATTTATTAAGCACAAACTAACTCGCTCAGGGTAAATAAAGTGTAGGGTCTGTGTAAGGTCATACAATCTACAAATACATACAGTACATAAACTGAACAATGTTTATTGCATTCTTCAAATACTGTATTGCACAGTTTAAATATTTATGGCAGAATATAATGCCAATGGTGACAAGCTAATATGGTATTATTTTTCCCAACAATACAGTTTATAGAAGGGTAGTCAGATGCTATTTATGCTCTAAGCAGATCTCAATGATGTGGATATGGGAATTATTTATTTTTCTAGCCTCGTTCTCCTCAAGCGATGGGGAAAACAAACAGTCCTCAGGTTCAGATTTATCAACATTTATTAAAATTGTAACTGTGGTAAAAATCCCCAATTTGAAGTTGAGTTTCAGAACTCTGAATATTTGAGATTTATTAATTGCAATGAGCAAAAATCTTCATTCTGAAGCTGGAAAGCTCATGTAGCAGTCAATGGGATTTTTTCAAAATTCAAGCTATTTTTCAATTTGCGTTTTTAAGATTAATTGAAAATTTTGCAGACTCATTGAAAATGAAAGCTAGAATGTGATTGTTTGATTTGTTTTTTTTCATGTTGTCAAGTGAGCAAGTTTTTGAGTTTATAAACACACATTCCAGAATAGAGAAATTTGAATGTAAGTTACTGCGGTTCATGACAATGGATTGCATACAAATATTGACACTGTGGGGCCGATTCACTAAGCTCGAGTGAAGGATTCGAATGAAAAAAATTCGAATTTCGAAGTATTTTTTGGGTACTTCGACCATCGAATTGGTTAAATTCGTTCGAATTCGAACAAAATCGAACGAATCGAAGTAAAAATCGTTCGACTATTCGACCATTCGATAGTCGGAGTACTTTCCCTTTAAAAAAAACTTTGACCCCCTACTTCGGCAGGTAAAACCTACCGAAGTCAATGTTAGCCTATGGGGAAGGTCCCCATAGGTTTGCTAACCTTTTTTTGATCGAAGGATTTTCCTTCGATCGTTGGATTAAAATCGTTCGAATCGTTCGATTCGAAGGATTTAATCATTCGATCGAACGAAAAATCCTTCGATCGATCGATCGCAGGATTAGCGCTAAATCCTTCGACTTCGATATTCGAAGTCGAAGGATTTCAATTCGAGGGTCGAATTTCGAAGTATTTTTAACTTCGAAATTCGACCCTTAATGAATCTGCCCCTGTGTATTATTCTGGTTCTCTGCATTCACGTCCTTCTGAATTTATCTCTTAAGGGCATAGTTAAAACAGCTGGTGGGGCATTCATTTCACATTGTTGTCCTTAGTTGTGATTTGCCTCTTATTTCAAGGTACAGGGCCTGGAGTTGACTCTGATCCTCTAAATGTACTTAGTCTGAGATCCTATTCTATCACCTAAACTTATTGGAAATGTTAAAATGTAATAGAACTGTGTTCCAGTAAATATGTCATGTATGGTGAGTGAGATGCTCTGTGCTGTGTGTGCAGTTACCAAATTCTAGCAAATTATTTGCACTTGTAATAGTGGGGCAAGTTGGGAAATCCCTGCAAGGATCTGAAGGTTTCATTTATAATCATCTTAATGCTGCATTGTATTTCAAATAGCTGCACAAAGCTGACATTTGCATATATCATATCTTGAGGTGATCATTTGCCTTTGCAAGCTAAGAATTACAATACCTCCAATTTATGACTTTGGATATCTTTGGATGCTGGAGGAACTTTTCCCAGAAATCACAATTCATTGGTAAGGATTCTGCTTTAAATCAAAAGTCTTTTGTTTCATTTTAACATCCTCTAATTGCATTTTATTATCTAATTACATTAATTACATATTCCCGCCATGATTATGGTGCAAGCATTGAGGAAAAAAATGTTTGATTGACTGCTAAATTCAATAAGGTTGTTGGCAGCAATATTACATAAATATATGTCTATTTTCTCAGTATGTAATGTCTTTCTTCATTGCATTAGAACCACAAATGTTTTGCTTAAAAGGCCACTATAAATTTTTATCCTGAATTGTGCTGAGTACAGTCAAACATCTATGCTAATACAGCTTTATAATTTTTCTCTATCCAATCTATGAGCAAACAGAAGAGCCTGATCCTGCTTAATAGCCCTTAGTACTGGGGAATATGTTCCATATTCTGGCATTGCTTTCTTTGTGCAAGTGTTGTCAAAATTAGGTTTTACTGCTGGGTTGTGTTTAGTACAGAGGATATGAATGCTTCCATAATTTTACTGTAAATACTTCTATGCAAGCTTATAGGACCATTTCTGCCTAATTGTGCTTTGTTCAAGGAAATGCTAGAGTGTTAGTGAATAACAGAAATCATAACTTGAATAGTTTATAGGAAATGTAAATATTATTAATCAAACTATAGCTTGCCTAAATAATGCTAAACTAAAATGTCCAGTATTTGTACACTTATTAAGGGTGAAAGTAGACTTCAGACCAGAAAATTAGGGATGGTTTCTTTAAGTAACACTGATTTACAAACATGAACTTTTCAGAGACAGAGGCCCACTAAATATAAGGATTGTCCAATAAGAATTAACTGCATCCACTGTGTATGTACCAGCAACCTCTCTAGTTCAGGCTGTTTTGCTAACAACAAAATCCACCTGCTAAACCTTTCTGCTTCTTTAGAACCTGTTCTTCACATCAAGATTTGTCCAAAACTCTCATATTGCCTTTCCTTGTACAGGTTTTTATCCAAATTTGCCATGTATTGTTTCATTCTTGCCTTGCCGTTCTACGTGTATGGCCCAAAAACTGTCGAAGGCCCAAAAATAGTATCCAGGAACAAAACACCAATGTCACTACGGATGCTGTTGAACCAGTGTAGGTTGTTTATTAGCTCATAAAGTGGCAATGTTTTGGGCCTATGCAAGTCTTGCTAATATGAGCTAATAAACAACCTACACTGGTTCAACAGCATCAGTAGTGCCATTGGTGTTTTGTACCTGGGTAATATTGGCAACTGACAGGTAAAGAGGGAAGATAACAGAGAGAGAGATACAGTAGTCCATTACAAAGTTGTGTTACTCCAAGGCTTATGAAAACTATTATATGGCACCTTTCTTTGGATATAACAATAAAATAATGTATTAAAAAAATAACAAGAAGAAAACCTTGTGTATGTGTATAGATTATGTGGATCAGATAAATGTATTACTTATAGTTTCATTTGAAATCAGAAATGAATATTTCATTAGACCTTGGGACAAGACACAGTTATTTCAGATGAGTTAATTTGTTTTCTGCTGCATCAATCAAGTGGCTGGTGACTTAACTTGTGTTTTCCATGAGCCAAACAGGCCCATGAGTGTGGAATAAATTATCCAGACTGAATATATATGAAAACTATAATGAAATGGCAATCCAGGCTACAGGAATGGATATAGCTTTGCAAATCAGTACACCACTTGGATCAGTTGCTGATAGCTATGCTTGTGACCTTGGCACATCAATTAGCATCAGGCAACCAATTCTGAGCAGGGCATTCTCCCATCAAGTGCTAATATTGTCTGCACTGAAGTGTCAATATAAAGCAAATGCAATCCATGTGATTAGATATGTGCAATGTTCTATGTCAAATTGATCATGTTACAAATCAAGAGGAGAGTAGGGGATTTAAAGGAGAAATGATTAAAATACTTGAAATGAGAAATGAGGAACAGTAGAGTAGTCATATGGACAATGAAGCCAAAGCAACTTATAAAATCAATAGATTATCTACTATGGGACTGCTTGATATTATCCTTTATATAGATAGTGCTGACATATTCCACTGTGCTTTATAGATATTATACACCATTTACATCTGTCTCTGCCCCATTGGAGCTTACAGTTTAAAGTCCCTATAAGTAGAAAAGCATACAAACTCCTTGCAGATACTGTAGTTTCCTGGAATTGAATCTAGTACCATGGCAAGGCAACAGTGTTTACCACTAACCTACTGTATATATTCACTCAAGCTAGTAGTGGCAAACTGAAGGCAGATGGGATACAGGGACAGCAAATTGCACTATAAAGTACTTTATTATCAGCAGTCCAGCTTTTAAATTAACAGTAAAATAAAATAGAACTCAAAAAGTCTCTGGGTAAATAGATAAAGGACCCTCATTCTTTGTGGTCTATATGGGTTTCTTTTACCCAAACACATATAAAGTTACATAGTTACATAGTTAAATTGGGTTGAAAAAAGACAAAGTCCATCAAGTTCAACCCCTCCAAATGAAAACCCAGCATCCACACACATACCCCTCCCTACTTTTAATTAAATTGTATATACCCATACCTATACTAACTATAGAGCTTAGTATCACAATAGCCTTTGATATTATGTCTGTCCAAAAAATCATCCAAGCCATTCTTAAAGGCATTAACTGAATCAGCCATCACAACATCACCCGGCAGTGCATTCCACAACCTCACTGTCCTGACTGTGAAGAACCCCCTACGTTGCTTCAAATGAAAGTTCTTTTCTTCTAGTCTAAAGGGGTGGCCTCTGATACGGTGATCCACTTTATGGGTAAAAAGGTTCCCTGATATTTGTCTATAATGTCCTCTAATGTACTTGTAAAGTGTAATCATGTCCCCTCGCAAGCGCCTTTTTTCCAGAGAAAACAACCCCAACCTTGACAGTCTACCCTCATAATTTAAGTCTTTCATCCCTCTAACCAGTTTAGTTGCACATCTCTTCACTCTCTCCAGCTCATTTATATCCCACTTAAGGACTGGCGTCCAAAACTGCACTGCATACTCCAGATGAGGCCTTACCAGGGACCTATAAAGAGGCATAATTATGTTTTCATCCCTTGAGTTAATGCCCTTTTTTATGCAAGACAGAACTTTATTTGCTTTAGTAGCCTCAGAATTACACTGCCCAGAATTAGACAACGTGTTATCTACAAAGACCCCTAGATCCTTCTCATTTAAGGAAACTCCCAACACACTGCCATTTAGTGTATAACTTGCATTTATATTATTTTTGCCAAAGTGCATAAGTGAAGAATACTTTTCTGGCTTTTCCTGGCTACAGCTGAGTAAAATAACTACACAATTAGCACCCAGTGAAGTATATATATATATACATATATAGGTGGGTATATATATATATATATATACCCACCTAGGAATGGGCCCACAGGTGCTTATTTTCAAATATGGCCCTAGATGTAATGTACTGCTTAAGCCCATAGGTGCAATTCATCGATTACAAATTGAGTGCAACAACCCTGTAAGAGTACCTGGTGGTCTAGTGGTCCCTGGTGATCCGGGGGGTAGGCAGCAGGGACGCCCACAGGAGTGCATGAAGATGGTGACATCCGAGTAGCGAAGCGAAAAGGCGTTTGTTATAAGCAGAAGGGTGGGGGCTGTTCTGGGTTTTGGCAAACAGGGTGTGACAGACCCCCTAAAAATCCTTCTCCAGTCAAACTACAGTTCACAAATACACTTCAACACTCCAGTAGCAATGTAGCAATGTGAGCAATATGGCTTTGTTATGGTTACACAGCAATGTCAGTATCACAGTAGTATGGTACAACTATGAGATCACAATAAGTGGAACACATAGGGTACACAAAATAGTTGGGAAAATGTTGCCCTGCCCCTGGCAGTGCTGCATACTGGGGGAGTAGGAGGTGGTCAGCACATGGGTGTCTCCTTGCATGCTCCTTGCTTAAAGGAGAAGGAAAGTCTTCTTTCACTTGGGGGTGCCAAATGTTAGTCACCCCCCAAGTTAATGTATTTACTTACCTGAAACCCCAGTTCAGTACTCCTATCAGCTTACTCCTATTTTAGTTAAAGTTTGACTTTTTAGTTAAGGTTCGGCATGCGCAGCCGCGAGAAGAAAGAAGAAGCCGGAAGAGGATTGCTTTGAGGTGCTCGCTGGAAGAACCCCGGGTCGGTGCACCGGCCCGGGGTTCTTCCAGCGAGCACCACAAAGCGTTTCAGGTAAGTTTATACAATCACTTGGGGGTGCCCAACATTTGGCAACCCCAAGTGGAAGTAGACTTTCCTTCTCCTTTAAGCATTATCCAGAAGGCACAATCAAGGGCATGCTTGATAGCATTTGAACCTGCACCAGATTTTACAGTGGGCAAGTGCTCTGCATATGGGACTTGGGTTTTGATTTGTTGATTCTTGATGACATTCTTAAAGAGATACTGACACCTGAAATTAAACTTTTTTTTACATCTATTATAATATTGGCTTGGCAAGCTACTTCTAACTTTGCCATAAAGTATTTGCATGATGCTTTTACATTACCTGTCTGATCCCCCTTGTTCCTGTATGAGGGGGCTGCCATATTTGTGCAGCAGGAGTCCGTTAGCATTAGAAACTATAACTAACAGGCTGAGATGGGACAGTCTGGTTGGCAAAGTGAGTGTCAGAGTGTCAGAGAGTCAGGCTTAGGAACTTCAACTAACAATTATATACAAAAACAAACCTCTCAGAAAAAAATGATCAACATGACCTATAGGTAACATTAAGGGGCCGATTCACTAAGGGTCGAATATCGAGGGTTAATTAACCCTCGATATTTGACTAGGAATTAAAATCCTTCGACTTTGAATATCGAAGTCGAAGGATTTAGCGCAGATAGTTCGATCGAACGATTAAATCCTTAGAATCGAACGATTCGAAGGATTTAAATCCAACGATCGAAGGAATATCCTTCGATCAAAAAAAGTTAGCCAAGCCTATGGGGACCTTCCCCATAGGCTAACATTGACTTCGGTAGCTTTTAGATGGCGAACTAGGGGGTCGAAGTTTTTTTTAAAGAGACAGTACTTCGACTATCGAATGGTCGAATAGTCGTACGATTTTTACTTCGAATCCTTCGATTCGAAGTCGTAGTCGAAGGTCGAAGTAGCCCAAAAAAAACTTCGAAATTCGAAGTTTTTTTACTTCGAATCCTTCACTCAAAGTTGGTGAATCGGCCCCTTAATGTACATTCATATGCTAAAATAAATTTTTTAGTGTCAGTATCACTTTAATATAATATTGCAGATCTCATATAAAAAGACTTTTTATACATTTATACAATTTGCTTCTTTCTACTAAATTCTGTACTGATCATTCAGTCAAACACAAAGCCAAATGACACATGGTTGCTTAGACAGATATGTCTCACTGACTTTATTTGTCTTGTTTGTGTCTTGGAAACCTTGTCTAATATCTTTTTGATCTAGAAAGTAACAAAACACCAAGTGTATTTATAACGTTCTTATCTAGAACTGTCTGGTGTCAATAATGAATTGTTTTTTACAGGCTTTTGTCACTCTGTAGCACAGTGTTCGCTGTCAGCCTGCAGTGAAAGTTTAATTGCTAATTTTCAAGGGGCATATGACAAGTGAACAAATCATTCCTTTTACTGGGATTTAAAATAAAAACCATGTAGTGATCTCCAGTGTATTAAACTGAGCATTTAATCAGTAATAACACAATTCTCCTAAAACAAGTATTATTGTGTCAGCTAGAAAAGAGCCTGGATTTTTTTGACCTTGAATTTTCTGAACTTCACATAGAAGAAGAAGGAGGATCATACAATAGGACTTGTGGTTGTTGTCCAGTCTTACTACTAAAAAATAAATTTGGTAGGAGGATTTAATAGAAATGGAAGAACATTTCCAATACCCCTCTTTGCTTTCTGCCTTTGGCATGGTAAATGCCAGTACAGGTATGGGACCCTTTATTCGGAAACCCAATATCCAGAAAGCTTGAAATTACAGAAAAGCCATCTCCATAGACTCTATGTTATTTTTCATTTTTTAAAATGATTTCCCTTTTCTCTGTAATAAGAAAACAATACCTTGTAAGATACTGTATAATTAATCCTTATTGGAAGCAAAACCAGCCTATTGGGTTTATTTAATATTTACATTATTTTCTAGTAGACTTAAGGTATGAAGATCCAAAATATGGAAAGATATTTATCTCGAAAATCCCATGTTCCAAGCATTCTGGATAACAGGTTCCATACCTGTATTGAAAGTCAGTACGTGTGTTTGTGTTGGGTAATAGGCATGTAGAGGTACCAGTGTTCACTGCCAGCTGAAATACAGTGATGAGAAAAACTTCAGGGCCTATTTATTAAGATTCACAATCATGTTTTTTTCTGACTTGAAAAAATTGGAGAAAAAAATGCTGAACTTTTTTTTAGACGTTTTCTGTATTCAAATGTTTGAGGTATTAAAAAAAAAATCTAATTTATTTTGTTAAAACCTGACAATCTTGTATAAAAACCAATAGGAGCTGTATTTTTAACATTCAAGCTATTTTATTTTACTTACCGTTACATTTCTCCAAAATGAATAGAACTATACGTTTTTCATTGCACTCAAAATATTTATTCGAATTCAACATTCCATTTTTCCAGCAGAAAACTCATTCTGATTTTTCAGAAAAAAAACCCCAAAACATTTGAATGAAAAATTTTAGTGGCAAAAACATTGTGAGCTTCTATAGAACTGAGTCAAAAGTGTATTTTTAACATTCAAGCTAGTTTATAAAAAATATTACAGCATGTAAAAATCAAGTTTGCCATCAAGTTTTTTTTATTAATATAAGAGAAAAATCGGAATAAATGAATATAAAAAAATTATAAATACTGTATGTCTCCTGTGTTTTTTTTTTATATTTTGAATTTCTGTAAGCATTCAAATTTTTAAAAATTAATTGAACAATAAGGGGGTTATTTACTAAACTCCAAATGCGAAAATCTTGAAAAATTAGTTTTAAACCCAGAGGATGGAAAAGTCTCAATCTGAAAATCCGGCATCTCGGACCTGTCGATGTTGCATATAAGTCAATGGGAGAAGTCCCAATGATTTTTGATGTGCGCTTGGTTTCGTACAATACCCCAAAGTTTTTGGGTGAGAATTCTGAAAAAATCTTGAAAATCGTGAATATCTGATGAAAAATCCGCAAAAATAGTGAAAATCTGACCTTTTTCCCGCAAATCAAAATTTTCGGGAAAATGTAATAATAAATAAGCGTAAAAAACCCGAGCGGATTTGATTGGAGTTTGTGGCAGAAAATATTGAGATAAATTTGGACTTTGATAAATAACCCCCTAAGATTTTCATTTTGATCAAGCCGATTTATAATACAAGTACAGGATCGGTTATTTGTAAATCTGTTATACAGATACCTGAATCATGGAATTGCCATCTTCAATAGACTAACTTATAATTAATCCTTATTGGAGGCAAACATTTTTATTAGGTTTAATTAATATTTAAATATTTTTTATCAGACTTAAGGTATGGAGATCCAAATTATGGAAAGATCCCTTATCCAGAAAGCCCATGTCCTGAGCAATCTGGATAACAGGTCACACAACTGTAATTTGAGATCAATTTCTGCTATAATGTAAAACATTGTGGCACAATAAAACACAATCTTGATTTTTTATTTACTTCAAGTTTCCCAAATATTGAGATTCATCAATCCAAAAAGTCCCAAAAACTAGAATGAAAAAATTCCACTGCAAAAACCTGGGAGCTTCTATAGAGGTCAATTTAACATTCAAGTTATTTTATTTTGAAATGTTTTGTAAACATTCCAATTTGCAAAAAAATAACAGATTTTCATTGCTTTTTTTCCACAACTTAATTAGGCCGAATTTTTCAGATTTTTTGTGTGCATAAGCTAGTAATCAAGAAAGAAAAGAATTATTGCAAAAAAAAAAGTTTTGCCTTGAAATTTCAGAAAATAATTTATCTGCCTCCCCATGATTCATTCATAAGAAGCAAAGTTTGATCCAGATCTAGTAACCCAAGGCAACCAATCAGGAGCTGTCATTTAATGATCAGCCATTTAAAAACATACAGGTTACTAGACTTGGACACACTTTGCACCTTTGATAACATACCCCTGATAATGAACAACAATTACAGGTGATTATACATAGTAATTATGTTGTATCTACAAATTTTTCATCACTGATGTAACCTTACATTTAAAATGGCTTCAGCCTATTCATTCAATGGTATAGATAATTAAATGGAGCTGGTACATAACCTACTGTTATTACTTAGTCAAAGGGACAAATTCTTCCTTTAATGCAGATGTTTGCAGAAGAAAAAAGCTCACAGGCCTCAAGGAATACCTGAAGATTTATTATAGAGCTACATGTTCCATGGCACTGAGCACCAAACATTAATTTGACTTCCTTTTAAAAATATGTATAGAGTACAAACTGTTTCATTGCATCTCCTCATTTAGACTTCTAGCTAGCAGCTACTTGGTCATGGTTTCACATCATGCACCTCTCCATAATTAATGTTTTCTTTGCAAGTATCAGAGCATCAGAGAAAACAGCTGAGCACTTAACAGTATCTGTAAGCCTAAGGAAAATGTACCTATAAAATGAAGGCTAGTAAAGGTATGGGACCTGTTATACAGAATGCTCAGGACCAGGGGTTTTCCAAATAAGGGGTCTTTCCATAATTTGGATCTCCATACCTTCTTCGAAAAAAATCATTTCAATTTTAATCAAACCTAATAGGATTGTTTTGCCTTCAATAAGGATTCATTATATCTTATTTGGGATCAAGTACAAGGTACTGAATTATTTTAACAGTTACAACTTTTAATCATCAGTCCATATTGAAACATATAAAGATTATTTTATGACTTTTTCGGCATACAGGATATGATGTCACTGACATAAGATTGGTGAGGATGTAGCTTCATTTTATCAGCAGAGCAGACTCTAGTGAAAAGGGAAATATACTGAAAAGTTTGCATTTTGATGAATTTGCTGAATAATTATCGTTAGCCTGATCAAAAATTCGTCTGGTGAAAGGGTGTGAAACTTCATTATCACTGAGCTCTTTCGCTAGCAAATTGTCCTCTATGCCTTTTAGTTAATTGGAGATGGCCCTGACTGTTGTTTTGGTGCATTTTTGCTAGCGACGGCCACTTCACCCTTTGGTAAATTTGCCCAAAGTCTGTACCTCCTGCACATTTTTATATACACGTAGGTTCAAGAAGGGGAATTCCCCTACAGGACAACCTTAATGCTTGCTGCCATCTGTTGGCTGAATACAATACTGCCTAACTATTTACTCTGGAATAAAATATATTCATCTCCTTATACTTTGGGGTATATTTATCAAAGACTGAAGTTAGAAATCGCCACACTACACTAGCGTACTAAAGATAAAGAAATCATAATGGGCACAGTGACAGCGCCTTCAAGACTTATGGCACTTTTTGGAGAACTGTGACATGAACAGCCACTACCACACCACCCTCACCACAGCTTAATGTCAATGGAAGAAGTTTGTTAAGGGAGGGCAGTTGCGTTCTCTTCACTAAAAGATCTGCATATGAAGTTTACATAGAGCACCAACATATTCAGCAGTGTACACATTAAGCATACAGATACTGACCAAAAGAGTAACTAAAAGGGCCCTGCTCATTATGGCTGATATATACTGAATACACATTGCAGCTGTATTAATGTTTACATTAGACGTGAATTGCTGACCTGGCAACAAAAACCCAGTATTACATCTCATGCTGCTTTGTGTCATTAGGAAAACCTAATTCCTTATCAGCGTAACTCAGGCCCTAGTGTCACGAAAGGGAGCTAAGCACTACCCTGCTGTTTCTTGGATTTGTTGGAATAAAACTTAGCTCCCTGCAGAGAGTTTGGCTTACTTTGTGTCTCCTTATTTCATGTCAGATTTAGTATTCAGTCTGCTGTCAGCCTTCAACAACTGCAAACCTAATGCTCAGCTTGTTATTCTAAATTGATGGAAATCGTATTTATTTTATCCTCACATTTTGCATTGCCCTTTGTAAATTTGCATTGTGCTGGGTTATGCTTCAAAAAAGCCAAGCACAGTGCGTGTGTTTTCTAAAGCGGAACAAGGTTCTTCACATGTTTCAACATCAAATGTCCAAATGAGTTTACTACGCAGGATATTGCAGTTTTTTGATGCAGCAAATCTTATGTACGGAAATGTGTGTCAGAATGAGAATTTGCATCCCTAGAGCCTAGATCTCTTGAGAAGTATTTGGAAGGCTTGGCGCATTGTTGAGATTTCTTTTTGTTGCTATGACAGGAGCATATGCATGAGATATATTTATCATGCAGAGACGAGCTTTGCACTAATTATTAACCATGCAACAGATGGAGAATGAGAGATTTATCCGTTGTCTTGCTTTAGGAATACAGAAGCAGCAACTAATGATTGAGCAAGTATTTAATTCCCATTATCTATGAGATCAGATTCAGCAGAAGAGATTAACCACCTTGGGTCATCTAATCATCATTGTTTCATAAATATGAATCAGTGATAAATCTAAAGAAAATGTTGATAAATGGTGTAACTAGTCAAAAGAACAATTGGACTATCCTTAAGCCAACCATACAAGCCATGATATGATTGCTTGAAAGATCAATGGTCATAAGATTAGTAGCAAAACAATGAAGCCTTAATATGAAGAGCAACACCTTGGAGACGAGATGATTTAAAAAAAAAGATTGTTCATGCACTTAAAGACGACAGCTAAGGGACATGGTGACCGTCTGATCTAGCTAAATCTGATATGGAGGTATCTACAAAAGGTAAAGCAAACAAGTGCTATTGGCTACAAGAGCAGGTCAGGGCTAGATTAGCAACAATGTGGCTAAAGTTGCACTTTGTAAAATAAGGACCATGGGAGCTATGACCAAATGATCTAAAATTCCCAGCGACAAATGGCATCTGAATGTTATTTAGTTTTTTTGATGTAATACATATGTTTAGGCAAAGTATGTCTGTGCAAATGTGTGAAGGTGTAATTGTAGATTGGATTTTGCACTGCTTACTGAATAATTCCACTGTAGGATGGACTGTACATTTATATTATTCTATAATAATATTCACATTCAGCACTGAAAGGAACTAGAGTAGGTTGGTGGGTTTCAGGAAAATGTATGTGATGTATTGCTTGATATTACAGAAGCATTCACCATAGTACCATGTCGATCTAGTATTCTTTTGCACAATCCTTGGTTATGCCATACGGCCCATATTCACAGTACAACTGGGGTCCTGCTAGAACAGTGGGTATTTTAAGTAGCAATCGAAAAACCTATTGTGACATTGCCTTTATTGTGATACATGGTATTTCCTTTAAACACTCATTTTGTCACATTGCACTGTTAAGGCCAATAAAGGTCAGTGATTTGTATTTGGCCTTATTCACATAAAGTTGCCTTTGATATATTTACTGACACACTGCTAGAATCTGCACACAATTACCTAATCAAATATAACTGATTATTTCTAACATGCTTAAGATATGGTGCTACGGAAATCTAGTATAATTCAGTAACAAAAGTAGTGAAACGTAGGCATGCTGCTATAAATGCTTAGGAACTGATGATAACTTTTGCTTAGTTTTAAGATTTGGTAAAGTTTTTTATAGTGCAAAATCATAATGAAGCAAAGTGTTTTCTAGCCAATAAAACTGGCGGTATTTTAACTGTATGTACTTTGTGATAAGAGTTGACTTAGTGACTGGTGACTATGATCTACGTAATTGTATAATATTCGCTAAATAATTAAGCTATATCAGCAATTTATGACCAGTCAAAAGATTGTGTTGTAATAATGATGTTTACTCTTCATTAGTGATGGGCGAATAAATTCACCAGGCACAATTTCATGGCAAATTTCTGCATCTCACCGCCGGCGAATGCATTCACGAAACTGTCACTAAAATTCACCAGCAGAAAATCCACCATGTTGAAAAAATTTGTGCGTGCATCAGAATAGTCGCGCACATAAACATTGTCGCGTGTCAAAATTAATTGGACTCGCATTGACTTTAATGCATTTGGTCAAAATAGGCACGCGTATAACAATTGTCGCAGGCGTCTGAAGTGAGGCGCATAAAAATGATTTTGACGCCCATTGATTTCAATGTGTTTTACAAATTTTATGCCATTGAGCGAATTTCGTGGGAAATTCGTAAATTTTTCGGCAAAGCGAAATGGGAGAAATTCGCCCATCACTACTCTGCTTTATAAAAAGCCATGTAACCGTCAGACAACTGAATGCTCCTGTATTCTGTGCTTGATTGAATAAATCTTCCTTCTCTGATGAAATACATACCAGGAATCCTGTTGCATTATCTTTGGAGGTTATCTCACCTGACCAGACAATTATGTCTTAATATAATTATGAAAAAACTTAGCTTATATATCAGTTCCCTAGTATTTAATAAATGTGCATTTATAATATTTTGAATGTTTATTTTCTACAATTAAAAGTGCTTTTTTTTTTTGCTTTTTAATACAAAGAAAAACAAAATATGAGATCTATATAAAGAAGTCAACTCTGGAAGATAAAGAAGAGGGAAAACATACAGCACCTATCCTACTTCATTATTAATGGGAAAAATGTTCACATTGCGTTTAGGCATTTTAAAGCTCGTTCCCCTGACTTGAGGGATTTCTTGGGGAGGATTTTTATTTTTCTAGCACACAAGCAGAAATGATCCCTAGAGCAGAGCTGCAAATATTCAAAGGCAAAATCCAAATTGCACTTCCACATTGAAATGTGACTCTTTGTGCTGGAGTTCATAGATAACTGGGGCACATTCTGTCTACTGGGACTGGGTCACCTATCTTGGAAATTGACTGTTTGCTGTATTTGAACATCAAAAAATATATCAAGGCAAACATCTGATGCAATTAATTTCTAGTTTCTCTTACTGGCTGGCATCATACCATAACAACTCAAACTGAAATGAATGTGAGTTTCCCTGGGAAATAAATAAAAAAATATTATATATCAGGATTTTGATTGCTCTGCAGCACTTTATGACAATGTCTTTTTGCACTGAGTTCCAAGAAGAACTGCAGACAAAGGTAACATTTTATTGACTCCCAAATATTTTAAAATTCACAGCACTTGCTCCAAAGTTTATAGCACTGAAATAATTTGTGTTGGTCCACAACTTTATAAAAGGATTCTCAGTTTACTCGTCCTGTAAGATTGTATTGTAAACTGAGGTCTACAGAAGCATAAGATACGGTATATTTTTCTTATAGGCTTGTGTATGTTTATCCTCTGAACTTATTAGAGGATGAGAAATGTATAAGAACCCCATTGGTTTTCAAGGGTAGCCTAGACCAGATCTGATTGGATGCTAATATCTGCATGAAAAAAGTTATTGCAATGAATCATTTTAGAGGTTGTAACTAATTCATAAAATTATAATTACTGTTACGAGGTAAAAAAAAATGCAAATATTATTCATATTATTCAAGTCAAGTCGTTATTTATTGCCATTTGTACCAGGAGTACATAGGAATTTCTTTTGCAGCACTATGAAGTGAGGCATATTGATTTTTACAATATATTGATTTTTACAATATATGTGGGATACAGAGATGCAGGGTATAAGATAACACAAGAAACAAATAGTAAACGTAAAGTGCAGTGAGTGCAGTGTAGACCATTTAGTTCATTGGGCTTTTGTTCTTCACCTACACAAGGATTTCCATATTTATATTCCAGGTTCTAGCAATTACAATTGTAGAGAGTGTAAAGACGGAAAACTGAAGTAGGGATAAGCCTTTTCCTTGTAGGGTTTTGTATCCCTGGGCTAAGTACAATAATTTAAAATACATCTATTAGTGATGATATCCCATATCCCTCACTTTGTCAAGCTTAATATTAGTTTGTATTTGTACAAAATTCACTTTTCATCTAACTTTGACAAACCAATAAATCCAGCCCGGAACCTCTAGATTGCATTTCAAATTCACTGCTGTTGTGTCGCTTACGCTTAAAATCATTTAACTCGAACAAAGTCAGTCGATTGCGCAATAAATTGTTAACAACAGAGGAATAATTAGACTATTCGCCCAGAGAAAATAATGCATCGATCAGCAGTCATGAGAAGAAAAACAAAAACTGAGTTTTCTGACTTTGAACTAACCTTTAATAGTGTCATCAATGTTAGAAAACGTTTAAAGGGAAATCTATCAATAATTAAAGGTGAAATTTCACAGAGTACCAATTATCTCTAAGGGATGTAACATATATAGGGGTTGTTAACCCACGTTTTAACCAATATTTTAACTTTACGGAGTCCTTTTGGGATGTGCAATGGGGCTTTCTGTTAATTTGCTAAGTGGCTCTGTGACTGGTGGATCTGATTTATACATTGAATGTGCTTTGACTGGTGTGGTTAATCTATATACACTATAGTGGTGTGTATATCAGATAAAAAAATTAGCTAGTGGGTGAGTGGCCAAGTTTATATAAAGATGCTGTTGATTGTAAGACTTCCCCTAGATCATTCCCCAAGATTGTTGGCACTTCCCCTAGAACATTCTTTAAAGTGTGCACTGCCATCACCTTGCAACATTACTCGCATCTTAAAGGAGAAGGAAAGCTACGGAGGCATTTTGTTGCCAATAGATCAGCTGCAATAGTGCAAGCTAGAATGCTTTATTTATTCTGTAGAATGTTTTACCATACCTGAGTAAAAAGCTCTAGAAACTCTCTGTTTGTTTAGAATAGGAGCTGCAGTATTAATGTGGTGTGACATCACTTCCTGCCTGAGTCTCTCTCTGCTCTGGGCTCAGATTACAGTAGAGAAGGGAGGGGTGGGGGGAGAGGAGCAAACTGAGCATGCTCTTGCCCAGGGCAAGGAGGTTTATGCTGAAAACAGGAAGTCTGATACAGAAGCCCATGTGTACACAATAGAAGGAAAGAAATGCAGTATTTCTTTTGACAGGGGACTCAGAGCAACATTACTTTGGGGGTTTACTGGTATATTTAGATGGACCTTTCTGATAAGGCTTACTTAGTTTTAACCTTTCCTTCTCCTTTAACACTAATCAGCTCTGTGGAGCTGTAGATTTTATGTCATTGTATTCTGTTTGATGAGATTGTGCAATTGGGTGCATTTTTGGTGCCAGGTTAACTATTACTCTGACCTGACCTGCTGTTTACTGACCCATAGTCTATATTCTGTCTGTTTGCTGCCAACCTCAATATTTACTTGTTATTGACATTCAAGATTTTATTAATGCAATTAATAGTTGCTTGTATGACTTCTTGGACAAGCATAATATTCATGGCTAAAAGGATCCAAAGATCTAGTTTTGTATATGTATGTACTGTATATAAGTTTTTATATACAGCATATACAGTATTTATAGGTTTGTAATGTGTATATGTATTAGTTAATTTGGAAGGGCTGAATGTGATGTCTTGTCTTTATTCATCCCAAATTAACTTTTTAACTACATTTGTTTCATGACTTGGCCAATTGTATATAACTAGTGATGAGCAAATTTTTCTGGCCAGCATGGATTTGTGCCAAAATTGCACATTTCACCATCTGCAAATGTTTTCACCAACTGAAATTGTGGAGATTAAAAAATTTGACTCCTATTGACTTTAATGCAAATTTTTCTCCGTTTTGCGAATTCTTCGGCAAAGCAAAACGGGTCCGATTTGCTCATCAATATATATAACCAGCTTTATCTAATCTATTGCTAGCATAAGGTACAAAAGTTTGTTCCATTTCTTGATCAGCATTGTCCAGTTATTACCCAGTGCATTAAAGTATTGGCTAACTGGATGTTCTAATGTCCCTGAACACTAGAAAGCATTATTCTGTACTCTGCTCAAATGTCATAAAACCCCAGGGATATTTCTAGAAATATTTGACTTTCAGAGCTTCATGACTGACAGGGACATGTACAGCCATATTCTACCAAGCTGGCTGGCTGTACCAATGACCTTTTTTCTATAAAATATTCATTGACCTTTGTAAAAATACTTGTATTCATTTTACATGCCAGGTGTGTGTGCCTACGTGCAGAAGCTGGTGTAAAGGAAACTGAAAAGAGAATGGGTGCAGAAAATGTATGTATATTATTGGCTACTTTGTATAATTAAGCTCTTCCTATTGCGTTAAGTTGGTCTTTGCCCAAACATAGGATAAAATTAATAAAAGGTCTACTGTCTAATATGATAAAGGGGGATAAGACACAAAGTGTAGGAATTGGCAAGATCACGGTAAGCACATCTGATGAGAAGATGGCTTTAATTGCCCAGGAATACATAGGTAAAAGTAAGTATATACTTGTTTGTTCAACATCTCATACCCAATTCAAGGCAATAAATACAAAGTTTGTTTTCCCTTTGCTACTCTTCTGGGAAAGACTTTTCTCTAGACATTGGAAAATTGTTGGTAGGATTTGTTTCCATTCAAACAACAGACCATTAGTGAGGTTGAACACTGATGGTTGGGATCAAGCCTGGCTAGCAGTCGGGCTTCCAATTCATACCACAGAGTTTCAGTTTGGTTGAGGTTATGGCTCTTCCAATATCATCTCTGCAAACCAATTCTTTAAAAAAGGGCCAGATAAATACAGAAAGTGACAGAAAGCTTTCTTTCAAGCAGGATCAGGGAACCAGCTATAAACTCAAGAGGACAACCTGCAAAAAAACCAGCATCCAAATGATCACTTTGGAGACTTAAGAGGCACTAAAGTAAGTTTCTCCAAAAAAAGTGTTTTTTGAGCTCATTTAAAGGCAACAAATTGGGAAAATGTCTGCTAAACCATGGAAGGGAATTACACAGAATGGATGCAATGCTAACCATAGGCGGATTTTCATTAAGGCTTGAAACCTAATTGCCTATAAAAGAAAAATGTATCTATTTGAGCTTGTCTGGGGGAAGGGGCAAAGGGGTGCTGCTGACTAGTGTCTTTAGGAAAAAACCCCTACCTGGTGACTCCAGTAATGTCATCATGAGAATTTGCACTGAAAATCTTGTAAAGTTTTGGATGGGAAAGTTTAGGAGCACAGTTACTAGGTTTGACTGAGCTTTACCCAGGATGATTGTTTGTGCTGGCAAACAGGTCACAGAGACAAAGCAGCTGCTCCTCCTCCACCTGTTTGTCTGGTATGTGGGGATTGTATTGGAAGGAGTAATTACAAGAGGATAAAGGCACAAAAAATAAATACCATCAATGGTCAATGACAGTTCTATTGAAGGCTTCAGGTAGGTGTTAGCTGAAACTGAAAAAAAGGTGTTGCGGTTTGATGCAGTTGTTATGGTACCATTGTGACTAGATTATATTTTGAGTTTCAGCAAACGCCTACCTGAATAGTTCAATGGAACCATTGCGATTGGATATTGGTGACAGTTTCCTTAATGTTTTATCCTTAGCTGCCTGGCAAATAAATATGCCATTCCTTCTAATTGGAGTTAGTTGTTGGACAGCTAGAATCCAAAGTTCAGTGGCAGTCGGTTCGTTTGTCCCCTTCAATAATATATGCTCAAAAGGATAGAAAGGCGGCACTCTGGTTAAAAAAGAAAAAGGTGGTTTATTGCAACAGGTCTCAGACCAACATCACCTGACACGTTTTGGGAACAACTCCCTTAATCATACCACCTTTTTCTTTTTTAACCGGAGTGCCACCTTTCTATCCTTTTGAGCATATGTTAAGAGATAATAGGGCAAATTCACTAGGATCCGAAGTTGCGCTCAGGGTGGTGAACGGTAGTGAAGTTGCACTACCGTTACTTCGTCAGACAAAGCAAAGTTACGCTAGCGATGCCGAATTTGCATACTGCACAAAGTTAAAATATAGTGGACATATATGCTGCAGCAACTACATTACACTACACAAGCCCAGGAAACCTTTAAAAAATAAAATAAAGGTGTTCTATTGCCCTACACATGTGCCCACTGTATCGTTGAGTTGCCATATGTTAGGAAATGTAGGGGGGAAGGAGGGTACCCCCAAAAAAAATTATGCTATTTTTCATACTATAACCCTTAAAAAAGTAAAAGACGCCAGTGTTTTTTGGGAAAAAAATTCATTTTTGGACAAAGTCCTATATATTGTATTGAACTTCGTCTGGTCTGACCTGGAGAAGGCAAGTCTGGCGCAAGGTTCAATAAAATGCGCAAGTTAGTGAATAAGCATAGTTACATCCCTTCACCATAGCGTAACTTCGTCTGGCGTAAGGGTGTGAAGTAGCGCTAGAGTAGGTCCACTTCACTAGCGAATTTACGCCAGCACCCATTAGTAAATCGGCAAAGTAATGAAATGACGTCCTGCTGGCGAATTTGCGCTAGCATTAGTCGCTTCCCGCTTTAGTAAATTTGCCACATAGAGCGATGTGCTGAATAGATCATTAGAAGAATGCCATAAAGTGGTTTGACATTTCTTTGCTATATGAGTAAATATAATCAACATTTGCTACACCTAGATGTTATGTCTATTAAAATGTGTTTAACAGTGTAGACCTTGATTTATCCTTAAGAATTTGGAGAGCTGGATTTTAATTTCTTCAACTTGAACTCTCCTAGTCTAAAAGCACAATTAGTGGTGGTTGTAATTATAGAAAAAGCAGTGTCAGTTTGTCAACACTCCCAGTCCCCGGCAGCAAGAATGGAAAGAATTATTCATTTAGAACTTGAGATCCCCTTCTGCAAAACAAACCTGATTTTTAATTTATAAACTGCAAGAGTTTCCTTCCTGTCTCCTGCCCACGAGGATTTGATAGAAAGTTACCTTTCTTTGACACTGATCATGATGCGGATAAAGACCCCAGGGAGTGGTTTTGGAGCATGAATATATGCTTTGTGTCCTACGGTAATGACTTAAAATGTTTGCACTCCGTTTCCACTTTAAAGTCAGCAACTCTAAAAACAAAATGCTTTCATGCTTGATATATTCTCTCCCAGACTTTTAGTCTCTTTCTTCCTTCAGCCGTACTCTATCTTACTTGAGGTCTCAGTGTCTATTCTCTAGAGGGTCTGCTTAGTTGCTTCCTTGAAATAAAATCTTAGTCTGTCGAGCTAGACTTGTTGAAGGATTTCTGACCTCCTTCCCAGGCAGGAAGGGGAAAGAAATATAGAATCAATTAGCACAGCTGCACTGCCGGTATACGCTGCATTCTCAGTAATAATTTATTTGTGTTCCAGTCTTGTAAAACTGTTGAATATTATGATTATTGTATTCTTATTGAGAACATATACTATAAGAGTTATGTTGATGAACCAAGAATTCAAAAATCAGGCATTCCATAAATGCTGCTCACTTTTGCACAGATTATAAACGGCACAAGCCTCAGATCCACATCTATCACTTTAACCCTTTCCCTGCCAGCCAATTTGTCCTAAATGTGAACATCTACTGCCAAGCAGTTTTTAGACATTTTGTACTCTTTCAATGTAAGGGCCTTTCCTGGGGGGTATTTTAGTTTACTCAGGAAAACAATATATTGTTTCTTTTAGGACAACCCGAGCTTTCAAAATATGCTAGAATTTTGGTGTAATTCCACTTCTGTAAAAAGATATGGGCTTCTAAGTATCTAATAAAATGAAAAAAATCATGTTTCACATGTGCGATCAGAAATATCAAAAATATAATTTATTTTATGTAAAGGAACACAGCCAATTTGGAAAGTTCTATATTTCCTGAATGTGCTAATACCATATAAATATATATATAGTTTTATGGAGATTTCTCACTTGTATAGTTCAAAATCTCCAGGCAGTACACTACCAAATTTCCAAAGCACTGCTCTGCAAAATGGCAAAACTTCTGATTCTGATTTTAAGGCCAAACACTCCACTAACAATAGGTTTACCCTAGAAAACTATGCATTATTACAAAGAGCAGATTCTGGCAAATCAAAAATGTGTTAATATATCTATGTACTACAAACTACCAAGTAGCAATTCTATCCTAAAATTATAATTTTTTATAGAAATTAGTGAATTTTTTGAAAAATTACCTCAAAGCTACAACATCATATCTCCCACACATCACTAGGTACCAATGTAAAACCTCCTAAATATGATTGCCAGGATTCCACTGAACTGTTCGATGCCCAATCCGTACAGGTTTACCTAATCATGTGGCATATATGTAGACTCCCCATTTGAGCTATTTGTTCTGTAATTCCAGATACCTATTATTATTATTGATGTGCGAGTCGGTGTGCCAAATTTTTTTCAACAATTGGATTCCATGGGCATCATTTTTGTGGTGAAAAATTTTTCACTCATTACTAGTCGCTGACATTATGTGGTATTTTAATATTTTGTATAGTTTGGTTCCAGAAATGTCCTTAGAGAAGACAGGATTAGATGCTGCCTGCCCTGAAGAGCTCATACTATAATTTATCAGGCAGTGTTTATTTAAAGGAATTGTTCAGTATAAAAATAAAAACTGGTTAAATAACCGGGGATCAAGTCCGACCCGGCAGGCAGTAACCAATCAGTTATTTGATTAGGGGCTACATGGTTCATAACTGTTGCTCTGGAATCTGAGCTGAATGCTGAGGAACAATTGCAAACTCACTGAACAGTTCGTGTCCCATGTAGGCCCCCTTTCAAGTTGCTGAATAACTCAGAGTTAGAGAGCTGAAAATCAGAAAGTAATGTTTTGTTATGTTATGTTAGAAATCCATGCACTCCAGCGATTATAGATTACATTTTTGGCTAACTAACTATATTAGAAACATTTTTTATTTTGTGCAGCCTATCTATTTACCCCGTTTTTATTTTTACACTGAACTGTTCCTTTACAGGGAACATAAACCTTCCATAGCTGTGTTGTGCACTGATCAGGTATAATGTAAACAACTGCATACATATCCATAGCAGCAAGACATCTGCTCTAAATATCTGACCAGGAAAATCACTCATACTGAGATATATACATCATGTGTATACTCGTATGTAAAAAAAAATGCATACAATAAATACACAGAGATGCAAAACAGAAAAGCAATTACATTTAAGCAAAATACATTTAAAGGGGTTGTTCACCTTCCAAACACTTTTTCCAATTCCGTTGTTTTTAGATTGTTCCCCAGAAAATAAGACTTTTTTCAAATACTTTCCATTATTTATTGTTTACGTTTTTTCCAAAATCTAAGTTTAAAGTTGAATGTCCCTGTCTCTGGTGTTTCAGTCTGGCAGCTCAGTAATTCAGGTGCAGACTCTAAACTGTTATTATTTTGCAACATTGGGTTGATACATTTCTCAGCAGCATCTCTGGAGTATTAGCAACAATTGTACCAATTCTAACAGCTGCCTGTAATGAAACCCAGAGATTCTGCTCAGCAGGGACAAAGATAAGAAATGTATCAACTAAATGTATCCATTTAGAACAGTTTACAGGATCGGCGACCCCCCCTCCCAGGGCTGCTTCAGAAGGAGAGAAATGACACTTTACACTTCAATATTAGAAAAACCGTCACATATAGAAAATAGAAAGTCATTGGAAAAAGTTGTTATTTCTGGTGATCTATCTGAAACCAACTAGTTGTTTCAAGGTGGACAACCCCTTTAATGAAATACATAATATACTTTGCAGTGCTAACAAAAAATATTTACAATCCACCAATGATAGCTCCCTTTAATTGATCAGTTATTACTTACAGCACAGACTAATGTGCTCTGTACAGAACAATGCACAGGCTCCCAATTTTATGTTGTAAATAACAAAGTTTGAGATTGAACTGTATGATGTGCTCTGTTCACTTTGCTCCCACACAAGATGACAATCTTTTATTATGAACTGGAGTTTGAGCAGTCGATCTTCAGACAAACGTGTCAGATTTATATTTAATCTCAATCACAGCTTGACTGCTTCTGATGTAGGGTATGCTCTGCCACACCTCATCCATTGATACTACCAATCACCCATTTATCCACCTCAGTGGCCATGTCTAGGAATGAATGAAACCCTGAATAAGACTGAATAGGACAAGCAACAGGATGAACTGTGTGGAGAATAAAAAAAGAAATGTATTTTAAAGGGATATTGTCATGGGAAAACATTTTTTTCAAAATGCATCAGTTAATAGTGCTGTTCCAGCAGATTTCTGCACTGAAATCCCTTTTTCAAAAGAGCAAACTGATTTTTTTATATTTTTTGAATTCTGACATGGGGCTAGACATATTGTCAGTTTCCCAGGTGCCCCAGTCATGTGACTTGTGCTCTGATAAATTTCAGTCACTCTTTACTGCAAGTTGGAGTAAAATAACCCCCACAACTGCCCAACTGGCCATCATCAGATAAATGGGAAGTAACCAGATGACAGCTCCTTTGTAAATATAAGAACAGCATTCAATAGTAAAAATCCATGTCCCACTGCAACTCCTTCAGTAACATTGTGTAGGAGAAACAACAGCTAACTGGCCATCATCAGAACAATGGGAAGTAACCAGATGACAGCTCCTTTGCAAAATAAGAACAGCACTCGATAGTAAAAATCCATGTCCCACTGCAACTCCTTCAGTAAAATTGTGTAGCAGAAACAACAGCCTGCCAGAAAGCAGTTCCATAGTGCAGCACTGGCTCTTTCTGTAAGCATATGACCAGGCAAAATTACCTGAAGTGGCTTCCTACACACCAATATTACAACTAAAAAAAAATACACTTGTTCGGTTAGAAATGCAATTTGACATGGTAGAGTACTTTTTTTTACAGTGTAAACAGTACATTTAGAAATAAAAATTACACCATAAAAATCAGGGCATAATCCCTTTGACAATTGTGCCTTTAAAATCCCCAAAAAATAATTAGTAATAAATTACATTATCCTGCCCTCCTAATCTCACACCTCAGTATTACTTGCCAGACTCCAAAACTATTCATGGAGAGTGCAAAATGCAAAGAACATGTCCACATTAGACTTCCACTAAACAGTGTGCAAAGAATTGCAGCTCTTTTCTACACTTTTCGTCTACTCTGCATTTTTGTGGGTGTGTCATAGGTGGAACATGTGTATTTTGCCCTCAAGATAGGGAGCTCTAGCAGGCACAAAGGGCAGGAGAGTCAATAAATCTTGTTCAGTACAGGGCAGCCTTGTCCCTGCCATTGATGTTCCCTGTACTTTGTGCCAGATATGTCTGGTATAAGTTGAAGAGCATGGCTATTGCCCTGGATACAAGTGTCCTGTGCATGAGCACTATTTGGCACAATTTAATATACACTTATGCACAAGTTAAAGTCTCCTATTCCACTAAGTGAATGCCCATCTCTCTGACCTTACTAGAGCGCTTACTAAATTTTCCAGTTCAGTTTCACAGTAGAGACCATATAGGACAATATTTTAGCTCCAGAGCACATATGCAGGAGTCTCAAACCACAAAAAATGATTAGTTATTATGATAAAGCTAACAATTTGCAGACCTCTCACTACCCTAAGTACTTTTCACATTGTGAATAAAGTGCCAAGATATTACTGTCTTATCAATGGGAATCTTCTCCATGATTAGCACTGTTCACATGTTCTTATCTAGGTTTTCTCACCATTTTTATTTATCTGTCTCCAGGGCCTTTGTTTTTTTTCCAGTCAAATTATGTAATCTTCCACTTCTGAACCTTTACCATAAACTGACAACTTTATGTATCTACAAAGTAAATAGCTTCTTCCAAGATGCAAGTATAAGTAAAAAAATAATGCAATAATGGCAAAAAACCGAGATCAGTTTTCACACAAACATTGAGACAAAATCCAGTGACCGATATAAAATTCACTTAGCCTTCTTTTACATTAGCAAGTCTCCTCAGTGACTTTCAATATCTTTGCAGTTTCCTAAAAGTGTGAAATTATCCTAAATCTTTCTATAATAAGATGTGCTGTAGGACCCTTTCCTTTTTTTTTTAATACCCTTTTCCTCTTTTATGAGTGGCCTATAAAAATAAAAGTATTGTATTTAATTGTATTTAATAGATGGAAATCTAATTTCTAGCGAGTGTTACACATTTGTAATTCCTGCATTCATTTTGCTAAAGGTGATTTTTGTATATGAAGAGTTTTACCTGTCACTTTCCACAATACTGTTGAAAAAATCTTAAACCAATAAATACTGCGGCCCTAAATGAAGTTATGTCTCTCCCAGAATACTCTATGAGACAGCATATGTGGAGAATAACAGGGCCCTTGTTCACGTAGCCTGTAATGCCAGTGCAGGTGCTGGAGTCATTAATGATAAAGGGGTTGCGAGTGAGCTCTCTGTACAGGAATTAGGAACCAGGACGTGATAGATGAGCTTGTGCAGTGATTAGAGAGACTAAAAGATGAAGGGGCAGATTCACTAACCGGCGAAAAGTCGCCAGCGACCGCTTCGCCCCCCATCGGACCACTTCGCCAGATGAAAATTCACTCAGACAACACTAATTCTCTAAAATGTGAAGATACACTAGTGTTTATTTCTGCCTAACGCAAATTCGCTAGAGATCTTGCGCTCAGTTTCATTTGTATACGGCGGGAAGTTTAAAGTTGAATGGACGTCTTTATGTTATATATTGCAGCACATACATTACATTTCCACTGTTAATTACACATGTCCAGGGAACCTTAATAAAGAAAAGAGAGTTGCCCTACACATGAGCCCACTGTATAGTTAATGTTCTATATGTTAGAAAATGTATGAGGGAAACCAGTTAACCGGAAAAAAAAAATGTTAGGACTTTTGCAGGCTATTACTCTGAAAAAAGGAAAAGACACTGGCGTATATTGAACTTTGATGCTTTTTCCACTCACATAATATGATGTAAGTAACAGAGGATTGAGGAAGATGTATGCACTGCAGTGCACTTTGCAAAGGCAAGACTGGCGAAAGAGGTAATGTTCAGTAGGGATGTAGCGAACTGCCGATTTGGTGTTCGCGAACGCCGTTCGCGAACACCGGCAAAAAATGCGAACGTTCGCGGACAGTTCGCGAACTTCGAACACCCGCTGAAATCGTTCGAATCGAACGATCGAAGGATTTTAATCGTTCGATCGAAGGATTTTCATTCGAATCGAACGATCGAAGCCATTCGATCGAAGGATTTTCATTCGATCGAATGCTTACAATCGTTCGAACGAATGGAAATCGTTCGAACGAATGGAAATCGTTCGATTTTTAGCGGTCGAAGGAATTCGAATGGTCGAATGGTCGAACGACTTGTATTCGAATCGAACGCGAACTCAAAATGCGAACGTTCCCAAACGTTCGCGAACATTCGGCGGACGCGAACGGTCGAAGTTCGGGCGAACAGTTCGCTACATCCCTAACGTTCAGTAGAATCCGCATTTTAGTGAATTTGCGGAGTAACGTCCATTCGCCAGAGCGAATTGTCGCCTGTCGCTAGAGTGCGAATGAGCACTGGCGCCTCAGAGGTGAATACCTGCTTGAAGTTCCCTTCTGTGTTTACTTTGAAAAGTAGTATCACTTCTGCTATTTGACTGAATACCCACAAAATGTTTACTCATACTTTATCTCAGCTACATGCACTATTTGAGGTTAGTAAGCCACTGACAAAAACTCCAAAGAACTCTCTGTACCACAGACCGTCTGAATTAAGAAGACACCAAAACGTCAGGTTGATGTTTTGGTCTTTTCTTGATTCAGTTTTGTCGATCATGCTGGGAATTGAGCCTTTGTGCTTGTGACCTGTGGTACAAGCAATTGTACAGCCCTAATGCAAACCATTAGTGCATTAACGAGTGCAGATACTACACCCTTTAATCCATCTGTGTGTCTCTCTCTTACCAAAAGTATTTTACTGTGAGATTAATTCGAAACCATCTACTGTACCTGCTCTTTAAAAGACTGAGGGATCTGATTGTCTCAAACAATCTTTCTTCTATTTCAAAAATCCATTGAGCTGGAAGAATGGTTAATGCGTTTTGCACCTCTGAAACCTCCTTATTATTACACTCACGTGTTGCAGCCTTGTTAGAAAATGAATTAGACCTTTCACTAGTCATGAATTAAATTAGCCCTACCCTGGTCATAATGGAAGTTAATTTATGTCATTCCATCATCAAGACAGCTTGACTGACTCTCTTAATAATGATATAAATGGCAGCCAACACCTACTTAAATGCATTAAATCCGTACATACCCGGCATTTATTGTGGGAAAAGAAAGAGTTCCTGTGAAGTGTGAATGAATTACCATATATATTATTTTTCTTGTAGATCTTTGTTTCAGTATCTAAGTACTGTATAAATGTTGCTCCATTTAGATCTACACATTCACATGCCATATAATTGGCTCTAATAATTTATGACTAATAAACGTCTAAAAGAAAAAAGCTTCATTATCTATTTTGCTATGATTATTGAAAGGAAAGCACAAGCTCTATGGTATTACTTATACCAATACAGTGGCGCAATGGTTGCAGCATAAGGATCCTATGTTTAAATCTAGCCAGGACACTACCTTCCAGGGCCGGAACTAGGGGTATGTGTAGGTAAGGCACTTACCTTGGGTGCAGTTGATGTTGGGGGCATTTCAAGAGGGAGTAAGTGGACAGGAGTCAGTCACTGGAGGGATGTGCAAACAAAGCAATGGTGGCAGCAGATTTGGGAATGTGTTCAATAAAACTGGAGATATATATACACTGTTGATATTTCCCACAGACACTGACATTAACATCTTGGCAACCCCTAGTGAAAATAAGGTTTACTTGTACTTTTCAAGTTTTATGAAAAATGATACTTTAAAGCAGGGATCCCCAACCTTTTGAACCCGTGAGCAACATTCAGAAGTAAAAGGAGTTGGGGAGCAACACTAGCATGAAAAATGTTCTTGGGGTGCCATATAAGTGCTGTGATTGGCCATTTAGTAGCCCCTATGTGGATTGTCAACCGACATTGAGACTCTGTATGGCAGTGAACCTAGTTTTTATGCAACCAAAACTTGCCTCCAAGCCTGGAATTCAAAAATAAGCATCTTCTTTGAGGCCACTGGGAGCAACATCCAAGGGGTTGGAGAGCAACATGTTGCTCACAAGCTACTGGTTGGGGACCACTGCTTTAAAGTAATCTGATTGCTAGTATCCAATCCTGGCAAACAGGCACTCATTTCATGACAGACTGAAAGTTGAATATGAGATAGTCTGAACAGTATGATAAACAATAAAAAGCAGTAATAACAATACAGTTGTAGCCTCGCAGAGCAACAGCATTTTCGTTGCAGGGATCAGTGACCCCAACAATCAGATAAGAAGAACGTATCATTCTACTAAAAGTTATCTTTAAATTGAACAACCCCGTAACTTAATAATAAACATAATTCAAATTGCCCTTCATATCTATATAGATAATTATTTTTAAATTCCATCCTTTATTTGATGTACCTTTAACCAGCCATTTTCCATGACGAAGCGCTTCTGTGATTGATCTAATTCATTTCGGTAGGAGAGAGAAAATTAAGATAAGTAAATGTGGTGATTGTAACGTTGCAAAGTGACAAACAGTTGGACGGAATTAAGGAAAGCAGAGCTGACAGTTCCATGCAAATGTTGTGCAAATATCTCACTGTTGACATCTAATATATACAGGAGAGTTCCTCCTGGCTGGAAGGAATCAGATTTGATTTGCATATTTGAGCTATGCTATGGGCAGCTGGTGAAAGGTTTGAAAGTTCTAGTAAAATTTGTTTACGCAACACTGTATATAAATGTTATTTAGCATTGGGAGAACCAGCATTCATTCTTATGCCAGAAACATCCTCCTACCTTAGCACCTACCATATATATATATATATATATATATATATATATATATATATATATATATATATATATATATATATATATATATTAGCATGGTTGGGAAAATCATAGATGGAAAGTATATCCCTCCCAGAATTCTCCATTAAGCAGTGCAGAGGGATGTAAAAATGAGGCTCTGAGTAGCAGGGAGGTGATTAGCCTCACCTGGAGTAAAAAGGTGGGGTCTCAATTAAGGCTGCTCTCTGCCCTGGAGAGAGAGAAAGGAGAAAGGTTTGCATAGTAACTGCATGTTACCTGTGTTCAAAGCATATGACTTTTATTGCTGGGCACAAGTTTACAGAAAGAGACAAGTTATCTGGTAGCAAGGACTGGCTACCAGCTACTGCCTTAAGTGTTTGGGGAGCGGCTGCTTCCAGGAGAAAAGCACAAGGAATCTCCAAAGGACTGTGAGTTAACAGTTAATTTTGTTGTGCTGGACTTATATTGCCCAAGTGGGAGACTGTGGGACCTTTGGGAAAAGGACATTTTCATTTATCAGTACAGCTGGACTATTTTTGTTTACTGCCTTCCCAAAGGGTATGAACTGTTATGTTAGTGTTTAAGCTGCTGTGTTA
Source organism: Xenopus laevis (assembly GCF_017654675.1). NCBI lineage: Eukaryota > Metazoa > Chordata > Amphibia > Anura > Pipidae > Xenopus > Xenopus laevis. The sequence goes on along the minus strand of NC_054388.1, from coordinate 55,796,473 downwards.
AATAAATGCACACGTGAGATCAGCTGGAAACCTGTGTACTGTCTACTGTCTGTGTGAAAGGAGTTGCTGCTGCTACTACCGAAAGAGCGTTCCCCCACAATATATATATATATATATATATATATATATATATATATATATATATATATATATATATATATAAATGTTCATAAAGTACCTGCACTCCTTCCTTTCGGTATGGGTGGGTGCCTGGTCAGTCAGGATATGTAGATTCAAGATGGACCAGCACTCCAAGTTTTTCAATCAAACAAGTGTTTATTTTAACATCACTCAAGTGATGTTAAAATAAACACTTGTTTGATTGAAAAACTTGGAGTGCTGGTCCATCTTGAATATATATATATATATATATATATATATATATATATATATATATATATATATATATATATATATATATATATATATATATATATATATATATTTCTACGAGACTGGAGCACTCATGCATTCAAAAAACAACTGCCTGGGTGCAGTATTCCAAAATTATGTAAACCAAATACTGTACAAAAACCGCACTCTCAGGGCTTGTTAAAGGTGCAAAAAAGAAAATCTGTTTTTCGACGTTTCGGCTTCTGTACTGAAGCCTTCCTCTGGTGAAACCACCTGAGGAAGGCTTCAGTACAGAAGCCGAAACGTCGAAATAAACAGATTTTCTTTTTTGCACCTTTAAGAAGCCCTGAGAGTGCTGTTTTTGTACAGTATTTGGTATATATATATATATATATATATATATATATATATATATATATATATATATATATATATATATAAACAAGGGAAAGTTGTGCTCACCACTAATTTTTAAAACCATTAGGCGGGGGTGCAATGAGGCTGTGACCACAAAATACATAGAAACAAATACAAGAGTCCTCTGCACTCAACCCATTATCAATATATTTAAGACAGAGACATTTTGTGCATACTGCTACTAAAAAATGCCTTACCCTTTAAACAAAACAGGGATTGTTTGTCCATATATTGCAATATATTTAAGCTGGCCAACTACGTCAAAGTCATCCCATATCTGGCCAGTCCTACGCTTAATTTTCATCTGATTCATTAAGAATTCTATTACTTCATTATACAATTTAAAAAGGGACTAGGTTTTTCCTGCAACTTACTAGCTGCTTTCAAAGTAAAACTCCCATACTTGGCTGCCCTTTTATTAGACACCAGTGGGATCACCTGATTATAGTTGGGAAGGGTGGGAGCTACAACATGGAGCTGGTCACTGCTCCTGTATAAACTATAACAAACAAGGGAAAGTTGTGCTCACCACTAATTTTTAAAACCATTAGGCAGGGGTGCAATGAGGATGTGACCACAAAATACATATGTGTGTATGTATGTATGGCATAACCACACACTCCCATACTTCCTGCCCTAAAGTTACTTCATTCAGGGTCTGGAGACCCTCAACTTATTTACAGTGCAAAACAGCAGGAATCTGCTGGAAGCACTTGGTAGTAGGGGAGCATGGCAGTGAGTGGGGAAAACACCTGTTAAGTACTTCAAAATGTTGCTGGTGAAGGAATGAAGAGGCAGAAGTGATGTCAGTGTCACCTTCCATTTTCACCAGCATGCAGCCGTCAGCATCCAGGTCATACTAAGCGGCAGTAGGAGAGAAAAATCTACCACCCTCACAACCTGGTTTGCTGTGGTTGTCATACCAAACAGGAGTTTTTTGGTATAGTCACTTGGAGGGCAGCAATGAGGTGGAGTGCTTAGGTGATACCACTAAGTAGGGTTGCCACAAAGCCAATATTTCACCATCCTATCTGAGTCCTAGTCTGGACTGCTTTCAGTAAATTTGACCCTGGTCCAGTTCTGATCCACATAATCCTGCTTCAGATCTGCCCCATTTTTCACTTCCTAGCTCATGCAAATTACGTGACTGGAGCGCACACCAATTGACATTCATGTGCCGACCAGAGGGACTCTGACACAACCCTACCACTAAAGACAGGGACTCTGTGGAAAATGGTGATAGTTTATTTTTTTTAATTGATAGCATGAGGTCATGCTTTTAGTCACTCCAAAAAGTGCAAAGTTCAAAAACAAAGTGTGCAGTGCAATCAGTGAACCCTCCCTTTAATGGGACAGTCTCCCAAAAACTTATTCCAAAAACCTGAGGCCTAATTGCTTTACAGGAAATTGAGAATCTTTGGTATCACAGTCAAAGCTAAGAAGAGAAACTTTATCCCTGATGCCCAAGCCAAAAGGCACTTAAAGGCAGGGCCGGAACTAGGCATAGGGAGAAGAGGCAGCTTCCTAGGGTGCAACAATTGGGGGCGCTGGGCAGGTACCTCTTCTGCATACCCCTAGACCGGACCTGGAACTAGGCTTGTGCGTGAGCGCCGCTGCCTAGGGCCTTCTGCACCTAATTTCTGGTGAAGGAAAAATGCAAAAAGTTGAAAATAAACATATGTGCCATGTAAGGTTCCAACCAGAGGCTGAATATAAAAAAGCCCTGCTCAGCCAAAAGGCAGGAGCAAAAGAAAAAAAAGTGGCAGCTAAAAGCATAAAGTGCTTTGTGCTTGTCCCAGGTTACCCTGTGTATGTGTCCACATTTTGTGATCCATACTGGAGTCACAACTGCCATTTTACCAGAGGATCAAGCTTCATAATCTGTACCATCAGAAGGGGTGAGACCAGGCCTCTCCTTAAGAACAGATAGTAGTACACTTGATCTTAGCCAAGAAGCTATGTAATGGCTTTGTGGTATATTGGGGACCCCTTTCAGTGTAATGTTTTGGGAAGTTGGTGGATTTATAGATGGCTGTTAGTGTTCTCTGAGTTAGTGTGGTTGTGGCTAGTCAGTGGGCTTCCATTGTTGCAATGTGGACAACCCATACTGTATGTCAGGGGTAACATCATATATTGACTAAAGTCTTGGTATTTTGAAGGGAAAGAGAATTTTTTCATGAAAAAAACTCAAATGTTTCAAGATTTATTATAAAACCTGCCAAAGTCATGTAGAAGTCAATGGCAGATGTCCCTTTTACAACTGGAAGATATCATGATCTGCGCTGGGTTTCGTACAATAATACGAATATTTTGTGGTTTAGGGCGATTATCTAGGGCGAGTGTCCAGGTGCATGTTGACCCTATTTCCAAGTAATGTGTGAATCCCATAAAATCTACTGTTCTTCCCCGAGGACTAACTTGAGTGACTTGTATTAATTTATAGCAACAGATTTTCATTGAGAAATTAAGTCCAAACCCTAATTTTCATATTTAGATCTAAAATTTGTTAACTACAATTCTATATGCAGTGTTTAGCAATAGACAGATTGTGCATACACCGTACATGAAAGCAGAGTTCAGCCATGGAAGTACAGACCCTTTGCTTACAGCATAAATCCAATTTAGATCTGTGACTGATGCCATCTAAGGCAATGAACATGAATCAGAACCCAACAGAGTGAACTCTTTCATACATTAGCTGTAGCCAGGAATAAAGGGACCAGCAGAATTCAAACTGAGAATACAAGAGGCACAATGATAGTAATTGACTTTAATTCAGACAAATATTTTGATGCCAAACTAAAAATATATATATATTTCATTGTGTCTAAGGACAAGCCAATAAAACATAAAAAATGTCCTGCATGAAGGAATTTATACAAAGAGAACAGTGATTGTATTTAAGGGGCACCTGTCAACCTCAAGTTGTTTCACCCATAGCAGGAGCAGGAGAAGCACTCTTCTCTTAAACATTCCCCTGATTTATGTTTTGCAGAAAAAATCTGATGTGCGCAGTTGCAGAAAATTTCAGTGACATCTGTAGAGAGATGCGCGCATCGGCGCACGTGCAACACAGAATCTGTAGCTTCAGGAAAGGTTTTGCGTATGTGCGTCCCAGCTCCCCCTATAGCCAGCATTTGTAGGGTGACTGCATGCCTGTCCATACCAGGAGCTTCCTCCCAATTGGAGGTGACTAATGCTCGCTATTTTTTTGTTTTAAAAGAATATTGTTTCCTTGATTGTTTCTATTAGTCCACACTTTTAGTGCGGATGATGTGCCCTTATATACATATATATTTCAGCATTTCGCAGCAAGTGAATTAATTCACGAGACTGAAAAATCGTCAAAATTGCCGAGCATATTAAAATTGAGTTGCATCAAAATTATTCGGACACCCATTGACTTTAATGCATTTGGACCAAATAGTCGCACATATAACGCGTTCGTGTCAAAATTTACGCATGTCAAAATTATTTTGATGCCCATTGACTTCAATGTGTTTTGTGAATCACTAGTGGTGATGTCACCACTAGGATACCTGGGAAAGTCCTGGACGGAGCTTGTTTATGTCCCAGGTTCCTAACAGAGTGGTTCCAGGACTTCTAGTTGAAATCAACGCAAGGTTTGGGATTTGGGATTTTTCTGAATGTTCTCTGTTTTGCAGAGACAGGCGGTAGGCCTTCTCCTAATTAGTTAGGAAAACTGACCTGTGTTGTTAGAAGCCCATTAAGTGGCAAGGATTTTATTTTGAACTGTTTTTATTTTGTTTTTTTTGCTGCAAGTGGAAATAACTGCCGAAAAGAGACTACATTCTGAGTTGTGATTGTGCCGTTTGCTGGTTTACCCCCAGAAAACTTATCCCAGCTACCTAATCCCAGACAATATACAGCTTGTGCCCATTTGGCACTTTTTATGTATAACACTGATCTTCAATGCTTCTGGTGGAACTACCTTAATAAAAGGCAGAATGCTTATTATTAACTTTCTTCTTGCTGGTTTTAATCATTACACAGAACTAACTGCTCTAAAAAAAAATCCATAAAGAGTCAGTATTGTATTTGTAGTCTAGCAACCATAGATATTCACAAAACAATTCATTTTTGGCTGACTGTAGCCAACTGGCCAAAATGAACATTGGGTGGTAGTGTTATTTCATATTCATTTTATTAGCAGTGTAAACACAGCTAATATCTTAAAAATAGAAAAAAGGGATGTAAATGACAATGAGCAGTTTTATATTAATTTGTTACATATACTTCAAAGTTATTAGTCATCTAATGACATGGATGATACCTATCTTAGAAAAGAATCAAAGATGATATTGACTTCTCCAGTATGTTTCTTTTTTCAGAATCCCATCTCTGCATGCAGAAAGCCCGTGTTCAATAATTATACCTGGCAAAGGCTCACCCCCACCAATACTGTGAAGTGCTGATCCCCGGAGAACCTTCTTCTTGTCCAGAGATTATAATGTTGCCATGTTCCTCCAGAGATACACCTGCTGAGTAGCAAAAAGAGAACAAGCTTCTATTTCTGCTCTTTCTGACATAAGGATGTTACACTACAAAAAAATGTAAATGTCACAAAGCCTCAGCATGATAGATGCACACCTTTCCTTTGTAAAACACAAATCCTAATTTCCATGTTGTGTTCAGGATGCCAGTATGGTTGTTATAAATATGTTTTTCCCTTATACCTTGGGAAACTAGAATTGGAAGCTATAATTAGGTGCTGCCTTTGGCAGAGGAGGTCCTGTGGGATAGCGCAGTGAATACGGAGTGTTAGGATAGAGCTTGCAACAGAATTCTCGAGATGCTTCTCACCCCTGGTGGGTTTCTTCAAACTTGTCAAAATAACCTACTAGGTGGGTCACATAAGGATCAAGAATATAGATAAAGGATAAAGAAAATGCTTGGCTGCTTATTTCTGAATCTCTCCTCTGAATTAAAATGAAATGACTGTGAAGGAAGCTTCATCTCCAGTTCCATCCCACATCTACGTTTCGTTAGGAAATGATAATCAAAGTTAAGTGAAATCCGACTAATGACCAGTGGCACCTCGAAAGGTGAGCAGCTGATATCTTTTTTCAGAGCTTTGCATTTTACTGAGCCAAAACGATGGATAGGTTCATTCCCTTGTTTAAAAAGAGAGACTCTGATAATGAAGAATCATCACAAAACCCATTAAAATTCTTTTTTTTCCTTCCTGCTCATCTCTGTTTCAAGATACTACTATAGTCCAAGCTTTGCATATCAGGGAAAAGGGACTTTGGAGTCATAATTAACGTTCTAGAGCAGATGGCAGGCCTCAAAGTGGATGCCTTCAACTAGTGAAATGTTATAGTTATTATCTTTACTCTTAAATGTTCCAGTGTTGGAGTTGTGGTGGATTTTGCATTCATGTTTTTTTTCTCTGTACCAGCTTTCAGATTTGTTTATGAAAATCAACTGCCGGAATAACATCGAATCTCCCATTTCACAAGATGTGATTTTATTTTTACATAGACAAAATAGAAGGTTGCAACGTGGGAGTAACACATAATCTAATCTATCCTTCCGAAACCAGAAAGTGCAGCTCCAGACGCCGGACAAGGGGGGAGATGTAATTGGCTGGGTTTCTGGAGAGCGTTAATTGTCCTAATTTAAAAATGATTGTATTACTCCGTGGTGATAGGGAATTACATAATTTTGATTGAAATGTATCCAATATTAAATCTGGCTGTGTTAAAAAAAACAATCCCACAACATTGTTGTCTGGAATGACCGATGGGGAAGATCATTTACATAATCAGTCTGAGTGATACAACAAAGGACTGTTCACATGATCAACTGTAAAAGTTCTTAATCAGAAGGATTACTGTTATCAAAAATAAACTACACATTTACAAATGTGCAAAGTGCAAAATACGGATCACTAAGTATTTTTTACCCACCAAATTCCAATGCAATTCCAGGCACCAGAGAATTAGACCCACTGTAACTTGTACTACTACTACATACAGATGCAGCCACTTTGGTTTGTCTGTTTAACACAGAATAACTAAACACAGATATCCCATTTATCTCATTTAACACAGAAAACTGCGTCACAACATCCCATCTAATTAAGGCATTCACCATTGTTCACAATGGTGCTTTGGTATGCTAATGGTAAGGTTAAATGCATTAAATGAGTTAAGATGACTTTAGATAACGCAGTTTCTTCAATTAACCATGAGTCATGACGCATTTATCTCACAAATCCAAGTGGCTTCATCTGTATATAAATTCTATTTATTTCTATTATTTATTTTCATTTTGGCACATTTTTTTTTGTCAGCAACAGTATTATCATTCAAGTCACATGAGTCAAGTCAGTTGTAGCTATTAATTAAACCCAGGGAACCCTAAAGGGATGCATTGATGCTTGCAACAAATTGCAGAGTTACATGTATGGGAGCAAGTAAATTTTATTACAGGCTCGCTGTGCACTCAATGTTGTCTTTGTTTTAGCTCTTTGTACTTGCCCCTATGTTTATAATTGACCACTTTGTGCCTAAACGTGCCACAGAGGATTTCATTTACAAAAGGAATGCAACAAGGAGCCAAATTTTGCACACAACACAAGAGGCATAATGACTGTTCTAGTTGCACACCAATGTGCTACTCTTAAGTTGATATTATTTGTCCATAACAAAAGCCAACAAACAGTGACGGGTGAATTTGTCCTATTTCGCCACGCATTTCGTGAAAAATTCACGAAAAGGCCGATTGATGCCGGCATCGAACCATCTCGGCGTAAGAAAAAATTTTCGCCAGCAAATTTTCGGTGCAAATTCACGAACTTATTTGCCAGTGGCGAAACAAGCAAATTTGCCCCTGGTGAATAAATTCGGCCATCACTACAGATACTTACAGGGAAATTACAATTAGTGGTCACAGATACAATGTAGCTACAAAACACTTGGGGAGGAATCTAACAAATTCAATATTTTAGTAAGGCTTTCAACCTAATGAGAACCACATTTCTTGTTTAATCAAGACATTGGGGGTCGTTTATTAACACTGGGCAAATTTGCCCATGGACAGTAACCCATGGCAACCAATCAGATTGCTGCATTTATTGTCCTACTTGCAGCTGGCTTCAAAAAGCTTATCACTGATTGGTTGCTATAGGTAACTGCCCATGGACAAATTTGCCCAGAGTTGATAAATGAACCCTATTGCCTATAAAAGTTGCATGCATTATTTAGGTGTCCGTATACTTCTATAGGCAGCTGTTTACTGGACCAGCTGAAGCCCTTCCTGAGTTGAAGTTCACACACAACTGCAAAGGAAGTCACACCATATTTTCCCACTGGTATCGCTAGAAAATCAAGAGAGGGTAAATATAAGTAAAGCTAAAATAGCCTAAATCCAGGATTCATATACTGTATCGTCAATAAATCATAGCAGTGGGGCAGATTTGTCAAGGGTCGAATTTCGAATTATTGAAATTGACTCCAATTAGGTTCTAGGAGGTCCCCCATAGGCTGGGAGCTATGCCATGGAAGCTAATACAAGCTGCATATGTTATGGAATGGATTAATCGCTGTGGATGCCTGCTCCAGCTCTAGGTGAGCCTGCCTGTGTGAGTGAATCCCCAGGGTGAGTGATGCCATTTGTGATATGGGCTTTGTTTATGCCTGCCATGAGGGAGCCAGTACCTAACCAGAGGGAAAGGTATTTTGTGCTGCTATTGCTACTTGCAACCTATTGTGCTCTTTGGGGAAAAGGGACTGAGACTCTTTGTCTGCCAAAGGAGTTGCAGGACTTTGCCTGGCATGGAGGGCCAGGAAATGGACTGCCATAGGCTCCCATGGGAGTGGGTTATATTTGATGTGATGTAAACGTGTTTTACTTCCCCTTTAAATTACACTTTCCTTATATAAAGTTATGGTTTTTATATAATAAAGTGTGTGTTTCATGTTATTCCTAATGGGACTATCCTCAGGTGTATTCAGGGATCCCATTAGGTGGAGGCACTGCCAGAGAAGAAGAATTCCCAGTACCCTTTCACCTAGCAAAGGGGACTCAGGACCTGTAAGTCATGTAAATATTGTGATGTACTACTTTGGCACCAGGGGGGTGTCCAAAAATCGGTTACACCTGTTAAGTAGAAATGTTTAGCATTGGTCTACATACTTAGTTTTCATTGCAGTGATGTAGTCCCAACTTCCATCATACAGTAAATCAAAGAGAAACCCAAAGAATCTATGGTGTCGGCACAATGGCAAATCATTTCTACAACAGCTGGAATGTAACATGACTCCCGGTTCTAGGTATGGTTAGTAACATATAATCCTCGCTGGCAATAAGCAGATAGAAAAATTCTCTGAGAGACTGTCCATCCATGTATTTTATCACTCCAAACACTATATTATGAGAGTCTTAAATAATGTATAAAGCCAAGTTATCTCCAATGCACAAACAGCATAGCTATTAAATAACAGCACAAGGAGAGTTACAGATTTCCTCTGTAGAGCCTTGAGTTCTTAATAAGGGCATATTATTTTGGTAAAAATAGAACTAAGGCAATCTGTCATTGAAATTACTAAGACAGTGTGACCAATTTGCATAGATCTTATTTAATATGATGGGAATATCTGGTTAATGGGGCCTCTGTATCTTACACAGCTGTAGCTTGTTATATATTCATGTTTATAGCAGTGGAATGTGTTACTGCGCCTCTATACTCTCGTCTTAATAATCCCGGGTGTTGTGTCTGCATATTTCATATTGTTATTAGGAATAGAAATAACCCATTCTTACCCCACTCACAGCTCATCTCCTTGTCCTCCAGTCTATCCCTTTGCATCTGCAAACACACTGGGGCTAATTCTCTTGCTTTCTCTCAGTGCACAAGCCCATTGCTTCTTATGAAACATGCAAGCAAGTGCAATATTCGGAATTATAGTTATATATCCTTCTTAGTAAGAGAAAATCTGCAGGTGGGTATGAGTAAATCATTTATATAAATATCCATTGTCCCAGGGAAAATATCCATTTTACATTATATGAAAATAACAGCTTTGTTGTGGCATCACTTTTGGCTTTATTCCCTCTAAATTTATAATTAGAAATAGGATACATGCTACAGTATTTGTTTCCATTTTTTCAACTATTTACTGTTATTTGCACAGTTTTTTTTTTGTTTAATGTCCCACATGTTGTTACAGTGACAGAATAAAACCACTTGGATGTGGTGCCATCCTTTGACACATCTGCCATCCAAATGGTAGAAAGCTGTTGAAAAGGGAAAATATGGGGCAATTCTTCTGCAAATCATGACATTTTGTCTAAATGAAGAATTCATCTGAAATGCTCTCTCATCTCTGCTTGTTAGCATTCCTGCCGACAATTACTATCAGCCCACTCATACAATGTATACATTCAGTGCCATCATAGCCAGTCCTTACAATAGCGTCATTGCTTCTGTCGAACAAATCAATTCAAAAGAAAGCCATATTCTTCTACCACACATAGAAATGCATTTGGCATTTGAGTTTTTATGTCCCTGGAAGATAATGGTTCAAAACCAAAGCCTGTTTTATTGTTTGTGCATCTATACAAATTAATAATTTCCAGTTATTCACCCATGAATTATAATACATAGCACTAGAAATTATACAATTTATAAAATAATGCTGCCAAACTAGACAATAAAGTAGGGATAGGCGGATAAATTTGCCAGGCATGGATTTGTGGCGAATTTCCATGTTTCGCTGCTCCTGAATGTCTTTGCGAAACAATGTCAATTTGTCGCATGTCTAAATTGATGCGTGCATGAAAGTTGCCACGCGTCTAAATTATTCGGACCCCCATTGACTTCAATACGTTTTGTGAATTTTCGCCGTTTTGCGAATTATTCTGTGAAGTGAAACGGGACAGATTTGCCCATCCCTATAATAAAGGTTTCAATAAAGTAAATATGCATAGGAATTCATTGAATAATGAATAAATAAATAATAAATAAAACAAATTCAACTCATAAAACAAGAGTTTTTTTTTGATAAAAAGATTACTATAGGATGTATGTGTGTGTGCTCTTATTCTGTGCACCCCATGCCTGCTCACATGAGCATATGGCAAATGTAGCTATTTAACTGCTGCAATGCTCTTAGAGGGGACTATTGTAATCAAAATTGCCTTAACTGCCTGGTACCACTGATGGGCACTTCTCATATCCTCCTCTTACCCAGGAGTGCTGCTATCATGATGCAATTTGAGAATCCTCAGGCAGCAGCACATCACATATTACCAGGGGTGGCAAAAGGCTGTTCCTGATAACTTTAAGAACCAAAATTCTTGTTTGCAAACTAGAATTTGGCCTTTTGCAGTGCATAGGGCACTATGTGCACTAGCGATATAGTTCCCCCTCAACCTGCTTCGACACTGAATTTCTGAATGCGGCAAGGTGAAGGGTGTAGCATTTGAGACCCAGAAATGCCCCTGTTCTAACCCTAATTTTTGCCATAGGCAGAGCATTTCAATGTGAAGATCATGTGTCTATAACTGCAGTCTCTCTCAATGACTGACAAGTTCACCAGAATGTAAGGGAGCAAACCACACAGTTCACGAAAAATTGAGGGAGCCTGAAACCACATGAACTAGAAAGTCATGATAAATCATGACGAAGAATTTTCGGCTTTATAGAATTTTTTTGTAGGCACAGTAAGCATTGGAGATCTCCCTACATATATGGCAGACAGTATTGGGAAATGTCCATTAACAATGTAGCCACATATGGAATCCCCTTGCATATGGTTTGAACAGTGTCGCTGTAAGAAGACATCTCATATGTTGCTGCACTCTATATCCCAGCATGATATAATCCCCAGTTATTCTGGGAACTACAGTGCTGCAACACAAGGCAGGTACATGTATTCTTACAGCAACACTGTTCAAACTTAATGCAAGCAGATCCTCAAATGGGAATTCTACCTGCTCTGTGTATCCCCAGCAACCTTATATTGCTCATACATTGTCCCTGGGACTGAGAACCTAAGTAACAGTATCTGTAGCCTTATAGTGTAATAATTCTAAAGCCAAAACGTATAAATGCTGTATAATAGCACCTCTGGCATAGCCCTGTCAGGCAGAAATTCTTGAATATACAGTAATGTATTAACCATTTACTTTGGTGAGATGGACGGTGTTTAAAGCTGTTTTCCAGTTCTAAAATGCTCTCTTCTACTCTACTTAGTTAAACAAATAAAATTATACATTATTATGATTATTACTATGATTTAAACAGTAGACAATACTTATTTGGAACATACAGTAAGACTCAGTGATAAGAATAATGCAGGCATCTTTTGCACCATGCAAAATAGATTTCCTTTTTTCCCTAGTTCAGAAATGCAAAATAATGCAAAACAGGCAGAAAACATATGTAAATGCTTAAATTCTATGTGATCTGCCCCCCCGCTATGATAACACCTTATGTTGGATTGAGAAGAAGAACTTGCCAGTGTATGTCATTAACAATAAATACAGTATAATTTCCTTAGCACATCTAGGGGTCAAAACTAAGATATTTTTTATGCTTTTTTTGGTATTTTTGTTATAGCTGTCCAGCATGGAGCTTTGCCAGCAATCTGTTGAGATGCATTTACACACAGCAGGGCACTCCTAATGTCAATACATCATATCATGTTCCAACATTTATATATATAGTTGTTATAGATTAATATCCAAGAATTTCACTGTATGTAAAGGCAAACAGTTATGACTGTCGTTATATATAGATACATAGATAGATAGATAGAAGGTTCAAATAATGGGGAAAAGGTACAGCAGGGAACTGCAAGAAAAATCAACAACACCTCAGAACAGGTAACCACAAACACTTAGGGGCAGATTTATCAAGGGTCGAAGTGAATTCGAGGGAATTTTCGAAGTAAAAAAATTCAAAATTCAAAGTAATTTTATGGACACATCGACCATCGAATAGGATACTACAACTTAGAATTTACTTTGACTTCATTTCGAAGTAAAATCATTCAAATATTCGACCGTTCGATAATCGAAGTACTGTCTCTTTAAAAAAACTTCGACTTCAATACTTTGCCAAATTAAACCTGCCGAAGTGCTATGTTAGCCTATGGGGACCTTCTAGACCATTTTCTAAGTCTTCTAAGTCTAAAATCGTTCAAATCGTTCGATCGAACGATTTTACTTCGATTGTTCGATGGCCAAATTCGGTGAAAAATAATTTGACTTCGATATTCGAATTTGAAGTATAGCCATTCGATGGTCGAATTTCTAAGTATATTTCACTTCAAAATTCGACCTTTGATAAATCTGCCCCTTAGACAAATAACTAAATGATTTTAGAGACATCCAAAAAAACTGATCCAAGCTTGGTGGCAACGAGAAAGAGGGCTGAAAAGTCTTAGTGGGAACCCAGAAGTGTAACTATAGAAGCAGACTCTGTTGGGGGAACAGGAGGCAGCAGACACAACTCACTTGTATTTTTTAGGATTCGCCCTAATTAAAGCGCCACTCACCCAGTTACCTGTAGGAGGCCTATCACTTGCTGTCAGTAAATTACACTTTCCATTTGCACTCCATTGAAATACATAGAATCATCAGTGTTCAGTGATAATCAGCAGCAAGCACAGCAGGGAAAAGGGTTTCATATTGGAAATGGGATGGGGCACGTATGGATAAGATGCACCTGGATCCTTTGGAACTGGCTTGGTATCCCCGGGGGCATCTGTGGGACCCTGACAGACATGCAGCTCATGTGACAAATATGTTTAATGTAGTTCAGCAACTAGTGTAGTTAAACACTGCAGTAACTATATGCTGGAATCCTGGGAGTAAATGCGCCCTTGTGGCAACAAAACATGATGATTTGTATCTGATTGCTGTACTTTGTACTTTTCCCATAAAGAATGAGATTTTGCTGAAAAACTTGCATTCGATATTTTTAGCTAAAGGATGTCCAAGTCCTTTAGGATATGGAGGAAATGAGACACAAGGTGAAGTTTAAAATCATTGTAAATTAAACATTTCCATCTACATTCAAGCTTTGTAAGTAGGTGAAGCTGAAAAAGATGATATACTGTAAAGGCAAGAAGCTTCCAGAGATTTCCCTCTTGAGTGGAAACAATATTATATCTGTGCCGCATATCTAACCAGGCCTCTATAATAAGTGACACGCAGTCTTTCCGTCTCTCCAAACTAATAACAAACATTCCCCTAACCCTGTTATCATTGTATTAGTTGCCAGTTAAGGTGGAATTAAACTAAGTATCTGTGTATATTAACTCACTGTTGTTTGATCTAATATTTCCTGACACTTTCATTTACTCTCCAAAGAAAATCTGCAATAAATATTGTCCTGCCTTGTCAAGATGAATGTTTTTTCTCCCCTGTCTCACCATAATAATAATAAACCAGTCACGCTCCATTAGGTTTTGCACTGGACATGTTTTGTGTCAGCAACACATTATTAAATGCTAGTTGGTATTTCTCAAAATTACAATCACAGTGTTATTTAATCTCATTTACTCGAGACTGTTTTCTCAGTCAGGAGGCTTGATGACTACTCTCCAGCAATGAAGCAGTTACGTTGGACAATTGGTGGCACTCCAGATGGGACCCAACTGTAATTTCCAGCTTATTACAGACTGTAGCTGTTTTTTTGTTGCACACCACCCCGGAGAATAGGATGACCTTGCCTAAAGCAATGCAGACAGATGTCTTATGTTGTCTCTAAAAGTTAATTTTCTCTACCTTAAAGGGCAAGCAAACATTTCTCAGTGATTTGCAGGGTGTTAATGGCAGAGCTTTTGTGCAATGACTTACCATGGGATTGCTAGAAATGTCTGAACTGTCTTCTTGATGTGCAATAACCAGCAGAGAGATTCACAGCCTAAAATGAATAAGAACAGACTCCTACAGAAATGCACAGCCAGCCCACAGTCTGTCTGGAATCACTACTTCGACTTACAGGAGCCAAGTTACAATGTTATATTTATATTTACTAGGTTGTTTAACTTTACACAGAATTACTCACGGACCATTATAATTCTGCTCATGCACAGTCCTACAGCGACATTCCTACTAAGAAACTATTACACCTCAAATGAATTATCTGTTATAAAGATAGCAAAAGTCAGCCATAAAGCAGGGCAGAACTGCTGCTCAAGGGGATGAGAAAATAGTTTTTATTTTATTTAGGTGGGCCATGTGGGGTCAGTATGTATCAAATGTGAATACTAATAAATAATTTATTTTTACTAAAAATAAGCCTTGGGACATATATCTTTTGATATAAACTTTTTGCATCTGGAAGAACAGACTGTAGACGTGAGCATAAAGAGATTCTATCAAGGGAAAACAAGCATCAAAAAGGAACAATGGTTGTAATGAAGGGTGTCTCAAACTCAGAACAGACTCCAGGGACCCGGCCACGGCTCACCCTTCCACATATAACAGCCTCCTTTGGCTTCTGGACAAGCCCTCCGCTACTTGGATCCGGCTAGGTCTTAACGTGAGAGGCCCAATGAGAGAGTTCTGAGCGAGCAAGAGGTAGCAGAACGTGAACAAGAAGCGTAGTCGGAAGCCAGGCTGGGTCAGTAACAATCAGATAACATGGTACAATACAGGAGACAGAGGAATAGTCATTGTCACAGGCCAGGTCAAACACGCCAATATCACAGTATGGAACAGGATCTAATAGATTAGTCAAACAAGGCAAGGGTCAGGACAGGCAGCAAACTGGATGAAGTCAAGGACAGGCAGGGTCAAAACCAGATCAAGAATACACAAAGAACGCACCCAGGAACTATCAAATAGACCTTATGGTGAGCAGTAAACATTTGCCCGAGGCCCCTTTAAATATTCAAACTTTGCACCAAACGCAATGACGTCAGACGCGAAACTGTGTCAAAAACGTGGTAGTGCACCGAGTACGCGATTAACTACAATGGCACCTGAAGAAACGGGACGCAGTGGGTAAATTCTTTACAATGGGATTAAAGAGATGTTGATCAAATTAACCGTTTCTCTATAGGTCAGCTTCCAAGATTTCAAAATGCTGAACTAAGCTCACTTTATTAAAATCACCAGACATCATGTCTCTCTACATGCAGAATTTCTGCAAAAGGCAGTTATTTTGTTAGATTTGTTTGTACTGGAATCAATTTGATATATTGGATTTAACTGTCAATGAATATCTGATACCCAACTGCTGCATGCAGACTGACTTAAAAGAGTTATCTCTACAAGAGAGCAAACCTACTGCAATGCACCTGATGTGTAGTTGCTTAGTAAAGGTGCGCTGCTTATTAAATTAGTTAATCAGCCAATCAGCATGGAGAGATTAGGGAAAGTTTTATCAAAAATGGAGAAGATTAGTAAAGTAGTGAGACTTGCTAACAATAAAGGCAGTAGCAGAAGAATATGTAAAATGTAAAAATTGTTTAATAGGACATACATAGCCTAAAGCGTTCCGTGCCAAATGGGCACTAATTCATATTCTAGTGGTCTCCCCCTGTACATACTTTTTATAAGGGTAATGACCAATAAAAGGGAATTACATCACACAAAACCTTATCCAATGAAAAACATGTGTAAATAGGCATCCAGTGATACAAAAGCCTTATCCAATAAAACCATCTGTATATAGAACATCCAATAGAAACGTGTCACAGCAACCACACTTAAGTGTATATCCGATTCTATTAACACAAAGAGAAGAACACTTTCTTTCTACCTTTTTTTATAGGTTTTTAAGTTTTATCAAGAAATATTACTGGACTACAGCTCCCAGCATGCTCTAACCCTTGATATTATGCTATGTTTTATAACCTTTAAAGCAGTAGACTGGCAACCCTACTTATAAATAATCTACAGAAGAATTTAGAATGCATTTACCAGTTTTTGTAGGTTATAAAATGCCATATATAACCTGACCCAGTAGTTTCTTTAAGCAATGAGCATTAAATATAATTGAATTAATCCTGCTAATCTATAACCCAGTATTTGCCCTGGTTCAAGACAAGATGTTTCCAAAAAATCCAGATGCACGGTTTTCTTCAAGTGATGGCTAAGGGCTTTGCGAATTCACAGGTTAAAAAAAATGTTCTAACTTTAAATTTCCTGCAATGATGGACCTGAAGAACCTTTTGTTTCCATTAGAGAGCTATAGCTTTCTCCCTCTCCATAGAAATGTTGGAACTACATGCAAAGGCTGCCATCTGGTGGAAAGAGAAAAGAAACAAGCATGTGTATTTGCTACGAAAACAGCAAATGATTGTTCGTAGGCACAGAGCTTGGCTTGACACGGTTAGTTCCATTTATGACCTCATTATCCAGGCACTGAATTAATCATGTTTGGCACTTGGTGTTGAATACTGTGTTTGTTCAACAGTACATGAGATGTCTTTGATTGGATTTTATTTATTATCAATTGCCTTCATAGCCATGAAAATGGGAAGGCCGTAAGCTGATCAATAATCAGGAGACCCTCTCAATTGACCATATCATGCAGGGAAGTCACTTCAAACCCCTTTAATGCTAAATGTATATTGAATCCAAAACCAGCATGTTTAATCAGCAGATACAGTACATTAGATATATGTGGCTGCACAGAAATCATTGAAGTCTGAATGCATTTGAATGAAATGCTAGCTAGCCATGCAGGGTGTTGATGATGAATCCTATTATGGCCTTAGATCCTTAGGTTTCTGGCACATGAGAAGTGCAGTGAGACATAGGAGCCCATAGGTCTATGCATTTGGTATCCAGGTGGCATTTCTGTGTAGACTAAGGCTGGTTTTCGACTAGGGCATTCATTTGGCTTGTAAAGTATACATATATGTACAGTAACTTGGTAAATGTTGTTGGTTTATTCTAGTTCCATAGAACAGGGAATTAATGATGCACAGGTCAGCCTGTCAATTGCCCTCTATAAGAAGATTGAAGGTAGGTGGCAGGCCATATTCTCTGCCATCCCTAATGGCACCACCCTAATCTCTCAGCACTGTCCCAGCCTCCATACTGTTGTTTAGTGATGGGCAAATCTGTGCCATTTTGCTTCGCTGAAAACGTTGCAAATTTACAGCAAAATTTGTGAAATGTATTAAAGTCAATGGGCGTCAAAATAATTTTGATGTGCGTCAATTTTAACACGAATGACAATTTTTATAAGCGCAACTATTTGGTCCAAATAGGTGTCTGAATAATTTTGACGCATGCCAATTTTTATGCAGTAGATTTTTCATCTGCAAATTGTTGCAGCAGTTTTACAAATGTATTTGCTTGCAGCGAAATGCTAAATGTCGCCGCAAGTTATTGTCTGGCAAATTTATTTACCCATCACTACTGATATTGCCAACATTGTAATGCTTACTAATATAGGAATGCCCACCCACTCTGGTGACATCACAGATGGGTCAGAGGCAGATATATAAATTGGCAGGCCAGGTTGGTCTTTAGTTGGGTTAGGGCAGGTTAGGGTGGCAAAGATGTTTTGACCCATGCATCACTACAGGGAATCCTCTTTGTAAGAAGCTTCTGGAAGAGGTGTCCCTTAAGGTCTTTCAGTAGAGCAGTGATCCCCAACCAGTAGCTCATGAGCAATATGTTGCTCTCCAACCCCTTGGATGTTGCTCCCAGTGGCCTCAAAGCAGGTGCTTATTTTCTTATTCCAGGTTTGGAGACAAGTTTTGGTTGTATAAACCAGATGCACTACCAAACAGAGCCTCAATGTAGGTTGACAATCCACATAGGGGCTACCATATGGCCAATTACAGCACTTATTTGGCACCCCAAGAACACTTTTCATGCTAGTGTTGCTCCCCAACTCCTTTTACTTCTGAATGTTGCTCACAGGTTCAAAAGGTTGGGGATCCCTGCAGTAGAGAATAAGATTGAACTGTCCATCATAGGGTGTAAGTAGTTGGACCAAGCCTGTTTGGCTGATGAAAGAGGGAACTGATGGCACCAAGGGCTTCAAAATCAATACCTGAGATAATTTCAGTATCATATAGACAAGTTATATAATTAGATAATTAAGCATCATATAGACAGGCCAGCTCGTGTTAGGGCAGCTTCCGTTGAGCTCAGTTCAGTTGTTAAAAGGTGTAGGCCAGCTGAGGCTCCACTGTAGAGGAAGGAAGAGGTTAGTTCTCCAGCAATACTTGCCAGTCAGGGACATAGGGTTTCAAAGGCTAAGGGCTTGGTAGGTCCTTGTTCCACTTTGAGTGGTACCCTTTGCTCCTGTATGTGTGCTTCATCCTGGGCCGGACACCTGTGTGAGTCTTGGTGGCCCTTGAGCAAAGAGCCTCAGGAAGGGTAGAGGGATTAGCCAAACACATTGTGCAATCGTGGGTTAATCATAATACATCTCAGCTCTACTGCAGCAGGGACTGGAGCAAATAATATACTCTTTGTAAAGCACTGTAATAAATACTTAAAGAAATTAAATGAAAGCTAATAAAAAATCACAATGTAATACTAATATGAAAAGCTAAACCAGCTCAAAGGTTGTCCATACCTCTGCCCCCACACACAGTTTCTTACAGTCAGTTATAGTTTCAATTACTTCATAGATCTGAATAGAATTCTCTTGACAAAGAACATGTTTTCAAGATCAAATTCTATTTAAACAACCTTGATTCTCCTTTTTACCATGGGAACCAAAGATATGGATGTTTGTAATAAACTGTTACTATGAGAAAAATAAGAAAATGTTTAGGCATCTTAGCTGTCACCCAAACATAGAAGACAAAACAGGTTACTTCTTTAAAAGGGGGGCAGGGGTAAATAAAGGTTTGACTTTGCAGTTCTATCCATAGAACATGCGCTCAATAGCTGCCTTCTGTAAATACCTGAAAAATACATTTGCACCTTGGTATCAACCTTTGCACACAGAAGAATTAGCTACAATTGCTACACTCTGGTCAGCAGTTAAACTGTCTGTAAGTGATGATATTAAAGTATAGGTAAATGGAGGCCACACCAATCAATAAAATATTTGGCATATAAGAGGAGATGCAGGAAACCAAAAGTTACCCCCACATAGAGTAATGACATACACACTATCAAAAATGAGAATGGCCCAAAGTTTCACCACAACGGCCTTTGGCCATTCTCATTTTTTGGCAGGTGTATCTGCTCCTTGTTGTCTTTTTCTGCTTTGTATATACAATTGGGTGGTATATGTATATATATATATATATATATATATATATATATATATATGTTTAATGTTATGTATGTTGATGCTTCTGATATAGCATTGTTGAAATTGCTATATTAATTCTACATAAAGGGCTTTTTTGTGATACCACCTCTGCTTGGGAAAAAGTTTTTTTGAGTGTGCAAACCTAGAATATTGTAAGTGATGATATTGACAGATCCCAGAGTGCATAATGAAGTTATAACTCATATTGTACTGAGACTGTAGATCCATAAATGATCTGAGAAATTAATAAATAACGGTTTGGCTGGCCCCTGAGATGATGCTGGGATGATAGGAACCCAGTGCCCTAGGTGAGGAAGATGAGCTATAGATAATTAAATAATTCACACTAGTTAACAGGTAAACCCAGAATGTAAAATACTCTATATGGTCAAAAGTATGGAGCACCCACCTGTCCAACAACACATTCCTAAAACAAGGGGATTAATATGATGTTGGCCCTTCTTTTGCTCCTGTAAGCCTCTACTCCTTTAGGAGGCTTCCCATTCGATATTGGAGGATTGTTGGTGGTGGTGATCTTACTTTCCCAAAGTGTTGTCACAGAATAAGGAGAAAAGAATTATCTTGAATGGCATTGTAGGCTGTATCCTAAGGGTAGGACTACACAGGCGTTTTCTGTGCAACCGGATTAGACGGAACTAAGATATCACACAGAAAACGCCTGTGTAGTCCTACCCTTAAGGTTTGCTTCAATGTAACCAGGAGCCCACAACATTGGAAACAGCCCCAGCTCATTATTCCTCCTCCAGCTTTATGCATTCAGGCAAACAGAGTGCTCCTGGTATCTGCAAACCCCAGATTATCTCTCCAGAAAACACATTTCAACAGCTCCAAAGTCCAATGTTGCTGACCTTGACACCGCACCAGCTGCCCCTGCAATGGCACATGGCGATGCTAGATTTGTGAAAAAAAACAAAACTCCTAACAATTATTTATTGTGCTGCAATTGCTGAAGATTTGGAAGTCAGCACTTTTGTTACAGCTGAAATTTTCAATTTGTCTTGATATTTATGGCTGAAAATATGGCTGCATATTTTTGAATAATAATGTATGGCCAAAAATATGTTTTGGAAACACAAGAGTAATAAATATTATTTGCTTTATTTACTGTACCAAAGTGTCTGAGCCCAGGATATGGCGCTACCAATGCTTTCCACCATGTTTTAACCATCATGCCATGCTTGCATGTTCCTGCAATGTGTTCCATGACCTTCAAGTTTGGCTATAATATCATAATGCTTGTTTTGAATGTGACACGTGGGTTAAATTTAGAACCCAAAATGCTTAAGTGCATATTTTTGAGCCAGGATCTGACATGTGTGTGCAGTGACAGGTTGATACCATGGTAATCTAATGGCATTAGGTGAGGGCAGTTACAGATGATCGTACCATTTACTAAACTGGCTTCTTGCCCTGGGTAGAAAATATCACGTAAAACTAGCCTGGGATCTCTATTTTAAAAATACAAACTCTAAATTGTGTGGGTAGGTAAATACTCCATATGTATTACATAAAAGAGCAATATCATGCGTGCCTTATTTCTCATCCCTTGGTAAATCTCAACCCGTGTGAGAGTTCATGGAACTCGCTAGAGGTTATCCACAAGCTTTCATCTTTATAAATGTGGTGACATTATTCTGGAAATTAAACTAATAAAATAAAGGTCAACTATTCCTGTGAGAACTTCTTTGTTAGCAGATAAATGTTCTTTTCTAGTTAACCAGCGTCATTGGAAAATCTAACACTTCAGCGGGTGATAAACCTGTTTCTTTAACTCTACAGATAAGGTTATGGTAGTTCCACTCTCTGCGATAATAAGCCTAAGAAGCCTCTCGTTGGTGTTATAAACCAGTTTGGAATTGAGAGCAGGAGCGGAAGATAGAAACTGATGAAAAAAATGGAAACTTCACTTATAATATCAGTCAGAAACAGAGGTCACAGAGAAGAGGGACAATGAAAGTAATATTTATGTGCCAGTCATGTGTTATTTATATACCCCTCACATCTACAATCTGCACGTCACTGCTGCCATAATAGTGGCATCCTAGGCTATGTCAGAGGAAGAAACTACATGACACCTTGATTTTTCGTGGTGCTCTCCTGATTCATCACCTTTCAATTTACTTGATCCTTCAACTTCTTGAAAAACCTGATTTATTTTTGTCTGGCTTTATTTTAAAAGGATACACTAGCAAACAGTATTGCTTTAATATAAAGGAAATGTTATTACTATACTTTTTACAGACACTGTTTCTCATTCACATCAGTTCCTGGTGTCATATTCACACAGTAGGATAAGTATTATTTAGTTTTTAGAGAGTGAGAAGAAACTGAGGTGCCCAGAGGATACCCATGCAAACGTGGAGAGAACATATACACTTAAACACCTTGTAGAACTGGAATTGGTTGACACAACTATGTGCTACAATTATAAACCTCCCCAGTTACATGGGGAAGTTGCCTGCTTACTAGTTAGGCAATAGGGAAATCCAAGCATTGATGAAAGTCATAACTATATGCAGATTAATCACCCCAACATTTTTTATGTTATAACATTGTTTATATTGTGACTTGATGTGCCTTTACACTTTTACCAAGGATATTGGAGCAGATTTTTTTAATAGCAATGGAGTAGAGTAAATATATCCCTTACGTACACACAATGCACAATGGAAAGAGTCAGGTCACCCAAGGTAAGAGTGACAGTTATAGTTTGTAGCATTTGTTTCTAGTGATGGGCGAATTTATTCGCCAGGCGCGAATTCGCGTCGAATTTGCGCGATTCGCCGCCAGCGAATAAATTCGCGAAACTCCCGCGAAAATTCGCGAAAAAATTCGCCGGCGTCAAAAAATTTTTTTCGAAAAACGGACGCCGGCGTCAAAAACGGGCGCCGGCGTCGGAAAAACTGGCGCCGGCGTCAAAAACGGGCGCCGGCGTCAAAAACGAGACGCCGACGCCGTTTCACGAATTCTTCGACGTTTCGCGAATTTCGCGAAATTCGCGAATTTTTCGGCGAAGCGAAACGGCGCAAATTCGCCCATCACTATTTGTTTCATTAACAGACTGATCAAAGCTAATTGCTGATTGGTCGTTGTGTCATATAACAAGTATATAAAGGAACCTGGTTTTTACCTAAACGATAACCCCCCCCCCCCCCCAGGTATATTTCCTTTTCTACCCTGCCCTCAAGCACGCCATTCTAATAAGAGATCTCTTGGAATGATGGGCAGCAGTGTTGAAAGTGTTGTAAGGTTACTTTATTATAGTGCACCCAGACTGGCTTTCAATTATTCCTGTTCTTTAATGTTTAAGCATTATTATAAATGCAGGGACATTTTGCATGAAAAGTCAATGAGAGGTGGGAGAGAGGGACATATTGAGAGTGATGTGGTAGTGAATAATTAGTCTAACGCTGGGGTCGGTGCATGTGCACTACTAGAAATGATTTGGTTAAGAAATGAATCTTATCTAACTCTCATAATGTGCAGAATGTGACACTAAAATAGCCTGAGCTGTCAGCCGCGCTGTTGCTGCTGAGAACCCTTCCATTGTGCGCTCCCAAGCACCATCATTCAGAGACATCAAACAATGTAGCCAAAGGGCTACACAACTCTCCTCTGTATTTATCTCAGAGCCCCCTCTAGTTCTCCACTGGCGAAAGCTTTCATTCTGCGCTTAATATAACCTCCCAAGCAAGTAATCAAGGTCACTAGAACTAATTCTATTGATTTGCTAAGCTCTGGCACCTTTCCATAAGCTGGTTTATCCAACACAAAGTGTGCATGGTAGAGAGGCAGCGAGAGACCATGTTTGTCTTAATAAGGAAGGGGAAAAAATACAAAATATGCAAATAGACCCTCATGGGCTTTGAATTCCATCAAGCATAGCAATTTTGCAGTCTTTCAGATATTGCTGAACTAGCTGAACTCATCCACACTATTACAGGTGCAGTATGCTTTCTTTACCCCAACTCTCCCCCTCTGCTAAAATATGTGTAGGGGTTTATAAATCAGCATTGGTTAAACAGGGGTTTATAAATCAGCATGGTGGGCAGCCTCCATTTTCAGTTGGGTCTGCATGGGTTGACAAATCTTCATTCCATGCAATGCTAGTGTCCTGCCCTTGTCTTCAAGAACCCAAAACAGTGTTAATTTAATACAAATTGCAGTTGTTCTTGTTTGTTTTTATCTCTATGTAGAAAATTTAAATGAAAAGCACATGAAACCAAAAAAAAGTTAATCATAACTTGAGTTTTTCCTTATAAAGCCACTCTTTCTCTTTATCCCAGCACCATGGCTTTCTTATTAGTATAGGCAGAAGAGAGGCCTATACATACAGACATGAAGTATATCTTAAGGGTCTGTCACTTGATTAGTTTGCCTGCTGTATAATTCTACAATCATTCCGTCTTGGCACTTAGTGGCTCAAAAAGCAGAACTCAGAGTGGCTCATGTTCCAAGATAGAGAAGGACTAATCTTTGGTGATTACATTGTTTTCACTTTCCATTACCCCAGCACTTAGCAGATGAATAATAATATCAGCATGATTTCTTTAGTTCTTTAGGGGCAGAGATGTCAGTCATTTTCATTTGCATTTCTTTCTGTTTTAAAAATGTATTTTCTTTCAGATCTTAAAGGGATACTGTGATCAGAATGGAAAGTGGTATCTTGTACCTTCATTGTGTATAATGTTGTGAGGTTTTGAAGCAAAAGAACATTTTTCTTGCTTTATGCCACAGATTCAAGATACACACTCACCATATATGGAAGGCTAGCTTACATTTAGTGAACAGTTAGGTAGGTTTTATTAAGATATTTCAGTGATCAGAGATTAGAGTTGCAGAAGAACAAACAAACCACTCCATTTAGAGTGCTGACACACAGGAAGATTTCTCACCCGCATTTAATTCTGTGCTACCACAGGCTCCAAATGTCCTGAAACCCTTTCATACTGGCAATAAAGTAAATTACCCAGCAATTTATTTCCTGAAGTTGCCTGAAATTGTCCCTTGAGGAAACTTCAGGCAACTTCAGAAAACGAAGTGCTGCATGTGTTTTTCCATCGGTGATTTATTGGAAAGCATTTTGGAGAAGTTTGTTGCCCATGGAAGTACAAATGTAACTGCAGGTGACAATTCTGCCTGTGTACCAGTACCCTGAAAAAATTAATTAACTATATACATTTTGAATCTTCAATGGAAATTTTGGAGATAATAGGGTTATAACAGGATTACACATTGATAATTAATGAAACATGTTTTTTCATCGGACACTTACCTGGTGTCAGTTGGGTTTTTATAGAATTTGCATCCATGAAATTAGCACATAATGTACAACCCTGAACATTAAACACACTAACAGTGTGAGACCAGGTCTCTGGCATGGGCCCTACAAGCTCTGCACCCCCCTCCAGCATAGAGACACTGATTTCATCTGACTGGGGAGTGGAATCTGTGCCACTGAAGGTGTAGTTGTAGAGAGGACTAGGTGCTTAACTGGGATTTGTTTGTAATTTGCTTACCAGAACCTTATTATAAACAAGACTCTCAGACGAGGACTATCAGAATAACGGAGTAGTTTATTCACCAAGCTAAATCAGAGTCTTGTGGAAGCTGTCTCGATGTCTCAATGTCACATAAGAGAAGGTTGCTATACATGGAACAAGAGGGCTTCAGGCAACATACCATCAGCCCATGTCTTTTATAGGCGTCAAAGTCATAATGTTGCAACAAAGAATACAACAATTTTTTTGTAGCCAACAATCCTTGGTATCAGAAGACAGTCACATATTCTTGGTACCTAAATGATGAGCTTCCTGTGTTATACTGAGCTAGCAATGTGGCCTAATATTGCTAAAAGCAATGCGCTTCAGAGAATCAATTTTCTAATAAATTCCCCAGAATAAAGCACCATATGGGTATACATGTTATTTTGGAATACACCAAATTTATTATTTATGGCTTTGGCTAAATACCAAGACCTCCACAAATTCTCTGAATAAGAGTTCCAGATCATTTGAAAAATAAAGGACACTTCTAATAAATGCAAGTTACTGCAACTTGATTAGATTAAAATGAAAAGCAACCGGTGTAGCCCTTTCAGCTGAAGTTTCGAGAAACATCCATAATGTTTTACATGATTGATCTTGGAACCTTGACTTTGAACAAATATCAAACTATGTGCATATTTTAATGTTAAAAAATGGAACACACACAGTTCTTCTTGTATAGTGGTTCCTAAACTTAGGGCTGGTCTCTGGGAGGCATAGAGCAGTTGTAATTGTTTAGGCTGAAGGCCAGTGGAGGTTAAATGCATGGAGAATGCCAATTTGCACTCCTTTATATATTAGGAAGTCCAGATCAGAGGTCAATTAAGGGGAGATTTGGGATGAAAATCTGTTTGCTGCTCTAGTTATTATTGCAGTGATATAGCAGTGTTTTTGTATATCTTGAACTAAGGGGGAACCTGGCCAAATGTTGGCCCTCCAAAGTGGGCTTGAACTGAAAAAGTCCATCAGCCACTGTCCTTGTGAGTCAAAGTTGTAGCATGCAAGAATGTTTTTACTTTCTTTGTCTGACCCAAAGAATTCTCTTGATCATAAATGTTTAGATTTAGTAATTAAAGTAAGTTTAGTAAATACTGTGGCCCCAGCTGAGGCTCACAAAAACAAATTCAGAAACAAGTCCAGATTTTGGTCCAATGCTCATTTTCTGATAGTTTCATCAGATAAATTTCAATTTTCAGTAGTTTTCTAACTATTATAATTTTAAAGCCACAACCCCAAAAAACCAAAGGCCATGTGTATTTTTTTACTTGTCTCATACCTAATGGAATGAATAAGTGATTTTCTTAAATACTACAATTTACACTAGTTATGTGCCATAGATTTAAATTGCCAGATTACATTTTTGAACAATGGATAATTGAAAGATTGTCCTGTAGCGGTTGCCGCTGTGACTGGGACTTTAAACATATTCATGGTAATTATTTTCCTTTGTGTGTTGAGTTCAAAGTACTTTTTTACTCAAACTAAAAATACTAAGATATATCCGTCCCTGTGCTGCAGAGTCTTTGTTCTGTCGTTACTTTAAAGACGATGTGAAATGAATGATGAATAGGTGAGTAGGTGGTGTAACCTAATGTTTTGACCGAAAAAAATATAAAGAAGGTTTAAGTTTTAGGTACATTGGTAAACAGGAAATGAGCAGAGGCAAATGAATTGTTATTAAACACCCCAGAATACAGAACATTCAGCATTCAGCTAACTTAAGAGGCTGCCAGGGGTCCTAGGGTCCATGTCAAGACCAATTAAAATGTATTCTTTATCTGTAGAAAGAAACAGATACAATTCATTACATATTATTTACTGTAGAAAGCAGTCAGTTCCTCTTGTGTTCCATTGCACAAAAAATGTGTTGTTTGTTATGTTTGTTAATTAGCCTCCAGGGGAATGAAGGCCTAAATATTTAGGATCTTTTGCTGTACCCTCACTAAAAGCTGTATACTTTGCTAAGCAATGTACTTGCAGATCAATAGCAGCCAGATGTTCAACCTTGCACTTGATGGTATAGAGGCTCTATAGTGTAAGAACTGTAGACACATTGATTTTCTAGGCAACCAGAAAAAATCAACCAGAAAAAAATACTTTTCTTATATATGAATTACTGATGTGCTGTGGAGCTTTGGTCACTGTTTTTGCCATTGAATGTGTGGTTAGCCTGATACTTTTGTATATGGGAGGGCAAAGTAAAGTTGACTTAAAGTTCTAAAAAAAAAATCTAAAATGGGACGATGTGGATTGACAGCAAGGAGAGTGGTGTAAATATTATTTGTAGACGTTTCCCCAAGAAAGCCCAAACTATTGGATGCAGAATATATATATATGCCTTATGTTTACCTCATACATAAATCTGTTTATGGCTGTAAGTTGTGATAAGCGAATCTGCCAACATTTGTAAAAAATATTTGGAGTTTATAGGCATTTTTTGAGGCATTTTTAGTGACTTTTTTGCATCAAAAATATTTACAGAAAAATGTTGTGGTGGTTTTGTGAAAATATTTGCTGATGGCAAAATGCAGAATTTGCCATGGATTCATATCTCTGCAAAATTTTTAGTTTAGCACTACCTGGATGCTGTCTTTCATTAAGAGGGTGAGCTATTTATATATGTTCAGCATTCAGATATTTCCAAAAAAAAAGAGAAATGTGATTGTAACAAGATATTGCAAAATAAATTGTGATCACAGCTATATGAGATCTCAAAATGTAATAAATCAGCACGATTAGTGGTCACAATTTGGCCTCCAAATAGAGGAAACTTAGATATAGGCTTTCTATTTTATCCTATTACTATACATGTTCATCAAAGGAAGGATCTTTTCTTCTCCCATTAACATATATTTATAACTGTAATATTGGGGAAAGAGGTGTAAGGCTTGAACCTCAGACCTCCTGATTGTTGGATGCTCTCTCTTACCACTGGGCCAGGAGAGCAGCAGGAGTGTGCTTATCTCCATTACACCTGTTGCCCTGATTCTGTTACATCACCCCAACAACCTATTGCTTGGGTGGGGTCAGCCAATCAGGGCTAATCTGCCTATATTGGTGCCTGTGTATTGGCATTGTTCTGAGCACTGTGGCTTGTCCCAAGCTCTTCTGCTTTGTCCTGCTATGGCTCTTATTCTTGCCATTGTTATGTCTTCTGCACCCTGACATGTTATTGTCATGCTCCTGTTTGGCTAGTTCCAGTCCTGTTCTTTTCTGTCTAGTCACCTCCCACACTGCCCTGTGCCATTCTGTCCAGTCTCTTCACCCTCTCCATCCCTATACTGCCTCACCTTCATTCTTCTTCTCTTGTCAACCTGTTCTCCTTTCTTGTCCTGTGAGCACAATCAGTTGTTGACTGAAGAGCTTAAACCTGGGACCACATCCAATTCAGTGAGAAAAGGTTCTCTATCTGGCCCCTAGAATCCTTAGAAACCCTAACAAGAGGGTCATTTGATGTAAAATTGTTCAATAAAGATAATCCCTGTTTCCTTCAGGCACATTTCATGAAAAGTCTTGCAAAAAAAAAAAATATAGAAACTTCAAGCGCTAATTGTCAGGGGGGAGGATTGAACCATCAAAATGTAAACACTTGATAGATCTTTTTCTTTATCTTAATTTAAATATATGGTGCAAAGAGCATGGGGCATTTAAGGGAGAAGGCATCATAAAACCCCTATTAGTTATAAATTAACGTAAAGCACTGGGGAGCTTGCTGCTGCTATATAAATAAATTATACCCCACCCCAAAATTGCCACTGCATAAATGACCCCTTTTATTTGCACACAGTACTCAGGAATGGCTGTAATGTATTGCTACATCAATTATGTAGTAGTTCAACTATATCTAAGGACATTATTAAGAGACTGCTAAAAGCTAACTGGTGCAAGATTACAGCTAAGAGGAGACAGAGAAGCCTAACAATAATATACACAGATTATTACTGACTTTGAGAGATTGTCAGATGTTAGTAAGGAGATATTAGGCCTATGATAATGATTAGTGATGGGCGAATAAATTCGCAAACGGCCGCGAAAATTCGCGGTAAAAAATCGCCGGCGTCAAAAAATTTTTTTTCGAAAAACGGGCGCCGGCGTAAAAAACGAGACGGCGGCGCCGTTTCGCGAATTTTCTGCCGTTTCGCGAATTTCGCGAAGTTTTCGGCGAAGCGAAACGTCGCAAATTCGCCCATCACTAATAATGATGGGTTAGGTTGCAAGATAATACTTGTCATAAACTGCTTGGCTACTGGTGGATTAAATTATTCTGTTGTGTTACTTCAGGTAAAGCATCCAAACAAGCACAGTAACTTCTGGTTCATTTATTACACCATGGCAGTTAGGTCTGGCTGCTTCATGCTTACTCTCAGCTTAGACAGAAAGAGCGAAACAGGAAACATAAGACAATGGCAAAACAGCAGGAATGCCCTTAAACAAAAAGCCCACAAAAGCAGATTACTACATACCATAAGAATAGCATTATCATATTTATGTTTTGCATGTTTTTCTTTCTCTAGAATCAATATCAAGTTTTGCGCCACAACACCAGTACAGAATTATATTTCTCCATTAGTAAGAACTTCCAATTAAGAACTTGTAGTGTTTAACAGCAGCTCTTTTAGGAAATGTTATTTATTCATGTTTAATGCTATGCAGCACAGGGGACAATAGAGGGCGCCCTCTATAGCAGGCCAAATAGTATACTATGTATAAGGATGATGCAGCCATGTGGAGCAGAGATGACAATTTTTCATCTTGTTTGTTATAGGGCAATAAGCTTTGTTCTTATTGGTTCAGCAATGTGACTGACAGTATTGCTTCACAGAAGGAGATTTTGGCAATTTTGTGAAACTGAGTTTTCATTTTGTTGAATGAATGAATCCTGTGCTATAAAATCTTCCTTTCTGGCACAAGCATCCATTTTTGGCATTACAATTTAGCTTGAAATGCTCTAGTTAGTTACACCATTATATATTCTGTTCAAGTATTTTTTTTTTACATAATTCAACTGTGTTTGTTACATGGATGTTATACATTTGTGAGACAGATTGCTTAAGATTCACAGAATGGAATTTGTAATATAATGATATCCTTTTGTATACACACCAGATTGTGTTCTCATTCTTTAATAGAAATAAGTCTGTGTATATGGTAACAAATAATTATGTACCCTGAGAGACATAGAATCTACATAGTAAAGATATGTTTGTATACAGAATGTATTTGGGACAAACGGCACCCCATAGATCTGTGCCACTGTGACAAAATGCTCAAGATCGGTAGACTGTCAGCCATAATGCTGGGTAGGACGGCTGCCTAAAATACAGGCGTTATATTAAACCAGTTACCCACAGCAATCAGTCAGATGCTTTAATTTTCTTACTTGTGACAACATGATTACAACTAATTGCTGATTGGTTGCAGAACTGGTGACATTTAGCAACTATTTTAGTAAAGAAATGCCGGTGATTTACAGTAAATGTAGACTGTATTTGTTTGTATTGTTGATATCATCCTTTAACCACTAGGGAATTTATTGGGATTCAATTGTAGATAATTGCAGTAGTGACTATATATATATTTCAGTGTGGGCTCTATTGTAAGTCTGCATTCAAAGTATAAACAGTACATGATGAAATTTAGTGTAGAAGAGAGCATTAGTCACAAACACGATAGGATTTAATTCCCACGTGAGAATAAATATGTCCAAAGCAATTTACATTCCTTAAAATGGAGACAAAGTAATCATAGATCAATGCTGCCTTTTTCTGGCCTCTGTGATGTATTTTACACCATTCCAATATAAATCAAACTCTCGCTTCTGTGCCACACGACATTGCTTTGTGCTTTGGCGATTTCAAGTTATTGAAAATAAATTCTGCAGGTTTGTTTGGCGGCCTCCAGTAGAATACTTTCTACTTATATAATAGCAGCTTCTCATAGGTTCACGGGGGATATTAAAATCACAGTTGACCAGGAACTTACTTATAAGTTAACAAATTAATTAAATACACTTCTAAGGAAATCCTCTCACAATCTCATCATTACACAAACTCACACAGTGGGGGTCAATTTTATCAACCCTTCCACAACAGTCCCACTAGGCTGCCACTAACCTACACAATCTCTTCCCTGTCTGGCGCACAGTTGCCTCAGGGCAGTACCACAAATATACACTCCTCATTGGGACACAGGCTGTGCTTGGGCTGTCATTGCTAGTTAACCCTATTTAACTCTTGCTCCTAGAGCGAGCTGCTTACAATCCACTACCTATCTATTCCTAGCAAGGATCAGGTACCCACCTGGTCTGGCTCAGTATTGTCTGTGTCTCCCGTGGATACTGTTCAGCATTTCCTTATATAAGCTCCTGAAGGGGAATTCGCCTACAGGCCAACCTTATAGGCAGCCACCTGCTCTGCATATTGCCAGAACTATGTTCCTTTATAAAATAAAATATATTTTACCTCATGCAAATTCGTATGATGTGTTAAAACAATCATGTCTTTCAGAGAGGTGATACGGCAACTGCAGAAAGTATTTCCTTATATTTCGGGTTTTTTCTTAAAATTAATTTGTTCACGAGATTCTCTCTATAGATCATCAGACAAATCAGCATTAGCAGATTGGTAGGCATATGGTCGCGATGTAGTAACCATGAATCATAGGTTGTTTATTAGACGTTTTTACAGTTGAATAAGTTGCAAAATGCTGCATATGCAGATCACCTAAAACATCTGTGTTGTTTCTATAATGCTCAATATACCAACGGAAGACCCTCCCCCAAAGAAACACATTTTTAGGTAGAATAGAAATGGAAAGCCAAAGAAAAAGAAACAATAGTAGCAAAGCCAACCAAACAGAGCTCCTGTGGTTCGGCCAGGAGGAGGACTAGCCTGTCAAGAGGAGGACCCTACTTCTAGACTATAAAGATCTTGACACCTTTATTACTACTAACATCTTGTCCCGTCTGCCAGTTCCAGTTTATACCTTACCTGCCTTTAAAAGCTAATTGCCTACACAGATCCTCTTACTGGATAGGTACACTTTTGTGCTAAATTTGCAATATGCCAAAGGTTCTAATTTTGCAATAAAGCAGTTGAATACTTTACCTGCCATGTTTTTTGACTTTTGGTAAATATAATCCAAAGATCTATCCTTACTCTCAATAATTCAGTTGCTTTAACAGCTTTCTGTTTTACCAGCCATGACAGGCCAAATTTCTCATTAATTACAGGATGTTAGTCAACATTTCTCAGGGCAATACCTCTTTTTAGAATGTCAATAAGTGTGCCAGGTACACGCGTCTGAAACCTAATTATAAACCTTATCCACTACATAAAACATCTTGATTCCACTCAGCATTAATATTGCCATCCTTCATTATGCGCTTTTGCTCCCTTTCATCATGTTTTCTGTAGGTTAGGAACGTCTCAGTTGATTAAAGAACTGTTAATGTTGGGAAGGAAATGTTGTTATGCTCTCATGAAATGCATCCCGGCACAGTTGGTTTTGCATGCAAAATTATATTTCTCATTATCTAAGCAGTTAAGAGATGTTTATTACATTAACTGGTTCATTCACAAATTCAGTAACTCCTTTGAAGGAGCATGGACACACCTGTTAATGGAATTTTTTTTCTAGCTTTTTACTTCAGTTGCTTTTAACCCTACTACAAAGTTAAACATGTTCTGTGTTCTAAGGTTCTGGTTGATTGCATATTTGTAATTTTCTATTTACAATTACGATTACAATAGCACATACTACAGGTATGGGACCTGTTATCCAGAATGCTCAGGACCTGGGGTTTTCTGGATAATGGATCTTTCTGTAATTTGGGTCTTCATGTCTTAAGTCTACTAGAAATTCATTTAAACATTAAATAAACCCAATAGGCTGGTTTTGCTTACAATAAGGATTAATTATATCTTAGTTGGGAACAAGTACAAGCTACTGTTTTATTATTACAGAGAAAAATGAAATCATTTTTAAAAATTTGGATTATTTGGATAAAATGGAGTCTATGGGAGAAAGCCATTCCGTAATTTGGAACTTTCTGGATATCGGGTTTCTGGATAAGGGATCCTATACCTGTACTAAAAAAGTATATCATTATGAAAATGGTTTATTTACATGAAGCAGGGTTTTGCATATGAGCTGTATCTTTTTATAGAGACCTATATTTTAGGGGGGTATGGTTTTCCTTTAAGTCGGGGAGCAGGGACCTTGTGAACAAGGCTAGCTAGAGACAGTATTAGATCTGTTATAGTACTCTCTATGAGAGTAAGATAGTGAGGAAAGAGAGAAAGAGCAACTTTGTGCTCCATTAAGTATTGTAGCAGGAAGTAGCTTCCCAAGGCTCCTAGATTTGCCTACAGTGAAGGAACCACAGTGGATAAGGTGTCAGGCTTAGATTCTTCTCCATGACCACTCCACTGGGTGGGATCCGCACCACTTTTGAGGTATATCTGCCTGGAGGTCTGCCTTATTACCTTGACTACATCTGGTAGTCAGAATGTGCTGCAGGGGAGTCACATTCTTAGCTGTCTCATCCAACTGTTTTAGCCTGCTAATATTATTCTGCATATGCCTCATTGCTTGTAAGTAACTCGGTGGATAATTTGTCTCTGACAAATAAATTTACTCCTTTGTTTCACTGCATGAACCTCCTGGTGTCCATTCTTTTACATTTTTATTGCACAAAGGCCTGTGG
Organism: Xenopus laevis; assembly: GCF_017654675.1. NCBI lineage: Eukaryota > Metazoa > Chordata > Amphibia > Anura > Pipidae > Xenopus > Xenopus laevis. The sequence continues at coordinate 55,762,206 of NC_054388.1, read as the reverse complement.
GAATTGTAGTAACACTACACCACACCTTTAATCTTCCACTTAGCAAAGACCCTGCCTTAAAGAGATACTGACAAGAGAAAGTATACCTTTTTTACACCTGTCTTAATATTGGCCTTACATGCTACTTATCATTTTGCCATAAAGTATTTGCCCGATGCTTTTAAATTAAATCTGATTCCCCATGTTCGTCTATGAGGAGGCTGCCATGCATGGGCAGCAGGAGTCCGTTAGCATTAGAAACTTTAGATGGGACAGTCAGGTTGGCAAAACTGTCAGGTGTAGGAATTTTAACTAACAATTACTTACAAAAAAAGACCTCTCAGCAAAAAACAATCAACATGACCTATAGGTAACTTTAAGGGTGTTATTTATCAAGGTCCGTGTTTATCGACTGCTACAAACTCCGATCTAACCCACTCGGGTTTTTAACGCTTATTTATTATTACATTTTTCTGGAAAATTGCTTTGCGGAAAAAGCTCAGATTTTCACGATTTTTTCTTAAATTTTCCCCCGAAATCTCCTCATTTTTCAGAGTTTTCACCCGAAAGCTCCGAAAACATAGTGAAATTGCCTGAAAACCCCCGACACAACCAAAAATCAATGGGACTGTTCCCATTGACTTTTATGCAACCTCGACAGGTTGGAGATGCCGTGGTTTTATATTCTGGCTTTTTAGCCCTCAGTGGTTTAATAAATTCCGAAAAATTCGTGATTTTTTTAAAAGTCAGATTTTATAAAATTTTTCTGAATTTTTCGGATTTCGGGGAATTTCGGATATTTGGAGCTTAATAAATAACCCCCTATATGTACATTCGTATTTTAAAAAGTAGTTTTTAAGTGTCAGTATCACTTTAAGTGTTAGAGTCTAATGTAACCCATGCTCTAATCACTAGCTGGACATTAACCAAGTTTGGCCATTATAGTCCAAAATAGTGTTACAAGTGTTAATGCTCTGATTGGCTACCGGTAGATCATATCCCAACCCCAAAAAGGAAAAAAGAAGGGGGGAGGCTGTTGCACAATTACTTTTACTACAATTACTGCATGTGCATGTGCAATTACTACAATAACTCACATACCCAAGTGAGGCTTAAAGAAAAACTATACCCACAAAAAATGTAGGTCTCTATAAAAATATATTGCATAAACAGCTCATATGTATAACCCTTCGGGGAAATAAGCCATTAAATAAACCATTTTCAAAATAATATACTTTTTTAGTAGTACAGTATGTGCCCTTGGGTAATTCTAACTAGAAAACTGCCCCCTGGGTTCCTAGGATTCACGGTGCACACAAACAAAGCATACATGTTAGGTCACATGAGCCAATTAACAGGCAGTTCTGTCTTTTGCTTCCCACACTTCTTCCTGTTACAGTTAGAGTTGCAGTACTTCTGGTCAGGTGATCTCTGAGGCAGCACACAGACCATCATAAAGTGGTGGTTCAAGGCAAGAGATGTAAAAGGGCAATATTTACGTAAATATATATACCACTTTGTTAAGATGCTTTAATATGCCTCTTAATTTGATATGAACTGTAAACTATAAATCTGTTGCTTAAGTATTCCTTTTGGGAGTATAGTTTTCCTTTAAGGCATTCAGCATGCCTTGAGAAAAAAATATCTACATAAAAGTACATAAAGGGTAAAAAGCTTGGCATTTAAGTCAATCTGTTTGTCTATACCCTTAGCAATCAATGAACAAATGCTATTTTCTGGTTACCTTTTTGCATGGAAACCTGTGATTGGTTGTAGCTTTGCATCCTTAAGTGTTCTTGTTCAGAGACTTAGTAAATTACTCCTATAGAGTAGTAGGGATAAAAAAATGGTTAATCATCACAACCCAACACAGGTAATTACTAGTTAAGTAAAATCCCAGGTCAGGTCATTATATTTCTAGCTATTTGCTAGGTGCAATTAAAGTAAGATGGCTCAGATTAACCTGAATTCCTAATAACAGCAGCATCTGTATGTTTTTATAAAGTCCCGCACTCTTAGTACAAATGGTCTATTGTAATACTAAAGTAATGATACGCTGCGGCTCCTTTTAGGAAAACAAACAGTTTCTGTAAATGTATATTCAGTATATATATATATATATATATATATATATATATATATATATATATATATATATATACATATATATATATATATATATATATATATATATATATATATATATATATATAGATATATATATATATATATATATAGATTTAGATATAGATATATATATATATATATATATATATATATATATATATATATAGATATATATATATATAGATATATATATATATATAGATATATCTCTTATATCTTCCCAACCATTCATTTTAAACTGTATTATGGCACTCTTATATGCAATCTGCCACTCATAATAAAGGGGTCTGAAAATAATTTACAGCAGAAGACTATTAATAGGTGCCTAAGGGTCCACAACCAATTCCAGAGCAATAATTTACTGGCCCCAACAGATAGCAAGGCTTTAAATCATTTCTGGGAATCACATTTCTTTTTTCACTCTAGAGCCTTCTTAGCTCTGGCTAAAAATGATTTTTTTCGAACTCTGCTTGATTTCCAAACTAGCACTTTCTCAGGTCCAGCGATGAATTTGTCCTGGGCTCAGAATTAGAAATTGTATTCACTGTTCATCAGAACACTGGTGAGTTTTCTTTCTCTTTCTTTATATAATTTTCAGGGATACCACTAATTAATATCTCTGCTTCAGTAAAACACTGCAGAATGAAGCACCTGAATCTTGTAGCGAAGCTTATTCTTCACCAGCTGATCTATTCAGTGAGCATTAGAATTTAAGAAGTTTTTAGAAAGAAATAGGAGCATGACATAAATGACAGTCCCTGGCGTTTATTTATTGTATGTCTATGTGTGTGGGTTAAAAGACATAACAATACTATGGTTCTTGGTTGCAATAAAGAAATAAAAAATGTGTTATAATGGATTTAGTATTTCAAATAACCAATTAACCATAATGCAATGACTTACACTCATGGATGTCACAGCCAACTCAAAACAGAACTTCCCTATCAACTGGTATATCTGCTCCTGTTATTTCCATATCTTGGGATTGTTTGGGATTGACAGGCCAAAATGTACATACCAATAATGATGAATTTTGTACAATATTGTTGTAAACGTACGCGCAGTTCTAGAGCCCTCTCTACTCCCCACCTTAAATCTCTTACAAAGTCGAGTTGCTCTGATCTGACATCACAAAACATTTACCCTGTCTCACTTAAAATGCCACCAAGATTTATGTTCATGCACTCATCATATCTTGTCTACACTACTACACATCTATCCACCTTTCCAGCCAGTTCTCTGCTGCTTTTCCTACTCTGCTAATTACTCCATTGGTTACTTATTGCTTCAAAATACAAAGCACTCAACACCCTAGCTTCTCTGTACATATCTATTCTTGTATCACAATTGACCACTAACTGGACCCTCCATTCCAAGCATGGTCTTCTCCTTTCAGTGCACATTGCAGCCCTTCTGCACAAACATTGAGTGTGCAACACTGCCAAAACCCCATACATCCAGCTAGTGCAGGTGCTTTTAAATGGATGTAATAGAGAGTGCATATTGATGCAATTCATTAAAGTACTTGTGTTGTGTCCAAACACACTCCTGTACTTCCACATGGTTGCCAATGCAACAATCCTGCCTCCCACCAGGGTTCCCACGGTGGGTTGTGTTAATAAGCGAATGGGGCTTGCAATCCCCAACTGATTTTTGTCAAGGCCCAAGTGCAGTGGAATTCATTTTGATGCATCCGACACAATCATGGTAATTTGGAGCGTGGCTGGAATTAAGCACGAGTTATAGGATAACATTGCAGTATAGGTAAAAAAACATAATCATTGGCATCTGGTACTGTAGTTTGCACACTGCACATGTGTTCATAAATGCGTGTTGGGAAAAACTAATAACTAGTATAGATGAAGCTTGTTCTCAATCAGTTAGTTATGAAATGAATTTAAAATTGAAGGCATTTTGCACACCATGTATTTATATAAAGTATAATATACCTGTATCTAAACAATGCAAATCATTATAATTTACAGAAGGGGTTACAGTATTCCTTATAATATATACTGTATGTGATACCCAGAGTTCCCAGTATAACTCAGTCTGCAGACTTCTGCCTTTACTATGGTCACAAAACTCCTCAGTGATGTCTAATATCCTCATAATTTATAGTAAGGGGTACAATATCCCTTATACTATATGAGTGGTAATTAGAGTTCCCTGTATAACTCAGCCTGCAGCCTTGGCCACAGCACCCCTCAGTGATTCCCGATATCCTTATAATTTACAGTAGGGGGTATACTATCCTTTATAATACAGTGATACTTACAGTGATACTTAGAGTTCTCTTGCAAGGTTTGTACCCAAGTGAGCATTCATTAATAATTATTAATTTACAAAGGATAAACTGCACCTATGAAGGGGGTACCCCTCTGTTTCTCTAATTGAAACGTGACTTCATTCTGATCAGAAGGGTCTTTAATATAAAGTGTGACCATTCATCTCTGTTGAGTCACGTGGAAATTTGGATAGAAATCGATTTACATGCCATTTAGAAATCAGATTACTTTGAACTGGGGCAAATGAAAAGGCTTCTGAACCATATCACCAGTGGGGTTTTAATGTTAGTGTCATTCTGTACCACTTCCCTTACTCTTTGCAGCTTAAATATGTTTACCATTCATTTTCTCCTGTCTCTGGAGGGCAGCATATATTTATGCTTACACAGTCTGTATGTACCACCCACCCTCTCCCCCTGCTTTGGCAGGGTACATCTGTTGTTATTTATGCTGTATGCTCCACTCACCTTACCCTCTCTCTGTGAAAGGTGTATCTGTGGTTGCTCATTCTGTATGCACCCCTTAGCTTGACCTCAGTCTGGGAAGGCTCTATCCCATTCTATATGTACCAGTTACCTTACCCTCTATTTGGTCAGGGGCTGCTTGTTCTGTATGTACCCCTTAGCTTTACCTCTGTCTGGGGAGGCTCTCTCTGTGGTTGCTCAGTGTTTATGTATCAGTTACCTTACCCTCTGTTTGGGAAGGTTTCATCTGTGTTTATTCATTCTGTATGTACCAGTTACCTTACCCTCTGTCGGGCATGGGTGCTCATTCTATGTGTATCAGTTACCTTAACCTCTTTGTGGTCAGAGTGCATCTGTGGCTGCTCATTCAGGCAGATTACGTCTATGGTCTCATTTAAATCAAACAGAGTTTTAGTTTACATTTCTGTTGCTTGGATATCTTCATTTATATACTAGCTGCAATTACAGCATCTCGCTGATTGCCTTTGACCTTGAATCTGACAATGATGCTTTCTGTGGGCATGTTTTCATACACTTATATTACAGTGTATTCAAGGCTCCGGTTGAAATGTTTCATATCCCAACGGACAGTTCTACTGGATGCCTCTGGACAAAAATGCAGATGAATCAATATGAGCCACTATCAGTGTTAGATGGTGGGAGGTGAGACCTCCCCTTGAAGGTTTTCTTTGTGCCATTTAATTCATCGAGTCAGTGCTGAGTGCCGCTTCTGCTTGTGATCCATGCATCCTCTCATCTTTATGTGTGCTTGGGTTTTTTCTGGAGGGGTACGTTTCTAAATCTAGACAGTTAAAAAAAGGAAAGAGAGGCAAAAACTGATTTTTAATTAATGAAATGCATATTCACATGATGGGAGGGCTAAACAAAAGTTGTAAAGGTTATCTGAGTCCTTAGGCAAAATCCACAAAGAGCAAGTCTCACGATAATGACGTTTGCAAGTGTGCTGCTTTCTTTAGCACACATGGGACTATTGGGAAAATCTTTGCAGCACATGCTTCTAAGTGACTCTAAAGGGCAAATTTACTTACCTTTGAAGTTGCGCCAGCGTTGGCTTTGCCGCACTTCGGCCAGGGCGCCACTAATTCACTAAAATCCGAAGTTGTGCTCAGGGAGGCGAAAGGAAGCAAAGTTGCGCTCGCGTTAATTCGTCAAGCAAAGTGAAGTTACGCTAGCGATGCCTAATTTGCATACGGCGCCAAGTTAAAGTACAATAGACATATATGTAGCAGCAAATACATTACACTACACAAGCCTGGGAAGGCTTCATAAAATAAAATAGAGTTGTTATTTTGCCCTAAACATGTGCCCACTGTATAGTTTAGGTGCCATATGTTAAGAAATGTAAGGGGGAAGGAGGATACCCCAAAAAAAATTTACGATCTTTTTCAGCCTATCACCCTTAAAAAAGTAAAAGACACCAGAGTTTTTTGGGAGTTTTTTTTCAACTTCAAATTTCAATGAAGGCAAGTCTGGCGCAAGAGATAACGTTCAGTAAAATGCGCAAGATTTAATTAGCATAGTTATGTCCCTTCGCAATATCGCAACTTCACCTGGCGTAAGGGTGCGAAGTAGCGATAGAGTAGGTCCACTTCGCTAGCGAATTTATGCCAGCGTCCGTTAGTAAATCGGTGAAGTAAAGAAATGACGTCATGCTGGCGAATTTTCGCTAGCATTAGCCACTTCGCCCTTTAGTAAATTTTCCCCAGGGTCAGGGCACACAGGCAGATTTGGGGAGATTAGTCGCCCGGCGACTAATCTCCCCAAACTGCCTCCCCTGCCTTCCCGCCAGCTAAAATGTAAATTTCCAGCGGGATGGCACTCAGCGATTCGTTTTCTAAAGTCGCCTGAAGTTGCCTCACGGGGAAACTTCGGGCGACTTCAGAAAACAAATCAGTCCAAGTGCCATCCCGACAACGATTTACATTTTAGTCGGGGGGAAGGCAGGGGAAGCAGTTTAGGGAGATTAGTGGCCCCGAAGAAGAGGAAATTTGTCGCCAGGCGACTAATCTCCCCGAATCTGCCTGTGTGCCCTGACCCTAACAGGCACTGCTTCATTTCTCTTCTACTCATAATAAAAGCTGCAGTCATAACCCCACCTTTATCAGTTTTGGAATTTGCCTGTAGGAAAATATATTTATGTACCACTATCAGACATGTATGTATCAGACATGTAATCTCAACCAAATTATTCATGATTTTCCCTGATTTAAGCCCCTCTCGCTCTGTAATCCACTGTAAAAGATCCAACACCCAATATCAGTATTTGCACCTGAAACGTTACTTATCCACTCCATTGAAATACATAGAATCATCACTCTAAGTCCTTCAATATTATTCAAAGGAGAGAAGCCAGGAGCATAGCGGGGAGGTGGGGGGGTAAGAATGGAATGGTGGCAGTTCGGGGACAGGGCTGTGTGTCAGAGAAGAACAGTTGCTCACTGTGTAATCTCCATGACTGGGTGCTTAAACTCTGAACCAACACTAAGGGGATTATTTATTAAAGTCTAAATGGTGAAAACTTGAACATTTTTAGTTTTTTTTTTACTATAAAAACCAAATTTTTTGTGGGAAAAAAACCTTGAATTTTTCAGAATTTATTATAGCCTGAGGATGGAGAAAGTCCGAATCTAAAAATCCGGCATCTCAGACCTGCCAAGGTTGTATCAATGGAAGAAGTCCCGAAGATAACCTGATCTGCGCTGGGTTCCGTGCAATAATCCAAAGATCTTTTAGTTTTCGGGCAATAAAATAAAAAATAAAAAAATATCAGGTGCATAATACAGAAAATTCATACGATTTTCACTTTTTTGTATAGTTTTTTTCTGCACTGTACTTTTTTGCAAAAATGTATTGATAAATAAAGGGAAATAACCCATGCAGATTTGGTTGGAGTAGATTTCAGAAAAGAATGAGATATTTTCGGATTTTGATAAATAACCCCCTATGCGTGTGACATCATCTCACCACTTTTTTCTGCAAAAAATAAAAGGAGTTTTCTTCTTTATGTTCTCATATTATATATATTAATAACTGAATGTGGATGCACTGTTATATTGTGGTTTATGTACCTTTATACAGTATAAATGTGAGAGTCTGCATTGTATTAAATGTATTAAATGAATGTCAAATGCTTGATCCTGGGAATGTTTCCGATCACCATTGGGGTACGAGAAGGATTTTTTTCCCTCTTGAGGCATAATTAGCACTGGCTTCAGACCTTCCTCTGGATCAAAACAATGGATATATCATAATTTATTTTAAATTTGTCACAGCAGCGGTAGGAACTTGCCAGAGTACTGCACAGGTACATTTACAACTGGGAGAAAGGAGGTTCTCTCCTGTGACTGCACGGTGGATTGATTGATAAAGATGCTACTACTGCATGTGCTAGGTGACAGCCTGCTTGGATTTCCTATCATAGAGACACTGCAGATTCAGGACGAACAAAAGGGCTGCTGAACTTCACTCATGGTGGGAGATTCAGCTCCTGCTGGTAGCAGATTTTGGGGCCATCCTCTCTGTAGGTAGAGGCAGCCTAATACTCAGTGGTGGATATAATGACATAGTGCTAGTCTCAAATGGCAACTATGGAAGTGATAGTCAAGTCTTTATTGAGGAACAGCAGAGCATTGTAGTGATCTCTTATTGAATTCTGGCTTTGAATAATGCCTTGGGGTGAGGCTGGCAAGGTCCCATTTATTTGATAAAATATGAATAAATGCTGTAACAATAGGGTTCAGTGAGATGGCTGAAGGCAAATGGGCAACTGAGAAGTCCCTTTGTCATGAAGTTATTATATTGATCGGTGGAAGGCAGTGATCCCCAATCAGTGGCTCTTGAGTGACATGTTGCTCCCATTGCTCTTAATTAAGTTAAATAGTTCCTGCCTTGGAGGTCAATTTTAGAGGTATAAAGACACAAGTTTACTTCCAAACAAAGCCTTGTGCTAGCTGGCATCCACATGGGGCTACCAAATGTCCAATAGTGCCTTTTTTCGCGCCTGTGTGGCTGCCAAATACTTTATACCTTTTAATGTGGCTCATGGGTAAAAAAATTTGGGGACACCCGATGTAAGAGACTGAAATCTGGTAACATCTCAGAGCTTAATATTCAACAGCCAGGATAGGAGTATACCAGCAATTCCTGTTTACATGAATTAAAGATTGGCATGCATGCCAAAGAGTTTTTCTTTTATATCAAATGCCTATAAACCAGAAATATCTTTGGGAAACCTAATATTTTTAATTGGACCCAACTGATCTCCAAAAGCTGGCCATTAAAAGCTAAAGTATGTATATAGTACCATCCACACCAAGAACAATAAAGATCTAGTGATTAAAAGGGTAGTGAGGATTCATACACCCTAAGAGAAGACGAAAAATGTGAGAAAATACCATTCATTTACTTACTATTCATCAAAATGTTTCATGAAAACCCCTAAAACCTAAAGAAATCCTAAGCCATTGGGTTTTGCAAGGATGAATAATTGAACCAATGTTGACTATTGTTCATTAAAAAATTGCAAATAAATTTAAACAAAAATCATGTAAATTATGCTTATGCTTACATCCTAATACAGCAACTCTGGTGTAAATTCACTATATCTCATTTACGATACCAGTACATATCCACGTTCAAAGAACAATATGTACAGAACAGCACAGTTCCAGAAGAGATGATGCATTCTTTTACTGAGGTAAATAAAATCATGGCATTAAGTCAATAACTCAACTTCACAGGTAATTTCCCTCCTGCATTTGCATTTACTGTACACAGGTTGTGGTAGTTTTAATTATTATCAACTGATCTGCTATAATAAAATATGAATTGTGATGCATGTGCTTTATTAATGAAAGAATCATCCATGTACCAAGAAACACATTGTAAATATGTTTCCTTTGCTCCAGAACAAAGCAAACCAAGGTGGCACTTGGGGGCTGATTTACTGACATAGGCCCTAAATTGCACTAATGTCTTTTCAAAAAGTAACTTTTCAGCAATTAGCTTTGATCAGTTTTATATAAGTAAGAACATGAAAGAAAAGATCTGATCAGAGGTGGTGCAGGCTGCTGATGCTCCAAGTGTCCTAAATGTTGCCATACACTATACCACCCTGCATGATATCTAACTATACCCATGGTTCAATACTGTACAAGGATCCATACACGGTATGGCCACATTTCTATTGACCCATTCATTCAGGCCAACAACCTAAACCATATCTGAGACACCATGTAACATGGTACACTGACAGCATTGGTTAAGATATTGACCATGGAGCAAACTTACTTGGTTAGAGACTGCTCAAAGGCCAGTTTTACATCAGATAGTATCTAGATAGATGATTGGACTGAAATCAAGAAGCCATGAACCAACAATCAGGGCAGTATTTCCCCCAAATCCAGGCTTGCCAACCATATCAAAGAAGTAAACAGAGGTTAAACAGTTTTGTAAAATCCTAAATCAGTTTGCAATTTAAAAAGATATTTTGGATTTAGGACAGTCCAAACGTTCTACTAGTGATGGGTGAATAAATTTGGCAGGCATAGATTTGTGGTGAATTTTCATGTTTATCAGCCCGTTTATCACTAATTTCATGAAGCGAAACGGGACGCATTTATTTACATAAATTCTTTCAAAAATGAAAGAATATATTTTTTAATGTTTAATATTTTTGTTCTTATTTTTGTGCACAAGATCAGATTGTTGACTAGAAGAATTTTGGGGATTTTCTGTTGCCTCTAGTAGGGCTCCATCAATGGGATTTGCCTTCTATATAGACTCCAGATAGATTAGAATCTTGAGGCTCATGGCTGGCTTTAAATTCATAGGCATGTCAGCATTACTGACATCTTATGAAAATGTTCTTTATATGTAGGTACAGAACCTGACTTTTTATGGATATAGGTCCACTTCTAAGGCTCTGGAGCAGAGCAGATAAGGCTTTTAACCAAAATAAATAACAATCCTGCAGTCTGCTCTGACTCTCTCCTATGTGATTCATTTTTGGATGCAAACAAGGGGCCTTTATTTGGCACACCTAATCAGACACTCATACTTGTACTTAGGGTTGAAATGCCTTACTACAGTGCAACAAGGTCTTATTCAGTTGCCCTATCACTGTGGATCAGTGAAATCATTGGTCAGCAAGGATACATGATGGCTACAGTTAGTTGCTTCTAGGCAAAGAACCCACAATATCAAGTTGGCATGGGTCTCACCTAGCAGAAGCAAGCCTCAAAGATTCATGAACACAGGGGAAAGAATCATGTCTCCCCTTTAAATTGTATCTGATTTCCTGGTGATATGTAGGTGAACAACGCATTATGGTGCTCTTCATCATTCATTTCATCTCTCAAAAGAAATGATTCCCCCATTATACAGTATAAACCAAAAGTCCCATCAAATGAGAGCAGACACTGGTCTTTATACCCCTCACCCCAAATATTGGGAGGTAGGCTCTGTTATACAAAAAAAGTTAAGCAACATCCTAAAACCTTTGGATCAGCACAGTGACTATGATCAGAAGTGACAGAATGATGGTTTTATAGTAAAATACTCAGGATCCCACCAGGACAGATGATGAAGGGGGGATGCTGGGAGGCGTGGGAGCTCTATTTCTGCCACAGCTGGAGAGCTGGAAGTTGCCTGTCTTGGTATTAGATTTTGTTTATGTTCTTGGCAGTAGGGTTGGGGGGGGGGAATAAAGTCTTTAGTTATGAGACGCAAGGCATCTGTGTTTGAATCCTTAGCTGGATTAAGCAGCAGAAATTGAAATTCATTCCCTCCTGCCAGAGTACATATGCTTTGGGAATTCTCACATCTCTAAATAATTGTAATCATATTGCAGGACTGTGTTATCATCACTCGAACAAAACTAAGGAAAGATCCCCTCATGCCGCAATGCCGGGAGGAAAGGAATAAAACTGTCAGTTATGAATTTCATTTTCCCATTTATAACATTGTTTCTTGATTTTGTTCTAGATGATGCACAATCATTCCAACCCAGCCTGATACAATTGGATCCTGACATTCAACACAGAACTGGGATATATATTTATATCCTTTCTTAGGGCTGTTTGTGAGAGGTGAGCCAACAGGGACGATCAGCCTTGGCACCAGTGCAAGATAGCAGAGCAGAATGTACTAATTTAAGATAGTTTGGATTTGGCAATTGATAAGAAACACCTGATTTGCATACAAGGGTTGTCTAGAGGCTCTTTGGATATGTAGAATATATGGCAAAGCATTCATTGATAAATAAGTAATTATAGTTTAAACAAGGAAAATGTTCTCCCAGGTGCTGGAATTAGTAGGTAGTTTTTAAAGCAGAACTGGTTCTAGCTATGGAGGATGGTGTATGGGTAGATAATGGACATATACAAGAATGTCCAAATTCTTCACGTGGAAAGGTATGTAAATGAGCCTATGAGTAAGTGCCCCAGTAGACGCGAAACGCGTCAGGCCTTCACCTGTATGCCCTAATAAATTACTTGAATTTTTTAATCATATTTTGGTCTTTACTTTTTGGAGAAAAACTCACAATTTTTTGGCTGTTGTCACAAGTAGTGATGGGCGCATTTGGGCCATTTCGATTCGCAGAAAAATTAGCGAATTTTCCGCAAAATTCGCCGGCGTAAAAAAAAAATTGACGCCGGCGCATTTTGTCAAAAGCGGACGCCAGCGTCCATTTTTTTTGACCCACTGGTCGAATTTTCACGCCGGTTTCGCAGATTTATTCGCCGGCGGCGAATTACGGGAATTCTCACCTGGTAAATAAATTTGTCCATCATTAGTCACAAGGTATGTAAATACCTTACTGTCATTCCAAATCCAAAGGTATTAATATGAAGTTGGTCCCCACTGTGGTGTTAGAGTCGTCTCTAATCTCCTGGGAAGGCTTTTCACTATAAGTTGGAACATTTTTGGTGGAATTTGCTCCCATTCATATGTAAATAGCTGGGCAGTGATGTTAGGGTTCAGGCTTGGCTACCAATGTCATTTCACAGGTGTTCAGTTGGGTTGAGATCAGGGTTCAGTGGAGATCAGTCACGTTTTTCCACTCCTATCTCAGCAAACCAATTCTAGAAGGACTTTCCTTTGTGCATGGGGGCATTATCAGGAACGGCCTTCACCAAATTGTTGCCACAATGTAGGCATAAAAATAATAATAATCAATTACAATAATTACAAGGGTTGTCTAGAGGCTCTTTGGATTTGTAGAATATATGGCAAAGCATTCATTGATAAATAAGTAATTATAGTTTAAACAAGGAAAATGGCAAATTAAAGTGACAAATTAAAAAGTAACTCAAATTGAAATAGGCAACATTCTTGGAAAGAAACACAAGTGTGCAAGATACTCTAGAGTGCTACTTCTTTAAAGTTACGCATCAGAGGGACCTCATTGATAAAAAGCTCAGTTCTGAAGATCAGTTAATATATTCATATTGTGCTCAGCCATGCATCCATAACAGAAAACATAAACAGAAAACATAAGGAGGGAAGGAAAGCTTTACCCTCAAGGCACAAACTATACATTATTTAACCACATTTCACTTCAGTAGTCCCCAAGTACATTTACTAGATAATACAAAGAAGTCAGACAACCCAACTTTTTTCTAGCAATGATCACCCGATACAATCTCAGTATGCAAGGATTCGTTGCACCTGTGTACTGCCCCCATGGCCTCGTTTACATCAATAGGTGCATCAAGCACATTGCTACAAAGCAATCTGAGCACAGTTGCTGTGTGTGTGTTGAAGTTGTGTCACAGGCTCTTGAGTTGCTTCCCAAAAACATTAGACTGTAGTACACACCCACCGTCACTATTATCACCACAGGGGTCTGGCAACTGAGGCAGCAAACCCTGCGCCTACTACAGCACATAAGACTGTAGGTTTATGAATAATGTGTAGTTTCCGTATCTATTTGCAAAATTGATCATCTTTGTAGAGGGGGTGTGAGAGGGTCTTTAAAAATGATTTTCTTTTTTGGGCCAGGAACATCAGTGTCAGGCCCTTACCGTTTGCGCACGTCCGTGCGTTCCAGCGTGCGTTCCAGCGTCATCATGGAGGACGCGCGTCGACGCGGACGCGCGTCGACGCGGGCGCGCGTCCGTCGCGACGTAATGACGCCGACGCAAGCGCGCCAAACGTGCGCAGCGTCTGACGCCGGCGTTGGTATTTCTGTCCGCTCCAAATTCCTCTCAGTGCTCGGACATCGCTCTAAGCTGTTGTAAGAAGCCTTTGAATTATTCAACTTGAAATACTGGTTTTGACCCTTGCTACTGCTTTCGACTCTTCTTCTGTGACAACCCTTGGAACCGCGCTGAATCTTCTGACTCCTTGTTGCCGACTTCTGCTTCTCGTTTGACCTCGCCTCTGCTTGAACCCTGGTGCCTTGCTGAACTGATTTCCTGTTGCCGAACCTCTGCCTGCCTCTGATTACGGTCTGTGGTTAACCCTTGATTGACTGTTGCTTCTGTACCTCTGCCTGCTTATAACTAAGTCGTGTCTAATTGACCGGATTGAACCTGTTTACTTACTGGCAACCCATTTCTGTCTTCACGTCACTACTGGGAAATACCAACTCCTGTGGCATTACACCCAAACCGCTGTGCCATCCTCAACGTACAGTTGTATCCTGAATCTTCGCTCACGGTACTTCCCGGCACAAGACTCTACACTTCACTAGTCACAGGCTCCCATACTACACCCCCATTGGTCTCCCTAGTCCCCAGCCAAGGGTGTATTAGTGGGGGAGCTGTAAGGGTTGCCTTCGTACCACGCCAGCTTCAGCTTCTCCTCATCTGTGGTTCCGCCTGGTTCGGTAAGTCTGACAGTATGTCCGAGCCATATCAACATGAACCACTGGAGGAAGCTGGCATTCTAGAGACTTTGTCCCAGCAAATGTCGGTTTTGACCAGAGCTGTACAAGATTTGCAGGGTGGTTACCAGGACCTCCGTGCCCGCTTAACCGATCTTCCTGCTGATGAGGCTGGGGCATCCTCTCCCGGACGTCTGGAACCGAAGATTTGCCTACCAGAGAGATTTGGTGGGGATCGCAAGCAATTTCGGTCCTTTCTAAATAGCTGTAAATTGTTGTTTGCTATGAAGCCTAGAACCTATCCCGATGAAAAGGTCAAGGTGGGAGCAGTCATTTCTTTTCTGCAAGGAGAACCCCAAACTTGGGCTCATCGTCTGCTGGAATTGGATAGTCCCCTCCTGAAAGATGTAGAGACTTTCTTTGCCTCTATGGCATCTTTATATGATGATCCGCAGCGTCCAGAGACCGCAGAAGCTGCCTTACATGCCCTGACACAGGGGAAACGTCCAGTGGAGGACTATGCGGCTGAATTTCGAAGATGGGCGGTCGACACGACTTGGAACGAGTCTGCCCTCAGACACCATTACCGAGTGGGGCTCTCAACTCAGTTAAAGGATGAGCTGGCTCGAGTGGGTGTTCCGGTGGCTTTAGATGAATTAATTCTACTCACCATTCAACTCGACAGACGCCTAAGAGAAAGAAGTGCTGAGAAGTCTCCTTCATCTGTATCTCCTGTGTCCTGGATGGTCCCAAGGGCACCCCTGTTGGGTACCTCGGTTGCTCCTCCCTCTGTTTCAGCAGCCGAGCCAATGCAACTTGGTTTGACTCGTCCCAGCTTGACTCCGGAGGAAAGGCTTAAGAGAAGACGCCTGAATTTGTGTCTTTATTGTGGTGCTGCTGGACATTTGCTGCGGACTTGTCCCCTTCGTCCAGATGGTAACATTTTTTCTACAGACTGTGGTACTAAATTTTCTGTTCAGTCTAAAGACACACACATTTCTCTTTTGCTCTCTCTGCAGTGGACAAGAAGACAAGTGCAAGTCTCGGCGATCATTGATTCTGGGGCTAGTGGTTGCTTCATCGATTCTACCTTTGCCCGTAAGCATTACATTCCTTTGCGCCCCAAGTCCAGATTAGTGATGGTTCGGATGGCGGACGGCTCACCCCTCAGTTCTGGACCTGTTTCCCTAGAGACTAAACCTCTAAATGTGTCAATAAACGGGTCACATCATGAAATCCTTAGTTTTGACGTGGTTTCTTCGCCTCTGTTTCCAGTTATTATTGGGCTACCGTGGTTAAGGGTTCATAACCCATCTATTGACTGGGGCTCTGGAAAGTTATCTTTATCTTCTTCCTTTTGTGTTAAAAATTGTGTCCAAGTGGAGCCATCCTCTTCTCAACAAGCCTTAGTGTGTGTGACCAAAGATAATCGAGACATGTTAACCTTGATTCCAGCTGCGTATCATGAATTCTTAGACGTTTTTAATGAAGAACAAGCTGACATTCTTCCTCCTCACCGGCCTTATGATTGCCCTATTGACCTATTACCTGGTTCACCCATTCCATTTGGTCGCATTTTTCCTCTTTCTGAACCTGAGCTTAAGGTATTACAAGAGTACATTGATGCGAATCTCGAAAAAGGGTTTATTAGACCCTCTACTTCTCCAGCTGGGGCAGGAATTTTTTTCGTGGAGAAGAAAGACAAGTCATTGCGCCCCTGCATTGATTATCGAGAACTGAATAAGGTCACCATCAAGAACAGGTACCCGCTTCCCCTTATTCATGAACTTTTCCAGAGATTACGTTCTGCAACTATTTTTTCGAAACTAGATTTGAAAGGGGCCTACAACTTGATTCGTGTGAGAGAAGGGGATGAATGGAAGACGGCTTTCCGAACTCGATATGGACACTACGAGTATCTGGTTATGCCGTTTGGGTTGTGTAACGCGCCCGCAACGTTCCAACACTTCATTAATGACATTTTTCGGGACATCTTGGACTCTTATGTTGTGGCATATTTAGATGACATTTTAATCTATTCTTCTTCTTTAGAAGAACACCGCAGACATATGCGGGAGGTTTTTTTTCGTCTTCGTGCACACTCTCTGGTGGTTAAAGCAGAAAAATGTGTGTTTGAGAAAGAACAAATTGAATTCCTGGGCTTTGTCATTTCTACTGGTGGTGTGGTCATGGATGCAAAGAAGGTTTCAGCTATCCTGGATTGGCCAATTCCAAAGGATCGCAAAGCAGTTCAGAGATTCATTGGGTTTTCCAACTTTTATCGTAAATTTATACGAAATTTTTCTGGTATCATCAAACCTCTTACTGACCTTACAAAACAGAAAGTTAAGTTTCAGTGGTCAGTGGCGGCACAATCAGCCTTTGATCGCCTGAAGGAAGCGTTCACCTCAGCTCCAATTCTCGTTCATCCGGAACCATCTCTTCCTTTCATTGTAGAAGTGGATGCATCTGAAGTTGCAGTGGGAGCTGTCCTATCTCAACGATCTATTCCACAGGGGTCGTTACATCCAGTAGCCTTCTTTTCAAGGAAATTGTCAGGAACAGAACAAAATTATGATGTGGCTGACAGAGAATTATTATCCATCAAGTTGGCCTTAGAAGAATGGAGGCACTTTCTGGAAGGTGCGGCGCATCCAGTTTTGGTTCTTACCGACCATAAGAATTTAGAGTACTTACGCTCCGCCAAAAGACTCAGACCTAGACAAGCTCGTTGGGCACTTTTCTTTTCACGTTTTCAGCTCCACATAACCTATCGTCCGGGATCAAAGAACATTAAAGCTGATGCACTGTCTCGGATGTTTTCACAAGAGTCCTCCCAGTCCTTTGAAGCCGATCCGGTTCTTCAGCCAAAATTTTTTCTTTTACTGCAGAATTCTTTTCTTCAAAGAGTGAGAGAATGTTGTACTCCGAATTCCACTCCCAGTAACCCGTTATTAATAGCCCAAGATGGGTTGTTTTATTTCAAGAACAGACTTTTTGTGCCACCGACCCTCAGGGTAGAAGCTTTAAGTTTGGTTCATGATCTTCCACTCGCAGGACATTCTGGGTTTCGTAAAACTCTTGATTTGGCACGACGTTATTTCTGGTGGCCCACGTTGGGAAGCGATTGTGCAAAATTTGTACGCTCCTGTGAGATCTGTGCTAGATGCAAGGGAATCTCCTCCAAACCTTTAGGTCTCCTTCATCCTCTACCTGTGCCAGATCGTCCCTGGAGTTCAATTTCAATGGATTTTATCACAGATCTTCCACATTCTGAAGGTTGTTCTGTTATATTTGTAGTCGTTGATAGACTGTCCAAGATGGCTCATTTTGTTCCTCTCTCTAGCATTCCTTCAGCTTCTGCATTGGCCAAGACGTTTATTCAAGAGATCGTTCGCTTGCATGGAATTCCTAAAAACATCGTCTCAGATAGAGGGGTGCAGTTTACATCAAGATTTTGGCGAGCACTATGTGAAGGTTTACGCATTGACCTATCCTTTTCTTCTGGTTATCATCCCCAAACAAATGGCCAGACAGAGAGGACGAATCAGACGCTAGAACAATACCTGCGATGTTTCTCGTCTTTTCTTCAAGATGATTGGTTCTCACTCCTTCCTCTAGCAGAATTTGCCTACAACAATTCCATTCACTCCTCCACCAAACAGTCTCCTTTTTTTGCCAATTTTGGGTTTCACCCAACGATGATTCCCGGGATTTGTCAGACGGTTTCAGTTCCGGCGGCTCAAGAGAGACTTCAGTTTTTATCATCTAACATTGAGACCATTCGCCAAAATCTGCAAAAAGCTCAGTCAAACTATAAATTCTTCGCTGACAAGAAGAGAGCTCCGGATCCAGGATTTAAGGTGGGGGACAAGGTTTGGCTTTCAACTAATAACCTCAAGATTAGTTGTCCTTCTAGAAAACTGGCCCAACGTTTCATTGGTCCTTTTAAGATCATTCAGAAGATTAATGCTGTTGCTTTCAAACTTGCTCTTCCAGAAACCTTGAAGGTTCATCCTGTGTTTCATACAGCATTACTAAAACCTGTGGTTCCGAACCAGTTTTTGGGGAGAAGATCTTTTGCTCCTGATCCTGTTGTCATTTCAGATCACGAGGAATATGAAGTTGAATCCATTCTGGACTCCAGGGTTAGAGGCAAGAAGCTTCAATACCTAATTAAATGGAAAGGGTATGGGCTAGAAGAAAATTCGTGGGAACCCGCTTCACATCTTCACGCTGCTGACCTTGTAAAAGATTTCCATCGAAAATTTCCAGCCAAACCCTCTCAAGTTCACGTCCAGAGGCCGCTCCTAAGGGGGGGGCAATGTCAGGCCCTTACCGTTTGCGCACGTCCGTGCGTTCCAGCGTGCGTTCCAGCGTCATCATGGAGGACGCGCGTCGACGCGGACGCGCGTCGACGCGGGCGCGCGTCCGTCGCGACGTAATGACGCCGACGCAAGCGCGCCAAACGTGCGCAGCGTCTGACGCCGGCGTTGGTATTTCTGTCCGCTCCAAATTCCTCTCAGTGCTCGGACATCGCTCTAAGCTGTTGTAAGAAGCCTTTGAATTATTCAACTTGAAATACTGGTTTTGACCCTTGCTACTGCTTTCGACTCTTCTTCTGTGACAACCCTTGGAACCGCGCTGAATCTTCTGACTCCTTGTTGCCGACTTCTGCTTCTCGTTTGACCTCGCCTCTGCTTGAACCCTGGTGCCTTGCTGAACTGATTTCCTGTTGCCGAACCTCTGCCTGCCTCTGATTACGGTCTGTGGTTAACCCTTGATTGACTGTTGCTTCTGTACCTCTGCCTGCTTATAACTAAGTCGTGTCTAATTGACCGGATTGAACCTGTTTACTTACTGGCAACCCATTTCTGTCTTCACGTCACTACTGGGAAATACCAACTCCTGTGGCATTACACCCAAACCGCTGTGCCATCCTCAACGTACAGTTGTATCCTGAATCTTCGCTCACGGTACTTCCCGGCACAAGACTCTACACTTCACTAGTCACAGGCTCCCATACTACACCCCCATTGGTCTCCCTAGTCCCCAGCCAAGGGTGTATTAGTGGGGGAGCTGTAAGGGTTGCCTTCGTACCACGCCAGCTTCAGCTTCTCCTCATCTGTGGTTCCGCCTGGTTCGGTAAGTCTGACAATCAGGTTACGCCTTTAGACAACCAGATCAGTGACGTGGGTGGGATTATGCTCAGTATGAGCAGTAAGGCCAGTCCATCAATTTTTCCAATATTCTAAATACATTTTCAACAAGACACAAATTTGTCCAGGTAAAACCTTGCCCTTTGCCTGTTGTTCATAATATCTTTTATGGCACCAAATTCAGGACTATTCTAGAAAACACAGCCACCATTACTTGTGAGGGGCTCCTGGATGAAGCATTTGAGTAAAACTGTCTAACCCAGCAGATGGACAACATTGATATAAAGTACTGTCACCATCTTATCCTATTGTCACCATCTAATACTATTCTCACCATTTTATTCTTGTCACCATCTTATCCTACTCTCACCATCTAGACCTACGCTCACTTTCTTATCTTAGTCACCTTCTTATCTGACAGTCTTTGCGGCAAATTTTCGCATTTCGCCACTGGCAATAAATTTTTTTGATCTTACACTGGCAGCAATTTTGACACTCGCCAATTGTCGCTGGCGTCAAAATTTGAGTTTTGCTTATTTTTCGTCCGTTTCACTAATTTCACTGGAAAAATTTAGTGAAATTAGTAGAATAAGATAGTGACTAAGACTGTCAGATAAGAAATGGGACAAATTCGCCCATCACTGACAGTCACCATTTTATGCAACTATCACCATTTTATTCTACAGTCACCATCTTATCCTATATCACCATATATTTCTACGTTCACCTTCTTACCCTACTGTCAAGATCTTATCCTACTGTCACCATCTTATTTTACTCTTACCATATTACCATTTTATTCTGCTCTCACCATTTTATCCTACTTCCACCATATTATCTTAGTCACTATCTTATTCTACTGTCACCATCTTATCTGACAGCCACCATTGTATCCTACTGTCCCCATTTAATCCTATTCTCGCCATTTTACCCTACTCTCATCATTTTATCCTACTCTCACTATCTAATCGTACTTTCACCATATTATCTTACAGTCACCATCTTATTCTACTCTCACCTTCTTATCCTACTGTCACTATCTTAATCTACTCTCACCATTTTATCCTACTGTCACCATCTAAGCCTTTTCTCACCATTTTATCCTACAGTCACCTTCTTATGCAATAGTCACCATTTTATCCTACTGTTGCCATTTAATTATTTTATCACCATCTTACACTACTGTCACCATCTACGCTAGCCATCTTTTTCCTCTCTCACAACCATACCAACTTATTCTGCTCTAATGTTGTCCTGCCCTCACTATCTAATCCTACTTTCACCATATTATTCTACAGCTACCATCTTATTCTGCTGTAACCATCATGTCCCACTAACCCACTCATGCCTTGCTACTACCATGTTCATAAAATTGTATCTGCTATCCCCCACATTCTTTAATAACAACTACTTCTTTGTGGGCACAGGGTATTCATCCCTTAGGACCCTCTCTGAATATAGTTCTAGAAACATGGACGGTTGCTGGTGATTCTACCATGAAGGTCAGCCATCACTATAACCTAAACTTCTTTGAACCTTTCATAAAGTTCTGAAACTCTTCTTATAAACACTAAATGTGCCAGACCGAGTGAGCATGAAAATATAAACCACACAGCACTGGAGGAGTTTAATAAGGTTTAATGATGCAGTCTGCTTTCCACCACAGCCTTACTTACTGGAACGTAATCAGCTAATGCTTCTGGAATCAGATATCAGGTACTTACCTGCATGGGCTCACTCTAGATACATGATTTTCAGATTGTTCTCATAATTTTTCTCTACTTGTTGGTTGTGACACACATGCCTTAAAGACATTTTGAAGATAATAAAAATATGACTCGGAACATGAAAGACCAATTATCATTTTTATGGGTCGAATAACAAGACAGAGAAAGCCAGCCCACTATGATTATTCAGGATGTATGCCTCTGGATTGCAGAAGCAAGGGGGCTAATTCAGGCTTGCTGGAAGTTGCTGGAACTAAAGGGCTCATTTATTAATGAAGGTGGTCAGAAGGTCAACAGCAGCCTGCATCAATTGATGTAGCGTATTTGAGCCTAAGGATGCAGGGGTCAGTTTGACACCGAGCACCAAAGATGATGACATGCCAACACAGAAGATTTTTAGCACAAATGTGCCTAATTCGTGTTGAAGTGCACAAACACAATTGCTCTAGTTTTAACATATCAATCACAATTGTACCAAGTGCACGGCCACATTGTGGTCACAATGATACTGGAATTATGACAGAAAACATTGAATTTTGGGTATAAACATAATGACTTGGTCCAAAATTAGCACTTTGCACACTGCATTTGCACTCTATAATAAGCTTTTAATTCAGGTATGTAAGTATGTCATTATTATTGCCAGCAGCATTTGTTTATTATTATTATTAAATTATTAAGGTTCAATGTACTGTAGCAGAAGTGAGTTCTCTTCTATGTCGTTTTAATCAATTGGCTTTTGCTACACTGTTTCAAGAGTCAGAGCCAGCAGAGCAGAGAATAGAGACGGACTGATGTCAATATTATTTACATTTACAAATAACTTTAAACTCAATGAAAATGTTTGTTTTTTTCCCTAGTTGTGTGCCCTTTAGCAACAAAGAAAAAAATAATATGCATTCTCCACCAGCAGATGGCAACCTCAGACTAATCTATTGAGATGCTTGTGTTAAGTTTTTATTGAATTCTTACTGTACAACCTTTTGTACTCTGAAGAAAAAGGGATCGGAGGGTCCTTACATCCATGCCGTACGTCTTTCTAGAAATATTATTCAGCAGGGTGACCGTCATATCCAATGTACAACTGCCTGCAGGATGCTGGAAGCCTCAAGGGACATTTGGAAAGAATGGAGGACTTGAATGGAGGTTTGATCTTGGTGTCCACGCAGGGGATGGAAGGAAACTAGAGGACTATTCATGTACCCTGTACTGATGTCACTAATGTTCTACTGTACACCTGTGGTTACTAATTCTGCATATAGGGCTCATTGTACCAACTGGGCCAGGTAGACGCTGTACATTGTGTATATTCTGCTTAATCTATGAATACATCTATAGGTAAATCAAGATTTGAGTTGACTGATTATCGTATCTCAAATAACTGACCCCTTTAATGAAATATAGCAAAATAAATGCCATTATGGTTAGTTCTCCTTGAGCCCTTGTTCAGTATATTTAACTTACAGACCAATGTGGATGCACCATGCAGAGAAAGGCATCTGAGAGGGACTGTAAAATATCTCTCATTTTAATTTAATCTTTAGAAGTGCTGATAATTAATATTTGGTGCAAATTAATGAGGCCGGGCGAGTGTAACTCTTCCTTCTGATAATTAATAATAGAATGGAATGCTGCGTTAATGTGCTCTCTAATGAAGCATAAAATTTGTATCCTCTCCGGAGTCGGGACAGATCTGTTATTAATTGTTATCCAGTCAGGATGGAATTGAATGATTGTTCTCACAGCATAAGTCACAGTGGTAGGTACTTGCACTATAGGGAATACTGCACTGGAGTTACACTGTAGCAGAGTGGGACCTAATGGGACATCAACTGCAGAGTTTTATGTTGGCATTGGGTTGACTGATGCAAAGATAGGCGTCTCAGTGCAGATCCCCAAGTGAAGCCACACATATAGCTGGTACCTAGACCTGCCCGTAGGGAATATTATACATACGTATCCTTGTTTTTCTTTTTCAAGCAATGCCAATATTACTGCAAGTGTATTTCAATGGGAAACATCTAACTTGTACTATCATCTTTCCCCAGAAGATGGTACTGTCTTATTTCATAAGAAACCAGTCTACCAAACTTCTAACTAAACTAAACTAGTTATATTTAAGAGGTGGCCCACATATAGATATTATGACAATTAAAAACATTTTAACAGAAGGATTTAAAATATTAAGAGGTAATTAAATGAAAAGGAAAAAAAGTTTCTTATTTGTCAGTAGGAATTTTATAAAGGAAGGTGGATAGAAGAAAAACAGGCTTTGCTACTGTATGTATATATGTATGTATATGTACTATAAGCCCTGGCCCTTGGTGTATATGATTTGGGAGAAGTTATCAACTTGTCAGGACCATTTTAATTGTGGAGTATATTAAAGACCCAAGTGTAATGTTGCTATAATTGAGGGCATCTGTACTGCGTGATATATACAGCAGCGCTATGTAAGTCTGTGCTCAGTCACTACAGACTCGTGTCTGTGATTGTTTTCAGTGCAGGGAATTTCAGACCAAGCCTTGCCCATAAATACGGGAAAGTTGAAAAGTCTCAGGGGTGGATTAGCCCTTGGCTGTGCTGTCGACATGTTCCACTCCCACTTCCCACACTCGGCACTGGCCCATTCTCCACTGCTAATTTGAATGCCTTATATTGCAGAAGAATTCATTCACCTGCGCCCCCTAGATTCAGTGGGCCCCGTTTGATAATCTGCCCTGTCATTTACTGCTGGCACAGTGTAAAATTGTCCAAGAAAATTGCATAGTAATCTGCCCTGTGGCCGCAGTTTGGGTCTCTGTGTATTGGAAATGCCAGGGCTATTTTGCTTCCCAGTCCCAACCTGCTACTGTGTGACCTGAGTGTGGTTACTGAGGTCTGGCTGAAACCATGTATTCATCTGTGTTTCAAGATGTAATAGCACAGACTGGACAGTAGGTGGCACTGCATCCCCAAAAGGAACCTGAACCCATCAGATAGAGCGGGAACTATAAGATACTTCAATGTGAATTGGAGTAACAAATACCCTGACATACCCCCATAGAGAAAAGCTAAATATCAAGTCAATTTAAAAGGGAACCACCCAAAAAAATGCCTAATCTACCAACACCTAACATTTTCAGCGGTGTTGATGTTATGTGTAAATGTAATTGCTACTAAAAGCAGTATCTAAATATCCGTGTCTCTTCTCTGGTTCAGGTACTGCTTTCAAATGCATTTACACATAGCCATTTGCTTAGATTGTCATTTTCTTTGATAATGCAAAAAAAAAAAGTTTTGGGTATAGTTTTCCTTTGAAATAATAAACAAATGTTTCCCTCTTGCTTCGACCTGTCACCTCATAATCATGCAAATTAACAGCTGTACCTCACTGTGTTCCCGTTATGCCATAATATCAAACCAAAGGGAGTGCCTTGCATAGGTTTATGGGTGCTACTGTAAGTTCTTTGGAACTATAGCTGGAAGTAGTTGAATCCAAATGTGTTATTGTATAGTATTGGTTTAGGAATCTACCTTTATGATTGCTGGACTACAGCTCTCATCATGTTTGAACCCTTGCAATTAAGTAAGAGACGGCTGGGATCAGCAGCGTAAATACAGGGTTGCTGGGGCCCCTATGCAAAAACATTTTCAGAGGAACCCACCCTGGAAAAGCCTTAGTGGCCCATTCTCATTCTCCCAACCCGCCTGCTCACTTCAATCAGATTAAGCATAAACTCTGGAGACCCACAGCAAATTCAAAGTAATTTATTAAATCCTCCCCAGCCAGCAATCAGGCTTTTAAAGGAGAGATATTCCCAAAACAAATGCCCAATTTTAAAAGCATAGGATCACCACTAATTTAAAGGGGGGGTATGGCGTGCTACAACCACTGAAGCTATGCCACAGCTTCCGGCTAAATATACAATATCAAAACAGGGGGGTTGTGGGAGCACTCTAAAGGCTTTAAAGTATATATATATAAGTTGGGGAGGCTGGAGAGGATTTAGCCCTCAGTGAAAAAACAGCGTTCAATGGACATTGATTACAGGTAATGCTAAAATGCACATAAAATATAAAACAAGTTAGGGACCGCCATTCAGGGTTTACCTTGACGTGGTATGGTGGCTTATCAATTTTATGATCATAACTTTGTAACAAAATAACCCCTGTTTTGGGTACATATGCAATAGCATTTATTATAATTATATATATACTTTAAAGCCTTTAGAGTGCTCCCACAACCCCCCTGTTTTGATATTATATATATATCCTTCATCAGGTGCTTGTTACAAATGTAAGTGAACCCAAGCTATTTATTAACCCATTTACACCAACAATAAGTGTGTCAGCTCCAGCTTGTGGCCAGACGTAATAGACATTTACATACCAAGCGATATAGGTACAATTGTATGAGTTCAGAACCACAATCTCATGGACAGTTATTATACATACAGTAGTGTATCAGTAGTATCCTTATTCTGTCACAAATTGCATACTGTTATACCACAACAACGTTTAAAATATCAGTATTCACATAAATAGTTACAATGTATAATACATAGTATAAATAATATAAAATCGTACCATGTTGCAATATTCAATCCAGTTTCACGTAAAGGGTTTTCAAACAGTTTAAATGTTCAGTCTATAATAGAAAAACGTAATAAGTTACAGAAAGCATTTATAGCTAAAAGCATCATTTAAACCCCAAGGTTCAATTGCATTTAGGATATCTATCCACTTTGCTTCCCATTGAAGGAGCATTCGATTTCTATCACCTCCTCGTAATGGCAGTTTCATTTCTTCTAGTACTTGCCATCTTAGGCTAGCACTGTTATGTCTATACTATATGTCTATATGTCACCTGCTCACTTCCCCCATTCTCCGCTGGAGGGTGTACGAGGATCATTGCAGTTGCAGCACAGTCTGGCCTAGGAGCTCCCAAATCATAATTGCAGGCCTGCTGGCCTAAGGGTCAGATTGACACCCGCTGACAAAATGCAAGCGAAAAGTCGGATGGAGACGGAGGGGTCAAGATTCTAATTGGACTGAATGAAACGTTGCAGGGAAAAAACTACATTACATCCGACATGACATGACTGTCGGACGTGGATGCAGAAAGCAGCGTCTTCCTCCGACAGTCAGACTGTTTAGTTATTACCTCCAACTTTTCATTCAGCCAAATTATATCTTGACGTTTGCGATTCCATCCGACTTGTGGTGTGCATTTTGACAGCGGGCGTCGATCCGATGAAAAATGCTTGTGGAGTTTTACCCTAAAGGTACTACCGTGACTGACCTATGAGGCTTATCTGCTCAACTGATTTTATATTTGGCTCATGACTCTTTTATATCCTACAAGTGCACTTTATCTTTGGGCAAATCCTTTTATTACCCAATTTTCATGATGTGACCACACTCCCCCCCTTTTGTTTGCGATGTGTTAATATGAAAGACACATATTGTTGTGAAAAGTATTTTGCTTTCACAAATTGAATTTAAATGATATGGAAACATAAACGACATTTTGTTCAATAGAATTCAATGTATTGATTCAAAGGCACTTTTTCTATTAACAAAATACATTTTATTTTTTATAAAATGTAAAGGTGAACTAGAGGAGAGTGCAAATATTTTGGCCACCCCCCAGCAAGGCAAATCACTACCTTCTAGAGTGCGGTGTAAAAAAGCCTGGTTTTTATAAGGTTAAAACTACCTGCCCAGTTTTTCAAATTGAGACAAGACTCTGCAGAGAAACATCATTGCCCCACCCCTGATATCACCCCTGCCCAAAACCCAGATATCTTGGCCCCACCCCAGCCCCGACTACCCTAATATGAAAAGTGGCAATCCAAGTGCTGCACCATCTTGGATCTATTTCCCAAGCATTGCCTGAGTCATCCTAGGCAAAAGCATGCTCAATGTGGTACTTTTGGATAGTTTTCTATATGACACAGCAGCCTATGATTAGTAGGTCAGAAATAGGAAGAATGGGAAGGTTAATTATACAGAAACAATAAAAAAAATAAAGTTCCAGTGTAGAGATTTTGGATCATGAGTAGGGGCTGCTTTATTATTTGTAATGTACAATCACTCGGGCTTATAGATGGTATAGAGGATGCACAAATATTCCTAAATCTTTCTCTATATACTTGTGTTTATACACATGGAAGGGAGCTGCTATATTACCTTTCCTTGACAATAGATAGAAGCTTTCTTGGTCCACTACAAAAGCAGTAGTACATCCTGATAGATTTCCCTGTCTCCTGCTCTGTTTTGCCTTCCCTATGCCCCCTGTGTGTGCCATACTCTGCCTGCCCTATGCTCCCTGTGTGTGCCATACTCTGTGCCATACTGTGTACCATACTCTGACCACCCTAGGCTCCCTTTGTGTGTGCCATACTCTGCCTGTCCTATGCTTCCTGTGTGTGCCATACTCTGCCTGCCCTATGCTCCCTGTGTGTGCCATAATTTGCCTGCCTTTGCTCCTTGTGTGTGCACCATACTCTGTTTGAACCTATGTTCCCTGTGTGTGCCATACTTTGCCTGCTCTATGCTCACTGTATGTTCCTTACTCTGCCTGCCTTATGCTCCCTGTATGTGCCTTACTCTGCCTGCCCTATGCTCCCTGTGTGTGCCATATTTGCCTGTCCTACTCTGCCTGTGTGTGCCATGCTCTGTCTGCCCCATGCTACCTGTGTGTGCCATACTCTGTCTGCCCTATGCTCTCTGGGAGCCATACTCTGCCTGTCCTATGCTCTTTGTGTGTGCCATACTCTGCCTGCCCTATGCTCCTTGTATGTGCCATACTCTGCCTGCCCTATGCTCCTGGGTGTGCCATACTCTGCCTGTCCTATGCTCTTTGTGTGTTCCACACTCTGCCTTGCCTATGCTCTCTGTGTGTGCCATACTCTGCCTGTGGAACATAAGCCTTGTATTTGTTCTGGGGATTTGTTAGCATTTGGTAATTATTGTTAGGGGCCCTTAAGGTGTTTAATCATGTGTTGTGTGTGGGGGGTGCTGTGTTATCGACAGGGCAGGATGAGGCATATGAATTTAAAGGAATTGTTCAGTGTAAAGATAAAAACTGGTTAAAGAGATAGCCTGCACAAAATAAAAAATGTTTTAAATATAGTTTGTTAGCCAAAAATGTAAGTAATAAAGGCTGGAGTGGATGTCTAAAATAAGAGCCAGAGCATAACTTCCTGCTTTGCAGCTTTCTTGGTTTCCACTAATTGGTTACCAGGCAGTAACCAATCAGTGACTTGAGGGGGGCCACTTGGGTCATAACTATTGCTTTTGAATCAGAACTGAATGCTGAAGATCAATTACAAACTCACTGAACAGTTATGTCCCATGTGGCCCCCCTTAAAGTCGCTGACTAACTTAGAGTTAGAGAGCTGCAAAGCAGGAAGTAGAGTTCTGTTCTGTTATGTTAGACATCCAGTCACTCCAGCCTTTATACATTACATTTTTGGCTAACAAAACCAAACATTTTATTTTTGGCTAACCAAACATTTCTTATTTTACACAGCCTATCTATTTACCCAGTTTTTATTTTTACACTGAACTGTTCCTTTGAGGGTATGTCTTAATAGAACTTTTTTTGCATATTTGCAAAATTTGCATATTTACAATTAATGTGGTCAGTCATGGTCTTGTGGTAACCAGAGGCAATCCTGGCCCCTCCGCTGCCTGAGGCAGCAGCAGTCGCTGCTGCCCCCCTCCCCCGGAAATTCACTCTTAAAGTACCAGGAGCAGCATTTTTGCTGCCCCTGGTACCTAGTGGGGCGCTGCCGCCTGAGGGGACAGCCTCAACTCGCCTCATTGACAAAGCACCCCTGGTGGTAACATGAGTGAGGTTTAAAGTGGATATGTTTTAAAAACAGAAAGCATACCTCCCAACTGTCCCATTTTTAGCAGGGCAGTCCTGCTTTTGACAACTCACACCACAGTCCCAGATTGTTACTGAAATGTCCTGACTTTATCTTTGATCTCCTGCACTGAACAGTCAGAAAAATATTCAAAGTTTCTAACTTATTTGGCTTTTTGCTGAGAGCCCAGAATATGTGGCAAGTGCACTTCTATACTTTTGTAACGATTTAAGATAAGTAAAAAAGCAATTGTAACAATTTAAGGTAAGCAGCTTAAAGGGCAATTCACCTTCATTAGCAAAACTGTAATAACACATACAAAACACAGAAATTTGTTCAAACATTCATAACCTGCCAAATTTTGTAAAATGAACATGGTAATTAGAGGGTGTGACCACAACAAAGGGCGTGGTCAAAAAAATTGCTGTGCTTCATGCACCAAATCTTTTTGTCCTTTTTTGGACAAATTGGAAGGTATGGAAGTCAACAATGGCTTCCATTATCGGCCCTCTACCATGTAGGCCAGAACAATTGCCAGCCCCCAGTACCACAGAAGTTGTTCAGTACTGTTCTATTTGATTAAAAGGAAGGGATTACCATGTAAGAGGCTGTTGGTGAGCCAAGTTAGAGTGTCCAGAGGCCCAGTGTGGTACCTGAAAACTATAGTTCATCTATGGCACCCTTCCTATACTATTCCAATGACCCATCTGAGAGCAAGAGTTGCATGCAAAGCATATGCGGCTGAGAGCTGGCCTTTACCATTCTGTGGTGTGTAAGAGTGGTGTGTAAGAGGCACCATGCTAGGCCAGAGTTACAGCACCTGGGTTTAAATCTTTTTACATCTACAAATACATATTATTATTGTTTCCAGTTGTCTCAACTCTCAGTTTAGGAACTTGTGTTACATCAATAGTTTAGAGAAGTCGCTTACAGTGACACTGGACGTAGGTTCTGGAGAATTAAGGGGTACAAAACGTTGGAGCAGATTTACTAAAGCAAAGCGGCCGTCGCTAGCGAAAATTCCCCAAAATTAAAATTTGCAGGGACATTTCCAATTTACTAACAGCCATATTAACATAGCGAAAGAGCTCAGCGCTAACAAAGTTTTCCACCCTTTCGCCAGCCGAATTTTAGAGAACGATTGTTACTCCCCAAATTCATCAAAGTGCAAACTATCCAATATGTTACCCTTTTCACCAGAGTCTATTTCGCCAGGTTATACCTATACTGATAAGATGAAGCTACATCCTCCTCAATCTTATTTCAGTGACATCATATCCTGTATGCTGAAAAGTCATAAAAAAGACAAAACACAGGCGTTTTTCAATATGTTAAAGTGGGATTGTGTTTAAAAATTGAAACTGTCAAATACATTTGTTTGGAATTTTTTTTTTTGGCTCCTGTCTAGGACAATAGAGGATCTATTTTGTATTCATTTGATTCCTTGGAAATTCACCAATACTCACTGATATATATATGACCTATATGTATCCACCATATTTAAATTGACGTAAGTGTAAGTATGTTAACGAAGTTTCGCTAGGAAGAAAGTAACGCTAGTGAAAATTGGCTTAGGAATGTTTGTGCTGACAAATTTTCGCTGGCAAAAAATTGACAGCTTTCATCTGCCAAGAGAAAACGTCCCATTTTTATAAATAAGTGTATTCACTGTGAATTAATGTTAGCGAAGTTGCGCAAAAAGTGGCGGAGCCTTCCAAGGAGGAAATTTGCCCTATATTAAATTTGGACTATGTGCTCATTCAAAAAGCAACCTTTGTCCAGGGTCTCTGCACCTCACACATTGGCCAAGCAGTAACTACAGGCCTCCATCTGCCAGTGCTTCCTAACTTGCACCTATAAATGACTTGCATTTTAGGTGGATGGGGTCCAGCATTACTGAAGACGACTATTATTGTATTCACGGAGCAGATGTAGGATTTTGCACTCATTTTTGGAAGTGTAGAGCAGGGTGTAAATGACAGTTTGTACCCGTATTTACATTCTGAACTATAGACCCTACTATAAATAAGATTTCAAATATATGTGTTCAAACGAGGAAAGAGGAAAACAAATAGAAATTTTAGAAACATGTTCTATTTGTACTTATTAATTAGAGGAAACATTGTGTATCAGTGGCCAATGTGCTATAGGAGTCTCTGGAGCAGATTTGTGACGTATTGAATCCAGAAGCATTTCCAGCAATTCCATCTTTTTTCCTATTCATCAGAACTTTCTTGGACGGGAAATCTATAGTCTCTAAAATCATCAGATACCCTGGTTGCACTGCTGGTATCTGCACACCATTTCCATTCTGCACTGCATTCACTGCAAATACCGTATGTCATAATGTGGGGTACCCGGATGTTGCAGAATTATATCTTCATGCCTGTATCATTGATTCTGTGTGGAGTATGCTGGCAGCTGTAGTTCTCCGACTTGGGACCCAAAAGTACAAAACAGTGATGCCCACCATTGGTAAGGGCACAACAAGCACCAGACACAATAATGCTTCTTGGTTGGTGTCTTAAATTGGTATGGGATGGGGAGGAATAATTATCCAAATCTTGGCTACACATACCCTTGGCATTAATTCAGCCACAAATCTGGCATCATGGTTAACAGTGTCAGTTTCTTCAGTGGACCACATTGAAAGTCCATTATAATGTATGAGTTGGGTACGTAAACTTTGTTTTATATGCTCTTTTATTAAAAACTTTAAAGGGGTGGGTCACCTTTAAGTTAACTTTTAGTATGTTATAGAATAGCCAATTCTACACCACTTTTCAATTGGACTTCATTATTTATCTTTTATTGTTCATTCATTATTTGTCTTCTACTTCTGACTCTTTCCAGCTTTCAGATGGGGGGGATCACTGGCCCCATCTAAAAAAATAAATGCTCTGTAAGGTTGTAAATGTATTGTTATTGCTACTTTTTATTAGTCATCATTCTGTTGAGGCCTCACCTATTCTTATGTCAGTCTCTTATTCAAATCAATGCATGGTTGCTAGGGTAATATGAACTGTTAACTTAGGGTATGGACATTCAAATTATGGAAAGACCACTTATCTTTAAACCAACAGGTCCTAAGCATTCTGGATAACAGGTCCCATACCTGTACAAAAAACACCAAAACATCAGGGTCTTTGGGAAAAGGGCCATGTTTACTCGCTCGCTGGCTTGCAGCAGCCAACAGGCAGTGTACTTTAAGCTGCAGAAAGGGTGGCTTCAGAGGGAAACTACCATGTGATCTGTTCCCCATGATTCCCCGGCATCAATATATGTACATTTGTATATGTATGTATATATCTGTTATCCAGAAACCCCTTATCCAGAAAGCTCCCAATTACGGAGCAATCTTCCATAGACTCCCTTTTATCCAAATAATCCAAATTTTTATGATGATGATTTTTAAAATGATTTCCTTTTTCTCTGTAGTAATAAAACAGTAGCTTGTAATTGATCCCAACTAAGATAATTAATCCTTTTTGGAAGCAGAATAAGTCTGTTGTTTATGCATATGTTTACATTATTTTCTAGTAGACAAGGTATGAAGAATCAAATTACGGAAAGATCCATTATCAGGAAAGCCCCAGGTCCCGGGCATTCAAATATATTATACACCCCCTTACAAACTAGTATCTACCTTTCTTAATTCTTGATCTTATTAGATCTTGGGTCCTTTTTTCCCAGTGTGGACAGGTTTGTTGCTTTTCACCTTTTATTAATGCAATAATAATATTTATAGTATAGTTAAGTAGTCCCAATACTTCCCCAGCACTGCCTAATTCCTTTCTGATCTTGGGCTGCAGATTGAAGTTGACCAGAGGTTTTTTAGGTTGGACAGGGTGTGCGAGGGGCACAGGAAGGATGGAGCCACAGACAAGCTTTGCAATTCTTGGTTCAGATGTGACACACGATGGGCAGACGGAGGAAAAGCCTAAATGAAATCGGTGTTGCACAAAAGCCAGCTGCCAGTTGCATTATTGGAGGTGTGTCTAGCTATTAATGTGGATCACGGAGCTGGAGAGCTGTGAGCTGCTGTGTGGAGCTAAATTGCTACTGTGCGCTGCTCAGATACAGCTGTAGAGTGAGTGCTTCACAGGGACCAGTCAGACTGAATGAGTCTTTTAGAATCTATTTGGAATTAGCCTGTAAACACAAGGGCTTTAGACACAGCCAGGCAACCTCTACTTTTCTTTCCTGCCAGCTAAACAAGTGGGAAATGTCCTGAAGAATTTCCACTAAGCCAGAAAAGTTGGAATTCTGAACAATTCTCTCCTTTTTATTCTTTCATATATTCTTGTATCGGGAATAACGCAGGGAATTAATGGTTGTTATGTTTTTCTGCACGGGGATTTGGTACGGGAGAAGAATTGTGCAATCCAACGCCTGGAATTTCACAAGGTAAATCAGTGACAAGTGTCAGAGTTTTTGTGACATTATAACCCATGTTAAATGTACAGGATGGTTGGACTAATTCAATTCTCTCCACCCCACCCTCTCTTTCCCCAACTGATTGTATTTTTATACAGGTTATGAGTGGTATGTGCCTATACTTCCACCGTGCACCCACATGAGACTATGTACAAGGATCAAGAAACCCAAATTGTCTCCTAAAACATTAAACAAAACGATGGATCTCCATTTGCTGTCTCTCATTGTGTTGAAGTGCCTCTTTCAACTGGTAAGTGCCACTGTTTTTTATTTCTCACAGTCCAGTAATGTGACCAATATTTGCAAAGCACACGGGTGCTCCATGGATTAACCTATTCATAGTAAATGGTTTTTGTGCTTTCATGCTATGAGTTTAGGGGAAAAGCAATGTATTTTGGCAAATTTAGAGACTGTTCCAAACTTTTCCTACTCTGAGCCTCTATCTATTTTATATCATCTTTACTTTTGAGTTTCTGGTACCCGATGAGTTGGACCCTGAACAGGAGAGAAGAGCACAGGGCCAACTGGGTTGAACACTTTAAGTTGCCCTCAGTTCTATTAGATGATTACCAGATACCTCTCCTTGTAAAGGCTCCATAAATCCCTGTTGCTTTTGATATCATTGCTGAATTATGGGTGATCCTAGGTTTACAATAGGTAGGGTCAAGAGAAGCTAATAAGAACTTTTTGAAGAACAGTTGTAAAGATTCAATGTCATATAAAAGACAAGTCATTGACAGATTCTCTTTCCAATTTTCTGCTGCAACTGAGGCTGCTACTTCCACTAGCTGATATCAGGGTTCAGCAGATAGATTTATAGGGCCCCCCTAGTCTGTTGGAAGTGTTTACCCTATAAGCAACATGTTTCGTTGAGCTGAAATGCTTGCAAACATCTCAGCAGGTTGTCCCGTCGCCTCCCGTCATTGCTTATTTCTTTTCCTAGTCACTGAAGGGTTAAAAACATGTCAATTCTATCACACGTTACATGTATATCAAAATTCATTTCAATGTTGTATCAACTATTAATTACTTAAACATGTTGCGTGACCCCCTCCTTTTTTTATGAATCCATTAATCTTGTACACGAAATAGGACTGGTCATGAACATGCTCTGAAACCAACAGACTAACACTGGAGAGAAATTTCTATTTTAATATGAAAAGTAGACTGATATCTAATTATCACAGGTATGTAGCCTGTTATCTGGAAGCCCATTATCCAGAAGGATCTAAAAAATTGTATTTATATTTAAATACAGAATTGTATATTAAAATTAACACATTGGTCTGTACATGATGTGGAATAACCAAACATTTAATTATTTAGTGGGCTGTTAATATACTGTATATATATATATATATATATATATATATATATATATATATATATATATATATATATATAAAATAATATTTAATTGTGTGAATAGAATACAGTTTACTGAGCTCTCCAAACTAAAAGAGGCGTTTCTGGTAGTTTATTTTAATTCCATTATTGACTCCTATATCCAGCAGCCCAATAACACTGAGGAAAGAATCACCCAAGCTACCTCTGCGTATAGGGTTTTTACCTAACGTGCACTATTTATTTTTTCTACAAGCCCTTTTTAACAGAACACTTAATTGTGTTGTGCAGAAAGGAAAAAAATAGCTTTTTGCCTAATGAAAGAATTTCATGCTTAGCAACTTCCCAATGCCATTTTAAGTCATTTTAAAGTACAATTGCATTGAAAAATATATGTTTATCTCTTTCGATTTTCTTCTTCTGATACTTGCAACAATGTAGTGGAGGTTTGTTAAGCGGCTGTCTTCAGCTAAATTGTTTCAGGAGTCAGAACCAGCACTGCAT
The DNA here is from genome assembly GCF_017654675.1 of Xenopus laevis. Taxonomy (NCBI): domain Eukaryota; kingdom Metazoa; phylum Chordata; class Amphibia; order Anura; family Pipidae; genus Xenopus; species Xenopus laevis. The sequence goes on along the minus strand of NC_054388.1, from coordinate 55,726,468 downwards.
AGAACAGCCAGAGAGATACTGCTTTCAATAAAAATTACATGTATATATAACTGTATCAGAACTACTAAAAATGTTTAATAAATGCATATTAGAATGTTGCTTCCAATTGCTTTTCTGTTATTAATGGGAAAAAAAAAATTTTGGGTGGGGTGATGTTTTTATAAATGACCATTACTGATTTCCCTCTTTTATGGCTGTTTTTTCTATCAGCGTGCTCCTATTGCACTATGGAAGCAGGGAATAATGCCTAAGATGCTTAGATTTAGGATGCCAGAATAAGGCCAATTTATTTATGTCTGGACTGAAACCAGTGGTGCATTTCTGTATCCAGCCCTCAGTACCATCACCGTAGGATGAGATAACAGTAATAGTCTCTCAGTACAGGGGTGGGGGCAAACACAGAATATTAATGGGATAAAAGAAAGGTTGGACTGAAGACTTAGACAGGGGGTAAATTTAAGTCAAAAGAGATTGGCTAAGGCTATGAGAGTCATCACCAACAGCAGCAGGGGTGTAAATATAGAGGAAGAAGACCCTGCAGCTGCAAGGGGGCTCAGGAGATATAGGGGCTCCATGAGGCCCTATATATATTGTATTCATACAAAACTTCAATAAATATTAATAATATAAGCGAACCTTTTAGACATTTTGGGAGCCTGAAAAAATTATTTTCTGTAGGGCTTAGCAATATCTACTTAAGCCACTTGCCAACAAACCTTTTTCTGGCATAATTGCTTTGTAGTTTCATAGACTACAGCTCATACAGAGAAGAGAGAAAGTGTCCAAGCCTGTGTGTGAGCGTGTCAAAGTGCTTCTTATGGGGGTTAAAAACTCTTTGCCCACTATTACCCATTTAGGTCAGAGACACACGTGAAAATTCGAGGAGATTAGTCGCCCGGCGACAAATCGCCTCTTCTTCGTGCGACTAATCTCCCCAAACTGCCAACCTGCCAGCTAGAATCTAAATTGCCGGTGGGATGGCACTCAGAGCACTTTGTATTCCGAAGTCACCTGAAGTTGCATCACAAGGAAACTTTGGGCGATGAAGCATTCCTAGTGCCATCCCGCTGGCAATTAGATTCTAGCCGGCGGGAAGGCAGTTTGGGGAGATTAATCGTCCAAAGAAGAGGCGATTTGTTGCCGGACGACTAAATCTCCCCGAATCTCCACGTGTGTCTCTGCCCCTTAGAGGGGATATTACATCTGACTTTCTGTCTAATTAGATAGTTGCCAAGCTCATGCCATATTTACCTTACGTATCTAACAAAATGATTACAAACTGGCACTTATATGGCCCCTATTTAGTGAGCTACTATAGCTAAGCCTTTTTAACATTTCTTTGTCTTGGTGTCCTATATTGCATAGCTTACTTCTTAGGGGATCCACATTAGAGCTAATTATGCTTCCTATTTGAATGACTATTGTCTATGTTCACTTGACATTTCACTTTATTAAAGAGGGTCGTGCAGACCCATCCTAAACAGTATGGGGGTTAGCCAAAGTATTTAGAGCCACAGCCATAGAACAAAGTTCAAGAGAAGAATTATGCTAAAGAATTGCTATAATATTCATACATTTTAACCAGCTGGTGTGCGTTAAAGTGCTTCCTTACGATTTGCGCACTTTATATTTGTAGTTAGATGTTATCTTTCCAGTTGGAGAATGAAATGCATATTCTTATTCATTATACCATTAAATTGCAAATGGTGTGTATATGTATGGGAAAAAAAATTACCTCATATTCCAAAAGTTTTTTTTTTTTTAATCGCACCCCCCCACACACAACCCCCTTCTATTTCATATAAATCCGTTGCTGCAGTTGTACTTAACAGGCAATATTAAAAAAAAACCCTTGGAGAGATTAAACACCCTCTTTAAGGGCCAGTTTCTCATATGACTACATGAGTTGATTGATTAGTTTTTGAGAAAGCGTGTGTCAAATTCTAATCCGCCTATGGATTGTGCTTTCCATGTAATGCTTCCCCCCCCCCCCCCCGCTCTCAGCCACTTTAACAGAGCAATGAATTACAGAGCTGCAGACCAGCGATAAGGCTCACATTTCTTTCAAATTGCCAGCATCCAGTACAATGAAATGCTGTTTACCTCCTTCCCGTTTTTACTGGAGGGTTTTCTTGTTACCAAGATGAAAAACACACTGGGAAGAGCATGTTTTTAGCTGCTGAATTAAAGTGAGAAAAGAAAAAAAAAAACTTTTGCCGGATACAAAAATCCACAAAATGCTGTTTTACGTGACTACATATTTTTTTTTTTTGTAGTTTAAGCTCAAGCAGGATTTTTGTATGGCAGAACTTGGGCAAAACATTTTGAAACATAAATTTAAGAAAATCTATTTTTAAACTTAAAACGCCGCCAAAAATTATTTGGATGCATTAAAGAGATACTGACACATTTCTATAAAAATCATATCCATAGGCCGGTCCTTCCATAAGCTGAATTCCTGTATTCATTTTTATTAGCCTATGGAAGGATCATGCCGCCCCCAGCCCAGCGTCAGTGAAACAACCGCAGTGGAACCATTAGCTGTGTTGGTGGGTCAGCTTGACAAAATATTGATAAATATTTAACGTGCAGCACCTTTTTCATTTGGACATGTTCCTATGATTTTTATAGGAACGTGTCAGTATTGCTTTAATAGGTCCTGATTTTAAACATACATTAGAACTGTAACATAATCAAATTATATCAAATCGAATTAATTTACCAGATCCTTACAAAATAGTCATTGCATTGCGCTAATTATAACATTTAAAGGGATACTGTCATGAGAAAACATGTTTTTTTTTCAAAATGCATCAGTTAATATTACTGTTCCAGCAGAATTCTGCACTGAAATCCGTTTCTCAATAGAGAAAAAAGATTTTTTTATATTTAATTTTAAAATCTGACATTGGGGATAGACATATTGTCCATTTCCAAGCTGCCCCCAGTCATGTGACTTGTGCTCTGATAAACTTCAGTCACTCTTTACTGCTGTACTGCAAGTTGGAGTGATATTACCTCCCTCCCTTTCCCCCAGCAGCCTAACAACAGAACAATGGGAAGGTAACCAGATTGTGGCTCCCTAACACAAGATAACAGCTGCCTGGTAGATCTAAGAACAGCACTCATTAGTAAAATCCAGGTCCTACTGCAACACATTCAGTTACATTAAGTAGGAGAAACAACAGCCTGTCAGAAAGCAGTTCCATCCTAAAGTGCTGGCTCTTTCTGAAAGCACATGACCAGGCAAAATGACCTGAGATGGCTGCCTACACTTCAATATTTCAACTAAAAAAAGATATACTTGTTGGTTCAGGAATTACATTTTATATTGTAAAGTGAATTATTTGCAGGGTAAACAGTGTAATTTAGAAATAAAAACTACATCATAAAAATCATGACAGAATCCCTTTAAATCTAAATCTAATCTTTCATCTAAATTAAAATTATGTTATTAATATTTTATTTTTGTTATTTTTATTTATGTTACTATTTTTTTATTGTATATATTATCATTATTGGTATTTAATTATCACAAATAATAACAATAATAATAGTTATGGCGAAAATATTTATTTCAACTGAAATAAATAATGAAACATTCCATGTTATATTAGAGTGCGACACATAGGTGCAAGAGACTAAAATATAAAAAGGGATTTGGACTAAGTCACTTGTGCCACAGGAGCAAAACTGCTGATGCACAGTGTTACCATCTGTCCCCTATAAAAAGCAGGCATTAATTAGTTCTTTTGCCGAGTGTGCAGTTTGGCAACAGCTAAAGGGTTAATACCTGCAACAATGTGGTGGCAACTACTACATTTTGTTTCACTGGGAAAAGATTTTATATGGATTTGTTTTAATGGTGGGACATGATGAGTCATCTGCACTAAATATTAAGGTAAGATTTGTAAAGCAGTAGTTCACCTAACATTATTTTTTTTGGAATCAAACAGACCGAGTAGGTAAGGCATTATACAATTAGCTTTAATTTTTTATTGTTTCTGTTATTGAAAAATATTTACATTTTATGTTCTGCAAGTCTCTGGCTTGGCATTGCAACAGCTATCTGGTTGCTAGGGCTTAAATACCCTAGCAACCAAGCAGCCAGTTAGAGGTCAGAATGGAAGCTCATTGGAGGAGAAAATAAAAATATGGAATTAAAATTACAAAAACAATAAAACTGAATCCTTACTCTTTTTTTTATTTTTGCTTGCTGGGGTCAGCGACCCCAATGACCAGATAGCAAATTAATTTACAGGCTGGAATCAGGCAGATAAGGAAGGTCAAAAAAACATGTTCAAAATAAATAATGTATTCAAAATGGAAAGCTGCTAAGAACAGGTACTACATAATAAAACAATACAAAGGTAAAAAATCTAGTAAGAGTTTGCTGGCCCTTAATAACCTAGTATCGTTACTACTAACTGTACAATCGTGCTATGTGGTAAGATGATACAGTAGAAAGGAGGTTCCTACCCTCTAGAGCTTACAGTCTAAGTGGGCGGATAACATACAAGCACAAATTGGAAGACAAACGTGCACAAGGTTAATGCATTGTCCATGACTTGACTTATTTTCTACTTCTCCAAAAGGTAAAATCTGTTTTTTTTTCTTGAAGTGATTGAAAGAGTGTTCTTTATGGAGGAATTCAGGGAGGTAAGGAGCAGCAAGAGAGAAAGGTTTAAGACAATAGATATAGGTAACATTTAAAAGAAATCTATTAGGATAGAAATGAATTATTTACTTAGACAACCTTCCTAAATACAACACATTTATCAACACTGAGCAAATTTGCACCTGGGCAACCAAATGATAAAGCTGGGTTTTTGTCCAGGTGCAAATTCGCCCAGGATAATAGATGAGCCCCAAAACGTATTATGTTACAACGGTTTTAGTTTTTACACAAGAAAATAAACATAAATGGTATTCACATTAGACTGTCTTAAAATGTATTTACAATGTTTGCCCCCTGCTGTTAAGGAAGGAGAACATTTTTGATGGCTTAAAGGACATGTAAACCCCCTCCACAAAAATTTAATCAGTGAACAGCCTCTTTGAAATCTTTAGATAACTGCCACTCTGGTTGTTAAAAGGCTAACAGTAAGGCTGCAGCATCCCATTAACCACTTAGAATTCCTTCTACTCCTCTAACCCACTCTGCCCCCTCCTTCAGGAATTTGCTTTGGCTGTTGACTTATGAGCATGCTCAGTTCTTCTCAGCTCAAATTACTAAACACACCCTCCAGTCTAACAGCCAATGAAGAGATATCATTAAGGGTTCCCATAGAACCTCTGCTCTAGCTGTCTGATCCTATTTTTTTCTCCTAACCACCTCTCCTGAGCTCAGCTTAACCATTGCAGTGCTCAACCCCAGCAGAACTTTTTATCATAGTATGTTGTACCTGTGTAAAACCTGCATTTTGCATTGCATGAACTTTACAGCATACATGTCCTGTTTGCAGATGTCAATGTTACTGATGATGTGTCAGAGGGAAAATGGCTCTGTTATTTGTTTTAGAGAAATGTGAAGCCGCTGGCTAAAGGAGGGGGTATATGCAGTACAAACGACGTGGCTTGGGTTGGGACAATATGTCCAACTTATATACATGGTAGGAAAATGTAGGCTTTACATGTCCTTTGAGGCAGCCTGGATAAATGGCTTGTTTTGCTTTTGCAAACAAACCAGCACTTTCCTTAAGCATCGTTAGTTTCATCCACTTAAACTTTATGGCTGATATTTATTCTGTATTTCTTCATTAGCACTTTTATTATGTGAACAGTTCAAGGCCATTAACTTGTCATCAACCCATTCTGTGTAGCTTTAGATCTGGTGCTTTTCCTTTGTTTGTTCCTCAAAGTTCCAATTTTGGATCAAGAATATGTTGTGTCATTGTTCTGCTGAGACATGTGCCAAAGTGCATCAGAGTTCTGCCAACACACCATGCCACCCTGGTGTTTCATCCTCTTAGCAGCAGCTCCAGACTGGGACCTGTGTAGCATGATAGTGTTGGAGAGGTGATTAAGTCAATACAACTGTTGTATAAAGCTGGTGCTTTCTTTGGGATGAAGACAGGTCCCCAATCATTTCGTCTGTAATAAAACATGTCTGTTAGTGATGTCATAAGATATAACCAGCCTGCTTAGTTGCAATTTCTTCAAAGCACTTCAGTAATTTACATTGTATTATATCAACTTTGAATTTAAAACAACAGTGCCGTCTACCTTTCCTTTTGCCGGCTGAAAATTAATTTTGGTAGACTAGCAACGTGTGATGTGAGCAGACAACATTCATGTGACATTTCTCTGGTCAGTTCTAAGCAGAGTCAAATTACAAGATGTTGCTTTTTTCACTAAATCAATTTCCAGTCAACTGTAACCAGCTGAAATGAACAGCAGGCATTGCTGTAGTCTCAAATTCATTATAATAGTGGTTTAAAAAACTGCTAATATCTTGTAAACTAAAAACAAAAATAGTGTATATTGCAAAAGGGCTTAGAGGAACACTTAGAGGCACATTTACTAAGGGTCTAAGAGAATTTTCGAATGTAAAAACTTTGAATTTCGAACTAATTTTTGGGTACTTCGACCATCGAATAGGCCTAAATTCGACTTCGATTCAAAGTAAAAAAGTTCGACTTCGAAAATCGAAGTACTGTCTCTTTAAAAAAGTTTGACTTCGACACTTCGCCACCTAAAACCTGCCGAATTGCTATGTTAGCCTATGGGGACCTCCTAGAACCCATAGCCAACATTTGGCTAAGTTTCTAAAAGTCGAAGTTAAATCGTTAGATCGATCGATTAAATCGTTCGAATCGTACGATTGAGCGATTTTACTTAGACCGAAAACGGCCATATTCGATGTCGAAGTAATGCAATTCGATGGTTGAATTTAAAAGTTTTTAACACTTCGAAATTCGACCCTTGATAAATCTGCCCCTTGAAGCAATTCTACATTAATTCGCATTCAGGGTTTAAATTCCCTTTAAATGTGCAGAAAAAAAACCAAGTAATAGTATATAATAGAGACAATACTGCTTTATCTACCAAGATAAAATAAAATAGCTTTCATAAGGGATTGCTTTTCATACATTATTGCTCAATTAAATCTTAACTGCCCAAGAATTTTTGGGGTTTTCATACTAAAGAGGATCTAAACCCAACAAAAATTAACTGTTGTAAACTAAGTCTTTTATAAAATATATTTATTTTGTGTTTGTCTGTGATATTTGCATGTTTAGACTGCTAATACCAGGCTTTTGGCTCAAACAGAGAGTCGGCAACCCTAGTATTAAGGTATACAGGAAGTACATAGGCACTTATTCACTGACTTTCTAAGAGAGCTGCTGAGGTATTAGCGGTCTAAAACTGCTACTGTGTCAGAAACCACAAAATTTAAAAAAAAAGTAAATTGCAAGAGTGCTCAGAGTATCTAAACAATGCTAGGGATGTGCTTTTAATAATGCTCATTTAGCGAGATCACCAAACAAGCATATCTATTTGATTTAGGCCTCCTCTGGCATAAAAAGTTATAATATATGACAATTTGATTTAATGTTCATATTTACTTGATGGACGTGTGCAGTGAAATATAGAGATAAATGTTATAAAATATTCCTATTGCTAATTTTACCCCCTTTCTAAAATAAAAATGTTACTAATCCTCTGCTTGCAGATCCAACTCATGAAAAACTGTTGTTTCTTTATCTGATGCCTATATATTCCCAAAGCCCTCCTGTCTATTTTAGTGATATTTATTATAATGGCATAGAGCTAGCCAACTGGAGGCCAGCAGCCTGGATGTGGCCATCCAAGAGATTTATATGTGTAAAAACTCCATAGACCTTCAAGGTTTTATAGTAGTTACACCCCCAAACATGTGAGATTTTGGAAAACTGGAAAAGCATTCACTGTAGTCCAGTGTCGGGCTGGCAACCAGGAAAAGTCCCAGGTGTCAGTGGGTCCTCATGCTGCTAAACTTTTGGCCTATTTCATGGACATTCCCTATTTCTATGAGAACAAAAAGGCTAAATAGATGGAATAATAGATTTGAGTATGTAATAAAAGAGATTAAGAGAATAGAGGATGAGTGAGGAGAGGAAGAATAATAGTACTGAGAGTGGGTCCCTGGACTAAGGTTTTTTTGGTGGGCCCCTAATCTAAGGTTTTTGGGTCGGCCCCAGGTGTCGCAGTCCGACACTGCTGTAGTCATCAGATTTCATGTGGGAGGTATATAGGAGGAAAGGGTTAAAAGAATGGAGAAAAGCCAAATTGCAGCATAGTTTGCAGACAGACCATGTAGTTTAAAACATAAAGCTGCACCTAGCATATCATATGAGTAGCTTTCTTACAAGAATTTATAAGACTTGTTGTACACAACATTATGCATCACATCATTATGCTGAGGTTAAAGGTCTCTGTTTATAAGTACATTGTGGAGCTCCTGAACGTGTGATTTTCTCTAAAATTATACTAATTGCAATTACCAAGTGTCAGTCCCTGTTCCATAAATTTACCAACTCTGTATAATGAAATATGCTTCTTTTATTTAATCACTGTGAGACAAACAGGCACTCCCAGTGGCAATAACTGATTGGCTCATCCATCTACAGAGCAGTATTTACCTCTTTGTTTAGTATCAGAGCTCTGGTAGACACACACATTCTTTTGAGTAATGATTTCCATTTACCTCGCCATCAGCACTAAAGGGTCAAGGGGGTCAATGAAAAGTACCGTAAATTATGGGCATAAGTGCAGTGCGCTGACACTGTCTCACAGCGATGGGACTGCCCATGAAGAGAGATGTTTCATTAAGTTTAACTTACTCATCCGAGTCTTTAATAAGCATCTAATTTGGTACTTAGATAAAATGGTAATGAAAAAGCATATTGGTGATAAAGTTTAATAATGGGAAAACATTCAGCCTTTTGTAGGAAGGGTTATTATTTTTATTTTATTATATATACAACTTACTACATTTATCTTGTGGGCATGAAACATCTAAATATACTGGATGCATGATAAAGGATATATATTTATATGTTACTTTTTGCATATACAATGTTTTTATTTGTTTTTAGATTTAAAATAAATTTAAAAATCTTTATATTAGTAATGTTATATGTTTATATTATGACTTATATGTATATATATATATATATATATATATATATATATATATATATATATATATATATATATATATATTATGTTTAGATAGATAGATAGATATTATCTGTATACCTGCACACACACAAAATTCACATTTACATGTCACGGGTGGTGAATTTTTTTTTAATTTGCACCAGAATTTCACCATACATTCTGTTTTGTCAGAAAAAAATAATTTTTTTGTGCAAGATAAAAAAATGACAAAAACAAAACATCAAGGGGCCTATTTATGCTGTATAAAATGAAATTTGAGCTGCAAGTCACAGTTTCCCCAAGAGACCCTTATCTGAAATAGTTACAATTGTTTCTTTGCTTATCTTTAATTGATACAAAGTATCTAAGTGCACCTGCCATGTATTCTGGGCTTTCTGCCAAAAGCCAATTAAGTTTTAGAAACGTTGTATCTTTTTCTGGCTGTTCCGTGCAGGAGATCAAACAGAAAGTTGGAACATTTCAGTAACAATTCAGGACTGCGGGTTTAGCAGTCAAAATTGTGACTGTCCCGCGAAAAATGGGACAGTTGGGAGGTATGACAGTAGGTTGCACTTATAACTATTATGATGTAATCTAGCCAGTGGCCAGAAATTGAAACTGGAAGCTATGAGTTTCTGTAGTGATAAACATGTTACGATAGACTGGTGATGAAACCTGCAACATTTACAAATTAAGATGGAAATACTGGGAGTAGAGATGTGTATAAATAGTTCTCTGCAGACAAAAGTTTTGCAAAACGACTCCAAAAATTAGCCACACAATTTTAAAAAAAAGTCATGTGGTAGACAAAAAAGTCACTTGGTAGACAGTGATAGACTATAGAAGATATTTTGCTACAAAAAAGTTGCTGCAACAAAAAAGTTGCTCATAGACTTTAATGCGCTTTACAAATTTCCACGGTTTGTGAATTTTCCTGAAGTTTTGTGACTTTTTTTAGCAAAGTTAACAGAACAGATTCGCTCATCACTAACTGGAAGTTGTGGTACAGCAACAGCTTGGTATGCCAATATAGCCCTCTTCTGCTACTGCATGAGATCTAGCACTCATTTAGTTGTGTGTGGCGCTACAGGAGTCCTGTGCCTCCGCTATATGGGAGAGCAGGTACACATTAATATGGCGTGCCTCCACCCAAGGTCAGGACAGGCTGAACTGTAATACCCCTCCCTGGGAACTTCTCTGATGCGCAATACACAAACACAGTGGGACGGTTGATGGATTTATTTGGCAGGACACTATACCTTTAAATTGCAGTGATACAGGTAGCCTGCCAGCCGGGAGCAACTCTCTCACTCAAATAACACATCTGATGATCTCTGAACTGTTGAAGGGAATCCCCACTTATGTGGCAGTTGCTTCAAAGTCCTGAGAAGGACTCCCTTTGGTTTTCCGTGCTCTCCTACAACAATATGAACAACAATACTATTGTCAAGCTTTCTGATACCTTTACCACCCTCAATACTTCTATAGGTTAGGATTGGAGATGGTTGTCTCCTTTCTATTTTGTGCACATTGACCTGACAGCACATGCGCTTACCTATAATTAAATGAACCTTATAATATGCCCATTGCAGTGTTAGCTATTTTTGTCAAGAAATTGGCTCTTTCTGATGCTAAGGGTTTAGAAAAATTAGCCCTGGCTCCCAATCATCTAGCAACAACAAGTTCTTCACTTCACTCTCATCAATACAAGATATGGATCTGGCACGTTGCTGTACAAGCCAGAGGATCCATTTGGAAGAGTAACAATTTAGATTAGGGGAATGGAAAAATGAACAATGCCTAAACATCTTTTCTCATGCAGAGAATCCAGTATACTATACAAACCTGCACTAAGACAACATACACATTTGCATACAAATACTTTTTTATTCCTCTCACAGTTTACATCTTTAAACTTCTCACTATACCATTATTTTGGGAATAAGAAAAGCCTTTACAGGCAAATCAGGTCCAGATTTCTTAATTGTCTACTCCTAGGCCAAATGGATCTGAAGTGTAGATAAATGAATAAAAATAGCTTTGGGCTGGTCTTAATTGTGCCCTCAGAAGAACCTCACATCCAGTGTTCAATCTTCCAAGAATTACATGAAGGAATGCTCAAAATTATAGGTATGTAGGCCCATAGTAGAAATTGATTGTGGGAGTGGTTCCAAGCTTGGTCCCATTGTTATCCATTGAGCCTCTTGTACTCTATCTAGAAAATCGTTGTGTGTATCTTAGTGCTCATTTAAACAGCACTTGGTCTCACAAGGTTCTAGTTTTCTGCAGGACATTTCACAACTTCGCTACCCTCACCGTGAAGAACCATCTTCACTGCTTCAAATGTGTGTTCTGTTCCTCCAGTCTAAAGGGGTCTCTGGTGTGTTGATGTGTTTTATATGAAAAAGATCCCCCATAATCTGTTTATAATATAACCAGTTAAGTTGCACATCTCCGAACTCTCTCCAATTCATTTATATCCCACTTAAGGACTGGAGTCCAAAACTGCACTGCATACTCCAGATGAGGCCACACCAGGGACCTATAAAGAGGCAAAATGATGTTTTTATTCCTTGAGTTTATGTTCTTTTTTATGCAAGACAGTACCTTATTTGACACGACACTGCCTAGTGTTATACAACTTGTTATCAACAAAAAAACAAACATTCTACTAACATCCTACTCAATTAAGGATAACCTTCAACACACTACCATTCAGCGTACAATTCACATTTAAATCTTTCCCTGCAGTTACTTTTAAGCTTCTTGCTGGTCATCAGTAATGCAAAAATGGGGGGCCCAGCCTGTTGTCCAGTTAGAGACAAGTTTGCAGTATATACCTGTTTGCTCTCATAAATGCTACTGAAAGTCCACTTTTGACATGAATACTTTAATATCCTAGATATTCTTTGAACTATGGCTGAAAATATAACATAGCAACGCTTTCACATGTTTACAACCTTGCTGTAAAGAAGGGGCCCTGGACAAAGATAGGGCCTCTAAGGGCTATATAAGTCCATCATCCACTGAATTAAAGGAATGACAAAAAGGTTGGTTTGATTATGAACCTCTTCTGAATATGGTGAACTATGGTGAACTGAAGTGTGAATCATCACTTCTGTTGTGATACTCACATGTTCACACTCATATCCACCTAAGACTGCAATACATTCAGTGCCTTGAGTGCTCTATGATTGACAGAATCAGAAAAATTAAAGTTCGAAGCTGGACCAACGCTAAAACAGCTCAGAGATAGACAGCAAAAATAAATAAATACATACATACATAAATAAATAAATAAATAATATAGTGAAGTAACTTTTTGTATTTCTAGTACACCCTTTCATGGTACCATATGTATAAATAAATGAAGGTGCTCTTTTCCAACGGGGTTAAGTTGCCCTTTAAACCAAGACCAAACCCCTTTGAGGGTTAATAATGAATACTCGTTTCAAATACCAAGCAGGCATTGAACAACTCCAACTCCCCCCTTAAGATCTAAAAAGTGATGTACTTTGAATAGTGTAAAACCTTTTTAATAAATAGTATTCACAATAAAATGGCACTAACATAACAACGATTAGGAAAGCTTATAGTCAGTCACTCCGTGGTGTCCTGCTCCACTCCGCTGTTCTAAATTGATCCCAATAGCCGGCTTTCCAAACTGCATTATGCTCTGTGATCAGAAGACGTATCATAGAAGCATGCAAATCATTGTCGGAACTGGAGCCTTGACAGAATGAGAACTGATTTCTGCAGGCAAGCTTAGAAAGCTTTAAGAACATTCTTATCATTGTGGTTTTTGTGGAGAATACCTAAACAGCCATTGACCTCAGATTCCTTATTGGGAACTTATGATGAAAATATTGTTTTTTGTTGTAGCAATTGTAATTAAATATAATCAAATTAAACATCATGGAGACTCCAGGTTTGGGAGCACTAGGGACCATAAGTCACAAGAGATGCCTGTACATAACAGCACCTTGCATCATATTATTTATCCAGTGCAATATGCAAAGAACACCTTGTAAAGACCATTGCTCTAGGTGCAACCACTAAAAACATGGACCCTAAGGGGGCAATTGCTCCTGGGACAATGATAAATGACCCCCCATATTTTGATATTGATTAGATTAATTTCATTACTCTTTAGAGGAAATTAAAACCCTGCTCAGCGTGCTCTCCCAAGACTATGGCATGTTCTATTCTTTTCTAATTTTCAAGATATTACTGTTAATATATTTAGTTTGATATAACAGTGCCACCTGCTCTCTATTTTTAACAACTGGGCACATCCAGTATAAAATTATGTTACTCAGAAATCTTGTGATGTTAAATCCGACCACAAAATGACTCTTCTCTGCTCAGCTTCATTTTCTGAGCAAAGCAACATCAACAAGACTAAAACATGAAAAGACTTTCCTTTTCTCTACAAAATGTCTAGTTGACCAAAATGTATAGCAATTGTCAAACTCTTTATATTAGCAGAATAAAAAAAAAGGTTAATATCTTGAAAACTAGAAAGAAATAATTAATGGAAAATGCAAAGGTACAAGATATCAGGGTTTACATTTCCTTTAATCACTGCGTTTCTTTAGACGTAACTGCCATTTTAAAAAAGTATAATTATAGGAAAACTAGTAGCAAAACTTGCATTAGGTTTGAATACACACACACATACTGGAAATTATGAGCTTAAAAGTGAAAGTGATGAAATGACAATATCTCTTTAATATAAAACTTTTAAAAAAGTCATTGAGAACTTTTTAAATGAGTTCCTATTAACCCAGTTTGTCCCAAGTTATTGAACATTGTGCTGATTAAGAATAATAATTAACAGAACAGAGAAGTGATGTATTATAGACAAGTAATATCATTTTTTAGCACGGTCCATACGCAATCTGTTAAATTAAACTTAAACGACATATTAAATGAAATCCAAACTAATTTATTAGTACGTCTTAAATGGACTGTAACATGGCTAATCTGATTTTATTAGGCTAATGGTTTTTTTATCTCAACTTCTGTTGATGGATTAGGTTTTCCTGATCAACTGTGTCCAAGATTTAATTGGAGTTAATCAGGCTAATGTAACATCCAGAGAAAGCGCTTTACAGAGTTGACACAGCATATAAAATTGGTTTGGAATTCACAGCAGTAAGCTGTTCTCTCATCTTCTGAAATAGTGTTCTTCCAAAGTTTTTATGCACAGCTAAAATAGAGATTTATATATTTCAGAGATAAGTTTCTACACACCAGTATAGGATAATGTGAGCAGGCTTGTTGCAGCCATATTGTATTAAATGGGAATTTAACAGGTGTCGCTAAAACACACTTTCCTGTGCCTGGATACAATTGTTGGCATATATTTACAGCACCATTTAAAAATGAGAAATAATCCTCCAATGACAATCCCAGCAGATCTGTGTAAATCTGGCTCCAGGTTTTTGTAATCAATTGCTTCATTGAAATAGAAAGTGGGCAGTCAGACCAATTCCTGGAGAATGAGGGGAGGGGGGACAGCATCTGAAAGGCAGCCTCGGGTGGCAAAGACCCAATCCAACATTGGCTATACTGTATGTTTCAGGGTTTTCTTTTGGTCAGTGCTGTGCTGCATGTTTAAAGGCAGCAGTGCAAGATTTATGTAACCTGCAACTTAAAGGGTTAATACCAATGTAAAGGCCAACCATATTTGTTATATATTCTTAGCTAAGAAGGTATTGTCACAATGTTTATTTTCTTAAAGTTTAGCTTGTAAAACATTGAGACATTTTTTTCAAGTTTTTAAGATACTAGCAGTTTTCACACTGCTAATATTTGAAACAGTTCAACCTGTTTTTTTTTTTTTTATTTCAGTTGACTGAACACAATGGTACAAAATTAAACTTGAAATCTTACCATCGTTACAGGCATAAATGTTTTATAATAGTTTTGTTCAAGAATGGGTAACCAAAAGGTTGAGGCAATATAACTCCCAGCATACTCTAACAAGTCATTTAGGATTAATTCATGCAATAAACTGTAGTCCAATGTGAGGGGTGGATTTTGAAAGCAACACTGTGCAATAAAACTTCTCCCAGCTCCACAATAAATGCAAGAGGACCTTGCATTGGGGGCACTATATAGTTCTTGGTAATACCTGTGTGTGCTCCCCTGGTGCACAGTGGATTATATGAAAGCTTTGCTGGTTATTGTGATATTCACAATAGTTTTACCTCTACACATCTCCCCTTCTCATGTCCTTCTGTTTACAATACAAAATTTCTGTATTTCAGAACTCTTGCCATCAGCTCCCCACCATTGGGCAGATTTACTAATAGGTGAATTTTCATCAGCGTCAGCTTCGCACACCTCGCACCACTTCACCAGGCGCAAATGCGATACGAATAAGCCAATTCACTAGTATGCAATGTTTGTCCTGGGCTCTGAACGCTGGTGACTTTTACTAGCATTACTTGAGCAGTGCGAGTATTTCATAGCGAAGATGCGCTAGCGTTCGTTTGTGCCTAGCGAAAATGAATGCATCAGTGAAGATGTTTTTATAAATGTTGCTCAGAGATTAAAGAGGGATATAACATTTCCTGAAATTGACATCTCTGTACCCTCCCTAGCTCTCCAAAGTAGACATGACGACCAATTACAGATGCAGTGTAAATCACAAATATTTTTTTTAACAGTTAAGAGAAAAAAAGATGACAGTGCGAGGACACTTCAGTTTTCATGTTTTCTTATATTCACCCTTCTCTTTCTTTATGCAAACAAACAATTACGCAGTAGGGGTGTGATACAAGAGAACAAAGGGAATTCACACCACTGATGCCTTTTTAAGTGACATAGAGCTGAATATCAGCACTCGGAGAAAGAACAGAGAACCAAGTTTTAGGGCTAGAACTAGACTGAGTAGGCAGCTGGCTAGGGCATGGCTGCTGGGAGGCATCAAAAAAAATTACTCTATGGTCATTGGTCTTCCACGGCTGCCGGCTCTGTCTGTCTTGCCCCCTAAACTTCCTGGCATTGCGCCACCTCTCCTCTCCCTCACAGCAATGTGCATTAGTAAAAAAAAAAAAAACCTTTAAAAAAATCTGACCCTTAAATGCAGAGAAACGCAGGGGAGCTCCCAGTCAACATCTTTTTTTTTTTACTAATGCACATTGCATGGAGGGAAGGGGGCAATGCCAGGAAGTTTAGGTGAGCTTTGGTACAGAGGGCCTTTAGTTCTCCTTTAAGAAAGGAGACTTGGTTGGGTATCAAAAACTTTGGAACTGGGAAACTTAGGTGCCCATTTACTAAAAATTTATTTTTTATTTTTTCCAAAAACTTTAAAAAATTTGTGGTTTTCACATTTTTTTTAAAAGCTGTAAAAATTTAAAGTTTATTAAGTGTTAAACCATGAAAACCTCTAATGCAAAACTTTGCCAGGTAAAAGTTGCCAAGGTGCTATAGAAGTCAATTGGAGCTGCACTGATCCTTTTGGACAGCTTTAAATAAATTTGGACAGCTTTAAATAAATTTGGACTTTTATAAATTTTCAGATTTTTTGTTTGCTATGAATTATCCTAAAAACTTTACTTTTTCGAGGTTTTCAAGGTATTCACATTTTTTTCATCATTCAGTGTAATTTTCCATTCATACTTTTTTATTTGAATCTGAATTTTTATTTGAATTTGAATCTAACAAAATTCAAAGTAGAGTAGAGTAGAGTTTGTGAGGTTAGTTGTGTTTTCAAAACCACTAAAATCAGACGTTTGATAAATAGGCCCCTTAGAAGTTTTTAGATTTTTTTTCGCTAGGAATTGTCTGAAAAACTTTTTTTAAGGGTTTTCAAGGTATTCATATTTTCATACATTCATATTTCGTTCAGCACTTTTGCAACTATAGAACAGGAGCAGGTAAAATGGAACCATTAGGGGCTTAGGGTGGGTGGGTAGGTTTTAGTGGGGGTGGTTTGAGGGAAACAAAGCAATGACAAAGGGATGTCCATGGGGGGGTGCTGGTCATAGGGATATTTTATTATTTATAAGTTAGAATTATCCATTTTCTAAATTTCTAAGAAGAAAGGGCAGGTATCCTTGTATTCAGGCAGAATTTTGTGGGATGTCTCCTAAGCACATACCACACAATATTAATCCTACAATCCCAGAATTTAGGCAAAATATACAAATTAGTCTATTATTGGCTCTTTTTAAGAATCCTACAGTGAATGCTTTATGAAATTTTCATCTTCAGCTTAAGCACCAGACTGAATAGGGACTGATGGGTTCTGTAATTTTTTCTGCTCCACTATGTGCAAAAATGGTTCAAGACAAGATCTCTTCCATAATAGGGGGTCCTGTATTTCTTTCATACTCACCCACTCAAGCTTTGTGCTTTATGTAGGTTTATTATCTCCTTACCAGAGTAGTGTGTTTTGAGTGGTATGTCCAGTCTTTGAAATATAATTGGGATGGAATTCTTTCAGCCCTCTGTCTTGCCTTTATTCCCACTTAAGTGTCCTTTATTTTCTCTATCAAATTACTTTCATTGTATCTACTATTGCTCTTTTGTTCTCTCCTCTCTTTCCCTGCTCCCAAAGGTATCCCTTCTTCCCTCAATTATTACCTGTTGACCTCTATCCTTCTTCACTTTTGTCTACCTTAGACATCTTTCCTAGTCCATATTCTTCAGCTTCCCAAGCTTTTCTTCTGGTTTCTCAGTGTCATAACCCAAAATACTGTAATTTGTTATCCAGTGCTTTACCAAGAACCTGCACAGCTGAATAGCACTAATTCAAGCTCTTTAACACATTTAGATATTTAGAGATGAGGTCCCTGGCATTGCAGCATGACTGAGGTCCATCTAAAAGATGTGGAAATTGCATAAATAAGGAATGACCAACCAATTGTTGAATGATGCTATAGTACCAAGACATCCTTCATATACAGAATGCCTGGGATAGGGAGCAGAGATCTGAAATTACAGACATTCATTTGACTTACAGAGCTATACAATTGTATTTCAGTCAATCCATATGATGCTCAAGGTTAGTCTCACCTATCATTTAGTGACTGGATTGTGAAAGGTGGATAGCACCAATTAATATCCAAATAGATGTCCAAGCTGCATGGTTTTTACCCAAAAAAGATGAAACTGTATAATAGGTGTCTGTACAGGTATGTCATCCATTATCCCAAAAGCCATCATCCAGAAAGTTCCAAATTATGGAAAGGTCATCTCCCATAGACTCCATTTTATCCAAATAATCCACATTTTCCTTTCTCTGTAATAAAAAAACAGTACCTTGTACTTTGTCCTAACTATGATATAATTCATCCTTATTGAAAGCAGAACCAGCCTATTGAGCTTATTTAATGTTTACATGATGTTCGAGTAGAGGGTAAGAAATTCAAAATTACGGAAAGATCCTTTCTCCGGAATCCAGGTCCCGAGCATTCTGGATAACAGGTCCCATACCTGTTATATATATTGCTAAATCTGAGCACATGTGACAGAATTGTTTATCTTGAGTGATATTCCATGTCATCATCAGTATTCCCTGTAAGCTGTGTGCTGATACAGTAATACGCTCTGGAATTTGTGGTGCGTAATAAAAATTGTTATACTGTACAACCTGACAGAAATAAAATTTAAATTCACAATATCTTATTTCTTAAATAACATAACCAAGATTGTGAGGTTCTAATGATATCTACTGTGTGCAGAACAGCTCTACTGAAGCAATAAATACACATACTCATAACATTAAACATGCAGGGTAATAATGTTCTATGGCAAAAACAATAGACAATTATTAACTAACAATTGGTCACAATTTCAGTCCTCTATAAAAATGAAATAAAACATGAATAGCAATTAGTGTAGGGCTCATGCTGCTAGTGAGTTCACCCTGTAACAATGTTGCTGTTATTGAAGAGCCTCAAAGCCTAAATAGATGCTAGAAGGTCCTTCAAGGTGACAAAACAAATAGACATTCATTTGTTTTCCATAAGCCGTGAATATGTTTCCTCCTTTTGATGGTATAAATGATAGGTGCGATTCAAACACAAGAAATACGCTCATTGTTTTGAGAGCATCCAACGTTAGAAGGATGGTTGGACAGGCTAATAAGTTGAGTGCTGTCATGATGATGAACAAGCCATTCCTTGCAGAGAGTTTTTTGTACAAATAATGAATGCATGGTCGTCTTGGATCAGTTAAGTCAAGGTACTGTATCGCATAAAAACTATCCTCACGGCTTCGGACAGGGTTCACGGACAGCGTAGTCAAATGGCAACTGATTTATCCGCCAAGCCTCTCACAAAGTGGTGTAAAATCCTCGCTTTCTCTTTTCTGATTGATATGTTCCTGTAAGGCGATAAAACAAACTTGCTTTAATTATGGACATATCCAAGATAACGTAAGGAGCCTGTAGAGTTTTTTTTCCCCATCACACTTTTTTTTCCAAGTGTGAAAGCACATTTGCAATGTTAAACAAGGGAAAGCATTTAATGTGTTATAATAAGATGAAAATTTATGTTCAAAGAGAATAAAAGCTATTACACATGAATGACTTACTTTTCAAAGACAATAAATTAAATTACTATCCCCGTGTGCCAACATCTGCCAGTTTTCATTTGAGTTCCTGTAGTCTAAATGTTTGTAGAGAGAATTATATAGCGCTATGGTTGAACTATTTGTGTTGCTTTAACATTTTAATTTGCCTATGTGCTAAGCCGGGTAGGAAATGATTTAATTAGACCACATTTGTTTTAAGTGTTGTTTTTTTCATGTTTTCATGCATTTTTGGTAATTTGATTAAAAGGCATAAATAAACACAGTAAGCTGAGGATAGAGACAGGTGTAGCACCTGTAGTCTTTTTTTCTGCATAAAATGTACAATATACAGCATTATAAATCTATAATGTGGTTATTTAGAAAAGCTATATGCATATGAATTGGAGGGCATTATCATTCAAGTGCAAACAAAGTGATTTAAAGTAGGGTATGAACCTATAATAAAATCCTCCCAATGCACTCATGTTTGGGCCCACACAAACCTTATTATAAATGCAATGAGTGAGGATACAGCCTACCAGCACTATGACAGCCATCTTGCTGCTATTTCACATAGGGGAGATACAGCTATGGAGCATGTTATCCAGAATTTAAGGGACCTGGGGTTTTCCAGATAAGTGATCTTTCTGCAATTTGGAACTCCATACCTTGTATCTACTAAAACAATATATAAACATTAAAGGGATACTGTCATGGAAAAACATGTTTTTTTCAAAATGCATCAGTTAATAGTGCTGCTCCAGCAGAATTCTGTACTGAAATCCATTTTTCAAAAGAGCAAACTGTTTTTTTATATTCAATTTTGAAATCTGACATAGGACTAGACATATTGTCAGTTTCCCAGCTGCCCCCAGTCATGTGACTTGTGCTCTGATAAACTTTAGTCACTCTTTACTGCTGTACTGCATGTTGGAGTGATATCACCCCCCTCCCTCACGCACAGCAGCCTAACAAAAAAACAATGGCAAGGTAAGCTCCCTAACAAAAGATAACAGCAACCTGGTAGATCTAAAAACAACACTCAATAGTAAAAGCAAGTCCCACTGAGACTGGTTCAGTTACATTAAGTAGGAGAAATAACAGCCTGCCAGAAAGTAGTTCCATCCTAAAGTGCAGGCACAAGTCACATGGCTGGGGCAGCTGGGAAACTGGCAATATGTCTAACCCCATGTCAAATTTCAAAATTGAATGGAAAAAAATCTGTTTGCTCTTTTGAGAATTGGATCTGAGTGCAGAAGTCTGCTCGAGTAGCACTATTAACTGATCTATTTTGAAAAAAAACATGTTTTCCCATGACAGTATCCCTTTAATAACCCCATTAGAATTGTTTTACCCTCAATAAGGATTAATTATATCTTAGTTTGAATCAGGTACAAACTACTGTTTTATTATTACAGAGAAAAAGGAAATTATTTTTAAAAAATCCAAAATTATTTGGGAGATGGCCTTGTTGTAATTCTGAGCTTTCTGGATAATGGGTTTCCAGATAACGGATCCCTTGTAATAGCAAGATGACTTCCATTTTTAAATGAGAGTGTTTTTGAAGCTGTAGGGAAAATATGTAATTAACTGAATCCAGTTTTTTTCACAATTCCAATTTTTTTCTCTACGGGTAGCATATTAATAAGAAAGTCTCTGTTAAAAAAAAGCCCAATCACAAAGAAAATTTCGTTTTTTCAAATATTATTAAAATATGTTTAAAATAACAAAAAATATAAAATAGCTTGATCCTGAAACGTGAAAAGCTTGCCAGATTTTGTTGCTGTTTTTTTGAGACATTTTCGATTGATAAATCTGGAAAATTTGATAATATGAAAACATCTGAAAAATACGTCAGAATTGATTAAATATGGTTCAATAAGATCAGTGCAGCTCCCATCAACTTTTAAAGCACCTCGACAACTTTTGTGGTTTTTACACTTAGGGGCAGATTTACTAAGGGTCGAATATCGAGGGTTAATTAACCCTCGATATTCGACTAGGAACTAAAATCGTTCGACTTCGAATATCGAAGTCGAACGAATTAGCGCTAATCCTACGATCGAACGATCGAAGGATTATTCGTTCGATCGAACGATTAAATCCTTCGAATCGAACGATTCGAAGGATTTTAATACAACGATCGAAGGAATATCCTTCGATCAAAAAAACGCTGGCAAGCCTATGGGGACCTTCCCCATAGGCTAACATTGACTTCGGTAGCTTTTAGCTGCCGAAGTAGGGGGTCGAAGTTTTTCTTAAAGAGACAGTACTTCGATTATCGAATGGTCGAATAGTCGAACGATTTTTAGTTCGAATCGTTCGATTCGAAGTCGAAGTAGTAGTCGAAGGTCGAAGTAGCCCATTCGATGGTCGAAGTAGCCCAAAAAACACTTCGAAATTCGAAGTTTTTTTAATTCGAATCCTTCACTCGAGCTTTGTAAATGTGCCCCTTAATATGTCTCAAATTTTTAGAGCTTTTAATACCTATAGGAAAACCACACATTTTTCCAGATTCGTGGAAAAAATTGCAATTTGATTATTTGTAAGTGGGGCCCTTAGCAGAAAATATATTAACATTTTAAATTGTAATATTTCTGAATTAAAGAAAACTGCACACAAGAGTTCTGAAGACTCCCCACAGTTAGCTGCATCTAAAATCATTCTTATTAAAGGTACTTGCATTTTCAAGATAAAAATGAATGATAGAATTAATTTTTTTCTGAGACTGAGCTTTTCTGATTCAAGTTTTTCATCAAAATGCAGTGACAGTGGGGGGGGGGGGGATAGACTAAGTTTAATCGCAATTTCTTTCCAAGATGGAATTTGATAAACTCTCTTAAGAAAATAATAAATTGGCTTTCTCAGTTCCTTTTCTAAAGTTGAATTCAAGTGCAATATTGGCACGTTAATCTTGAGACTAAATTATTGTAGGCATAAGATGATCAGTATCTACAATAATTATAGCAAAGATTTTTTTTGACAACTTTGCGTAAGTGTAAGCTCGAAGTGAGACCCTTGTTTTCACATTGACTCCAATATTTATTATATAAGGACACTTTCATCCTTAAAGGATAAGTACATTTTTAAAATAAGTGAGTGTAAAATTTATAAGTGGTTATTCTAAGCACTTTTGTAATGTACATTCATTATTTATTTTCTTTTTATTCCATGATATTAAGTGATTTATGTACTGTTAATATAAATTAATTTTGTTACAACAGTGCCACCTGCTGATCAGTTTCTGACTAGTCTGACCACCAAGTAGTCAAGGAAGTTGTCAGGAGATAAAAAGAGGCTACATTCACTTATTTTAAAGGTTTACTTATCCTTTAAAGGAACAGTGTATAAGAGACTGGGTAAACAAATAGGCTGTGCAAAATAAAAAGAAATATTTTCAATATAATTTTAATTTATAAAAGTTGGAGTGAACAAATGTATAACCTGTTAGTTAATCAGAGACTTGAATGAAGGCCACATGGAGAGATCTCAACCAGCCCCATATCATGAGGGAGATAATGATTCAATTCTGAATTCCTCTTCATGCTAACGTTAAATAAGTTCTCAATAAGGTCTGAAAAATACCATAATTGGATCATTATCCCATAACATGGGGTTGGATGACATCTCTGCACATGGGACATAACCATTCTATTAGTTTGCTTTTAATCCTGACCTGCGTGATCAGCAAACTAAATGAATAGTTATGTCCCATGTGGCCTCCCCGACTGATTAGTGACTGATAACAGGTTAGAGAGGAAGTTATTATGTCAGACATCAGTTCACTCCAGCCTTTCTAGATAATATTTTTGGCTGACTATATTGAATTTTTATTTTTATTATACACAGCCTATTTACCCAGTTTTATTTTTACACTTACCTGTTCCTTTAAGTACTTATGTAAGAAAAAGTGCCAAGTTTGCTACTGATCTAGTAACCTACAGCAACCAATCAAATTGTCCAGGATTTACTGGCCAAGTGTTTGAAAATAAATCTGATTGTGTGCTATGGTTACTAGACTTGGGCAAAATGTTACAACTTTTATTAAAGTAATCTAAAGCAGTGATTAATGATGGGTGAATTTATTTGGTAGGTGCGAATTTGCCAGAATTTCCAAGTTTCGCCGGTGGATGACAATTTCTCGAAGTCTGCAAAAATTCCGACCCTGACAACCATTAAATGCACGCCACTGACTTTAATGCACATCGGAATTGACGCTGGCGTCGATTTTGATGCCCGTAAAAATTATCATTCCGTGAATTTTTCACGTTTGGCGAATTTCGCTGGGAAATTCACAAATTTTTCTGCGAATCGAAACGGGACAAATTCGCCCATAACTAGCAGTGATTCCTAAATTGTGTGTTGAAATCTGATGATAAGCTCATGTTGTTTCACCTGATACCCCTGAAATTCCAAGTCAGCTCATATTGTTGCTCAATAAGGCTTTACCCAAAAGTATTCTTTTTGTATTACAGGTATGGGACCCGTTATCCGGAAACCCATTATCCAGAAAGTCCCAAATTTCAGAAAAGCCTTCTCTTATAGACTCTGTTTTATCTAAATAATCCATTTTGTTAAATTATTTCCTTTTCTCTGTAATAATAAAACAGTACCTTGTACATGATCCCAACTAAGATATACATATTCCTTATTGGAAGCAGCACCAGCTTCTGGTTTTATTAAATATTTGAATGATTTTTAAGGTATGAAGTTACAAATTACGGAAATATCCCTTATACGGAAAACCCTAGGTCCCGAGCATTCTGGATAACAGGTCCCATGTCTGTACTAAGATGGGTTGAAGTTTTTGTTGCCTGAATTACAGGATTCTGTTCTTCACAGGGAGCACAAATGCAGTTACCCATGGACAGAAGAAGAATACTCTACCAATCCAACTGATTCTGATCTAAAGATATGAATAAGAATACATTAAAATGTACTTAAAAAATGTACTTAAAAAAACCTAGGTTTGAGCCTAGGTTTGAACTCACAGCACTGGCTACTATTGGAGCTTTGTATCTCACTAAACCAAGTGTTTTTTTAAACAATATTTCCTCTGGGGGCAAGAACAAACCTAAATAAAAATGGTAGTAGTAGTAGTGTAGTAGTAGTGTGAATAAGTCCCTTGTCCAGCTATGGAAGTTAACAACAGCCTAACAACTTTGAGCAATTCTGCGGTTAAGAATGGTCCAAAATTACCTTTGATCTATGTCCAAAGCTGTCACCTACTTACCCTAAAAGACTTAAAGCTGCAACATGTGGTCCTATATAATATTAAATTGGGGATTACAAAAACGTCATCTTTAATTACAAAATAAAATAGTTTTAGAATAAAACTAACATTTCTGAAAATGTAATTTTGTATTTATATTTTTCTTAATTATTGTTTTAATGTTTCTTTATATTTCTAAGTATATAATGAATTGAACTGCCTGTCGCTTTAAGTATTTTGATAACTCCATGCATTGAGTAGTCTTATAATTCTGAACACTGAAAAATATCTGGGAAACTCAGAACAGGAAAAATAATATGACACATTCCCCTTAACCGTGGGGAATCAGAACAGCATTATATATGTCGAATTAAGTCCGCTGTAATTTCTTCTTTAGCCTTAGAGATTTCACAGCTTGCTCCAGATGTTTTATTTCGATAGAGTGTAAGACAGGGTGCAAATGCACGGATTAAGGCTGTTTTATTCAAATGAATCTATCTGTGTGCCACCTGTCTTCTGCCTTCATTTTGTTCATATGCAAGCCAATACGCAGGGGCCTTTGTATCTAAACTACAGGGAAGGTTTCATGGCTGGGAGGCAACTCAGACTTCACACTGGCAGCACAGCGGGCAGAGCAGGGATGCTGAGCTCCGGAGATTCACATCAATATGCTAGAATGTTTACAATAATTCTGCCATTTATGATATATCTATACATCTGAAATTAATCTTGTATCTATATATATATATATATATATATATATATATATATATATATATATATATATATATATATATATATATATATATATATATATATATATATATATATATATATACTACCAAAAAATACACTTTAGTTCATAAAGATAGTATTTGATTTAAGGACATTTTATAACACCCCATGCAAAGGCAACAAGATGTTCAAAAATGGAGATTGCTCCCAGATTTGGCATAGTGATATGATATGCTTATCAAACACCAGATGTGTAGACTCAAATTTACCAAATTCTAATTTTTTTTTTTTTTTTTTTTCCATTTCTTCTTCTTTTTTCATTTATTATTTGAAGCTTGATTTTGTGCACACAAACTTAAAGGAAATTCATTGTTGGAATGCTTTTGATGGTTTAATACAAACAAACCATTGCTTTGTATGGACCTTAACAGGTTTGATTTTCGAATTGTTTTTCCTAGTAAACCACAAGAGAAAGGGCTAAACAAATAATAATACAGTTTCTAAAGAATGTAATATGCATGAAAAAAATTGAGAACAAAAAAAAAAGGATCTTGCATTATAAATCATGCCTTAAATGTTTGATGATAAAAAGAAAAAATTAGATGACTGCTAAAATAAAGATAAAGAATAGGGAGCTGGGTGTACACCGAGCAGGCAGGATTCTGACTAGAGGGTTTTATTGTATTGTGTTTTGTTGTTGTTTTCTACTTATAAACTAACGTATGAGCTTCTATGAAAACTTGTTCCACTAAAATTTCCAGCATTCTCTAGCATTAACAATATTAACTGGTGCCAATGGTCCAGTTGAAGCATAAGTATTCACCATTAGGAATCCTGCTGAGTTTGCAACTCTATTCTTGGACTGATAAGAGTCCCGATGGAGCTAAACTAAACTTCCGCTGTTCTGAAGTTTGATTATATGAAATCTTGAAGTGATAAGAGCAAATTATATTTGTACAATAATTTCAGATGTTAGTGAGATGACTGACAAAGCTGCTACAGACGATCGTAAGGATAATTCTCATTCTGATGCCCACTTTGAAAAGCAAAGGGGAGTGAAATATTCTGTTTTAGGGAATGTATACTATATGTCATTTTTAAGAATTATTTTCTATTGTTTAGGGCTACATCTCCCATCATGCTTTAACCATTAATAAAATGACCAGCATTATTGCCTTACAACAACACTCCATGGAATACTGCTCATCACTCTACTGATAGTAATGAAAAGTCCTCTCAAAGAAATGTACTGATTCAAGCAGCTATCATTGGTACAGACCTAAAGCTGGGCATAGACGCAAAGTCTGATCGTACGAATTGAGGATTCGTACGATTTTCGGACCGTGTGTGGAGAGTCCCGACAGGAGATCGGTCGTTTGGTCGTTCGGACAGGTTAAAAGATTTCTGTCGGCTGCCAATATTATCTCTGCATGTATTGCCAATCGTACGATTTTCAGAGGGAGACTGTCACTAGCTTTGGTCGGACATAACTTTCGTACGATTGCTGTCAGGGGCAGAACATCAGCTGATCTGTTCTTTTACTACTTTATTTGATCAGAATGGTTAGTGGCAGGTCGGGAGATGTGGAAGTCCGGTTGTACGTTGATTCGTACGATCGGATCTTTGCGTCTGTGGCCAGCTTTATTAAAGTACATCCCTGTTCACAATAATATCAATAGGTTGTAACTTCCAGGGATGTACCAGCATTGGTACTGTGATCCCCAACCAGTGGCATGCAAGCAACATGTTGCTCATCAACCCCTTGGATGATGCTCCCAGTTGCCCTGAAAAGTAGGCACTCTGTTTTGAATTCCTAACTTGAGGCAAGTTTTTGTTGCATAAAACAAGATGTATTGCTAAACATAGTCTCCTTTAGTCTTCCTATACACATAGGGGCTACCAATAGCCAATCACAGCCCTGAATTTTTCATGCTTGAGTTCTCCATGACTCTTTTTACAACTGAATGTAACTCACAGGTAAAAAAAAAAAGTTTGGAGGTCCCTGCTGCAGAAAAAGTTATTTTTTAAGGATAATGTGTTTTGGGGGTAACACCCCCCAATAGAAGTTTAAATTATTTTTTGCAGTTTTGTGTGTTAATTTTAGTATATTCTAAATACTATATTACTAAGCACAAACATGTGTACATATTTATTATAAATATATATTTGAAGATAATTAGTAGCTTACAAGGAGAAAATAATGATCTTTAATGCATCCGGAATGAAAAATGGTGTTTTGACCACAGGCATATTAAGATTTAATGCAGCAATATATCATGCGCCTCCTTTACTGTCATGGTTCAAAGCTTGTTGCTGTATCCACCAGGCAAGAGATATTTGTCTAGGCATGTCAGGGTCAGCTTTTAGCTGAAGTTATAATAATGCAGTGGCATTATACTATATGTTCACATTTATGTCAGGTTAGTGGGAAGACATGGCAGTAACCACCGAGGCAGGAAACATAGATGATTGTATACCACAGCGCTGTGCAATATGTTGGCACTCTAAAAATACATGATAATAATAAAATACCTTTCATCTGTTGCTGTTATTTAAGCCATTGGAAGCAAGGAAAGATGATTAATTTTTAATTAACTTTGTTTGTATTAAAAGACAGCTAAGCCAGACCTTAAAGGGGTGGTTCACCTTTAAGTTAACTTTTAGTATACTATAGAATGAATAATTCTAAGCAACTTTTCAATTGTTCTTAATTTTTAATTTTTTATAGTTTTTTAAATTATTTGCCTTCTTTTTCTGACTCTTTCTGGCTTTCAAATTGGGCTCAATGAGCATGGTTCCTGCCATAGGCTGTTTAATCAACATCATTTACCAGCTTGATGTCTTGTACTGGCAGTTAATGCCATTTTCACCTCTTCCCAGAAAGACTTAGTTGACATTTCCTCATAGATGTAGGAGTATGCTAAGGTAACCTTTGAGGACTTTCTCTCTGGCACCAAACATAGGCAGGGCTATGGGTCTTCTTTGTACATTGGAAAATTGCCGATTCCACCATCATGAGACTTAGGGGCAGATTTAGCAAGGGTCAAATTACAAAGTAATGGGAGTTTTTTTGAACTCTCATAACTTCGAAATTCAAATTAAAAAAGACCAATTGAAATGTATCAAAAAAGTTTTTTTTATTTTGCAGAATAGGTCAGTTCTCAATCGAATAGGCCCAATCGAATTCGCTACAAAGTTTTTCCAAAAAAACAAACAGCGATTTTACAAAGTCCGCTAATTAGGACCTAGGAGGTCCCCCATAGGCTAAAACAGCAATTCGGTTTTAGATGGCGAATGGTCAAAGTCGAATTTTTAAAGAAACAGTACATGATAAATTTCGATATTCAAATTTATGAATTTTTTGAATTTGGACTATTCCCTAGTCGAAGTACAAAAAATTAGCTCAAAATTTTAAATTTTTAATTCAAATTTTTACATCGACCTTTGATAAATCTGCCCCTTATTTTGATTGACTTGCATTATAGGATCTTCCTGCATTAAATGATCTACAGGCCCAGGAGAACTGTAGAGAATTTTAACTGAACATTCCTTTAACATGGCCAACTAAGTAGCATATGCCCGTGACTTCGACTGAAACAGGCAACAAAAGGGTGATTTAGTTTTTTCCCAATCTCTCCAATGCATTGTCTGCTAAAAAAAGACAGCACTAATTATTACAAAAAAAAAAAAAACAGACACACACAGGAATTTCTATAGATAGAGACAACTTCTGACATTTCAGATAATGACTGTATCTTCATCAAAGTAGCTAAAGGTCACAGTCATAACTAAAACATTGCTTAGTATATACTCTTTTTAAAATTAGTCTTAAAGAAACAGTTCAGTGTAAAAATAAAACCTGTGTAAATAGATAGGCTGTGCAAAATAAAAAAATGTTTCTAATATAGTTAGTTAGCCAAACATGTAATGTATAAAGGCTGGCGTGACTGGATGTCTAACATAATAGCCAGAACACTACTTCTTGCTTTTCTATCTTTAGTCAGTAATTTGAATGGGGGCCACATGGGACATAACTGTTCAGTGAGTTTGCAATTGATCCTCAGCATTCAGCTCAGATTCAAAAGCAACGATTATGACCCATGGGGCCCTCTCTCAGGTCTCTGATTGGTTACTGCCTGTTAACCAATCAGTGGAAACCAAGAGAGCTGCAAAGCAGTAAGTAGTGTTCTGTTCTGTTAGACATCCAGTCACTACAGTCTTTACACATTACATTTTTGCCTAACTAACTATATTAGAAACATTTTTTATTGTGCACAGCCTATCTATTTACCCAGTTTTTATTTTTACACTGAACAATTCCTTTAAAGGGGACATAAACTTCCCATAAAATTCTCATATTGCACACACTAGCTTTCCAATATAGGGGGTCCAGCATTAATTACAGATTGATAAGAATGCTCCAGACTAAACTGGGTCTGTGCTTGGTATGCTTGGGTTAACAGGGTGGGGTAAGGTAGATCAAGGTGTGGTAGTATGTGTATATGTGGACCATATGAATTCTGGTCATATTTAAGGCAAATTACACAATTTCTCATGGATTTCTTTACATGCTGTGTCCAATCCTAACTTATGTCCTACACACTAATCATATTAGTAATTGTACCATTCTTGCTTATTTTTATGACATCACTCCTACAGAAAACATAAAAGGGAAACTAAAATGGTTGCATCAACATATTTTTAACCCTAGTGAATGAGGTGACTGTACCACTTCCATTGCCTAGCAGTCCTATATGAGTAAATTTAGAGCCTGCAATTCTCCTGACTTTTACCTTCTGTGACTATTATTCTCATATTAAGTCTAATAATAATAATTTAATTATTACTATTATTATTATTAATAATACTCTTACTATATTATTATTATTATTATTATTATTATTATTATTATTATTATTATTATTATTATTATTATTCATACTCTTACTATAATATTATTATTAATTATAATAATAATAACCAAAACCTAGATAGTTATTCCTCACAGTAAAGAGGCTCAAGGAAACTTTAGTTATTATTTATATATCCCTCACTTGAAATCACATAATACCAGCCTCCCTGGCAGGCCTGTAATTCTCATAGCTTTTTATTGTGTATTTATTAGTGTCTGGGGACTTCTCTGACATCTGAGGTATGGCAAAACATAGGGCGTTTTTTTTTTTTTTTTTGTATTTCTGAGGCCTAGATATACAATCATTTTAAATTTGCTGTGAAACATCTGCGGTGAGAACAGTATCTTGCCTTTCTTGGGCTCAGCTAAACATATTTCATCTGTTCTGAATTTAATTCTGCTTGCTAAGCAAAATGCAGGATCAAGTAAAAGTGTTAAGGGCACTGCATTGTCATTTTTTTTAAAGAAAAATGTTTTTTTTTCCTGCCAAAGATTTAATAACATAGTCACCTTGCCTGTAACGTATTTATTTAAACACTTCATGTGTAATAGAATCTAATGTTTACGCATGCGGCAAAGGGAAAAATAACCCACTGAAATCTGCAGAGAATTTGGAAAAAAACTTTAACCCTTCCCAAGCAAAGTGTCTAACTAATGCTACTATCAAGGGCTTTGCTAGGTACAGCATAGGAACACAGGCCCAAATAGTAAATATGAGGCTCATTTATGTATGCAAGTGTAGTGTGCAAAATGCAATTTCAGACACATTTTTTACCCATAATGCAGCATCTCACCAAATAAATCCAACATAATTGTACTTACTCTCAAGATGACATCTTGCACAGTTGCACCCATTGCATTAAAACAGACACAATTTGCTTACCTTATGACACATAGTGCCTAGCATTACATTGCAACTTTGGTTCAAAGCAGAGTCTGCATCCAATTTGTTAGGTGCAAGTCTGGAGCTCCTACTGATGCAACCTGCTGTGGTACCCTGAATCTACTTCCAAGTTTAGAGGGGCAGTAGCTCCAGGGCTCTCCAGTGTCAATAAGCGCACCTGTGCACCATTCAGAAGAGGCAAGATGAACACATGAAACCATGTGGAAGTGCATGAGTGTGTCAGGAAATTTGCGAGTTTTTAGGTGAAGCGAAACTGCACAAATTCGCCCATCACTACTCAACCATTGGGCACTGTCCCGATCTAATTATTGTGGGAGTGGGCCTTGGAACAGGCTCTCTGGTGGACCCGAGGTGGTATAGTCCAACACTGTTCACTATAACTTCACAATGGATTTAATTCAGCTGCAAACTAGTAAAGGTATTAAACCTCCTTTATTAAGCTATGTACACCAAAACTTTGTGATGTTTTGTCAAGTCCGAGGCTTGAGTGTCTACACATTCTCCTTTAGGATTGTCCTATGCTATCCTTTCCATTAATGCAGAGCAATGATGATACACTGTCTTGAATATATGTGGCTGTTTATTAAAATGTTGTAGGTATGTTTCTAAATTTCTTGGCATGGCATTGGTCTTCTAATTATTTGGGTGGAATTTGGAGTTGAAGTCTTATACTATACCCCATGCTTAACCTGATAAAAAAATCTTCTCATATGAGACACAAGGCCATTAACTACTTCAATGTCCACTTCAGTCTTATCTTCCAATGTTTCCATCTTGGTGCATTATACTGGATGTCAAGTTTGAATTATTGTCTTATTTCTACAGGTAACAGAAACACAAAGATTAGAAATTCTTTTTATTTTTTTATTTATAAAATTCTGCTTGGAAAATTGACCTCATATGAAAAATGATTTCCAATTTATCCCAATTCACCGATTTATTACACCTTCTTCATCCAGTTTATAAAGAGTTTTAGAATCATTTTAACCAAAATAGCTTATTAATTTTGTTTGGCAAATTGAGATATGTTCCAGTTGAATAACTGTTAAATATCAGAATTTCAAGAACATTAACTACTTCAGTGACCTTTCCAATATTACTTTAACTGTTGACTTCTCATTGTAAATTCCAAATTTGACGAAAAAATTCAAAATTCAATAATTAATATGTTTTAGGTTCCTGATTCTAGAGTGTCCTTTATGTTTTTAGTACATTCTGTTTTCTAAGCTGTGCATTTTCTAAACTCGATGAATGGGGAAAGTTAATTGGAACTATTATTTCTCTTGTGACCTGACTTATTTAAATTCAGTGTTGCCAAATTAGCAAACTTCCAGAGTACTGCTGTGTACAAGCAACTGTGAATGTGAAAATAGAAAGTGCTGCTCATACCTAGCATCTTTTCACTCTAAACAAGGGGTTTATTCTGACATTAGGAATCCAGTAAACGCAAGTGAGAAAGCTAACATCACACATGTAGAGTCAAAGCTGCTGTACAAGTAAAGTAAAAGTAATAGTCTCTTGGGAGACCATATCCAGATCATTAACCTCCAATTAGACAGCCTTGTTCTATAGAACTATAAAACATTTCCACTAATATCTATCTATTATTTCTTATAGATGGACTTATTTTTAGGAGTCAGGAGCTGAATATTATCTATGCTAATTTGCAATTTTATTCAATGTGTCCCCTGTGGGCAGATTAGCTTTAAAAAAGTTCACATGCTTGTTTGTATTTACTGACCAATCATTCGAGAATTAAAACCTATCAACAGGGGCGGACTGGGCCCCCGCCGGCCCAGACATGCTCTCCGTTTGACTGGGCCCTAAAAAAGAAAATTGCGGGTCAGCGTAGCGGATACGCAAGTGCGCTGGCATTTGCACATGCCTGACACGAGCACCGCTGGGGCCCCGGAGGTATGGAACCCAGTGGGCCCCCAAGGATCCAGTCGGACCCTGCCTGTCAAGCAGGACATCTAAAACACCTTCTGTTGTTGATATCAAATCCGCTGCAGATCAGTGCAATATTCCTTTAATTACCTGTGTGCAAGGCTGTCATTTGTAAAATCCAGGACACTTCACTAAAATGCAGTTAGCTCATTACAAATGAATGGTATCCCAATGGCAATTCCAATCAATAGGCAATCAGTGCTGCCTTGATCATTGCATTGTTAATGGAACCCTTACTGGCAGTATACAATACTTGTATTCTATGTAGTAGTAAGCTACATACCAAATTTTATTTATAATACATGTTTTTATTATAAAGTTTGTAATAATACAGAGGGTACATAATTGGATGGAGACAAAGAATTTCTTTGAATACTAACCACCACCAATTGGTGAAGTTAAACACCTATAAAGGTCTATAATACTTTTCTTGGTTTATTTTCTTATTATATTTGTCTACAATGTCTGACAGGGATACCAGGGGCCCACCAGATGACCTTAGGCCGTGGGCTCACCAGAAAACCTTAGCCTGTGGGCCTACTTTCCAAACTATTCTTCTTCTTCTCACTCAACCTCTTTATTTTCCTAGTATTTTATATCTACTTACTATATTCTTCTATTATTAAGCATTTTTTCCCATAAAGAAATAAAGAATGACCATGAAATAGGCCAAATGGTTAAAAGCAAGAGGGCTCACTGACACTTGGTCCCACTGGGAGTTTTCCTGGTATCCCGGTGGGCCAGTCTGACACTGTTTGTCTACATAGAATATTAAGACGTGAATACTATGGTATTTATTTGCAGTTTCATCCTGTACAGTGAGATACCATAAAACTCAGCAGGGGTATTCCTCTATTAAAAGGTAACTCAGCAGAAAATATGCAGTCTAGTATATAAAATGCATTTACACATGCACATTCTTCTTAAAATAGTCTGTTTTTTGTCTTTATTAAATAAGCACATTGTGATGATGTACACGCCTACACACTCTTGCATTACATCTAGTGACAAACATACACCTTCATACTCATTCTCTTCCTTATTACTCTTAAAAATGTAAAAATACACTAACCATTCTAAAGCTTTTCCATCTGCAGGCACAATATTCACGTGTGCACACATCTAACTGAAATCTCCTCAACCTCATTGATTGATAATGTGTTTTTAGAAGCACGGCTAGTTATTTTCATCTGTCTTTACTATCCTGTGGCCCCTGTTTGAATACTGATCTGTAAGCACCTCATTACCTCAAAGAGCTTTGAGATCATTGGCCTGACAGACTCATTTGTTACTATATCTGATCTGTAGTTGCCATTCAATCTATTTCTTGTAATGTTGGAGTGCACTCTGGGGATCGATTCCCTGAAATGAATCTTGTTTCACATAACCTCCTTTTTAAATGGCAACTAAACATAAAATAGGCTCTTTGGGATAAAATTCACAATTAATAGTTATAAGAGCTCACACATGATGAGCAAAAATCAGGTTTCCCTTGTAACAAACCAGATATTACAGAAGAAGCTGCAAATCCCCTAACAGATCAGGAATAATTAGCATCCATCCCATTATAAAATTATCATTCTGAGCTCAAACAACCTCATTGGTTTTCTTATTCAAGTTTTCTAAGTCAGGGGTTTCCAAACAAATTATGGGGCTGGGCCCTTTTCTTGGGTGCAAAGCTGTTGAGGGGGTCTCAGTCTGAAGGTCAATTAGGACAAATAATGTAGGTGGATTGCCTTTGATTAACTAACTGTTATGATCATATTTTCATGTTTCTGTAACATTGTGATTTTCTAAGAGAGGCCTGGGCAAATGTTAACATGCATAGGAGGGCCCGGATCCCAAAAGTCTGATTAGCTCCACTCTAAGCTAACATGATAAGGATATTAAGATATTAGACTGAGTGGGAAATTAGGTCACATCAGTGCAATAACCCTTACTTTTAATCCTTATAAGCAAAGGGTCACTTCTTACAGCTCTTACAATTTTACAGTGTGTAATTCATTTACTAAGCTAGTGAACCCTAAAAAATCTGAAAACCTCTTGGCAAATGTTAAATTGCATAAGCTAAAACAATAAGGCAAAATCGTCACATCGGCCAAATAATTTTTACTTTAAAACCTATATAAGAAAAAGGTAAAAGGGGTGGTTCACATTTAAGTTAACTTTTAGTATGTTAAAGAATGACTAATTCTTAGCAACTTCATTTTTCACAGCCTTCATTTTTTCTTTTTTTACAGTTTTTAATTATTTGCCTTCTTCCTCTGATGCTTTCCAGCTTTCAAATGAGGAGATCACTGACCCCATCTAAAAAAAATGCTCTGTAAGGCTACAAATGTATTGCTATTGCTACTTTTTAATATTTCTCTATTCATGCCCTCCTCTATTCATATTCCAGTCTCTTATTCAAATCAATGCATGTTTGCTAGGGTAATTTGGACCATAGCAACCAGATTGCTGAAATTGCAAATTGGACTGCTGAATAAAAAGATAAATAAGTCAAAAACCACAAATAATAAAAATTGCAATTTGCCCCAGAATAACACTCTCTACATCATACTAAAAGTTTATTCAAAAGTGAATAACCCAGAGCCGGACCAGACCCGCCAGGTGCCCTAGGCATCATTTCCGGTCGCGGTGTCGGCTGGGAGTGCGTGTGCGTGAATCTACGCTAGTTCGCATATTGACACTTGTGTGCATCAACACGTACATGCGTGAATTGCCAAGGAGAGAGGGGACTGTACTAAGGGTTGAAGGCAGGTAAGGTACGTTCCTGACGCCCCCCAGCTTTGCACCCTAGGCGTGTGCCTACTCTGCCTACCCCTATTTCCGGCCCTATAATAACCCCTTTAATACTTTGGTTTTTAATAAATCAAACAGGTAAAATCTCTGATGTCAGCTTTTTAAGTATTTCCTTATGTTCCCTTTCAGTAATAATCTTTTCAAACTCATGTTTGTGCCCTTCGATTATAGTCATATTCTGCTTGTGAAAGATGCTTCCTTCCATTAACTGCCACAATATATTTGAATGTTTCAGGCTGCTGGGTCTGCTTGCTCTATAGCTTCAGAGAAATTCCCTGTCCCCGGCCACTATCCGAGATGCAAGGGGATCTCGCAAGAGGAGTGAGCGGGCAGGGTTGGGGCTGTATTGTGTGCTGTTGTTACGCCACTGCACTAAACCTGAATTCTCACCAGCAACCTTTAATTTGCCTGTACAACCTCTATTTTCCTACTACTAGTACAGTTTCTTTTCTCAAAAGCTTTCACCATTTCTTTATTGCACTGCTTAATTGCCTCATCTGAGTCATCTGAAAGTAAAATTGCTAGATTCCTTTCTTCTCACAACAGAACAAAGAATTCTAGGAAGCCTAACACTAGGAAGACTTGTTTTCTAAAATAAAATATGGGCCAAAGATTGGATTTGGTGGGAGACAGCAAACAAGCCAACAAACAAGTCTCACTGCTAATTCTTAAATAGTTAACTAGATGTTAACAACCTTGCTAGTAATTATAAATAGATGGACCTTATAAGTAAAGAGTAATTAATACCATGCAGCGTTGTGCTTAGCTGAATTCCACTAATGCAAATGTTCTTATTTTGGATTATGATCCTCCGCATTTTGTTAGCACAGGAAAGCAATGTTTGGTGGCCCAGATGTTGCAGAAGTTCAACTATCAGCATCCCAATCAACAGCTCTACTATTGAACAGTTGGAGCAATGAGGTGTCTTGTGCAAAAAAAAAAAATCAGCAGTATTTAAGCCTTTTGGAAACCATAAACAGTATTTAAATGAGATGATCATCAAGGACATAACGTTCAGTATAAAATTGACTTTTTGCTGTCTTTCACTTTGCTCCTCGATTTTCCTTTTCTCTGACCTGGAATTTAAAATGATAATTGACTATATATGAGACTATATGAGAGGCCCGAGGAACTAACCTCAATTAAACTGGAATTGCAAACATGGGCTACAGCGAATAAACTAAATATCCGAGAGTTTGCAGAAAGTTGTCGGCTTTTCATCTAACATTCAGAGCCTTCTTTTTCTATTTCCAACATTTTCTATAAAATCAAAAATACTTTAACGAGTTGCTCTGTTTTGTTGAATTTGGCAAATATGAATAAGATATTCAGCTGGCAAGCCTTGAATGTTTGCTTAGTGTTATATTCTTAGGCAAACACGTGAAAGAATTTTCCATTAATATGATGCTATTGTAAGAACCCTACAATTTGAAATGAATAACCCTTAATAAGAAGGAAATTATATATTTTTGACATGTCGTCTGTCAAAATGAATTCGCTATAAATCCTTTATATGACTGCCAAAACTGAAGAGTAGGGGGATAGATAATCTGCAACCTTTCATGATAACAATCAAAGCATTTACATGGCTATTACTCATTATTTTAGTAGAGTGTAAAAATAGTGGCATCAATGCAGATAAGATTCAGAATTCAGACAACAGAGAGGGCTCATTGATGTTTGAAAATATTTATGTTTATCCACAATCCAACAATCAGGGCAAGGAATATCTCCAAGTACCGAAAGGCAGATTTGCCTGCAAAGGAATAACTTTGAAAGCACCATATATGTATTTCTTTTAAGAAAGATTTACTTTAGTGCTTGTGGGAAAGCATTTTTTAGGAATATTGTGCCTGCGGTAGTGCAGATTTAACTGTGGGCGACAAATCTCCCTGTTTGCCATCACCTTAAATAAATAGCATTAACATGAGCAACAAGAATGCTTTCTATTTGAGAAAATTGTGACAAAAAAAAAACCTGACCTCAAATTCTAAACATATCAATACAAAAATCTCAACAATTTGAGTGCAGCAGCATAAAACCATGGAGTGCCTATGAGTTTTGGCAGGGGAATCCTTCAACAGAGGTATCAGGGAGCTGTTATCTTGCTACCTTCCTATTGTTTTATTGATAGCCTCCTGGTGGGGGAGGTGGGTGTGATATCAAACGACTGAAGCTTATTAGAGCACAAGTGACATGGCTGAGGACATGTGGGAAAATAACAGCATGCCTAGCCCCATATCAGATTTCAAAATCAAATATAAAAAAATATATTTGATCTGAATACAATACAGGACATTCAGTAAAGAATGACTGAAGCTTATTAGATCACAAGTGACATGGCTGAGGTCATCTGGGAAAATAACAACATGTCTAGCCCGATAACAGATTTTAAAATCAAATATAAAAAAATATGTTTGCTCTGAATTCAATACAGGACTCTGTAGGTCGAGGAGAGCTATAAACTGATGCATTTTGAAGAAGACAGAATTCATTTGAGACTGATTACAACTACCTGCTATAGGATAAGCCTGTAGGGAAGACCTTCATTGTGGATCTGCTGCAATGTTGGCCGGATGAATCCTGAAAAAATTACAACAACAGCAACAGCAAAGATATAGATATTTGAAGATTTTTTTTTGCTGCTTTGATAAAAAATTAAATGTAATTATAATAATAAAAACAAAAAGGGGATAGTGTTCAATTAGAAGATTCAAATTATCACATCCATACAAGTCATCTTACATCGCTTTAACTTGGAAAATCAGATTGTTTTAACTTTAATTAAGTAAAATCCAATATGTGATTGCGTGTTTTTAACAGCTTCCAGAATGTGATGTATCACCAACTGTCTTGTCAGTCACTCAGCTGCTTAATATCCCTAAGATCACCGTTTAAATTCTCGCCTTGAGTTCTCAATTTTTTTTAAACACATAAAATTATAAGACTTACAGCAACTTTATTACAGCAAGTGACTTCCATGTGCAAAATTCTGGTGCTGGAAAATCAGAAATTGCTCAATAGCAAGAATTATGGCATACTTTTTTTGCTATTCGTTAAAAAGGGCAGCATTTCTCAAGCTGTGGAACTGGTCCCTAGAGCATAGACTGCAGAGTGTACAGCCTGAACCTCAGAATGTGAGAATTTTCCTTGAGACCCAAACATTAAGACCCATTAGGCTCATATTTGGTGTGATGTATAAGCTGCCCTAGATATTCTTATAACTATGGTTGAAAAGCTTATACACCAATGTTTTCATATATCTTTAACCTTGACTTAGGGGGGGGGGGGCTCAATAGTAGGCTAGGCTTGAGCAAAAATGTCAGAAAACTACTGCAGCAGGGTTAATAAATTATTTTTTTTTAGAGGTGAAGTAAGGCTAAGATATTGATTGCCCTGCATGGTGGGCCTTGACAACAAGTAAAATTAAATCCAATGAAAAAATAACCAACGATCTACCTAGTCACACCCCAGTTATTGCAAATATCTAACCAAACCCTGCCCACTTTCCAACAAGCCCCACCATTTCCATGGTCCCTGAATGACTGTTCAATTTTGCAAACCCCCCTCTACCATAGGGCTGCTAACAACAGTACCCCCTATAACTGTAAGGATTCACCCTGGTGTTCTAGTGGAGGTGTGACAGGGACGATATGCGCCTACTGAGAGAAGAGTCACTTCCATGGATGACGTCATCTCGCTTTGGAGCGAGATTTAAATATTTAAAGGCACAGGCGCCTTTTATTCATCTGCCCAGGATTTGCCTTTGCTCATTTGCCATTTGCCCGGATCAGTAACCCATAGCAAGCAATCAGCAGGTAGAATGTAATGGTCACTTGTTTAAAAGCAAACATCTTATTGGTTGCAATGGGTAACTGCTCCTGGGCAAACTTAGTGCCTTTTATTACATTTGGGAGTAAGTGTATTACCAAACCAAATCCAAATCCTACTAGGATTTGGAAAATTCTGAACCAAGTACTCGGTTCTTAGCATCCCTGTTACAGATAAATGAAAATGATTGTACTGTATATCATTAATTCTGCTATATACTGCACATCATATAATATTCTAGTTCAATCTAAGCCTACGGAGCCTTTTAGATGGGCTCATCCCACATTTCCATCAAGCTCATAACATGGTTGCTGATATACCAAAATATTGTTGGGTCATCCTGCTATATCCTGGGTATCACATACATTTTCTTCTGGGAAAACAAGGAACTTTATTTGCTGCACCCCAAATAAGAAATTTCCTAAAGCAGGTGCCCGATTTGCTTCACGTTCCTACCAACCCCCATCAGAGTTGCAAGCTCTCTGTGTGTCCTGAGATAGGAATTTCTGTAGCATCTGTAGAATACAGCCATAGCAGTAATTTGCAAACCTCTCAGACATACCTACTTGGGGCACCCCAGGGCTGAGCATATCACCCCTTGGCAAATCACTGCTTCCCAAGACCAGTACATCATTTGCTACAGGGATGGTACATTTGCTTTAATTGTTGTATAACTTGATTTATTAGTGTAAACATCTGTCCGCTGTGCTTTATTGTCAACACAATAGCATGATACATGAAGAATTTCTCCAACAGATGTTCGAGATTCATTAGTTGAATCCTCAGAGGATATGGATATATCCCCTTATTAATTATTTGCAAGTCATTGCTATTACTTGAACTCTGCAAGACATAAAAGCAGCATAAATGTTCCAGTTTGCATAAACAGTTTGTTGCGCAGTCATTTTTCAAACCATGATATGCTTGAGGTATATTAACAGTTCCCTGTAGATAACACCATGTAGCTTAATTACCGATTGGTGTATTGTTTCTGCTAAAAGAATCCATAGGTTTAGTCTTCATGTAAAATCAAGTGCAGTTCAAGCTTTGCTATTTTCCCTACACAAAAAACAAGGTTTTCATGTTCCTAAAATAACAACATAACCCCTATAGCTTTTGTTTTAGACTGAATAACATGAACATAATAGCAGGCGTGGCAGCATTAATGGGTTTAAATGTATCCTAATTCCATGTATCCAATACTAGGGAATGAAAATATAATATTCCTCTTTCTGGGGTTTTCTATGCCATTGTTAGAGGTGCTCTTCTCATTATCTCAGTGTCCCTGTGGCCAACTATGTTTCCAGATCCTTTGGTATATTAGCACCTCCTAAAAATTCAGAGACAAAGACCCAAATTTGCAGACTGCTTGTTTCAACTGTTATACTGTAGGTCTAATTAGTTCATGGCTTCTGTAATTGGAGACCAACCAAAATGTTTTTGTTTTAAAGCAATGCTATTATGTGCTTGCCTGAAATGACAATGGATTGGCGAGGATAATGATGCATTTTGGGTAAAGAATTTGGCAATTTCTAGAATTGTATTGTATACACTAGACTTGCGTATGTGCATGAGCCTTTCTTTTTCCAGATGGCCTTCATTTTTTCTATTGTGAAGGGTTCTTCAGCTTCTTTAAGCCCTTTCCACCCCAATCTTAAAGTCTTTGTCATTTGACTGTCCTACCCATCAGGAAATCTGAAACTGATGAAATCTTAAAAGATTGACATTTTTTACCTTTATCAGCCAGCTGCAGGTAGAACAATTAAAGCAATTGCTTTTGATTAATTGCCCTAGGGTTACTGCCCTGGTACAAATTTGCCCACTGAGAAACTTTGGTAATACAGGACTTTATAGACAGAGAATATTTAACTGCTATGCTGCCTGAAAAAAAAAGGTTGGTGCAACAGTTCCTGTCCATATTAGAGCTTCTGCAATGATAAATAATCTTAATTTCAGATTTATTTTTCAGTCTTCTTTCAATCAATGTAGTTTTTAACCCACTCAGTAACACATGAATGATAGCTTTTCTATCCAAATATAGCTCTGCCTAGCCATGGGTTCTTCCCACTCGTATGAGCACAATTTGTTTTTATACAAGTGCTCAGATGAATCATCTCTATTTTTCACCTTTATAAATATAATTTTATCCTATTAATTTCTCAGCACTCTAAGCACATATTTAATTTAATTTAAGTTGCAATATAATAAAAGCTGTTCCCTGATTAAATAAAACCTGCAAATTGCGGATGAGCGCCTGCTGTTTCTCTGAGAGAGTGCTGGACACTTTTACTGTGGTGATGGATTTCAACAAAGAGATTACATTGCCTGACACAATATTTCCTCCTCAGTTTCTCCTCTGGGAACAGGGGAATATTCGGGACCTGGATCTTTCGGTAATTTGGATCTTCATAACTTAATAAGTTTACTAGAAAATCATGTAAACATTAAATAAACCCAATAAGCTGGCTTTGCTTCCAATAAGGATTAATTATATCTTAGTTTGGATCAAGGTACAAGGTACTGTATTATTATTAAAGAGAAAAATGAAATAATTTTTAAAAATTGCATTATTTGAATAAAATGGAGTCTATGGGAGACAACTTTTTCTGTAATTCTGAGCTTTTTGGATAATGGGTTTCGGAATAATGTATATATATATATATATATATATATATATATATATACATACACACAGTATGCACAGTTAGGCCGATAAATCATTTAGATCAGTTAGAACCAAAATTATAAAAAAGGTTGTCTCTGTCCAAAGATTTGGACAGAGACAACCTTTTTTATAATTATGGTTCTGTACATTACCACAATGAATTTTAAATGAAACAACTCAGATGCAGTTGAACTGCAGACTTTCAGCTTTAATTCAGTGGGTTGAACAAAAAGATTGCATAAATATGTGATGAACTTAAGCCTTTTTTTTAACACAATCACTTCATTTCAGGGGCTCAAAAGTAATTGGAAAAATTTAAAAAACTGAATATAAAATGTTCATTTCTAATACTTGGTTGAAAGCCCTTTGCTGGTAATAACAGCTTGAAGTCTTGAACTCATGGCCATCACCAGATTCTGGGATTCCTCCTTTTTAATGCTCTGCCGGGCCTTTACTGCAGCGGCTTTCAGTTGCTGTTTGTTTGTGGGCCTTTCTGTCGAAGTTTAGTCTTCAACAAGTGAAATGCAGCTCAATTGTGTTCAGATCAGGTGACTGACTTGGCCATTCAAGAATATTCCACTTCTTTGCTTTAATAAACTCCTGGGATGCTTTGGCTGTATGTTTTGGGTCATTGTCCATCTGTATTATGAAAGACCTCCCAATCA
Organism: Xenopus laevis; assembly: GCF_017654675.1. NCBI lineage: Eukaryota > Metazoa > Chordata > Amphibia > Anura > Pipidae > Xenopus > Xenopus laevis. The sequence goes on along the minus strand of NC_054388.1, from coordinate 55,683,121 downwards.
ATTTGACTGCATTTAGCTGGATTTGAGCAGACAGTGGGGCTCATTTCTAAACTTTGCACAGAGCAGATTAGTTGGCACAGTGAATATATTTGCCCTGCGCATGGTTACATTTATAAAGCTGAATAAGAGTGTGCAAACAGAATTGCATTTTTTTTCACAATGCAAATGTCTATGAGAGCTTTTAAATATGTCAAAAATCGCAAATAGTCATGTGCACACTCTGCGTTTGAATTACGCAGAGTTTGAATTGGCGGAGAAAATATTGCGAATATTGCGAATTTAAGTTACTGTCGACGCTATTTTCACGCACAACAACCTCGCACAGTGGGTGCACTCACGCTAACACCCGCCTCATTTGCAAGCAATTTGCGCAAATTTATTCACAATGCAAATTCATGGGCAGAGCATTGCAATATACAGTATTAGCGTTCAGAAAAAGGTCAACCAACTGTGAATAAATATGCGCTGTACAAACTTTATAAATGACCCCCAGTATGTCTCTGTACACCTCAGAATTCTTCTTTCCTGCTTCTGCTTCCGTCCTGTGTCACATCATGGATAAACATAAGTGTCCCAGTGCCACTGGCAGCCATGCACACCCAAGCCATCACACTGCCTCCGCCATGTTTTATAGATGATGTGGTATGTTTTGGATCCATACTTTTGTCTTGCCATCATTCTGGTAGAGGTTGATCTTCGTTTCATCTGTCCAAAGAATGTTTTTCCAGAACTGTGCTGGCTTTTTTAGATGTTTTTTAGCAAAGTCAAATAAAGCCTTTCTATTCTTGATGCTTATGAGTGGCTTGCACATTGCAGTGCACCCTCTGTATTTATTTCATGCAGTCTTCTCTTTATGGTAGACTTGGATATCGATACGCCTACCTCCTGGAGAGTGTTGTTCACTTGTTTGGCTGTTGTGAAGGGGTTTCTCTTCACCATGGAAATGATTCTGCATTCATCCACCACTGTTGTCTTCCGTGAACGTCCAGGTCTTTTTGCGTTGCTGAGTTCTCTGAAGGGTTTTTTTGTTTTTGCAGCTCAAGGATGGCTTGTTTCACCTGCATGGAGAGCTCATTTGACCGCATGTTTTCTGTTCACAGCAAAATCTTCCACATACAAGCACCTCCACTCAAATCAACTCCAGGGCTTTTATCTGCTTCATTGATAATGACATAACAAAGGAATTGCCCACACCTGCCCATGAAATAGCCTTTGAGTCAATGGTCCAATTACTTTGAGCCCCTGAAATCAAGTCTTTATGAAGGCTTAAGTTCCTCACATTTTTATGCAATCTTTTTGTTCAACCCACTGAATTAAAGCTGAAAGTCTGCAGTTCAACTGCATCTGAGTTACATAGTTACATAGTTAAATTGGGTTGAAAAAAGACAAAGTCCATCAAGTTCAACCCCTCCAAATGAAAACCCAGCATCCATACACACACCCCTCCCTACTTTTAATTAAAATTCTATATACCCATACCTATACTAACTATAGAGTTTAGTATCACAATAGCCTTTGATATTATGTCTGTCCAAAAAATCATCCAAGCCATTCTTAAAGGCATTAACTGAATCAGCCATCACAACATCACCCGGCAGTGCATTCCACAACCTCACTGTCCTGACTGTGAAGAACCCTCTACGTTGCTTCAAATGAAAGTTCTTTTCTTCTAGTCTAAAGGGGTGGCCTCTGGTACGGTGATCCTCTTTATGGGTAAAAAGGTCCCCTGCCATTTGTCTATAATGTCCTCTAATGTACTTGTAAAGTGTAATCATGTCCCCTCGCAAGCGCCTTTTTTCCAGAGAAAACAACCCCAACCTTGACAGTCTACCCTCATAATTTAAGTCTTCCGTCCCTCTAACCAATTTAGTTGCACGTCTCTGCACTCTCTCCAGCTCATTTATATCCCTCTTAAGGACTGGAGTCCAAAACTGAACTGCATACTCCAGATGAGGCCTTACCAGGGACCTATAAAGAGGCATAATTATGTTTTCATCCCTTGAGTTAATGCCCTTTTTTATGCAAGACAGAACTTTATTTGCTTTAGTAGCCACAGAATGACACTGCCCAGAATTAGACAACGTGTTATCTACAAAGACCCCTAGATCCTTTTCATTTAAGGAAACTCCCAACACATTGCCATTTAGTGTATAACTTGCATTTATATTATTTTTGCCAAAGTGCATAACCTTGCATTTATCAACATTGAACCTCATTTTCCAGTTTGCTACCCAGTTTTCCAGTTTAGACAAATCACTTTGCAAAGTGGCAGCATCCTGCATGGAACCTATAGTTCTGCACAATTTAGTATCATCTGCAAAAATAGAAACAGTACTTTCAATGCCCACCTCCAGGTCATTAATAAATAAGTTGAAAAGCAAGGGACCTAGTACAGAGCCCTGCGGTACTCCACTAACAACACTGGTCCACCACTCTTTGTAGTCTATCTTTTAGCCAGTTCTCTATCCAGGTACAAATACTATGTTCCAGGCCAACATTCCTTAATTTAACCAGTAACCTTTTGTGTGGCACTGTATCAAATGCTTTAGCAAAGTCTAAGTAAATCACATCCACTGCCATCCCAGAATCGAGGTCTCTACTTACATTCTCGTAAAAAGAAATTAAGTTAGTCTGGCAAGATCTATTACGCATAAAACCATGCTGGCACAAACTCATAGTATTATGATTTGCTATGAAGTCCAGTATCTTATCCTTTATTAACCCTTCGAAAAGCTTTCCTACCACTGACATCAGACTAACTGGCCTATAGTTTTGAGGCTGAGAACGGGATCCTTTTTTGAATAGAGGCACCACATTAGCAATTCGCCAGTCTCTCGGCACTATGCCAGATCTCAATGAATCCTGAAAAATTAAGTAGAGAGGTTTGGCAATCACAGAGCTAAGCTCGCTAATTACCCTGGGGATGAATACCATCTGGCCCTGGACCTGTGTTAATCTTAACATATTCAAGTCTCTTTTGAATTTCTTCATGTGTGAACCATGCATCATTAGTTGTATTACTAGAATTGGGAGTGTTAAGAAGGAAACCTTCACTTACTGGTTCCTCATTTGTGTAGACAGATGAAAAATATGAGTTCAGAATCTGCGCTTTTATTTTGTTTTCATCAACCAGCTGACCCCCCTCTGATAGTAAGGGTCCCACCCCTTCCTGCTTCATTTTTTTACTATTAACATATTTAAAAAATAATTTTGGATTTTTTTTACTGCTTGCTGCAATATCCTTTTCTTTAGCAATTTTAGCTTGCCTTATAGCTTCTTTGCATGATTTATTGGCCTCCTTGTATCATTTAAAATTCATTGTGGTAATGTACAGAACCAAAATTAGAAAAAAGGTTGTCTCTGTCCAAAGATTTATGGACCTAACTGTATGTAGCCATTTTGAAAAGAAAAACAATTTATCTAACTTTTAAATAATGTCTCATTAAGAAGACTGTGCTTTGGTCACAGAGCCGGATTTCTCTTAGCGATGCCCCAAGGCCGTAAGAAAACTGTCTGCTCCCCCGCCCACCCCAGGTGCGTACTTTGTGCGCACATTTTCCCTGTCACTTCGGCACTGAGGACTGTGAATTTTGTATTGCGTGTAGTGCACTAGGAAAATGATGCAGCTGGCCGGCATGCAGCCCCTCGAATCATGCCGCCCTAGGACCGACCCTTTGTGTGTTTGCCACAAATCCAGGCCTGTTTGGGCGCTAACGAGCGCCAAATCAGCACTGAGCAAATGTATGATACACATAATCGACAATCACCGTAAAATCGCAGATGTCCTCTCTTTGAGGAAATAATTGCCTACATGTGTCATAACCACAGCCTGGGAGATATTGCAGAAAAAAAGTACAGAAAACATGTCCATAACCATTAGAATGGAAGTGATAAGACATCTGGCAGAGGATCAACAAAAATAAAAATGTAAAGATTTTTTTTAAATCTCATGAAATATACATATAATACTATCCTCTAATATGACGTTTGAAAAAATTCACAAAATGGAAATATTTTGCCAAAATTCACCAAACACAGGGAGTCATTGGGTGCTTTAACTCGAATTTTTAGAGTTAGAGTTAATGGGATATTTTTTTGCCCCTTTTTTCTCACGCCAGATGCATTGGAGTCAATGGGCCTTTTTTTCAGTGTTTTTTTATTACGCTAAATACATTGGAGTCAATGCCCATTTTTCTTCCGCAGAAAATTGAAAAAATGGGATTGAATAAAAATACTGACACACCAGTCCCTGGATACGGTTTAGAATTCAGCAAAATGTTAGAGTTTTCCCCAAAACTCAATTGAAGGATAAATCAAGTTTTTCTTACCAGCAACAAAATACACAGAATAATTACAAAAAAAAGGTTAAATATTTGATTACTTAATTACCTTATTATATGCATTATTACATTAATTTTTACAAATTCAAATGTTTAAAAAACAATGCTGAGTATACTCATTCTACTGACTTTTATACATATAGATAGAAGTCACTTATAGGGGCCCATTTACTTAGTTCGAGTGAAGGAATAGAATAAAAAAAACTTCGAATTTCGAATGTTTTTTTTTTTGGCTACTTCGACCATCGAATTCAAAGGATTTAATTGTTCGATCTAACGAATTGCGGTGAATCCTTCGACTTCGATATTCGAAGTCGAAGGATTTCAATTCGGCAGTCGAATATCGAGGGTTGATTAACCCTCGATATTCGACCATAAGTAAATTTTCCCCACAGAGTTTAACCTTTCATATGAATCAATCTTTTCGATTCTCAACATTATTTAAAAAATATTTGAAAATGAGTTTTTCACTGCATGTGGAAGTAGATCCTGTATTGCACGTGTATTTTCTTGCTTTGCTGGGATATTAGAAATATAATGAAGATTAATTACATTAATTGCCATCTTGTTAATGTTGTTGGCACCTTGCCTATAAAATTATGACTTTTTGTTCCAGGGAAGTAATATTGATACAAGTAGAATTGTTTGGTGCAGTGGTTCCCAAACAGTGCAATGGCTGAGGGGCGAGGGCTTGACATGAAGGTCAGTTAGAGTAAGATATTGGAAGAATCTTGATATTTAGATAAACCTGGAAGCCTGATGGTGTACACTCATTTGCTGTGCCAGATCAATCTTGAAACTACTGCTAAATAGTCAATACATCAGTTTTTTATGACCCGAACCAAGAGTAGGATCTCAAAGCTTGAACTAAAAACAAGAGGTAAAGTATAAGACAATGTAACAGTCCTGTCTGTCCCTATTTAGGCTATGACTGGTTTGGTTAAAATTTGTAAAGGGAAAATGACAGGACTTGGATCCTGGCTCCAGAAAAGTTGTACCAAAGACATATATAAATTAACATTTTCCCTTATTCATCCGATATATACTGTATGTATCTTGATATAAGCTCAGTCTGTTCTGCTCTCCTCACCTATGGAGCTGAATAAGGTCAAAAATATCTGGTATCTTCAGTCATAAATTATTATGGATAAGACCCAGCCACTTCATTGTGTGGCACAATTCTTTGGCAAACTATGGCACTCTGGCATAAGGGCATGAGGTTCAGAGCAGTGGCTGAAGGCCCATCTGAAGGCATTGTTTAATGCAGTGATTACAAAACTGTGGCATATGGGGGTGGGGAACAGGGCAGTGGCTGGAGTCAAACCTGAAAGCCAGTTACAGTAAGATATTAATAGAATGCCTATTTGCTCTTCTAAATAAACATATGGGTGAACATTCGTTTGCTGTCCTGCATAAATCTTGGAACTACTGCTAAATAGCCGATACATCAAATTATTATGACCTTAGAAGTCCCAGACCAAGAGCCTCAAATAGAGGCTTGACCCAAAAAACAAGAGGTATAGTATAAGCCAATGAATTACTGGTTAGGTTGAGGTTCGGTGTGAAACATGTTGGGGTTTAATAGACTGCAAACTGGCTCCAGAAAATGTGTATGGATGAGTATAGATAAATTATAATTTTCCTTATTGATCTCATATATGTATCTTGGTAATTGATGGGCGAATTCGCAGCGAATTTCCACATTTCGCCGCCGGCAAATAAACTCGCAAAATTGCAGGCGAAACATATTTGACGCCGGAGACAATTCTAGGTGCCCATTGACTTATGGGAGTCAGAATTGTCACCAGCGTTGGAATTGTTGCTGGCGTCAAAAATATTTTGATGCCGGTCTCAAAATTCACGGTTCGCCGGAGAAACAGGAGAAATTCGCCCATCACTAATCTTGGTATATATACTCCAGCGGCTCTGTTACCTTCAGCTATGTAACTGAATATAATGTAGGCAAAATTTGCAAAAGTAAAGATGTTTAGACCAACTAATTACCAGTCACACAATGATGCTGAATGTACATTTTTGACTGGTTCCTACATGAGTCTACGTCCAAGTACTTTTTCAGTAATAAAAATTCTTGCATACAGTAGGGCTGAAATCCCTGAATATGGAGGTTACACCATCAACACTTTCACAGATTTGCATTCTCCCCGCATGGATGAATCTGACAATTTTTGTCAGATGTAATTGTGCTAATAAATTTCTCCACTGTCTTATGCTCCACAGTGCCTTTAATGGAACTAGAGAACAACGCTGTATAAAAAATATCATTATTGTTCCTGGCAGGTAACATCTCATTATTATGCATTATGCAGAAAGGTCTTCTTATTACTGACCTTAAAACTTGTACTTCACCAATAATAATCCATTGCATAAAGAGGCTCGGTGAACTTACAGGTTGGCAGCAACAATGAACTCACTTGCCATTAGAAAAAGGAGGCCACAATTAAGAAATTCCATGTCTCGGCAGATAAACAGAGACAGATAATCAGCATCTAAAATTAGTGCTCAGGAGAACTGATCTGGGGAAATGTACTACTAAATAGCTTGAATGGTATTAGAACAGGGCATTAGGGAGTTTTACATTTGAGGCATAATGAGTATAAGTCAGGCTCAAATGATGTTATAAGCAATACCGAGCTACAGACCTGGCTTTCAAAAGAACTGGTGAAAAATGAGGCAAACGTTCAAAGGAATGAGGGTAATTTGTCAGAATTAAATACTTGTGATGATTCTTGCTCCTTACAGCTGAGCTCTCCCTTTGGAATCCAACAAATGTTCAGTCCATCAATGTATAAACAGTCTAGGCATATATAAAATATAATCAAAACACCATGCTTTGTGCTCATAGGAGCAAAGTAGCATTGAACATTGCTATATCTGTCTGAGGATTCTTGACACTATGTTCAACCGATGAAAAAAAGCACCAGTTGAAAGCCCCTTTCATATATATATATTACTTCAACATGCATATGGCACCAGTAATCTGCAAATCATATCTGTATAAATAGTGTTTGAATAAATACTCATCAGAGCAAGCTTTATGGCAACTCCAACTCAAGACAAGTGTTCTGTCTGTTGTATATGCTTATTTATTATAAGCAGGGGCGCTAGTGCTGCATATCTATGTGGAGCCCCATAAAGTCCATGATGGTCCACATTGTGGCACAAAGTACCTAGCAGGTGCAGGAGAGCATTGTGTCTGCTAGGGCTTATAGTTTGCACCTAAATAATGCACAAGCTAGAGCATGTCATGTGCCACCCATACTGTGCCTTTTCAGTATCAGCGTGCTAGGAACATATTCATGTAGGGCAAAAGCATTTGTTTTGGCAACCTAGCTGCCCCCCATTCATAAATTAGCCCAATATTTTGCCTTAATTGATTGCATTTGTGTCACATGATCAATTTAAACTTGTATATCATAAGAAATAATGTATATTAGAAGACACCTCAGAGTTCCATGAGCTGTATAACTTGGCCTATAGCTTTCTCCTTGGTCACAGAACTTCTTAGTGACTTCTAATATCCTTATAACTTACAGTAGGGGGTACATTATCCCTTATAATACATGTGTTATACTCAGAATTCCCTGTAGAATTCATCCTGCAGCCTTGTGCCTTTTTAAAGTCAAAGAACTCCTCTGACTAATATCCTTATATCAGTGGCTTTTAATTAGGGTTGCACCAATGCACTAGGGTTCAGTTTAGGATTCGGCCAGGATTTAGCCGAATCCAAATGACTGGCTGCACCAAATCAAAATCCTAAATATATCACATGACTTTTTGTGACACTAACAAGAAAGTTAAAAAAAATTAACCACGTGCTGTGCTGGTTGTTCTCTTTAACCCTTCTTTGCCCTAATTTCTACATGCAAATTAGGGTTCGGATTTGGTGTTTGGTCAAAGATGAAGAATTTTGGATTTGTACGAATTCTAAAAATAGTGCATATGGTGTATCCCTGCTTATGAAATCCTTATATTTTAAAATGACATTATTCCATATATCATTTATATGTTATGAAATGACTTTTATTAACCTTATAATTAGCACCTTTATCTAAATATGTATTGGATGTATATGTTACAGTATCTTAGCTGGAGGAGACTGCCGAGTCAGAGCCAATAGTGAAAAGAATGACAGATAAATATTGCTGCAATGCAAATAATGAAAAGTTGCTTAGAATTATATTAGCAAGCAAAACCATATCAGGTTGTTCAGCCCAACATTCAGAGGTTATTCATGTTTTAGAACAGCAGAAAAAGTTTCACTTTATTAAAGCAGAAATACAAAACTTTCCAAAATTCTCTCAGCTGGAGATTTCTTTTCTATTTTCTCCCTCTCCTTCCTTTGGATAACTGGAAAATATCATTACTCAGGGTTAATATGATGATGGATGTTTTGAAGGCATCATCTTTTATACCTTGCCTGTCATTTTCTTATGTTATTGATCTGACTTTGAGTACAGGGTCAGTGAAAAGATGACTTCTGTGTAGGCTGTACCACTAATCATTAGCAAGAATCCATTGTTCCGTCAGCAGATGTTGCGTTTCACTTTTGTCAGCAAAGACAAGTAATACCATTAAGTGAGTACAGCAATGGTAGTTTCATTTAAGATTAATTTACAGGCACAAAATGTTATGGGCTGCAGGGTTTGAACGCTGGAGACTTATTTGTTGGAGCAATGTGTCGTTTTGAATTTATTAGCTGCCATGAAATCGCTAAAGTAAAGTGATTAGGCAGTTACAAACAAGGGAAATCTCATCATGTGGTTATTTTTAAGAGATTGTAAAATAAAAGATATGGATTCACTATGAGATCTAATTCTAAAAGTATTTTGCCTACTTTTTGTTGGAGAGGGTAGGAGGGGGAAATGAGAAACCTGAAGGACTTGCTCAGTAAAATTAATACAAATTGCAGGGTTCACAAACTTATATGTTGATGATGCAATCACAAAGCTACAGCCAATGATGATGCAATTACAAAGCTACAGCCAATGACGATGCAGTTACAAAGCTACAGCCAATGATGATGCAATTACAAAACTATAGCCAATGATAATGCAATTATAAATCTATAGCCAGTGATGATGCAATTACAAACCTACAGCCAATGATGATGCAATTACAAACCTACAGCCAATGACGATGCAGTTACAAAGCTAAAGCCAATGATGATACAGTTACAAAACTATAGCCAATGATAATGCAGCTACAAAGCTACAGCCAATGATAATGCAATTACAAAAATATAGCCAATAATAACAGAAATCAGCAAATTGATTTGGCACATGTTAACATTTGTATTATTTGTAGTGGAATAATTCATAATATATACAAAATATTGAATTATTTATTACATAATCAAGCATGCCAGAGACTAAAAAGTGTGCAGTGCAGTAAATTTTGGAAACTAATTGCTGTAGTTGTTACTCACAATGCAGTGTTTTATCCCCAGAATTCCAGCATAACTGCAGTCATGCAGGGGGCTATGCCTGCTCCAATTGCATCATAAATAACACAATTGCTTAGGGCCTGGTAGAAGAATGCTCTAGCCTTCGGGTACTAAAACCACAAATGGGTTCCTAAGCTTTTGTGTGGTTTCTTGATTTGAATACCTCGGCTTTTTGCTAAGGGTGCCAAGGTTTTTATCTTTTGGAAAACCTCCATTTTCACTTGACCACAAGAGGCTGTGTTCATAAATAACCCTTTAGTACAGCGGTCCCCAACTTATTAACCTATGAGCCACATTCAATTGTAAAAGGGGTTGGGGAGCATGAAAAAAGGTCCAGTGGGTACCAAATAAGGGCTGTGATTGGCTATTTGGTAGACCCTATGTGCACTGGCAGTTAAAGAAGGCTCTGTTTGGCAGTACATCTAGTTTTATGCAACTAAACTTGCCTTCAAGCCAGAGATTCAAAAGAGAATTCAAAACAGAGTGTCTGTTTTTCAGGGCAACTGGGAGCAACTGCCAAGGGGTTGATGAGCAGTATGTTGTCTGCAAGCCACTGGTTGGGGATCACTGCTTTAGGAGTTATCACATAAGGGGTCATTTCCTTTGACCCAGGACAAAAGTGAAGAGCACCAAGGTGCACAAAATTGGGCCTTTTTAAGGAAGAAAATTCCTTAAAAAGGGGTGAAAAAATGCATATAAATATAGCAATAATGCTGGATCTGCGTGACACTCCTAATACTGTATTTTAGAGCTATTTTACTATACTGTAGGGTACATGATGAAGATGAACAACTGATCTAAAGTCCTGGTATTTTATTAATTAGGCTATTATTAGATTTGTTAGCACTAAGTTCCACATTCATTAAAATATGAAATGATTACCGGTATTAGGCAAATTCTCTCTAGTTGGTGTGAATTTTGTTTTGCACATTTAAAGTATTCTACTAAACAATAACATTTCTTTAAAACTATTTAACACATATATTTCTTGTATAATATGTACTGTTATCTAATTAACTGTCAAGCACATAAATACAGTTAGAAGCATATTAAAGGACAAGTAATATAAAGAAAGAAAAGTTCCCAAAAAGTAACTGTTGCACTGTAATAAAACATGCAAAATGTGCTAGAGGTCTAGTAACCCATAGCAACCAGAAGAAAGCATTTACTTGTCAGCTGCTTGAAAGCAAGAACTTTATTAGAAAATGTGTTGTGACTTCTATGCAGAACATTAATAAGAGGTAGAAAAAAGCACAACAGGCTAAACAAGTCTCTTGTCAAGGCTCCAATTAATTTGTTCTTTTGGGAATGAAATGTTCAAAACTCTCAGTTCAGTTCTGCTCTTCAATTAATCACTGGCACTTACACTACAGGGATGATTATTCAGAGATGGGGGTCAAAGCGCTACTCGTTTGGCCTTTGCAATGTGTTTAATGGGTCTTTTTGTTTTAATTAACATAATCATGCAAGGCACTCTAGCAAAGAGGTTTCCATTCAGCATTTATTATATCTTGGAGCTTGAAGAGACACAAACTCCATTCTTTATTATACAGTCAAATCAAATAAAAATTGTTATTGGTTACATTAAATGTTCTTGTCAGTGCAAATGTGAAGAACAAAATATTTAAAAAGTAGTATTTAAAAATAGCTGTTCACCTTTAAATGAACATTTAATAGGACAAGGTTATATTAAGACAATTTGCAACTGTTTATTTGTCTTTTTTAAGTTACATTCTCTCCTGCAAAGTCCCATTTGCAATTGAAGCTATGTTTTTGCTTTGGACCCAAATTCTTTAGAAAAGTGTATTGAATAATGGTCTGAAGATCAATAGGGTCTGAATAAGGTCTGAAGAGAATAATTTGCCATGAAAAAAAAACAATATTATTATGTCACTGGCCCCAGACAGTATTTTAAGTTTTGGGACATAAAAAGGCAGATAATACAGATCCCTGCATTTAATTTAAAGTGAACTTCTCCTTTCAGATTAAATTATTTTTCGAGGTATCCTTTGAGGTAATGACTAACCAAGTTCTATTTTATGTTATTTCTGCCCAGCAACACCCTTAGTAACATTATAAAGTGTCCCCTTAACCACAAGGAAACACCCTTCTGGTTTCTTGTTAAAGGAGAACTAAACCCTAGAAATGAAGATGCTTAAAAATGCCATATTTTACATACTGAACCTATTGCACCAGCCTAAAGTTTCAGCTTGTCAATAGCAGCAATGATCCAGGACTTTAAACTTGTCACAGGGGGTCACCATCTTGGAAAGTGTCTGTGACACTCACATGCTCAGTGTGATTTGAGCAGCTGTTGAGAAGCTAAGCTTAGGGGTTGTCGCAAATTATCAAGCAGAAAATGAGGTTGGCCTGTAAAATAAGCTGATGCTACAGGGCTGATTATTAAATTCTGAAGCTAGTTACACTGGTTTCTGTGCTGCCATGTAGTAATTATCTGTATTAATTACTAATAAGCCCTATATTGTGACATTTATATTCTATGTGTACTGTATATTGTGAGTGGGTCCCAAAGCTCAGTAAGTGACAGCAGCACAGAGTATGTGCAGTGAATCAGCAGTAAAGAAGATGGGGAACTACTGGGGCATCTTTGGAGACAGAGATATTTACTGCTAAAGGGCTGGGGGTGCCTTGGGCTGACACAGAAGCCCAAAACACAATATTTCTAGCTACTTCTTTAGTTCTCATTTAAAGGATTGTGACATAGTAAGAGGGCTATGGGAAATGATAAAGAAGGTTGTGACCAGACAGGTTGAAAAAATGGAAGCTTTGGTAAAAGTGACATTTTAAGAAAACTCCATCATAGAAACAAAAGGTCAAGTTACACATTAAATGGGGGTTCTTGTCCATAACAGGCTTTTCTGTGTCAGTTTAGTGCTTTCTAAAGCTAATTCTAACACTACATTAATTAATAAATAGGCATTGACTGAAGGGATGTAAAACAATAATTAAATGTGTTAATTAAATTAATTATAAAATTAACACCAGCTTTGATGCCGTTAGGTGCAATGTCAAATGTGTGTGGTGTGCTGGACAACATGTTGTTAATTCCATTTTAGAAGAACTTAAAGATGTTAGCATTTACAACTGCATGATGTTGGAGTGGGGAAAACTAAAAGGGAAATTAAGGAAACACTATTTTATGGAAAGTGTTATAAACATATGGAAACCTTCCTGTAGGCAATGAATCAGTTAAGGAATGCTACAATATCAATAACTGTAATTTGCACAGTATTTTCCATTGAAATATGAAAATGAATGTGGGCAATATACTAAAAAGTCAGAGTTGAATCCCATTTTTTTGGCAAACAAATTTAGGAAAGACTCAGACTTGATGATCAATAATCTGCCACCCTGTGTCTATTTCTATGATTATGAATGTTGGATCATTTTATAACCAGTAATCCATTAAAAAGTAATCAATTGAAATTGGAATATGTCTAATGTTTCCACTTTTCTTGATGTAAAATTAATGTATGAGTTGTTTCATCCATTATTACATTGTCATTTTATTTATAATTATACATCTCCCTGTTTTATCTTTCAGATATTGTGTGACAAACAAGCATTACAATCTACAGGTGTGCTGAAATGGGAAGACAAAGACCCAGCTGAAACATTAGTTGACAACATTGTCCACTCAAGACTCCACAGTCCCCTCCGACTATTCGTTAAACAATCTTCTCTTCCTAGACAAGGCCAGCTGTCATACTTTAACACAGTTGAAAATTTCTGGCATTGGTTATCTAATATAAGCGATACCCAAGAATCCCTTGTGAGAACTAAGCGCAGACCTATAGTAAAAACAGGCAAATTTAAGAAGATGTTTGGATGGGGAGATTTTCACTCAAATATTAAGACTGTAAAATTAAACTTGCTCATCACAGGGAAAATTGTCGACCACGGCAACGGGACATTCAGTGTTTATTTTCGACACAACTCAACCGGACTGGGAAATGTTTCTGTGAGCCTGGTGCCCCCTTCAAAAGTGGTAGCATTTGAGGCGTCTGCACAGTCAACACTTGAAAGCAAGGACGCCAAGTCATTTAATTGTCGCATTGAATATGAGAAAACTGACAGAGCCAAGAAAACAGCTTTGTGCAACTTTGATCCTGCAAAGATCTGCTACCAAGAGCAGACACAAAGCCATGTGTCCTGGCTGTGTTCCAAACCATTTAAAGTCATTTGTATTTATATTGCTTTTTTCAGCATAGACTACAAACTTGTGCAGAAAGTCTGCCCTGATTACAATTATCATAGTGAGACACCATATTTGTCCTCTGGTTGAAGAACACCTGACTAGAAATCACTGTCTGCAGTCAAGAACGCTAGCATTGCCTGCCAGGGGACATTCTCCTTGGGAAGCTTCCGTTTAGCTTCTTGGCAAGCTATTTATTTTCTGTATCAGGTGGGAAAAAAGTGATTGTGACAGTGACTCGCATACCATTTCTATTTAATAATGTTCAGAAGTTTCTGTACTGTTGAAGTGGAGTAGTCCAAAGTAAGAATCAGGGAGTATTCTTATGTATAAGAAGGTGGTAAATATATGCATGCAAAGCACTGCATTTGAAAACCGCCAGACTTGAAACAAACTCATTTATTGTAATGAAAGAATGGGAGATAATGTTGCGTACTTCAGAAAAGAAAACCGAAAACCATAAAAAAATGCATTAAGTTCAACCCACACAAAAATATTCCATATCATTAACTCATTTTCCTACTTTTTCCTATTCATTAGGTTCAAAAAAACTATTTTAGTTACACAGTCTATCCCATACTAGCCATAAGGCTTGCACTGTCTCTGACTGTAATGTGAGTGTATAAATGGAAACTAACCTTGTTTATTCATTTCTACATATCATGCAATCAAATTCACCCTAGTTGCATTACCTTATGGCATAGCTTAATAGCGGCTTACCACAGACAGCAACACGCCCTGGTGCCCAATAAAACTCAATATACAAGGGACAAAAAGACCAGCATTGGAATTTCCAATAAAAAAACTTGACTGTATTCAGTGCATGTACATAAAATCAATGTTTTGGACCAATTTATAAAACATCAGTTTTATGTACATGAACTGATTACAGTCAAGATTTTTCATTGGAAATTCCCTGAGTGCTGTCCTTTTATGTCCCATATATATATATATATATATATATATATATATATATACAGTATATATATATATATATATATATATATATATATATATATATATATATATATATATATATATATATATATATAGATATATATATATAGATATATATATATAGATAGATATATATATATATATATATATATATATATATATATATATATATATATATATATAGATAGATATATATATATATATAGATATATATAGATAGATATAGTATTTCTGAAGGGACCCGCACTCTTACTCCTCAATCCACTCATGGGTGCTTGGTCAAATATCACATGTATTTTTCAAAATGGACCAGCACAAGCATTTAAAATTGAATAAATTGTTGTTACATCACTCGTGTATCCTTGATATCACTCAAGGATCCTTGATAAAGGAGCCAACAAGGGCCGAGGATACATGAGTGATGTAAAAATAAATTATTCAATTTGAAATGCTTGGAGTGCTGGTCCATTTTGAAAAAAAAAATAAATATATATATATTTAATTTATGTCTCTATGATTTATGTCTCGTCTCTAGTCTACAATTATACGTTTCTATTCAAGCTTTCTAGTCCAACTCATTGCTTGTGTTAAAGAGTCCCTGCCCTACCACTTGTGTGGTTTTGGTTAAGTCCACTACTTGAGTTAAAGATTCCTTACACCTTGTAATTGAAGGTGTCATCAGGCAGCCTGTCCCTCCTCCTCCTCCTGTATTACAATCAAAATGTTGTACTTGAGTTGCAAACTATCTATTTTATTCCTCTTAACTTCCATAATAGTACTCTTGTGAAGACCACCACTTGAGTTAAAAACTCACTGTTGCATCTGTGTAACTTTCCATAACTATATTGTAGTCTAGCCAACTGCTTTAGCTAAAACAGACACTCCTTTAGATTCAGAAAGTCCCATTTGGGCAGCTTATTGAGGCTTCAAGAGGTATCATCTTCAGAAAACTAAACATGACCTTCAAAAGAAAAACTGTCCAGTTAACTGTTGATTTGTCTTTACTAACTTTGATGCATATTGCTAGGCAGTAAATTGTATCGAATGACGACAATTAATTATATAAAGGGAGGGTTTAACTCAAACAGTGGGGATTTTTCCATATATCTGTAAAATATAAGTGTTCATTGTCATAAGATTAAGACTGCTGTGACAGTTCAGGCAAGAAATTAATTAATGGTTTCAAAGTTTTGAAGAATTTTTTATGCAGGAGATGGTGTTTATATAGTGAATAAAGTACCCCCTCTTGTAAAATATAAGGATATTATAAGTTACCGAGGAGTTTCATGACCATATAAAAACACGAGGCCGAAGGCCGAGTGTTTTTATACAGGTCATGGAACTCCGAGGTAACTTCTAATATCCTCATATTTTACAACTGGGGGTACTTTATTTATTATAATACACAAATTTAAGTGAGTCATGTGACAGAAATGACATCAGAACTCACCGTTTATAACTGATGACATCAGTACTCACCGTTTATAAGGATATAATTTACAAGATATTCATGGCTTTTGTGTATTATAGACAAATAAGCAAAATATGTGAGTGCCCTGGTTTGGAGGGTAATGTTGCACAGAAACTGTGTCAGTGAAACAGCCCCTCCCCCATGTAAGCAAAAAAATGAATGCAAGATGAAAATTGCCTCATTAACTGAATCACTATAACTAAATATGAGGGCTATGAGATGTGACCAGAAAGATTGAGACCAGCGAAGTCTAAACGAAGTGCTGAGCCACATTCATAGAAGACAGCAGAAAAAATAATAATAAAATATATATTAATTCACTAGTTCGTGAATATAAGGGGAAAAATAAAATAATGAGGATAAAGTGATCCTTCAGGTAAACAGCATGGCAAACAAATAATGCTCTTCAATAGTAGATGTGGCAGTGCCATCTTTAAATCAAATGAACCACTTGCACACAACTTCTTTCAGCTTCTTTGGTTTTCTCAAATATTTTCTAATCCTTTTCCATTCGTAGAAAGGAATATGCCATTCTTAAAAGCCATCTGACAGTAAATGGGAAAAAAACATGTATAAAATAAAACTGAATATTAGCAAGTAAATAAAAACATTTAATTCTTACTGCATGTTTATTAGAGAATTTCTGTTCTGAAGCAATCCATAGGAAATCCTGTAGCAGACATGTATTAGAACAGACAGTGTTGTTAGATTAGTTGAGAAATCTTTACTATTTTGTTGAAAGTAATAAAAATCTGTTGCTTTTGATTCTTGTGGCTGGAGAGTCTGGTTTATTTTGCAATGGGAATGGGCAATGCATTGACCTTTAAATTTTACTTAATTTTACCCCAACATTTAAGCTGGGCTTTCAGAAGTATCTAGAAGAGCAAGTACTAATTCTCCTCAAATCTCAACCTAACTGGCAAGCATTATAATAAGACAGAGCAGGAATGAGGTGCCTGCCCTATAGAGTTTACAATCTAAGGTGGATAACATTCACACACAGATAAGAGGGCAAAAGTGAACAAAGGTTTAGCCATTGGCCATTAAGTGCCAAATCTGGGCCAGTTCTAGTGTTCCAAAAGTGTTCCTTCTTTTTGAAGAGGATTAGAGGTCCAGAGGTAAGAGCAGCAAGATACAATGGTTTTAAGACAAATGACGGCAGTGGGTTTTGGTAGTGTGAAAGAAAAAAAATGGCAGGAACATACAGGTAAATAAGCAAGGAAATACTGTATAGTGAGAAGCAGAGGATTAATTAGCTTGTGTTTGTGGGGGTTATTTGGCTGATGATTTTTCTGCAAGACCATTTGCCTCTGAGATGAGTGAAGAAGATGGGCAGGAACATACACTTAAATAAGTAAGGAAATATAGTGAGAAGCAGAGGATTAATGAGAATGTAGGTGGGGGGGGGAATATTTGGTTAAAAGTTTTTCTGCAAGTTTTTATGTTTGCCTTAACTTCCTGCCCAGTGATGTCACACCAGGACAAAAATGGAGCCCCAGCAGCTTGATAATTGTTGTAACACATATGGATAAAGTATTTTAAAGACACAATTGACTACTGATAATTTTTTCCCTAAGGGCAGACACAATTTGGCCTCATAATATATGAAATGATGGGCACTGTGCCCCCCTTCTGAACTGACCACTACAAGTTTTTTTTTCCTGCTCTCTCATTATTACACTTCTACATTGCAGATTCTTAATACATTTTCCTGGGCATAGACTTGATGTCATTTTCCATTTAAAATGCAGTTTTGAAATATTAATGTGACAGCTTTGACACCAAAATTAATGCTGTTTACCTTGGACTTGATCAGCATTGCAAGACAAATGTAAATTCTTAAGGTTTCTCGCAAAACATACCAGTGAATGATAAATAAGAACTGAACAAATAGCTGCTAAAATGCTGATTTTGGAATAAATGGGATACACTCATATTCTAGCACTATAAAACAATTCTAGCCTTTTTTTTTATAAAGAGAAGAGGTATTAAAGTAAAGCTGCCCCCAAATTGTATTATAAGCAATAATTATTAAGAATTAAGAGTCTTATGTCACTTTGGGTAACCCTGGCAAATGGTGATCTCTTCCACCCCATGGCTGTTTATCTTATAATCAATTCTGACAGGTCACCAACAAAGAAACTACATATGTCTCCCCATGACACCTTCTGTCATAATTTTCAAATATTGCAGCAGCAGACAGGCCAGCAAGATAATGTTCTGTATTTAAGAGGCTATAGACAGATAAAGGAGCAGAGGTTAATTTTCCCATTTAAAAAGAACTAGTAAGGCCCCATCTAGAAGTGCTTGAAAAGGATGGTACCAATTTTGTTGCATTTTAAGCGGAAGAAGTGGTGCTACATTTTCCTACCATGTACTGCATATAAATTGGGCATATCTTCCCCACCAAAGCCACATAATTTGTACTGAATATACCCTCTCAAATTAAGGGGGTATCTTTTTTGGTTGTTCAATGCAGAGAAATCTGGACTTTCCAGTACAAATGCAGAACTGCAGGTTATGCTGTCAAAAGAGTGATTGTCTCGCTCAAAAAAGTTGGGCAGTATGCAACTGGACATGTATGCTGTAAAGTTCATGCAATGCAAAATGCAGGTTTTACACAGGTACAACATACTTTGATAAAAAGTTCTTCTGGGGTTGAGCACTGTAATGGTTAAGATGAGCTTGGAGAGGTGGTTAGGAAAAAAATAGGATCACACAGCTAGTGCAGTTTCTATGGGAACCAGAAATACTATCTCTTTGTTGGCTGTTAGACTGGAGGGTGTGTTTAGTAATCTGATATGAGATGAACTGAGCATGCTCATGAGCCAAAGTAAATTCCTGAAGGAGGGGGCAGAGTGGATTAGAGGAGTAGAAGGATTTCTAAGTAATTACTGTTAACCTTTTAACAACCAGAGTGGCAGGTAACTAAAGATTTCAAAGAGGCTGCTCACAGATTACATTTTTGTGGGGAGGGTATACAGGTCCTTTAAAGGAACAGTTCAGTGTAAAAATAAAAACTGGATAAATAGATAGGCTGTGCAAAATAAAAAAATGTTTCTAATACAGTTAGTTATAAAGGCTGAGCTGAGCAAGAGAGCTGAAAAGCAGGAAGTTGTGTTCTGTTCTGTTTGACATCCAGTCACTCCAGCCTTTATTCATTACATTTTGGGCTAACTAACTTTATTGAAAACATTTTTCATTTTGCACAGCCTATCTATTTAGCCAGGTTTTATTTTTATACTGAACAATTCCTTTAAAATGGCAACCAAAACGTGAAAGACTTGGAAGAAAATGGAAAACTACCATTCAAATGATTAGAAGAACAGCCAAAATGGCAAATACTAAGCCAATGATCAGCTCCAGGAAGATCCCATAGAAATCTTGTGGGGTGACATCAAAAATGCTATTTCTGAGGCAAACCCAAGGCTGCAATACATGTTTCTGCTGCTTCTTCATACTAAAGTAGAGCATGTATGTGTTTCACTGCAGTGATACAATTAACAACCTTTAGATGCAGCTATATTGAAGGTATTTTTGCTAGTTATGACTCTAACTTTTTTCTTGCACTAATTAATGTTTCAGTCTGATGTGTCTTAATTTCCTTTTTAAACAAGGGAAAGTTGTGCTCACCACTATTTTTTAAAAACATTAGGCGGGGGTGCAATGAGGCTGTGACCACAAAATACATATAGACACATACAAGAGTCCTCTGCACTCAACCCATTCTCAATATATTTAAGACAGCGACATTTTGTGCATACTGCTACTAAAAAATGCCTTACCCTTTAAACAAAACAGGGATTGTTTGTCCATATATTGCAATATATTTAAGCTGGCCAACTACGTCAAAGTCATCCCATATCTGGCCAGTCCTACGCTTAATTTTCATCTGATTCATTAAGAATTCTATTGCTTCATTATACATTTTACAAAGGGACTAGGTTTTACCTGCAACTTACTAGCTGCTTTCAAAGTAAACCTCCATACTTGGCTGCCCTTTTATTAGACACCAGTGGGATCACCTGACTATAGCTGGGAAGGGTGGGAGCTACAACATAGAGCTGGTCACTGCTCCTGTATAACTATAACAAACAAGGGAAAGTTGTGCTCACCACTATTTTTTAAAAACATTAGGCGGGGGTGCAATGAGGCTGTGACCACAAAATACATATAGACACATACAAGAGTCCTCTGCACTCAACCCATTCTCAATATATTTAAGACAGCGACATTTTGTGCATACTGCTACTAAAAAATGCCTTACCCTTTAAACAAAACAGGGATTGTTTGTCCATATATTGCAATATATTTAAGCTGGCCAACTACGTCAAAGTCATCCCATATCTGGCCAGTCCTACGCTTAATTTTCATCTGATTCATTAAGAATTCTATTGCTTCATTATACATTTTATATATAGTAGCAGTATGCACAAAATGTCGCTGTCTTAAATATATTGAGAATGGGTTGAGTGCAGAGGAATCTTGTATGTGTCTATATGTATTTTGTGGTCACAGCCTCATTGCACCCCCGCCTAATGTTTTTAAAAAATAGTGGTGAGCACAACTTTCCCTTGTTTGTTATAGTTATACAGGAGCAGTGACCAGCTCTATGTTGTAGCTCCCACCCTTCCCAGCTATAGTCAGGTGATCCCACTGGTGTCTAATAAAAGGGCAGCCAAGTATGGAGGTTTACTTTGAAAGCAGCTAGTAAGTTGCAGGTAAAACCTAGTCCCTTTGTAAAATGTATAATGAAGCAATAGAATTCTTAATGAATCAGATGAAAATTAAGCGTAGGACTGGCCAGATATGGGATGACTTTGACGTAGTTGGCCAGCTTAAATATATTGCAATATATGGACAAACAATCCCTGTTTTGTTTAAAGGGTAAGGCATTTTTTAGTAGCAGTATGCACAAAATGTCGCTGTCTTAAATATATTGAGAATGGGTTGAGTGCAGAGGACTCTTGTATGTGTCTATATTAATTTCCTTTTTAGTAAGGAATTCTCTGCTTTAATTTAAAAACAAATTAGATTCCATTCTGCTATTGGAACATGTTTATACACGGTGATGAGAAACAGCTGCTTTTGCAAAACTGTCATAGCAAGATAATTGAAACTTTACAAACTGTAATTAACATTGTCACATTTTTTTTCCAACACAGTAATGATCTTTGTCTAAATAGGTCAGTGTCACGTGCATTTGGGTCTAGCTAGCCAAGATGTTGTTAGCTGATGACTTTATCAGAGAGAGTATAAATATGATGGCCCAATCTACCAACAGCTTTTTAATGCAATGTTATGTTCATCAGTTGCACAATTAAATAGATGTATTAGCATGATAATGAATGTGGATAAGCAATTACATTTACCAGGCCATAATTAGTTGTTTGTGATTGATTGTTGTTGTGTTCAACTAAAGTAATATAATGCAGCAAGTATAGGATTAGTATTAAAATGGTGCATGAGGTTTTCATCTATTCTTGGTTAACATTAATTATAAAACCTTGTTAAATTAAGATTTGTTTATCCAATAAACCACAGAGAAAAAATTTCAATGTCATATGCAAAACCATTCTGTACTTTCACTAGCAGTAATAAAAGTTAGTGATGCATCAAATCTATCATTTTTGGAATCGGCCAAATATTGAATCTGCCACAAAAGAATACTCCGCTGCACCCAAAAAAAAAAAACACATTTAACTTGAAGATTCCATTTTATTCCTGGCGTGGTGGGTGTTCAGGCAGACGGGGGTGTATGTTTTGTGGTGAGTGTTCCGGTGGGAGTTTGTGTTTTGCAGCGGGTCAGACTGTGCAGCTGGAGGTCCCAGGGGGATGTGTAGGGGTCCCTGAGGCTTCGGCCCGGTGGGCCCTGGGCCCCCAGTCCGATGCTGGTTAGCTGTATGGGTAGCAATTTACAAAAAAAACCTGCAACATTTATAGTTATGCACTAAATCAAAGGTGTTTCCTTAAAGGGATACTGTCATGGTCATGCTACTTGTGCCTGCACTGTAGGAGAGAAATGCTTTTTGGTAGGCTGCTGTTTTTCCTTCTCAATGTAACTGAATGTGTCTCAGTGGGACATGGGTTTTTACTATTGAGTGCTGTTCTTAGATCTACCAGGCAGCTGTTATCTTGTGTTAGGGAGCTGCTAACTGGTTACCTTCCCATTGTTCTTTTGTTTGGCTGCTGGGGGAGAAAAGGGAGGGGGTGATATCACTCCAACTTGCAGTACAGCAGTAAAGGGTGATTGAAGTTTATCAGAGCACAAGTCCCATGACTTGGGGCAGCTGGGAAATTGACAAAATGTCTAGCCCCATGTCAGATTTCAAAATTAAATATAAAAAAATCTGTTTGCTCTTTTGAGAAATGGATTTCAGTGCAGAATTCTGCTGGAGCAGCACTATTAACTGATTCATTTTGAAAAAAATTATTTTTCCCATGACAGTATCCCTTTAAATGGGAATTAAATGGGAATTTTTTGGTTGGGATTTCGTAAAATGAGAAGGATTTGGGGATTTTTGTGTGCAACTCTACATAGTGTCTTCTAAAGTGTATAAAGTACTGTCTTGTATAAAAAAGGGCATTAACCCAAAGTATGAAAACACATTTTTGTGAAGTTTATACCTTACCTTAAATATACAGTGCAATTTGGGGCTCTAGTCACTAAAGGGGTTGTTCACCTTTAAATGAACTTTTAGTATGATGTAGTGGGTGATATGCTCTGACAATTTGCAATTGGTTTTCATTTATTTTATTACTTGTGGTTTTTGAGTTATTTAGCTTTTATTTAGCAGATCTCCTGTTTGCCTTGTTCTAGAAATACAAAGTAGTAATTACAATAATAAGCATTTGTTTTTCTAGATTGGGCCAGTGACCCAATTTGAAAGCAGTAAAATGTTTGAAGAAGACAATTCCAAAACTATAAAAAATAAAGGCCAATTAAAAAGTTGCTTAGCATTTTGCTTTCCATAACTTACTAAAAGTTAACTTAAAGGGCAACAACTAAAAGTAAAGACACTTTGTGAAAGTTCAAGGAATCAGATTTTTAAAACAGTTAGAATTGTTTGTATATTGTAAATCATCATCATACCTTCTGCAAGATCTACCCTATCTCCACTGCAGTTCTAGCTGAGGCAGGCATTTTGAATTTCCCTGGCTCCTCCTACCTATATCTTCACCGTTCTGAAATCTCGCACATGCTCAGTTGAAATTCATTGGTTGCTTAGCAACCCTTCTAAGCTATTTTCAAATTAGCCAAACTTCTGTGTTAGCTGCTGTTCAGTAGTGCTGCCGCCTGTCTGTAAGTTAGTGTGTGTCCTTCATTTGCATAATGACATCACCAGCAGGGGGCAAAACAGGGAAATCTCGTGATACTTCTAGTGGAGGAGTTTACTAAAGCTAGGCATTCTGGGTAGAATACTCAGGGCAGTGCTATAATCTGAGCATGCTTGTGAACTCATTTGCATGTTATTGTCACAGTATGGACTCCCTCAGTGAAAGAACCCATTGGGAAATTAGGGATTTTTTAAAAACCGCTTTTTTTTTAAAAACAAAAAAAAACAAAACTGTATGTGTAGTTTGATTAAACGTGTTTAGGTTGTACTGATCAGATTGTTAATGTGTGTGTCACAAAGTTTCCGAAAAAGAAATTGGAAACTTCCTGACTTTCGGCCCATGCCGAAGTTTACGATCTCTTTTTTGGAAACTTTGTGACTTTCGGAGCAATACGCAAATGCCTCCTACTGTGCATGCGCCACCAAATGCCAATGACTACAGAAAGAGCGCTCTGGAGAAGATGGCTGCCATGAACTCCGCTGGAAAGGACTTAGAAGGAGGGGTAAGTAAAAGTTAGGGGCATTTGCCCGGGGGTGGGGAGGAGGGAGTGGGGCCTACGCAGGGGAGGGATTTTTGCGCCTAAGGGGGATGAATTCTCCTTTAAATGTGAATTTGTGAACAGTTTCTTAAAGATGGATATTAATGAGCTGGAGTGAGTGCAAAGACATGCAACTCACCTGGAAAAGGGAACTGAAGAATGACTCTATAATATAAAACAGTATCAAAGAACAATAAATACTGAAAATAATGTTTAAATGTCACATATAAATGTTAATGCAATGTTGATAAATAATGCAGATTCTCATTACATGTCAGCTCTGAAACCAGTGCAATTAGCATTAGAATGTAATAGTAAGCCCTACAGAATTAGCTTATGTGAGAGACAAACCTTATTTCCTGCTTGCTGATTTGCAATGACCCCAGAGCTTAGTTTTTAAACAACACTGATTTCCTTAGTTCTCGTCCCAAAATTTCTGGACCAACTTCGACAAGTTCCATTCATAATTAACATGTTTTATGTTAAGGTGGCCATAAGCTGGCTGATAAAAGGTACTCATACGGAATAAGTTGTCAGCTTTTTGCCCCATGTATGGTCCATCTAACTTTAAAACTATGTCCTCTCCTGATGGGTCTTCTTAGCACACAATTTGATGTGATCATGGGCCTGGTGGCCAAAAGATTGGATGATCATGATTTGGCCTAGTTTGTTGGTGGGTAAATGGTGTAGCACAAGTATTAACATTTAGTTTACCAACCAATTATTTTGTATTAAATACTTTAAATAATGTGAATGTATAATGTATATATAAATATATAATACACTGTATATACTGTATGTTTATTACAATTAAAGTGGTTCACACCATCGCCCAAACATCTAAAAGATGTTTTGCTCAAAAAGTTACTGCTCAGTAAACCACAAAACGTATATTTAAATAACCTTCCCAATTAATTGAACATTTCTTCTATCACCGCACTTTCTGCTGATCCACTGAAGATGCCAAAACCTGAAGAAAAACTGAACAATTAGGAGTAAAAAAGCACTTGCTGTATTTGAATTAATCTTCCTGAAATAAGTGGCGTTTTTTCTTGTTTATTAAAGTGTCTCTGAGTAAAGAGATGTAAAATATGTTTAAACAAGGACCTCTTGGCTAGAGTGAATCATCAGATTATGTAAATTCAAAAATAGACTCATTAAACATTTTGCGTAGGCCAAATGAGTAGCAACCTGACCCCATCTACAAATAATAATCCCCTTCGTGCCAGTGATGAATTGAATAGCAGAAGAGCTCTTGCTGAACTTTTCATCGTCAAAAAAGCAAACTAATTGGAAGCTTGACAAGATATATGCTTATAGGTTGCTTTGGCATCTCCAGCCCCCTGTTAATGTACAGCAAAAATGTCAGCTTTGTGGCCCTATAGTCACTGTGTAAAGAATCCTTCAACAGTCAACAGCTTGAGAAGCAGAAATTTGATGTGTTTTTTACCATTTAATATTTAAAATTATTAAAATTCAAGATCACTTTTTTTGGAAAATTAATAAAAATTAATGATTCACGTTTTTAAAACTCAAATATTTACCTACAAGTCTATGTCATATAACATAATCCATCATTGTAAAAAGATAATCATGTAAACAAATCAGTTTAGGCTTAATACATAACACTTAATTTACATTTGTTATTAGATTAAAAGCCGTTCATGTTTCAGTCCTTTGCCGAGGCTGTTGGGCATGTCCACATGCCTTATTATACACTTGTCCTACCAATAAACCAACCCCGAGGACTGAAAACTGTCCGTGACATAAAACAAGATGTCAAATTAACTGTACCAAAATAATGAGTTAGCATTTAATGCTTATGAAACATTCATGAAAATCATACTTCCAATTATTTTCAGAAATGGCTTCAGAATTTGCATACAACTTAGTACTTTCTGCAGGAAAAAATACATTTTATTGCTATTTTTTCCCCATCAGTAAAAAAATGTATCCCTGCAAACATTTGGGGCATTTATTGACCAATTTATAGATTTTCTTATAGTGATTAATTTCAGGAAAGTAATGCAACTTCTGGACAATGCTGAAAAGTTCATAATGTAACTATAATTTGTAATTGACTAACTGACTACTTTTAAGTACAATGAGCTTGAGTTTTTTTTTAACCTGGGTGGGTTCAGTTTTGTGCAAGCTTCATTAGCCTGCCTGCCCGCCCACCCCCCAATTAGTTGGTCTGCTATTGTACGTGCATAACTAGGATTTTACAGGGAGGTGCTCTGTAAATTCTACTGCTTTGAGACTGCCTCTATGCATGTTAGCACAATGGCTTCTAAGAAAGAAACCAAGTCCAAACCTAGGACCATATATTGCTGAAAAGAATATCATCACTCAGTTCCGTCAAATTCAATCTTTTTGTTTAAGTGAGCCTGGCTAGTTGATCCAGAGGAGGTGACAACCCCTACGTGCAACCAATTTGTCTCAGAGGGGGAAAATGCCTTCCTGGAGGTCTATTGTACCATTGCTTGGATTATCTTTGAACTATTCTAATTACTGTAACTTGTATAACTGTATTTTTGACTTTCTGAAAAGCCATCCTATCCTTTTTTTCTAATGACTCTGCGAATACAACAGTCTTGGGGAGAGAATTCCACAACATCACAGTTCTCACTTTAAGACAAACCATTTCATATCTTAAATGAGAACTAAAGCTTAACTAAAGTAGGGTAGAAATGTTGTACATTATGTTTTGGGCTAGTGTTCCAGCCCAAAGCAACCACAGCACTCACCACACATGCTCTGTGCTGCTGTCAGTTAGTGAGCTTAGGGACCCACACAAAATATACAGTGCACATAGAATATAAATGTTACAATATAAGGCTGATTAGTAATTAATACAGATAAATACCACATGGCTGAACAGAAACCAGGTCAACTAGCATGAGAATGTAATAATCTCCAGTTAAGCATCAGCTTATATGATAGGACAAGGTCATTTTCTGCTTGATAATTTGTGTACCTGTGTTAACTCCTGTGGGGGGGAGGGGTTAGGGGTTTTTAATAGAAAGGGGGTTTAGTTCTCCTTTAACAGCTGCTCAGAGCCCACTGAGCATGTGAGTGTCATAGACACTTTCCAAGATGGTGACCCCCTGTGACAAGTTTGGAGTCCTGGATCATTGCTGCTATTGACAAGCTGAAACTTTGGGCTGGTGCAATAAGTTTAGTATATAAAATATGCCATTTTTAGAGTTTAGTTTCTGCACTTCTTTATATGTTTTCCTCTCCAGTCAACTATTTAATCAAAGCACGCTGTTCTTCTGAACAATGTCTGGAACAACTCATTTTACTTAGATTGTCATAGAGAAATGCAATATAACCAGCATGCACAACATTTCCGGCCTTCCTTTCTTAAATAAGGGCTGTAATTGAAACCTGTTTATTTACTCCACACTGCTATTATTTGGAACAAGCTATTATTATTTTGAATGAGCCTCAAATAATGGTTTAATTACACAGAATGAGCAGCATGCATGTCATGACTGTTGGGTCTGTTGGTTTTCTATTACTCTACTACACCTACTAGTAAATTATTTGGCATGTAGAAATATAATTTCAACCAAAACCCGTGATTGATCAGCTTAGTGATGTTGGACTGCTATTATTCTGAAGACAACTGTATTTGGGTACTACTAAGTCTTGGAGTAGTAAATCAAGACCTGGTTGCAATCATCTTCTAGTACTGAAAATTAAAGTAAGATAATCAGGGACTTTGACCCAATTTAATAATTTACATCTGATCTTAAGGTTGAGTGCAGTGGTTAAAGCCCATTTGCACTATGCACGTTCAGTAAGTAAAGGAAGTAAATTAGCTACCTACATTGCTCACTAAGATCTAAGCAGTTTTCCATGTGTACATCTTGATTGTTGAGCTGCATTCTTTCAGTAGAAAGGGGATACAGCTCCATCCTCACAAATAAGTACATTTTTAGGCACGTTAAAGAACGCTGGTTACATATACCAAATGTGTCAACATTAGGGGTCATTTACTTATGTAAGCACGGTGTACAAAGAGCAACTTTCGAATGCAAATCAACATGTTTTTTAATTGTAATGCAGCCTTTTTCCCTTAATTCCAGCAAATGTTTAGAGCCAAGCTTCAAATTGCAATTGTGTTGAGGAGTCAAAATGGACAGTGCATGTTACTTTTAGCAAATCCGCATACAAGATGCTTCTGGGTTTTCAGTCACTTCCAAAGCATGTTCATATTTAAATGTTTGCATCCTATTCACTGGGCACAAGGTATGTGCACCTATTAATGTAACCAACATTTGGAACTCTGGCGCGACTGCCAGGACCAGGGAGGAATTAGCTACAGGGTTCCCCAATGAGATTAGCACAGCTGCTGACATCAGTATAGGCAGGTTGATGCATTGGCAACCATGTGGAAGTACAGAAGTGTGTCTGGATGCAACTACCATGAGGGTACATAAAAGAACCATTATGTGTTGAAAGTCTTCTTCTCTTCCTATTGCATTGTGAAACAGCACCCGATTGAGCAAAAGATAAAGGCATAGTATAGCCTATGCAATTATTCTCTGAATATTTATTCAAAAGTAAAGAAGGGAAACTTTAATAAATTGGCTATTTTTCTCCCAATAACGTTATTTCTAGGGCAATTGGCCGATTTGCAACCTTACGATATTTAAAAAGCCATGACTATGGGGAATCAACTAAACAAGGACGACAGGATGCACAGATCAAAAGACAACAACGTTTTTACATTTCTCAAACAGTCAACAGAAGTCTTAAAATATAACTGACCATAAAATAACATTTTAAGCCACAAGCATCTTGATAAAGCAGCCAACCAATACAATTGTACATTAATTTACAAAGCACAGTGTTTGACATTTTTTTTGGTACAAAATGTGTTTTAAACTTGAAAATAACAGACAAAGAAAATATATATATATATATATATATATATTTATTAAGCTTCCATATTTCAAGTATATTCAATCAACCTGAAATAGAATTTTTTCTCGGCGTATTATAGCAGGCTCTGTGCAATTTGACAAATGGAGCTTTTAAAGCACCTTTATAACAAGGTATAAAGTTCCACTATAATCTGGCCAAAGCCAAATACAGGTTTGTCACATGAATATATTGTAACTGTCACACACAATTCAGTAATCCCTCGTAGTCCTTCCAAAATGAACCTTCTGAGCATCAGAGCTGAATGAAAGAGAGAACTGTGGGGAAAAAACATGTTCTGACAAGGGTTTAAAAGAGATACAATCCCAAGAAAATCTGTGATGTTGACATCTACTTCAAATTGATGGCCTTTAATTGCATACATTTGAAGGCCATCAAGTCCCCAGTAACTAGGGGTCACAACTTTTTCTATGTACAATTTTTTTTTTTTAAATATTCTTCTGCAGTGGGTTAACACTTTCACCAGCACATTGCTAGTTAAAGGAGAATTCATGCTTATCAGAGCCACTGCAGCCCCTTAGCAAAGTAGATCTGTGGCGGTGAGGATGTCCCCAGAAGCTTCCCATCTTATTTTCTGCCGATTCATAGCTCATGCTTTGGGCTGCTGTCAGTTACCTGAGTTTAGGGACCAACTCACAACTAGTAATATAATAGTGATGACTAAAGGCTAATTAGTAATTAATTCAGAGACGCATCACAAGGCAACTCAGAAACCAGTGCATTCCTCACCAGAATTAATAACCAGCCCTGTAGCACCAGCTTCTATGATTGGTATAACCTCGTTTTCTGCTTCATACTTTTAAACCACTTCTTAAAGGAGAAGGCTATCCCAATCACTGGGGGTGCCAAATGTTAGGCACCTGTAAGAGTGGAAAGGCCATCTTTTTTCCTTAAAGTTTGGCTTTTTACTCGACTATGCATGTGCATCTTTGCAAGGAAAGCTGATGCAGCAAGAGTATTGCTTTATGGTGCTCCTACAGAAATATTGTTGGTTGCTGCAGTTTTCTGCTTAGAGCAACACCTACTTGGGGTATCAGGTGTTACCCAACATCTAGCACCTTCCAGTGATCAACCCTTTCCTTCTCCTTTAACAGTAGCCCAAAATACACTAAACATGAGCAATGCCGCTATCACAGAAAAGATCGCCTAACAATCCAAGATGGCAACCTTAATGATCGTTACTGTCTTAGGGTTGCTAAAACTCTCTGCTGGGGCAGTATATACGATATAGCATTTCTAGCCAAATTCATTTTTAAGCTTTAGTTCTTCTTTGATGCAGAAAAGACTTGGAAGAATATAGAATAACATTACAATTCACATGATGATGACTTTTACCAATGTGAACATAACAGAGTCATCATGTTAGTTTAATGAATACAAATGATTAATCCGTGGTTGCCTCTCTACCACTGTAAAACCAGGTTCCACTTATATTGGCAACCAATTAAGATGCGATGCATGAATGCAGTCAGCATCTAAATTAACTGCTAAT
The DNA here is from genome assembly GCF_017654675.1 of Xenopus laevis. Classification (NCBI taxonomy): domain Eukaryota; kingdom Metazoa; phylum Chordata; class Amphibia; order Anura; family Pipidae; genus Xenopus; species Xenopus laevis. Next base: position 55,652,352 of record NC_054388.1, on the reverse strand, counting down.
CAGCCGAGAAGAATGTGAATTTTAAGTGTTGAGACGGAAATCCAAGATTAAAGGGAAGCTTAAAATTTCACATTTGATACTGCAAGGTTTGAACATGGCTTTTCAAGGTCATTTCCACATAAATGCACCATTTTAGCATAACATCTACAATTTTGGGATTCTTGCATTTGATTTGTTCTGCCCCCTGCAGAGGCACAGGATGAAATATATGTATTCTTAAAAGAGACGATTTATTATCAATCCAACACTTAAAGCAATGTTAACGGATATGAAGACAAAGAACGTTGAATGTTCTGCTCGTCACAGACCTGATGAAGGACATTACTTAAACATTACAGCTACAACATGAAACAAAAAGCCTGGAGTAAACTAATTCTTAGCCCTAACAATATTCCAAGAAGGAAAATTATTTGCTTGCATTGGTATTTCATGGTTTAAATAGACAATTAAGATCTGGTTTAGGGCAAAGCTAGATGGGGTACTATAATACCGCTGAGTCTCCTCTGCCTCGAGTGGCAAAGCACACAAAAACACCTTGTGGTTTTTTCTGTTGATCCAGACATCAAGCTAGTTTGGGCACTTTACAGACAACCAAGCCCCCACCTGCCATTACCCGTAAAGACATTACAAATGCAGTTATTGCACAATCAAAGTACCATTTCTTTCTACTGCCATCTTTTTATAAGTAAGGAAAGGAAATTCCCTTTGAGCTGTAAATTCTGTGATAAACGGAGTAGAGTAATCTAAACTTGACCTAAGGACCAACAGACTTGAATTGATTGGCCAATACGATCACAATCATTATTTATAACTGCCCAAGATATCAACTGCAAAGAAGCCATGGACAACTTCAGTAGATTCAATAAATACCAGAAAGTAATTCTGATTCATAATCAATCCCTTTGTTTCCCTTAAAGAAAGGAATAGTTGCTTGCTATAACCATCAACATAGAGAACTAGCTAAAGCATAAGACGATTAATAAAAGCTCTGTTTCAATGGGTTGGTACAGGCCTGGCACATCTAAACCTTTATCGGTGGTAATTGCCCTCATCAATTATACAAGCATATCAAATAAACAAACAATATTCTCATTGTACTTGAATTATGTACTCGTTTTTATAGGCATAACTACTGTTAACAAAGCAAACACTTGTATGTTGCGTTAATTTGGCCATCTACTGGATGTCCTATATGAATACAGGAAAAATACTATACTTGACTGTCTTGTATTAAATGAAATACTTGTCAACATATTCATTTGTGTACTTACAGAATGATTAAAGGTCATTGGAGGTTGTTAGCAACTGACTAGTTGCTATGGGTCAATAAGGAAGTATTAGTGTACCAACCAAACGGAATACCTCCCTTAATTTCTATTTGGAAAAGAAGGATGTTTAGGTTGTCAGAAAGTCAACTTGCTAATCCTGGTCTGTTGTACCAACCCAATCATTTACTTGATAGTGCCTATTTCATAGAGCTTTCATTTGGATTTTTAAAACACATTTTATTTTTTGTCAAACAAATTAAGAGTTTTTTTCTGAAAGTGCTTATATTGTTTGGCCAGGCAGTTTATACTTGCTTAGTCTCAAGACAAAGGCTGTTCACGCTGAAGTCAAAGAAGGACATTGGAAATCGTGTAAAAAGAACAGCATTTAGACTGTTCAAGACTGAAAATAAAAACAGAGGGGGGGGGGACATTAATTTGAAACATCTGGATGTGCACTAGGCAGCACTTGACTATTAAAGCTCATGGCACATCCAGCACATTGTCCACTAGCAGTTTTCTGGCTGAGGAGGAGAATAAACCACATGAGCTAGGACAAGCTTTTTTTGTAATGAAATTATTCTCTCTCTCTCTGTTTGACTAAGTGTTTGAATCTAAATCTACACCTGAGCCTTACAGAATTACTAAGGAACAGAACACCATGTGTTAGAGAAGCCTATTTTGCAATATGGAGTTAGTGCAATCTGGTACAGCCTGTCTCAGTTTTTATAATGAGGAGGACCACTCAAAAGGTTATTTTGTTTGTTTTTGCATAACGAAAGGAAATGTGATCTAAGTAACTTGCCAATATCCACAAATTAACATTTTCAACAGCTTTTACAAATGTATTTTTAAAAATACCTTTTAATGCCAAAAGCATGGACACCTGCCTGTCCAGTGTCTCATTTCAACACACAGGGCAATAATATAAAGTTGCTCATCTCTCTGTATCTAGAACAGCCTCTACACTTTTGGGAAGGTTACCAATAGATCTTGGAACATTGAACAGATTTGCCTTTTTTCACACCTAACAGCTTGGGCTATCAGTCATAGTTGCCATTCCAGTTCATACCCAAAGGTGTTCCTTTGAGTTAAGGACAGAGCCAGTCAAGTTCTTCCATTCCCATTTCTGATATGGTGGCTGTGGCTTAATTAGCCATTTCAAATCATTAGAAGGGATGTTCAAATACATTTGGCTATATATAGTAATTGCAATTAAAGGCATTATCAGTTTGTCCCTTTCTATTCTCTACACTGAAGGTTCTGACTCTTGTAGAGGAAGTCTGTGCATTTATTGGAATATTAAGAAGATGGAGATCCCCTTTAAAGAAGAAAAAAAAATGGGGGGTTGATGGGCGACCAATAAATCTTGGCATGGATACGACAATTTTGAATGGAACATCTGAAGAGAATTTAAGGCCATTCTGTGAATTCAAGGGCAAATAGTCCAATGTAAACGTGTGGCTTCCATCTGATAAGAAACACTAGTAGTTTTCTTCTGTAGGTGAGTAAAACCAGAGAGTGAATGAGGAGAACAAAACAAAAATACATGTTCATCTGCTTGTTTAGTAAATCAGCTCTGAACACTGAGTTGTGAAGTCTATAAAGTTAAATAAGTCCAAAGGAAAAGTTTTACGACTGTTTTAGCCGCTTTCTTGGAATTCCAAAAGGAGGACACTGTGCGGAAGCGAGAGCTCGGAAGGCCTCTGCTACTAAGTGCGGATGGGATTTGATCATGGATTTCCAGCCAGCTGTTTCCATTATGTCCATCGTTTGGCTGCAAACAGAATACATGTTAGGGGATGGTGTGTATGGAACTATTCAGCTTCGTTAAAGGAACAGTAACACCAAAAAATTAAAGTGTCCTAAAGTAATGAAAATATAATATATTGTTGTGCTGCACTGGTAAAATTGGTACAGCTTGTGTGTTTGCTTCAGAAACACTACTATTGTTTAAATAAACACGCTGCTGTGTAGCCATGGGGGCAGCCATTCAAGCTGGAAAAAGAGAAAAGGCACAGGATACACAGCAGATAAAAGATAAGCTCTGTAGCATACAAGGGAATTATTCAGAATTTATTTGTTCTCTACTGTGTGTCCTGTGCTTGAATGGCTGCCCTCATGGCTACACAGCAGCTTGTTTACATAAACTATAGTTGTTTTCCTGAAGTAAACACACTGTTTTACCAGTGCAACACAGTATATTAGATTTGCATTACTTAAGGACACTTTCATTTTTTGGTGTTACTGTTCCTTCAAGATAAAGTGGTATTGTCAATGACAGGGTAAATCTGGGAACCCATTGGTGTCCGGTAGGATTGAATTTTCAGCGCACGGCTTGCCTTTAAAAAATAATTATTCCTAAAATGAGGTGTTCATACCACACTTTGGCCAAAATATGTAAGCTCATGAGCCACGTCAAGGTCCATGATTGTACGAGAGTCCTACATTATCTCACGTACAATGAGGAGCCAGGACATGGCACGTGAGCTTACATATTTTGCCCAAAGTGTGGTACGAACATCTCATTTTTTGTAATAATTATTTTTAAAGGCAAACCATGTGCTGACAATCGGCCTCCTTCTTTTTGTGTACAAATCTTGGCTTTTTATAGTTTATAGCAGCTGGTCAGCTCTAGATTGTGGGTTGGACCAAGTGCCGGCACACAGGTGTTTCTAGCAGTTTGTCATCGCCGCATCGTGGGTTAGACTGGCGCTGATTTTTTTCTGAGGTTTGAATTTTTGGCTATTGCTTCATGCATGGGGCCTATGCAGTCAGTCAGTATCTGATGATAACCCATTGTTGAGTTGAGGCATATGTTTTTGGTATGCAACAAGATGGTGACAGTAACAATAGTATTACCCAGCCAGTCCTACTTTATTTATTCAATACATTACAAAGGCAGCTGAAGTGCCATATGACACTCAGCCCTGTGTTTAGATAATAAGGCCCCCCAGAGTCTGATTAGCCCTGATGTACAGTACACAACCTTACAAATACATCACTTACTTGCTATTGCAATTTTTCCTATCCTTGCATCCCAATTGGCCGAGAACGCTGCATCTAAAAGGAAACACGCCTTTATAAAAACAGTTTGCAAGTAATCGCATGCCTGGAAAAAAGGTGGCAAATGCTGGCAAATCGCATGCCTGGAAACTAATGGCAAATGCTGTAGCCAAGAACCACTGTCCTATACATATCTTTGATTAATGTGGCCTCACTTTGCAATGTGAGCAATGTGTGATGTCATGCAGAGGAAGAGGCCTGCTACTGACATCACCAACAATGAGGGATGACATCAGTAAAAAAAAAACTCCTGCCTTTGATTAGTGATTAAGAAAAGTGCATTATAAAAACCTGCACTATGAGAGGTAAAAGTTGCTAACTTGCCTGTTAATGAAGTCTATAGCTTGTGCTTTCAGCTGTTCGGCACTGTGCAAATCTGCGAGAATAAGAACGTCAGCAACATTCTCCACTGTAAGGTTATTGCACAAAGACTCTTCACACATGACTTTAAGTCTTTCCAGTGCATACTAATGGAAAAACAAATACACGTTAATGGTGCATGTACCTCTTCTAAAAACAAAAAAACAAAAAAAAAACAAAAGTTAGCATGAAAAGAAAAGAACAAAAAACTCTGTTGCAAATGATATAGATATTAAAAGACACAGAGGCATTCTGTGACCATATAAAGATACAAGGCAGCAGGCTGAATTATACAGGGAACTCAGAGTATCACTCATGTATTATAAGGGATAATGGGCCCCCTCACTGTAAATTATAAGGATGTTAGAAGTCACTCAGAAGCGGGCCAGGCCCTAGGCGACCCAGCCGGCCAGCTTGCCCCTACTTCCCTTGTGATGTCACACTCTTACGCGCATGCACGTTGACGGGGGCACATGCGCGCCAACGTCACAGGCTTATGCGAATGCCGATGCATGCATACACACAAGTTAAATCTAGTGAGCAGTAGAGTCTTGTCTACGGGTAGGCAGAAGAGGTAGCTGCCCAGCGCCCCCCCCAATTGTTGTGCCCTAGGCAGCTGCCTCTTCTGTCTACCCCTAGTTCCAGGCCTGAAGTCACTAAAGTAGTTCTGTGATCATATAAAGGCACAAGGCAGCTGAGTTATACAGTGAACTCTGAGTATCACTCATGTAGAATAAGGAATAATATACTTCCTACTGCAAATTACAGAACTGTATGTAATGTCATACATAAGGTTTGCTTCTGGGATAGTCTACAGGCAATACAGTCATATGCCTATGGCTTTTCACATTTTTAACAACTTCCTCTAGTCTTAGCCTCTAAACACTTCGTACAATAGTCAAGCTCCCAAATTACCTATAAACTACTATTTATTAAAATATAAGGATATTAGAAGTCACTGAGAAGTTCTGTGACCATATAAAGGCACAAGGCTGCAGGCCAAATTATATAGAATCTTCCAGTTTGGATCCAGTTTAAACTCTCTTTTGCTGAATAGTGCCAGTCTCTTTGTACTTAGCACTGCAGGCAGAACACACAGCAAGAAGTCTTTTCTCTCCTCCTAGTTGATTAGTATAAATTTCGGGTATTACAATGCTTAATGCATATTAATACTAGACAGTGGGACTGGCGCCTCTATGAGCACCTGGAGAGGTGATGAAGGAAGCCCAATCGAATGGCAAGCTAGAGTGGGATTTAGGAAGAATGATCTTCCTGGAATCACAGAATTAAGGTAAATTAGGGAGAGATGTGGGAACTAGGAACTATTCCTAACTGACTGACACATATGGCTACATATCTACTGGCCCAAACAGGGTTAACAAATCAACCAATTTAATTTGGTTTTATTCTGTTCAGACCATTACTCAAGGTTAAGAAAGACAAGTCTAATTAATAAGGCAATTACTTACTTTATCTGCCGCTGCCAACAATTTATCTGCCATCTTGTCCAGATGAGGTGCTCCTCCGGTGTAAATGAATCTCATCATTTCTTTAAACACTTCAGGATCCACATCACGAATGTATACCCTATTCTGTAACGCAAAGTGCATAAATAAACAATTATGGTACTTAGGATTCAGCGATATCCTCTAGGAAAGGAGACTTACTTAGAAAGCAGTGTTGGAGTTACTAAATACCATAACACTTCCCCAGCTTCCATCAGTATTGGATATGCATATAAAAAAATAGGCTTTGGCTGCTGTCAGTTACCTGAGCTGAGGGACCAAATCAAAATACATAGCATATACAGAATATAAAAATCAACACTAGGCTAATGAGTAATTTAGATTCACATTACATGGCAACATAGAAACCAGTGCATTGGGCATGAGAACTGACCGATAATCCTGTAGCACCAGTTTCTATGGTAATTATCCCAGTTTTCGGAAGAATAATGTTTGATTATCCCTAAGCTGAGTTTATCAACAGCAGAACAAAACCAGAAAACCTGGTGTGTCAAGGCCACTTATGGACAATAATAAATTACAACCTTTATCCCTGTTCACTTGAGACTCACAGTCTCTCTAACAGGGCCACTGTCAAACTCTTAAGCTGAGCATACACAGCAAGATTGCTGGAGAGGTTGCCCAATTGGCCACCCCCACTTTAAACCAAATCATTGTGATCAACAATCAGATCACAGGATGACCAAGGTGGCCCTTGTCCAATGGAATTTTCTAACCTGCCCAATCAATATGTGGCCAAAAACAGACAGATATTTGTTGGCTTATATATATATATCTTGAACCATTCTAGCATTTTTTGTGACTACTTTCTTACCTTTCTACTTTCTTGCATGGGATGTTCAAACATTGCACTAAATACAGGAGAGCGAGCTGCAAGAGATAAGGCACCGTATGAATGTGAGTTTATGTGAGAGGAGAGAGATGTAACTGGTCGCATAAACATTAACATTACCTGCAAGAATAGATTTATGAGCCTTAAATTCATTCCCTTCTACAAAGAGGCTGCAGTCTGTGAATCTTCGGTTTTCCCAGAGACATCCCATATCTTCTGCCAGTTGACACTCCGGTACTTTTAGATTGTTTGAGCTGGACTGGCCTGATATATTTACGGAGTCTTGGACCACACTAACCTGTTACGTGATGAGAAATAGTAAAGATTTATTGTACCTCTTCCCAACTAAATCAGATTATATTTTTGAATATATGAAAACCTATTATATAGAGAGAAGTATATTTTATATAGCCTGGCCTTTAGTGCTTAATAGTGTTGCACAGGCCGGCTGGCTTTGAATGTATCTCGGGACCTCTATTGTTGAGCTCGAGCTAAATAGATATCTACCATGGAATGTTCTGCAAGCATAATAAGCTATACCTTCATACTGTACTGTCTAAGGGGAACAATATGGTACCTACCACCAATTTGTATAAACACAAATATACAGAGAATGATACTGTACTGAGCCCACAAGAAGCTATACTCTTATACTGCCCTAAGGAAAATTAATACAGACTAAAATATCAATAAATGCATTAAATAAGCAAGTCTACCAGGCTAATAATAATGCAAGACATTTTGGAAATTAACTGGAATTGGTCAATGCAGCTACCCATAGCGAAAATTCTCCCTTTTCTAAAGGAATTATTCCAGCCATTTTTGCAAGATTCGAAACAATACAAAGACGCTGGTGTACTTCCAGCTGAGCAGCTATTTTGAAATGCATTACATTCTAGGGAATAAGCAGCACATGTGAATGCTGTCTCCCTTAGCAGTCAAAGGCAATTCTCTATCACAGGCAGCCAGAAGGTGTTTGTCCAAATTAAACCTCAGCGCATGATAAACTGCACAACTTACTTTTCATTTAAAGGGGATGTTCAACTTTAAAAAATTAACCTTTAGTATTGTGCAGAGAGCAGAGTTCGAAGATCATTGCCATTAGTAAAAACATTTTCCCCAACCAAAGTTGCAGGCTAATACAGCTGTAGAGTTGGGGGTAACAGGTTTTCTTTAAAAGAAAAAAAAACAAAAAAAAAAACCCTGTCAGCGGTAGGCCACCCACACCGAGAGAGAGTCCCCAGTACGAGTGGCCATGTTGGAGCACTCAAATGCACATAATTAGCAACATCTTAAGCACATTATGCACATGCGCTCTGACATGGCCACTCCCACTGGTAGTGCCAAATTTTGATATTCTGACACACTCAAAATAGGAGAGAAGTAATTCACCGGCACAACTTGGGTAATGCTGGCAGGGAAAACCCTTGCTAGTTGGTTGCGGGATTACGACCCGAAACCCAAATTGTGTCAGTGAATTACTTCTCTTCTATATTGATTACAAGGTTGCCGATTCCTCTTACACAGGGCACTGGGGATTCTCATTGATAAGATCCCATGAGGATCCTGCTATCATCTCTGTTCTAGTGATTGTTCCTGAATGCATTTAATACATTCTTTTAAAACCTAAACACAATTATACCTGCCCTTCTGATATATGACAAGAATATACTGTAATATCAGCAAGCAGTATCTCCATGTAAGAGAACAGCTCATAGACAAGAGATTTAAGGCAATTCATAATGTGGGCTATGAGAATGCAATGGGAGTCCAAAAAGAAGTGATGCTGTTACCTCCAACCAACTGCAAAAACCAAATTGTTAGTGTTACTGAAGGATTATATCCCCTTTAAAACCACATATAAATTCAGAAAAGCTTCATAAACATAGGCATTTTTGGCCACCTGGATTCTGCATTTCAGATGGGTTTATTTTCTAGCTCAGACAGTGGTTCTGTCCCCTTTGTCAGAATTCTAATCATATTCATAACAGATTTGTTGTACAATTAATTTAACTTGTTTAAATGGAAATAGGATGTGCTATATTTGCTCCATCTGGTCTCAGGGGCCACATATCAATTATCCCCCAGCACGCGGACAACTTGCAACCTTGCCTGTTTTACACATCCGGAAGACAGATCAGAGAAACATATTAAAGTTAGCACCTCCAGTAGTTTCTAAAAGTTACTAATCAGCCTGATGTAAGGATGATAACTTGTGAGTGTGCCTGCCTGCCTCTTTGCATATACACCAAGCCCTTAACAATGGGAATCAACTGGGAACCTAACAAATTACTTCACCAACAAAAAACCTGGTATTATGCCAAAGCAGTGGACACAATATAATGGCCGCTGCAACTGGCAGCCACTGACTGGCATACAAACAGAAGTCTAATTACCAGAATCTGTTCACCTGAGCAACAGCTTGCATAACAGCCACCCTTATGGCACCAGGCTCTACTGAACTTGTACAGTTATTTCATTTGCTTTTTTCGCTGTACAAAAATTATTAAACCCGAATGCACATAATTCTGTATATATTATTATGATTAACAGGATCCTTATTGTCTCTCTGGCCATAGATAGATCAGAGTATATGATAAGTTTAGCGAGAGATACAATAAAACAATGACATCATAGCTATTCCCTTCTTTTAAGCACAATTCAGCAGGAACAGCCCTCTAAGTTCACTTACAGCCTATACAGAAAGATACCATAAAACTATAGCAGCTTAGGTATTTCCTTGTCAATAGGGATAGCACTTAAAGTGGAACCGTCACCCCAAAAAAATTATTGAAAATCCTATTTTATCACGAGTCAAGCAAAATTAACTTTAATTACACTATATAAATTATTTGAATCTTGTTTCCTTCAGTCTGGGAATTCATAATTATAACAAGCAGGCAGGAGCCATTTTGTGGACACTGTTATTAAGACAAGCCTTGCATCATCTCAGAATCTTGTTTGTGCACCAGAATGGGGGACCTGATGTCCATCCCCATGCACTGGCTACACAATTAAACAGTGAAGAGAACTGGGGAATGTGGGGAGAGCAGTGACATCTAGGAAGTGCTGAATGGAAAGTGAAAGTAATTGCTTGCCCCGCCTCTATGCCTAAGGCATAGGGGAGGGGCAGGCAATATTTGATTGACAGCTGAGATTTTTAAATAAATTTACAACAGCTACAATTGCTTTAACAAAAAATTTAAATTAGATTTCAGGTTAAATTTGAAAATGACTTTTATTATACAGATTTGTGTGTCTGGGTGACTGTTCCACTTTAAAATCCATAGCCTGTACGGAGACACACAATAAAAGTATGACAGGACAAGTATTCCTCTGTACTAAGCACAATTTAGCAGGAGTATCTCTATAGGTTTGCTCATAGGAAAGATACTATATGCTATGCCAGCATATTTAGATCAAGCACAATTCAGCAGGAGTGTAATAGTCTAGGCATGCTCAATTAAGTTTGATGTAATGGTTCATCTAAATGGGCGTCCAACCTGAAGTCTGACATACAGAATAATAGCAGTGTGTTTAAAAAAGTGAATGCAACTGAAAATCCTTATGACCGCTTTTACTTCCATACACGCAAATGCATTGGGATGCCTGCACATTCTATTCCAATTCAAAACCTATATAAATGATTATCAAATGTGTTCTATTCCTTTACAGAAAGTGAAGAAAAGGGAATATTATTTTGACTGTATGCTCTACGGGGCAGGGACCTACTTCCCACTATGGGGCAACTTTACTAAAGGGCGAAGTGACTAACGCTGGTGAAAATTCAACAGCGTGACGTAATTTCGGAACTTTGCCGATTTACTTTGGTTGCTGGTGTAACTTCGCTAGCGAAAGGAGACTCTATTGGTAATTCGCTACCTAACGCTGGACGAATGTGTGCTCTGGCTCTGACGAAACTAAGCAAATTCACCAAGATGCGGATTTTACTGAACTTTACCTCTTGCGCCAGACTTGCCTTCGTTGCCTCAGACCAGGTGAAGTGCAATAGAGTAGATAGGAGTTCCTCAAAAAATAGTTGAAAAATTTTCTAAGTCACAAAAACACTAGTGTCTTTTCCTTTTTTCAAGGTCATAGGCTACAAAAGAGCGTAAATTTTCTTTTGGGGTAACTGGCTTCCCCCCTACATTTCCTAACATATGGCATATAAACTATACACTGGGCTCATGTGTAGGGCAATATAACAACTATTTTCTTTTATTAAGGTTCCCTGGGCTTGTGTAGTGTAATGTATTTGCTGCAACATATACATCCATTCAACTTTAACTTCCCGCCGTATGCAAATTAGCCAACGCTAGCACAACTTTGATTCGCTTGACACAGTTACACTAGCGCAACTTCGCCAGCGTTCAGCTCCCTGGACGCAACTTCAGATGTTAGTGAATTAGCGTTGTCCTGGAGAATCCACGCCTTGCGGAGTGTTGCGCTGCGAGCGAAGCCGTCGCTGGGGAATTTTTGGAGGTTAGTGAATTTGTCCCTATGTCTCTTGCCACATAGCACTTAAAGGAATTGTTCAGTGTAAAAATAAAAACTGGGTAAATAGATAGGCTGTGCAAAATAAAAAATGTTTCTAATATAGTTAGCCAAAAATGTAATGTATAAAGGCTGGAGTGATTTGATATATAACATGTCAGTCAGAACACTACTTCCTGCTTTTCAGCTCTCTTGGTTTACACTGACTGGTTACCCTGGTTACCAGGTAGTAACCAATCAGAGACTTGAGGGGGGGCCACATGAGTCATATCTGTTGCTTTTGAATCTGAGCTGAATGCTGAGGATCAATTACAAACTCACTGAACAGAAATGTACCATGTGGCTCCCCTTCAAGTCGCTGACTAACTCAGAGTTATAGAGCTGAAAAGCAGGAAGTTGGATTCTGGCTGTTTTATTAGACATCTGTTCACTCCAGCCTTTATATATTACATTTTTGGCTAACTAACTATATTAGAAACATTTTTTATTTTGCACAGCCTATCTATTTACACAGTTTTTATTTTTACACTGAACTGTTCCTTTAAGCTCTGTGTGTTTATTTATTGTATTTATTTTGTGACTTGTCCTCCCTGTGTGTACTTTTCTATATATATTGTACTTCTATGCATTGTACGGTGGTGCTGTGCCTTTGGTTATTCTTCTACCCATTCGAATTATAGTTTTCTATTTTCTTCCATGTCTTTCAGACTTTAGTTGCCCTTTTAAAGCATTTGAGATCATTTAAGGTGATCAGCCTATCATTTTCTGAATCAGCAGCATGCATGTCATTACTGTTGGGTCTGTTGGTTTTCTATTACTCTACTAGTAAATTATTTGCCATGTAGAAATGTGTCTACCAAAAACAGTGATTGATCAGTTTAGTGATGTCAGATTGCTATTATTCTCAGCACAATAAATACATTGTAAATACATAATTTGAGAATAACATGAATGTTAGGTATAAAAGAAAAACTGTTCTTTTCTGCTACATATAGCCCAATGAATGCCAAATCTACTTTCCATCCCAGCACAGAGAATGTGCAGGCAGTAGTATTTGATTTCAGTAAAGGCACATTGTGTATTTCTGAATTAGTGTCACTTTAAATATACTTCCAAGAAAAGCCGAAACCCTCCTGCTGCAGCTCCTCGCTACATGTTTTATGCATCTCCTCCCGCAGCCATGATCGCCTCCAGATAACTGGTCATTTATTTATTACCCTGAGATAAATTCCAGAGCATTTTGGGAACAGTTCATAAATCATCTCGAGTAATCCATCAATCAATATTCAAAGCACAATTAGGTTAACAAATCAGAATGCAGCGAGGACAATGCGTTAACCCTTTAGGGGGTCAGAGGCAACAGTAACAGTGGCAAAAGATTAAGACTTTCCAATGCTGGAATCTGTGCAATTTTATAATTAACACTTTGCTTGTTGTTTTTTATCGATGGAGAAGTGTTGGATAATTATTTTCCATTTTTGTTTTTCATTGTTATTGTACATGCATGGGATCTCTTATCCGGAAAGTTCCAAATTAGAGGACATTGCAGTCCATTACACATCAACAATTCGATTTTTCCTTTTTTATCTGTGATATTAAAGGCCTTGTACATGATCCTAACTAAACTGCCTGAATCCATTTTGGGGGCAAAACAATCATATTGGTTTTATTTAATGTTTAAATGTTGTTGTTAGAGGGGTACATTATCCCTTATAATACACAAGTGATACTCAGACTTTCCTGCATTACTCAGCCTGTAGCCTTGTGCCTTTATGGATATGGACTTTTAATATTCTTATCATTTACAGAAGGGGTACATTATCCCTTATAATACATGAGTGATACTCAGAGTTCCCTGTATAACTCAAGCCTGGAGTATTGGAACTTTATAGTATATAGTCACAGAACTCCTCAGTGACTTCTGATATTTTAATTAATAGAATTGTATAGGTCATTGTGGAGACATCACTGTTACTATTGTACAAAGTCTTTAGAGGATAAGACTAAAGCAAGTTATTAAAGGGATTCAGTCATGATCTTTATGATGTAGTTTTTATTTCTAAATGACACAGTTTACACTGCACATAATTCACTCTACTATATAAAATTTCATTCCTGAACCAGCAAGTGTATTTTTATTAAATTGTAATATTGGTGTGTAGTCATCTCAGGTCATTTGCTTTCAGAAAGAGCCAGCACTTTAGTATGGAACTGCTTTTTGGCAGGTCACATGGGGGCAGCTGGGTAACTGACAATATGTCTAGCTCAGATTTCAAAATTACATTTTGAGAAATGGATTTCAGTGCATAATTCTGCTGGAGAGCAATATTAACTGATGTGTTTTGAAAAACACTTTTTTTTCCCCATGACAGTATCCCTTTAATAACTAAGGATGTACCGAATCCAGGATTTGGTTCAGGATTCGGTCTTTTTCAGCAGGATTTGGCCGAATCCTTGTGTGTGGCCGAAGCGTATCCGCATATGTAAATTAGGTGTGGGAAGGGAAATCACGTGGCTTTTCGTCTCAAAACAAGGAAGTCAAACATTATTTTCCAACTTTTTCCTTTCCTGCCTCTAATTTGCATATGCAAATTAGGATTTGGCCGAATATTTCACAAAGTATTCAGGGATTTGTCCGAATTCCAAATAGTGGATTTGGTGCATCCTTATTAATAACTAATAACTAAACATACAGTATGAAAAACTGAAAGACTAAAGTCTTAGAGGCACATAAACTGCATTGCCAGATATAGGCTGTAGATTCCAGCAACAAACATTATGTATGTCAGTCTTTGTGCAGCCCTTTGCCCGCACTTCTCTCCAAGCAAACTGCAGCATAAAGGTTGTGGCCACTGGCCAACATAAAGCAATTCCATTACATTTAATGCACAGCTATACAGTTTATTTCCCTCCTGGGTAAGAACAAAAATAAATAAATATAGGTATACTTACCTCACAGTACAGTGTAAGCTTATCATCTGGTAACAGAGCATTAGCTTCGTCAAGTAAAAAATCTCGTCTAATGTATTTCTTAAAACCCCAGTCTTTTCCCTGAACAAAGCGATAGGCTCTCTGACTTTCTGTTAAAACAAGAAAGAGAAGTTTCTAAATCCTTACATCACAGTCAGAAAAATATATATTAACATTTACATATACTCATATACTCTTATAATCTTAGGCAGCTACTGAAGATGGGCACATGCTTAATAGAGAAAACATCAACAGACTTTCAACAGACTTTCTGTAATGTGCACATCCTCAGCCAGGTAGCACAGGGAATACCTGGGAATCATAAAAAGATTGAAATAGCCCATGTACAGCCTAAATCTGGCCAGTGCACTGGGGGCGCCTAACAAATTGGACACCCCCTAGGGATTTTAGGGATTAATATAACAACCCTCTGAGATCCATAGCTTTTGATCACTTTCATAGGCCCTTTGACAATATGGTTGCTGATATAAACATTACATTTATCTATGTATAAAGAAAACACATTTAAAAATGAAAGGCCGTAATTCTTTTCTCCATTCAGTTACTACAACCTACCCATGGCTTTTGTCTCTTCATTCTTGGAGTTAAGGATAGAAAACTTGAATTTCGCCCGCACTTCATTTTTTGGGCTACTGACGAGAAGTAAATACAAGGACAAGTAATCTTTACTCTCATCATCTAAACCTTTTGGATTAACTCTTAAACACCTGGAGGAAAAAAAAAACCATGTTATGTGATTACATGGCAGAATGCAACATCTGACTATTGCAGTACATACAGTAGGTCTCTTACCATTTCAGTTTATCATTAGGTCCTGATGAAAATGAGGAACTTTTTAAAACTTCACCGGTTTCTTCTCGGCAAAAACTAAAGTTATTTATGGTCCACATGTAGGAGAATTTGACAACTTTGACCTAGAAAAAAATAAAGCAGATTTAGATCGATGTAAAAATGACAATGTCAACAAGTTTGTTTTCCCTTTATATCTGGAACACAAAACATAAATATATAGCACCAAGTGTATTGCCTTTGCTGTGCATTATGCACCATACTTGCAGGGCTGCTCTCTCCCATCAGCAAAACAAACTAGGATTTCTGGAACTTTGATGAGGGGCTACTGCAAGTGGCATTAAAGCAGCTGTTTGGTACTTAAAAGAACAAAAACATCAACAAATGAAAGTGTTTTAAAGGAATGACAATATAATGTACTGTTGCCCTGTGCTGGTAAAACTGGTGTGTTTGCATTAGAAACACTACTATAGTTTATATAAATAAGCTGTTGTGTAGCCATGGGGACAGCCATTCAAGCACAGGATACACAGTAGTTAGCAGATACTTTCTGAAGAATCTCATTGTATACTACAGAGCTTATCTGTTATCTGCTGTGTTACCTTTGCCTTTTCTCTTTTTTTTCCAGCTTGAACGGCTTCCTCCATGGCTACACAGCAGCTTGTTTATATAAACTATTGAACTCTTTCTAAAGAAACACACCAGTTTTACCAGTGCTGTGCAACAGTACATTACAGTCATTCCTTTAAAAAATTTTTTTTTATATTACTGTTATTTTAAAGTCCACACATGCTCTTTATGCAATAGATTATGCATTGTCACTAGCCTATAGTAATTGCTACATTCCAAGGCAAAAAGATAAGGTCAGCAGCATTTGATACTATGCTCCACAAATATCACTGCTCTTGATATAAAACACAATATACCTGGGTATAACACCAACTTTCAGCCACAGGTGGACTTGACATTTCTTCAGAGGAAACCGTTGTGGCAACTTCAGGCATTTTGACTACAAATATTTTCTGCATAAAAAAAAAAAAAAAAAATCCTTTGGCTGTACACCTGTTTTAAAAAGAAAAAACACAATTAAAATGAGGAAAGGGCCAGACCTGTACACCTAGTACTGTCCATCTGCCTCCATAGAAAGGGGTCAGTTATCTTTTCTAAGCATGATTGCAAGACACATTATACCAAACAATAGTAGACACTGGCCCATGGGAGATCTGCAACTTGCTAGTAGCTAATCCACAGGGGGCTTTTGCACTATTTTTTGATCAGAGACCTCTAAATGCTGTCTTCTAACATGTTATTTTTTGTATATGTATATCACTTGCGTTTGTATCTCTCTACATTGTAAAGCATGAAAGAGACAAATGTATATATAAGTGCACTAGGTTGTAGGTTAACTACTCAATGTTACCGGACTGATGGCTTGTGCCCCCCCCCCGCCCAACCTGCATTTGTAAAGCCTTGACCAAGTGTTCAGAGGAACGAGAAAAGCAGTATTATAAATAGAAAGAGACTTTAGAAGTTCCTCTGCTTTAACTTTCTTATGTTATTTTCCCTGCTTGGCTTATGGTGCGGTGACATTATGCTGCAATACCCAAAAAAAAAAACAGAATTCAAAGGCCAACTATTAAGAAGAATGTGAACATAAGCACATTTATCTTGCGATCTCTCACCTTTAATAGTTTGAAAGATTAATTTAAGGGGAAATGTGAAGTAAATAACTTGATTTTTTTCCCTTTCAATATCATATATCATTGCTAAATAAATACATAAAGCAGAATCACAGGAGTACAAATATCAGATGAAGCAAATGTGATCTTAAACTCTTGTGAAATTCCTATGGGAATAAGTGTGTCCTTGCATGTGATAGGGAAGACTTACCCACTGTAACATATCTTGCAATATATCCTATGCATCGACTTGTATGACACAATCAGATACTTTGGTAAAAGACTGGTATTGGTCTGAAATAGGGTTGCCACCTTTTCTGGAAAAAAATACCGGCCTTCCTATATATTTATCTTTTTCCCTATTAATAACATTGGACTCAACCATCATTTTTACCGGCCAGGCCGGTAAAATAAATGCCAGGTGGCAACCCTAGTCTGAAATTACGCTGGTAATTTATTTAAGGCTTTTAAGATGATATTTCCTCTAGTGGTGCTGTCAAATGGAGGTGGATTCTATAAGCGAATAGACGTGGCCATTGTGTTACTTGCACCTATTGTTAAAGGCTGGCTTTTCTCATTATAGCAGGCGGAAGGCAGTTTGAGTAGATTGTTGCCCCGCAGAAGAGGCGATTAAATTCCCCCCGAATCTGCCCGTGTGCTAGCTCCCTAACGAGTGACTGAAGTTTATCAGAGCACAAGTCACATGACTGGGGGCACCTGGGAAACTGACAATATGTCTAACCCCATGTCAGATTTCGAA
Organism: Xenopus laevis; assembly: GCF_017654675.1. NCBI lineage: Eukaryota > Metazoa > Chordata > Amphibia > Anura > Pipidae > Xenopus > Xenopus laevis. Next base: position 55,634,590 of record NC_054388.1, on the reverse strand, counting down.
ATTGAATATAAAAAAATCTGTTTGCTGGAGCAGCACTATTAACTGATGCGTTTTGAGAAAAAAAATGACAGTATCCCTTTAAGTATATAGCCTAAAATGGCGTGAGGGTCGACCACTTTGTAGTGCAAACTGGGTTGATACATTAGATTGGTTTAGGAGCCAATGATAAGACAGGTTCCATACATCCGCTGATAAGTTGCTCACTTATTTTAAGTCTATGACAAATGAACAGACAATCACTGCAGGATTTTAGATACAGTACGTTTAAAGGGTGGTTGACCTTTAAGTTAACTTTTAAAATGTTACAGAATGGCCAATTCTTGTGCAGCACTAGGGAGCCTTGAACTTAACACCTCTCTAACCACACTCTAGGCTCCAAGCTCCTTGATTTACATATGACAGCAGTGAATATTCTAACCTGGCGTAGTGCGTACAACAAAATCAAATGATAATATACAGGTAGGTATTTGTTAATATACAGGTAGGTATTTGCCTTAAATGCAATAATTAACTGAAGCCTAATAAGGGCTATGCCTAGCATGGGTAACTACATAGCATTACTATAGCAAAGTAACCACAGGTTTTTAGACTTTTTGTTACGGCCCCACGTAGTGTAACTTATAGCAACCATGTAATTGAACAGAACATCCACACATATAGTACCCGCTAGGGACTAAATGATTCTCTTTTACACTGAACAATGAACTTTGATAACTAAACCAGCTATTAGGGCCAGTCACTGTATCTGCCTTGCACATTCCATAGGTGTTTATCTAATGACCCTTTCTCAGATTGGATATTTAACGTTTAAACGTCATTTTGGTGCTGCTTTCCTGGCTGTAGCAAGGTATAAGCAATGCTATGGCCACACCCAGTCCTATTATGGTACAAGACAGACAGGCTGGGACAGGATGTCAGATATTCAGCATTATGCAGATTTGGCATCTGTGGGCTGCAGAAAGCACAGATCCAGCACATTTCTGTGCATACATTCACAATATGTGTAAGTAACAACTCACACCTCAGACAAACTGTGTGTTTGCTGCTGAAGCTAAATTATTCAGAGAAACTGAAGGCAGCCAAGCAAGGTGCTTAAAGGAGAAGGAAAGGCTAAAATTAAGTAAGCTTTATCAGAAAGGTCTATATAAATACACCAGTAAACCTTCAAAGTGATGCTGCTCTGAGTCCTCTGTCAAAAGAAACACAGCATTTCTTTCCTTTTATTGTGTACACATGGGCTTCTGTATCAGACTTCCTGTTTTCAGCATAAACCTCCAGGGCAGGGCTTGAGCATGCTCACTTTGCTCCTCTCCCCCTCCCTCCTCCCATCTCTGCTGAAATCTGAGCTCAGAGCTGTAAGTGAGCAGGGAGAGACTCAGGCAGGAAGTAATGTCACACCAAGCTTATATGGCAGCGTCTATCCTTAACAAACAGAGACAGTGTCTAGAGCTGTTTACTCAGGTATGATAAAGCATTCCGCAGAATAAATATAGCGTTCTAGCTTGCACTATTGTGGCTAATCTGTTGGCAATAAACGGTCTTGTAGCTTTCCTTCTCCTTTAACCACTAAGCAATATGAATCCTATGTCATTCACAACAATAAACAGATTAAGAGGCATTTTTAGTAAAACCTGACTTTTTCTCACTATAATAAAAAAATACAACCAAACTCCCAAACCCCTTAATTTACCAATAATTATTCTTGAAAGAAACGGTTTCAGAAGTTGCAACAAAATTGTGTGACAATTTTAACCATGTGACTTTTTCAAGTTAACGCTTGAATCATATGACTTTTTCAAGTTGTCTCTGAAAAACTCAAATTTATTGAATGAAAACCAGTACAAATAGCCCGAAACTATCCTGAAGGCAAAAAACATGTTCCAATTGTTGAAGGTACCATCTGCCATTGCCTTTTACATGATTTGGACAGGTTTTAGCTGGAGTATTTTTGGATTCAAACTTTTAGCACCTTCAGATCATAATAAATCTTAAGCTTTAGTTTCCCTCTAAAAATTCAAGCTTTTCCCCTTTAAAAACTTGACTAGAAAAATTTGAGGTTTAATAAATAGGCCCCATAGGCTAAAACCACATGAGGGCTGATCTCGGCCTGCCAAAAAAAATACTGAAATGCAAACTCTTTAGAATCTGAGGAAAAATCTGCCGAGCCTGCATTGCACCTGGGCCAACACAATGGTTCCGGGTGCAGGTGAAGAAGGAAGCAGATGCCAATCATAGGTGCTGTATTAAGCCTCTCCCAATGGATCTACACAGGCTCCCAGTTGAGCAGCAAGCTCACTAGACCACCACCTGCACAGCCCAATCAGACAAAGAGTTGGCCTACTAATGTATGTCCAGCTTTAGAAAGTTACTGCTAGAAAGATATATAATACTTTAAATTAATATAAAGTAATTTTGGGCATTTTGTTGTTACTGACCCTTTATAGGAAAAAAAAAAACTTACTACAATCCATAAGGAGGAGGTAGACTCACGTTCCCAAAATAAAAAAGCAGCAGAAATAGGAGATCTTTTGTTATTTCTTTTTAAAAACCAGTATAACGTCACAAAAACATTGTGATCAAAACTTTTTAAAAAAAGAGCATAACCCCATCCTACAAACAGAAGTCTCTAGGAAAAGCTAAGGCATAAACCTCTTTATTTGAAGGAATTGCATTTAAGTAAGTGAAGTCACTGGGATAACTGGGTCACTGGGCCAGGAGCAGCCAGCATGTCTGCACAATGAAGTCTGACTAATGAACTCTGAATGAACACTAAGGAATCTGTGATTCACTGAGAATTAGTATAATCCACCTATTATAATCCTGAACAGAACACATTTATAAATGACACACAAACTTTTTATGCTGGATGAGTTTCAGTGTTATCTTTATAGCGGTTTCCTTCAAGTTGGTCTCATTTTACAGTTTGCTGTGTGTATGTCTCACTATTAACATTGCAGGAATGCCACGAGCAGTTTATCCCCTCCAACATATCAATAAGAGGTTCTTCACTTAAAAGAAAACTGAATTGTGCATGCAATTGAGAATGTGCCTGCTGAAGTAACAGCAAACACAAGGGAAGGATCTGCTTAAGCTTACAATAGGACAGGCATCAACCTGCAGAAAAACTGGTGCAGGCAGAGCTTCTACAGGCTGACGTGTGACATGCGGGTAAACCTGATTATCATCTCTGCACCAAATTGTAGGGACATGCTTAAAATGTATGTGCTGTCCATACAAATGTTGTAGAAAGTACAGCATAAAGCAGCAGAGTATACATGGAATCAAATACACTCAAAGGTACAAAGCATATGGCTGCACAGGGCAGATAAAACCACAAAGTTTTATGGAAAGCAGAAATGCAGTGCCAGGCAGTTTCATGTAGCAAACAAAACATATGGGGTCCTAACTCTCTAAGCATTAGCCATTGAATAAACCACAGGCCCTGTAAACAGCAGGCAGTGGAAGCAAACACATATGTATTAAACCTAAACAGTGTGGCATAAAAGTATTACTACACCAAACTTATTAAGTTACTTCAAGCTAGCTTTGCCAACTGGACAAAATGATACTTGATGCCAGTGTTATCAATAGGGAAGAAACATAGTGCAGATAGGCAACCTACTGGGCATCTATACAATGGGAACCTTCAAATGTAATTTCTAGTGTGCAATTAGCCATACAGTGGCACTGCCAACTGAAATAATTATGCACAATAATGCACAAGTTATAAGTGCCTAATATATTGTCTTTATGTTCTGTTAATCAGACAATATCAGGGAGACAAAAAACATTACCCAGAGGAACAAACAACTGGGCTGATAGCTAGACCTCTGACTCTCAAATGCATCCAGTTCTCCTGTAATTTAAACTGTACTGCTGGGCCCTGCATTTCTATCAGGTATTACACATTGCCTACACCAGGGGTGTCCAAACTACGGCCCATGATCCATTTTTAATTGGCCCGCAGCGAATTCCAAAAGCATACCATAATATGGCCCGCACACAGGGTTGGACTGGCATGCCAGGGCACTTGCGGCGTACGCTGCGTCTGCACGTAGAGTTTGATTGCGCAGCACCCTGTGACTCCCCTTCCTGACGCGACTGGCCAGAAGAAGGACCAGATGCCTGTAGAAAACAGTGAGCTCATGCTTGCATGCATGTGCACGCTCAGCACAGAGCAGCAGGGAGCAGCAATGGCCCTGAGACGGCAGCATTTAAATATGATCAACATTTTGTTGCTTCTTAGCAGCCATCTTCCAAGTGCTGCCTGGACAGGAGGGAGGTCGGTAGTGTGAGTGAGAAGTGAAAGGGACTGGGGAGAGAATGGTGGAGGTGGGTGATGGGGAGAGGTCCAGTATGAAGAGAAGAGGGGAGTAAGAAGCTGCTAGGATGGGGAAGTGAAATTGGAGCATGAGGTCAAGTGAAATAGGGCTCCATGATATGCAAAGTTGGGTCTGGAAAGAATTAAAAAAGCAGGGCCCACATCCTATTGTTCCAATGGGTTAAAAAGCAATTGTAACGAAGCAACACAATATGGGGTCTTGGACAAATGTAAGGGGCTACAAAGATTTGTACACAGCACTGAATACTATTTGACCATGCTCTTGTTTGACACACCCAGGGTTGCTACTTTTTATTACTCATTTAGGGCCTAAATCGCTAGTAAGCAACCTCAGAAGGGATATCAGTGTCAGGCCAAATATCAAGCTAAATGATCGGCCCCCACACATTTTCACCTCACCAAATCTGGCCCTCGTTGCCTACACTGTGCTAAGTATCTGTCGGCTGTTTATAACCCCTGCACTCTAACTTCTGACTCCAACAATGCAGCAGAAACTAACTGATTAACAATCCTTACATGCGGTTTTAAGCAATCACACATTAAAAAGAAAAGGTTACGGTATTTAGATAGGTCTGTAATTTAAACCATTATTTTACATCATCTGAGTTCTAGAGTAACCAGTTCAGTTAAACATGAAAATCTGGGTTCCAATAACAATCCAGCATAAGAAGAGGCTATGGTGAAAATAGTTTATTTTTTTTTTTCACAGCATTTTTACAATGGGTCCAAATACTAATGCCAGTGAAGATTTGTATCTCTGAATATGCCCTTAGTAGTTCCCCATCTCCTCTTCTGATAATTCACAGCACCTGCTTTGTGCTGCTATCAGCTTAGGGACCAACTCATAAAATACTTTATAAATAATATAAACATCATGACAAAACGCCAACTAATTTAGATTCACATTACATCGCATCAAAAAAAAAAAAAAAAGTGCACACTGCATTCGAGTTGATTAGTCAACAGCTATGAAGCATTAGCTTCTATGAAAAATGTAAGCTCGCTGTCTCCTAATATTCTAATGATTTCCCACAACGCCTAAGATTAACTTCTCAGCAGCAGCCCAGAGCACACTGAGCATGTGCAGTGCCACTGACACACATAACATGGCCTAACACAATCCAAGATGGAGAGGTGCTGGGGACAGTTTTAAAGGCCTAGATCACTACAGTTATAAACTAAACTTCTGGCCTAGTGCAGTTAATTGTATATATATATATATAAAATAAGTATTTCTACCCAGTACCATAATATTTTTTATGGTGTAGGTGTTGTTTAAGGAAAGCTGAAGGTTACACAACACAAATACACAGTATAGTTAAAATAACTATGATACAACTTATCTATATTCCTGCTACCCCCTCCCTTTCTATGTGTCTTTATGGGCCCCACTACCTGCTCTACACACTGACTGATGCAATAGAAGCCAAACAGGGGCCCTTCCGTTTACCTGCCCAGAGGGGATGTTCCTTAGCTCCAGATAGGATCTCCTTTCCGCTCTGCCCACGGGCTGCTCATTCCCCACCTCCCCATTTGGTAACTGCGGGAGAGGGCCCCCCACACTCCGATAAATAGCAGCCGAGTGGGGGATACAACAGATACTGAGTGGACTGCCGGACCCCAAACTCGCGCTCCGACTCCAATCGACTCGGAGCCGGCAGCTGTCAACCAGTCATCCCGGTATCAGAATCTCCGCTAAAGACTACGGCTGACAGCCGGAATTAATCGGGACTATCTCGCAGGCCGCCGCCATGTTACCGGAAATCGGATGCGACTCTCAGCTGCCCCACTTCCGGGAACGTTATCTCTGGGAGCGTTGCGTTCCATCTGGTGTTCGTCTGAGTTTCAATTGATTGTTTGGTTTAACCAGTTGTAATGTGGTTTTAGTTACAGTATTTAGGAGTTGACCTGTGAGGCTGCAGTCAGTGGACTGTTTCTGCGCTCCTCTATTAAGTGTATATACAATATCTGCAGCAGTGAGGCCATTGGAAGTTACTCCCCCTTAACTGTTCATAAACATATATTGGAACTTTTAGGAACCTGTTTTGTTTGTTAGTGCCCTATTCTGTGCTTGGCTCTCCAGCAGTCCCTGGAACTACTTACCTCTCAACTGTCCATGTAAAAAGGGATTTGTTTTAGTTAAATGTATGGTATTGTTTTGTTAATGTGTATTTTATTTTTGGCTGCAATGTGCCCATAGCCTTTCCCACAAGTTTGCCGCCCCAGTGTGCAGTTTCACAAGTTGCGCAGAAGTGCTGCTTCGTCAGGGTTGCCAAAAACTAGACAAGAGGCACTTTAAAAGTAGCCCAAAAAAATAGCCAAAATGTGCTGTGAAAAAAAGTCTAAAAAAGAAATGAATATATTTGACAATACACCTTTTTCAAATGTTCACTGTTTTGCAAATTGATCCATGGAGTAAAATGGGACGGATTGGCCCATCACCAAGGGGCATAACTACAGAGGGGGGCCCAGGAGGTATGCCCTACTACATATATCATTTCAATAATTATATGTCATGCACAAGAATCTTTCTAGGAAACAAGCTTCTAAGTCAGTCCATTTTAGTATAGTGGTTTTGCTGCCTGTCCCGTGAGAGACTGGGGGTTGCTAATATTTATAATTATTAACTAAATAATGCATATTTATAAATAACCAAGGGGGTTTCCCCCTGTACAACCTGCTGTGCTGGTTGGTTAGGCCAAAGGCAATACACTGCAGAAGACCCTAAACCTGATTTTTTTAGCCAGTAATAGCACTTTGTCATGTGAAAGCATAAAAAGCATTCCAGCAGGATGCACAGTAAAGGTTGGACTCAGAGCCCCCTGCCAGAAATCCCCCTCTGGGCCCCCCGCTCCAGCTGCAACCCCCCTACACCAACCCTTCTCAAGTGTAAAATTTTCTTGCCATAACCGGGGCCAGAGAGAGAGGTCAGGGGCAGTGACAACAGATTTGGGTAGGGAGCGGGTCTGGACTGGTGGGTCCCACCAAGTTTTTTCCCTGTGTCCCACCCTGTGCATAGTGTTCCTTATACATCTTGGAATTGTTTTAGATTCCCTAAAAATCAGTGACAGAACTACTGGGGCCGCAAGAGCACGTGGGGCCTGTGTGAGGACTGTTTGCTTTGTTATCAACAAGGATGTCAGGTGGGGGGAGGCAGTTGAGTAAATCTTGCATACAAGCCTGTAGGCCTCTTTACTGCTAAACTTGAAGACATATCTAATATAAATGCCTAATTGTGTTTCTTACTGTTAAACAGGTAGACAAACTTGCTCCTTTTGCCGGCTCAGGCTGTGGCAACAAACCCTGCTTACAATTTTCAATCCGACTGGTTCTAGATAGGGTTGCCACCTTTTCTGGGAAAAAGATACCAGCCTTCCTATACACTTGCCGTTTTTTTCCTATTGATAACATTGTAATCAAGCATCATTTTTATTGGCCAGGCCGGTAAAATACTGATTAGGTGGCAACCCCAGTTCCAGACCACACTGTCCTCTTTCTGCAATTAGAGGCAATGGGAACAAGGATACAATAGTCAACTGGAGTACCTGGGTCCTACTGGAAAATCCACCTCACCCCACCCCACGGATTTTGCAGCAAGTGTCCTAGTAGCGAAAGTGGGAAAAAATAAAGAGAAATTAATTATATTGGCAACCCTGAAGCTGCAGCCTTATGTAGTGATTCCTGGATAGAAAATAAAGCCCTGCCTTCAAGGTGGTCTAAACCAGGGGTCCCCAACCTTTTCTACCTGTGAGCAACATTCAGATGTAAAAAGAGTTGGGGAGCAACACAAGCATCAAAAATGTTCCTGGGGTTCCAAATAAAGGTTGTGATTGACTATTGGTAGCCCCTATGTGGACTGGCAGCCTACAGGAGGATCTATTTGACAGTACACCTGGTTTTTATGCAACCAAAACCTGCCTCCAAGCCTGGAATTCAAAAATGAGCACCTGCTTTGAGGCCACTGGGAGCAACATCCAAGGAGTTGGGGAGCAACATATTGCTCACGAGATACTGGTTGGGGATCACTGGTCTAAACTGTGAGTCCCCATACTCAGTGCTGGGGAATCGTTTCACTAAATTGCCGTACGATGCAACTTTGGGCGACTTCAGATATCCAAAGTGATCCCGCCAGCAATTCGTATTCTTGCCAGCGAGAAGGCAGTACAGGGAGATTAGTTGGGCGACTAATCTTCCCATCTGCCACCATCCTAAAAGAAGTACAAACAGGAGATGATCATATTCTTGCTGGAATGTGAAAAGATTTATGGTACCAATGGCAAGGTTAGGGCTTGCTTTTAGCAGCCATTATGTATTTATTGGACTTCCTTACATTTCGAAGAGAAAAGGAAGAATGCTAGCAGAAAACTGGAAGAGGCAAAGTTCTGTATAAAGTAGTAAAGAAATGCTAGAAGAAAGTAAAAAGACAAAAGTGGAAAGCAAGACAGAGATGTACAGTATAAGAATATAAAAGGGTAAGACAAGCAGAGCAGGGAACAAAACATAAGATTAGTAATACCGTATTTATATATGAAATTTACACTGTGCTATCTTGCTGTGAGTTGTGGGGGGATTATACATGGAAGAACCACTCTGTTTTTTAATGTATTTATATTCAAATTTTCATTGTCACTAAATGGGGTGCACCACAATTTCGCCCTCTCTTGTTCCTGTGGGCTGGGCTAAACACACCACACACACAATCCCTTCACCTTATTTTCCCAATTCAAGTACTGCCCGAAACTACCATTTTATTTCTAAGGAAACTTGCATAGTTTCATACCAATACTGATAAGAACATGAACCAAGGGAAGTCAGAAATAAAGAAACTCAGTTATATAATAGTTAGCAAATGGAAGGGAAGTTCAGAGGGAATGAACTGATTTGTTACTTTTAACCATATTGCCACTGCCACTGGAGCACAGACTAGAAAGGGACAGACACTGCTTTCAATAGTAATACATATAAAAGAAAAAATATAATGAATGTATATTGCAAAGTTGCTCAGAATTATGTTTTCTTTTGTTAGGCAAAGGCATTTTTTTGGGGTTGACATTTTATTTAAATAGATCCCAGTAAGTTTAGTGCTGTCCAATTTCTATGGTACCGAGGGCCGGAATTTTTCTAATCTACATGGTGGAGGGCCGATAACGGAAGCCAGTGTTAGCCACTCCCTGTTGTTAGACCACACCCACTTTAAACCACACCCATGTTATGGCAAGACCATGTCCATATTAATAGCACACCAAAAAACCAAATGGTTGGTGCTCACTGTAGGGATCAGGGCTGGAACTAGGGGTAGGCAGAGTAGGCGGCTGTCTAGGGCACCATCATTGAGGGGTGCACTTTTAAGGGGTTTTTTTAATTTTTTTCAAGCGTTTATTTAATAATTTGTTTCAGTAATCATGGTCACCCAGTTGGGTGGAATCCATCTCCTTCACCTTCTCCCTCTTGCTGGCAAGTAATAGCTCATTCTGTGCGGTGCATACATGCGTCAATGACGTGACTGATGTGTTGGGTGACAGAGAGAGGCAGAGAGCTGGGGGGCTGCTTGGTGTGGCTCTCGCTGCTCTCACCCTTGCACAGTTGCACTGAACTGAAGACATTCTTTCTATTACTGTAAAGTGTGAAGCTTCCTGATGGCACAGCCAGGTACAGATTTGGGGGCCATATGTTTGCTGTTGCTGCTTGGCTGGGCGCTGGCACAGGTACATAAATACTTGGGGGTAATATGATGTGATCAGATTTATTTTTGGCTGCTGCTGGCACAGGTGAAGATTGGGGGCAATATGATGGCTGCTGGAGGGCTGTATGATGAATGGCTGCTGAGCTTGCTGGTACAGGTACAGGGGGGGCTGTATTATGGATGGATGCTGGACTTGCTGGTACAGGTATAGGGAGCAGTAATATAAATGAAAAAATGTTGTACACTTTCTTGCTCTATTTATTTAAAAACCATCCTGGTAAGGAGGGAAATGGTAATGCAGGACAGGGGGCACTGAGTGAAGCTCTTGCCTAGGGAGCCAAACTACCTTGTGCCTGCCCTGGCAAGGATGTCACTCATATGTGAATAAAGCTAAGTCATATTAAGACATAACCATAAATCCATATGCCTCCTCCTCCCCTGTGTATAATACAGTACCCCAGCATATGATTAAACACCATAGGGGCCACTAACAATAATTTTCAAATGCTAACAACCCTCCAGAACAAATACCAAAGTATGACACACACAGGGAGCATAGGGAAGGCAGAACAGAGCAGGAGACAGGAATCAGGACAAGTCTAATATGTACTACATACAGTGACACAGTGCTGGTGCCCCATTAGCATTATGAATAAGGTGTGAACAGGTGAACAATGTGGGCAGTTTCAGTCTGGGTCTCAGGTAGAACAGTACAGGGCTGTAGGATATAAACAATAGAGGAGTCACAAGTGTGAACAATACAGGGGGATCACAGGTATGAACAATACAGGGGATTGAGGTTTAAACAATGCACGGGCCAGTCAATCTCTGTAGTGATACCTTGTAAAGTTTACATATGGTAAACAGGCAGCAGGCAGACTTTGATGTGGAGGGCCATATAAGGGGGGGTCCCGCAGGTCGCCAGTTGGACAGCCCTGCTTTACACCATTCTTATTACTGGTGATTGTGTCCCCTCCCCCAAACTCATAACCCAAAAAATATGCTATAACTCTTCATATACAACATGCCAACATATTCATACCAGTCCCAGTGGAGCTTACACTATCATATTCACACAACAAATTAGGGGAATTAACAAAAAAACTAGAGTTAATTGAAATTGGGGTAAGAAATATGAAACTATCTTTAAAAGAACAATGCCTTTTCAAAATCCATGTTCTATTATATGAATGCATGGTCTTTTACACTGTGGCATTACATTGTGCTTTCAGAATGATACTTTTATGAAAATCAAATTAAAATATCAACAGGAGATTTAGGAAATACAATTTGCTTCCTAATAGTTATACCTTAGCTTTTGGTGCCATAGCATATGACCCAGGGGGTACTGGTCATGCATTTGATTTCATCTCCGTTGGAACTATGTGTAGGCACTGGCCTAGTCATGGGGTGAAGCAGTTCTATCCAAATTTGCAGATCAGGCGTGCAAGTTACAGCTCTTAGTGGAGGGGCTGGTAGCACTGATAACAACATTGGGGGTGGGTTATTCTGGTTGCAAACTTGGAGTAGGCAGGATAGTGGGGCACTGGGCCAGTTAGTATTGTCTTGAATGGCAGAAGTACAGGTACAGGACCTGTTTTCCAGAATGCTTGGGACCTAGTGTTTTCCAGATATGGGATCTTTCCATAATTCAAATCAGCATACTTAAAAATTATTAAACATTAGGGATGCACCAAATCCACTATTTGGGATTCGGCAGAATCCCGAACTGAATCGGAATCCTAATTTGCATATGCAAATTAGGGGCAGGAAAGGAAAAAGTGGAAAAAAAATTTGTGATGAAAAGTCACATGATTTACCTACCCAGCCCTAATTTACATATGTAAATTTGGTTTGGCCAGGCACATCCCTATTGTGCCTGGCCAAACCAGTGCATCCCTATTAAACATGAAATAAACAAAGCATGTGTTTTCCTCATTTAAGGATTAGTCGGATCAAATACAAGTTGTTTTATTATCACAGAGAAAAAGAATATCTATTTTAAAATTTTAAATTATTAGATTAAAATGGAGTCTATTGGAGATGGTCATTCTGTAATTCACAGCTTTCTGGATAATGGATCCTATACCTGTACTTGGCCTGGCTCTGCATCTCCATCACTGCAGTGAGATGTCAGCTGCTTTATTACAGTCTCAGCTACTGCACATACATGCAATATTACATTTTAAATTTTAAACTCTGAGAACCCTGAACAGGGATGGATTGGTCATATTATAGTTTGTGTCAGCATGTATGCAGTTAAACTTCTTACCAAAAAAGGCATTTTTTTTAAAGGGATTCTGTAGTGGGAAAACAGAAGAATTCTGAACTGAAAACCAATTTTGAGCAAACAGATTTTTTAATTTTGAAATCTGACATGGGGCTAGACATGTTGTCAGTTTCCCAGGTGCCCCCAGTCATGTGACTTGTGCTCTGATAAAATTCAGTCACTCTTTACTGCTGCACTGCAAGATGGAGTGATATCAATCCTCTCGCTCTCCTTCTCCTCAGCAGCCCTTCAGCAGAACAATGGAAAGTTAACCAGATAGCTCCCTGAAAAAATGGAATCTGAATTTTCAGCCCCTTTTAATGTTTAACTGTGAGAGTACCTGGTGGTCTAGTGGGCCGGTGGGGATGCCCACTGCCTTCCTCTGCCGTCGGATATCTTCGTCCTTATTCGGAGCGCTGCGTGATGTCATCGCACATTGACATGATATTCAAAGGGCTTGCACTTGCTAACAATCTGCCCAACGTAAGGTCTATTTCCAGTAGTTGCTAGATGCGATTTCTTGTGTTTCTGATCTGTTCCTGACCCTGCATTGTCTAGTCTGCTGCCTGTCACGACCCTTGCCTGTGTACTGACTACTCTCTTAGATCCTCTTTTGAAATATTGGTGTGTTTCGGCCTGCAACCTCGTCTACTCTATTGTGTCTTGAATCTGTACTGCTTCTCTTGATTGGTATAGACCCAGCCTGCTCCTTGACCACGTCCTTGTTCTCTGTTCCAGTTACAATGTTTGGTTCCCTTTTTACCCAGAACTCTCTCCCTGGTATTCTCACGTTAAGACCTGGCGGCAGAGTGTTCCTCCCGATGAGAAAGGTAGTTGCTATAGTGGAAGAGTGAGCAGCGACGGGGACCTTGGTGCTAGTTCTGGGTTTGGGACTGTTCATAAAATGCTACACACATCTTAGTAGACTTTTAGCTTTTTCATAACACTGTAAAAGAAGGCATTACATAGCAGTTGATACTGTAGTTTGGTTTTAATATGGCAAGATGAGCTCTGTGTTTTTCTTTGTAATATAATGAAAGCTATGTATTGTTTTTTTATTTACTTATCAATGTTAAAAATTCACATTGCTGTCAAATGTGTTGTTGCAAATATTTGTATGACTTTTCTATAGGGCTCATTTGTGATCACAGCCTCAAATGTTGTGTGTTTTTATTCTATTCATTAAAGGTATTTGTGTTTAAACACGCTCTTCTCATTTTTCCATAGTTGCATTAAGTGCCTTGCATCTGTCCAGTCAACTCTGATGAACCACACACAGAAGTGCACCTATTGTTCCAGGATAGCTTTGAAGCTACTGCCGTCCTAATATTGTGATAATTACAGGCTGTGCCAGTTGTTGCCCAATTCCACGTTTGCACAAGTCCTTATAAAACATTTAATGATGCAAACGGAGGATTAAAGGCCTGTGGTACATGAAGTGGCATTCCCAATATCTGCCTTACGCTGAGCATTTCTCATTCATTTAAATTGAAAACAACAAAGAGTATACTCCTTGATAGTGACAAAGGCCTAAATGAAGGTTGGATGCTGCCCTAAAAGAACTAAAGAAAAATTGTAACATTTTTGGAATAGGGCAAATAAATTCAGTTACAAATTTTAGGCTTTGAGTAAGGTTTGAATTTGCATCAGACAAAACCTTAGGGGGGTTATTTATCAAAGTCCGAATTTATCTCAATATTTTCTGCTACAAACTCCAATCAAATTTTTTTTATGCTTATTTATTATTTAATTTTTGCGAAAATTTGCTTTATGGGAAAAATCAGATTTTCACGAATTTCTTGGACTTTTTCATTCGATTTTCACTATTTTTTCTGTAATTTTACCCAAAAACTTTGGGATATTACCCAAAATCCAGCGCACATCAAAAAATCATTGGGACTTCTCCCATTGATTTATATGTAACCTTGACTGGTCTGAGATGCTGGATTTTTAGATTCTGACTTTTCCATCCTCGGGGTTTAATGAATTCAGAATGAATTCAGAAAAATTAATGATTTTTTATTAAAAAATGTTCATGATTTTCTATAAAAAAAAATTTTCATGATTTTTTATAAAAGAAATTTCATGATTTTTGCATTCGGAGTTTAGTAAATAACCCCCTAATCATATACTAACTTTAGTTTTAAATGTGATACTTCACCTTGAAGTTAACTTTGAGTATAGTATCAAATATTTTAATGTGAATTTTTTTAATCTAATAAATTCGATTTTATTCACAATTCTAATGTTATGTTACTTGTAAAAAAAAATGTAAACATATAAAATTTGATCGAATAGTCGAAAACGCGAATTAAATTCAAATTTAATTCAAATCGGGTTTTGTATATATATTTTTCTCCCTTTGCAGTATATGGGGCATCATTTTCAAAGCAAAACTTGGCTCATCACTACTATTAACATTTGTACTCTGTCTGCGGAGAGGATGAGAATGTGTGGGCATGTCTTACATCTCTTTTTTCCACATGGGTCGGTCCCATTGTTCGTGGGTCCTGAAAGTGGGCTTCTAATAATGAGTTTCCTTAGTTTTGGAGGTTGCCTAAATGCCAGAAGAGGTGGATCAGGAAATATAGTATGTAGTCTGTTGTCTTTTTCTAGTGTGCCTTGTAACTCTCTGGCTATTTTTCTAAGGGTCTTTTGTAAGACATGCCCACACATCCTTTCCGCGGACAGAGTACAAATTCCTGGCACAATAGAGGAATACTATATACACGGCCACTACACCTGCTCATCCAGCAATGGTTTATGCAATAACATGCACAAAGTGCCCAACAAGAGGCATTTACATTGGAGAAACTGGACAAAGCCTCAGAAAAAGAACCAATCACCACCGGTTCACAATAAACAATAAAAAATTGGACACACCAGTAGGTGAACATTTTAATAGCCCCAACCACAGTCTGGAAGACTTTCAAATTTCTGTCATCAAAGGCAATTTCAAAACAGAAAATGAACGCAAAGTGTGGGAATACAAACTTATGCAAACCTTTAGGAGTCTGGAGACAGGACTAAATTTAGGCCGTGGATTTATGGCAAATTACCAAGACTAGAAAAAGACACATTCATTTTTTCTGTGGAGACAAACTACTACAGGAATCTCTTATCTACTTCACACTTTAGGTCTAATTTGTGCCTAGTCTGGACTACTTTGTATAACCCATCTCTCTGTAAATCTGTCCCTGCTTGTAATACAAATTATGCTTATGTGTTGTTTCTCCTTTTGTCCCTCACAGTTTTTTTTGTAAACGAAATCTGTATATATGTCTGTGCCAACATAGCTTCATTGTAATCAGCTTTGAAGAAGGAACTGTTCTGAAAGCTTGCTGTGATTATCATCTTAGTTAGCCAATAAAGGTATCACCTTTTCACCACTTTTGTTATGTTTCATATCAAAAGCTCTTCCCTATAACTTTCTCAACGGGCTAACACGGTTCAAAAAACTAAGTATTAAAAGTATTCCTTTCCTGTCTCTTATCAGCTTGCAATTTGAAATTCTATGTAGTAGTTAGGGGTCACTGACCCCAATGGTAGGGTTTCCACCTGGATGTATTTTAACAGCCTAGCCAGTAAAAATTATGCTTGGTGCCGATGTTATGAATAGGGAAAAAAAAATTATACATTATTTTCCTAGAAAATCAACCCTACCCGACAGCCAAAAAACTATTACTCTGTGTTACTCTTTACCACTTATCTTCATATTTAGGCCATCATGTATTACTCTACAAGTCTTTTTATTTAAATCACTGCCTAGCTGCAAGAGTATACTGGAGCCTATATGGAGCAGGTAGCAGATACAATTCCAAAATACCAAACTGTGTAACAGAAAGCTAGATAAATGCAAACAGAATATTGTCTCAGAATACCACTGTCTATGTTTTGACACTTGCTACACTTGTATATTATGGCTTACAATCTACATGCACTCTTTTGGTACAGAAGGGGTACACAATCTATAAATATCATCATACAATGTAAGCTGTTGAAAGTATTTGCAGATATATGAATGGAGCACTCTGATTGGCTGCGTAAAACCCACATTCCATAGTAGTTATGTCTGCACCCACATTCTCCCAATTGAAATGCTCTCTAATTATTCCTGTATTCCCATAGAGTTAATGAAAGTCTTTACACCGTTCATTTTCTTATCCCGTAAAAACATTTTTTTTAGTTTTATAATGCTTTTTATTATCTTTTCTATAATATATATTGTTTGTATACATTTTTATTCACTTTTATTAAGTGCTACAATAAAATTCAAATGTAAAAATATATTCTATAAAACTATTTACAAAAATATATTATTGCTCATTTTCACAGGCAGCATATCTTAAGATACATAGGCAGGTTTTTCTCCACACATCTGGTTTAAAGCAATTAGTAGTTATTCTTTTGTCAGCAGTAGATGTACCATGGCTCTTCAGGTTCCCATCCCTTCCCTTCCCTTTTCTGGGAACATATGGAAGAAGCCAAGCTTGATTTTCGACATCAGACCCTGCAAGGGGATCTGCATATTATATTATTCATTGATGCTTCATGGGATCTGTTTATAGCCCTTTATAAAAAAAATCCTTTGGACAGTTTGTTGATTCTTTACAAACTCTTCTTTAACAGGAGTTGTGGGAAAATATTTTACATTTCAAAATGCTGTATTAATTCTTTGCTCCTAAGGAAGACGTTTATAATGTTAGACATGGAGTAGATATGTGTCTTTTATCTAAGCAAATTATAGAGTACCAAAAAAACCAATATGAACGGATCGCCTTACCTTTTTCTATGTGCCTTGCTATTCTATATTTCACATATACAGTATGTCTTCCTTATAATAAGCGATGAATGGAAGAGACAGGAGTTGTTTTGCACTTGGTGTTCCGGATGGATCTTTTCACAGACATTCATTAACAAAGCTGTGGAATCTATCATTCCTAGAAAAAAAAAGTATGCCAAAATTGTCATGTAATAAATCATTAATAATAAAATAAAACAGATTCAATGAGACATCATAGCTAATAAAAAATCTATTGACAAATTTGCTACCACTATGCTAATTCACTAAAATGCAAAGTTGGGTCTCGACGGCCAAACTCTCACTAACGTTCGTTTCTGCCTAGCGAAACTTTGTTAGTACTCTACGCTTAGGTCAATTTGAATAGGGTGGGTTTATATAGGTCTATATATGTCTTTATTAGACATGTTGGTACAAATGCTAGAAGTGGCCACTTATTATTAAAAATGGCCAAGGAATCAAAATAAATGCACTAGACATGAGCACACCCTAAAACAAATATGGCTTGCCCCTCAAATGGTAATAAAAAAATGTTAATTTTTTTTTTTAATAGTTACAACTTTTAAAACAATCCTGCATTAAAATATGAAAAAGTGCCAGCATTTTTTTTATATTTTCTATGACTTTTTGGCATACAGGATATGATGTCACTGACATAAGATTGAGGATGATGTAGCTTAATCTAATCAGTTCGCCAGGTCTAAACTGGCGAAGTAAACGATCATTTGCCTTTTCAAAAATTCACCTGAAGATGGGGCGCAAAAATTCACTAGCGACGGTCTCTTTCGCTAGCAAATTGTCCTCTACTAGTAAATTGGCGATGTCCCTGCAGATGGGATTTCTGGCAAATTTTCGATAGTGACAGCCACTTCGCCTTTTAGTAAATCTGCCCCATTGTCTTTATCTTTGTATGTGGCGCTATCGTCACCTGGTAGTAATGCATACTGCCAAGTTTAGCCAAAGGACAAAATGTTGGCATCTGATATCAAACCGTAGTAGTTGATGCAAGTTTCAAGGGAGCCCATATTATGTTTTTTTTTAGTTCCATAAAAAGGTGTCTATTAAAGTTAATAATTCTTATAAGCAATTGACAATAGCTGTATTTTTAGTAATTTCAGAAGTAGTATTTATAGTCTTTATAATATTTTGGATTTATGAACATCAGCCTGGAAACATGCTAAAATGCCCATTGTAAAGAGAAATTAAAGGCAAACAATCAGTAAAGTTCAACATATTTTTGTAGGGATATCATGAAATTTGGGAAATTAAAGGTATTTTATGGTTATTATTTTCTTTTATTGGCTTACCGGGCAGATTTTTTTTTCAGCAGGCTCCTCTGGCAGTGTCTGTTTTGGAATAAAGAAGAGGGTTGTATAATAGATCTAAAGACCCATTATTGGTTAGGATAAATACAAGACAGATTATCTGTGATCGTCAAAGCATGTTTACTGTTGGGTAGAAATGCCTTCAGTGTGATATGGTTATTATAAATAGGTGTATAAATGCATGCTGGGTTGGTACAGAAATCTCTTCAGAAAGTCTTTTTTTCTTAAAATAATGCAAAGGTTATAGGACTTCCCCATGCAGGGAATGAAAAGAATAACTAGATGTCAGCAATGAATAGGATACTAAACAAAGAGGTCATAGTCAGTATTCAACTGGAAGTGGCAAGTGCCAAATCTGTAAATAAAGTAACATGTTAGTCACATTCAGTTACAGATGTGTCCAAGGCAACTGACCTACTGATTTTTAAATTAGAGATCACATATCTGACTACCATATTGGAAATATGTGGCCCCTAGATCAAGCATAATGGTTCAAGAAGTGCTTTATTTTTTTTAAAATGTTTAAACAATTTTTTCATTTTTGTTTCATTCATTCCATTAGAATTGATGAACTATGTCTTTTTTAACATGATGTTATATTGTCAGTTATATCTACTACATGTATATATTTCACAGTTCTTCTCTCCTTACCAAAATAATTTCTTCTGGGTTGTTTATTTTTTTCTAGATTTTTCTAAATTTCATTATAAAAATAAAATAAATCAAGGATTAAATAGGCAGTTTTCAACCTCTATTGGAAAACAATAGTGTTAGCAAGGTATGATTATTATTAATATGTGCAAGAATGTTGAATCACAAAACAAAATTGCATCCCATCATGTAGCTGTTACAGCTTCAACATGGGCAAATTGATTCTATAACTCAAACCAGTTTAGAAGAAAATTAATCATTTATTGCACTTTCCATTTAGGAGGTACAGGTATGGGATCCATTATCCACAAACCCATTATCCAGAAAGCTCAGAATTTCGGAAAGGCCATCTCCCATAGACTCCATTATAATCAAATAATCCAAATTTTCTCTCTAATAATAAAATTGTACCTTGTACTTGATCCTAACTAAGATAAAATTAATCCTTATTGGAAGTAAAATCAGCCTATTGGGTTTAATTAATGTTTACGTGAGTTTCTAGTAGACTTAAAATATGAAGATCCAAATTACAGAAAGATCCATTATCTGAAAAACAGACAGGCCTGAGAAAAACCGAACAGGTGGCAACCCTAGTTAACAAGCACAATGCACTTCATATTACTTTCATATGGGGGGTCACTGACCCATCTAAAAAAGAAATGCTCAGCAAAGCTACACATTTAGGGGCAGATTTATCAAAGGTCGAGCTGAATTTTCGAATTGAAAAAATTCTAATTTCAAGCTATTTTTGTGTACTTCGACTAGGGAACAGTCCAAATTCAATTTGAATTTGCAAAAAATTTAAAAATGAGAATATCGAAATTTATCATGTACTGTCTCTTTAAACATTCGACTTTGACCATTCGTCATCTAAAACCTGCCGAATTGCTGTTTTAGCCTATAGGGGACCTCCTAGAACCCATTTGGAGTCAATTGGCGGAAAAATCAAAGGTTTTTTTGGGAATAACTTTGAATCGAATTCGATCTAATGCGCTATTCCTTCGATTCGAACTATTCGAATTCAGCCGAATACGGACCTATTTGATCGAAAACTGACCTATTTGACCCAGAAAAAACTTTGACTTCATTTCGGTTGGTCTTTTTGAATTCGAATTTCGACGTTTTTTTCAATTCTAAATTCGACCCTTGATAAATCTGCCCCTTGTTGTTATTACTACTTTTGATGAATGATCTTTCTATTCAGGTCCTTTCAAATTCATATTTAAGTTAATGCATTGTTGCTTGGGTAATTTGGAACCTGACATTGGAAACTGGAGAGCTGCTGAATAAAAATTCAAATAACCCACAAATAAAAATTCAAATACAGTTGCAAATTGTCCTAGATTATGAGTCTCTACATCATAATAAGGGGCAGATTTATCAAAGGTTGCATTTAGAGTTCAAGGGAGTTTGTAAAAAATCCCATAAACTTCCCATAAAATTCGGAAAAAAAACTGACCAATTGAAATTTATTTAAAAAAAATCACTTGAGTTTGAATCGAATTCGAATCGAATTTGATTAGTTTCTTCCCCCAAAAAAATAGATTTTCATGAGGCTATGCTACAATATGGACAAACATTCATATCATTATCGGTGTGACTATGAGCATGTTCTCACTGTTCTTTAAAGGGATACTGTCATGGGAAAAAAAAACATTTTTCAAAATGAATCAGTTAATAATGCTGCTCAAGCAGAATTCTGCACTGAAATCAAATTTCAAAAGAGCAAACAGATTTTTTTATATTCAATTTTGAAATCTGCAATGGGGCTAGACATATTGTCAATGTCCCAGCTGCCCCAAGTCATGTGACTTGTGCTCTGATAAACTTCAATCACTTTTTACCTCTGTACTGCAAATTGGAGTGATATCACCCCCCTCCCTTTCCACCCCCAGCAGCCAAACAAAAGAACAATGGGAAGGTAACCAGATAACAGCTCCCTAACACAAGATAACAGCTGCCTGGTAGATCTAAGAACAACACTCAATAGTAAAAACCCATGTCCCACTGAGACACATTCAGTTACATTGAGAAGGAAAAACAGCAGCCTGCCAGAAAGCATTTCTCTCCTAAAGTGCAGGCACAAATCACATGACCACGGGCAGCTGGGAAATTGACAAAATGTCTAGCCCCATGTCAGATTTCAAAATTGAATATAAAAAAATCTGTTTGCTCTTTTGAGAAATGGTTTTCAGTGCAGAATTCTGCTAGAGTAGCACTATTTACTGATGCGTTTTGAAAAAAAACATGTTTTCTGATGACAGTATCCCTTTAAGGGGCAAATTTATTATACTGTGTAAAAAACAACGGGATAATACACCACAAATTGCCCCGCTTTGCCTTGTGACTGTGTGACTTGTGCCAGAAGCAATGTAAAATAATGGTGTCAAAATCACTTGAACCTTCATTTCTTTTACATAGGTTTTTACACCGTTTTTTCAGCGAATTTCCTTTTACACAGCATAATAAATATGTCCTTAAATGTGTGCAGTTGTTCAGCATTACAGTAGTGTGAAAATGGAGTATGGGGATCAATGAGATTACATTACCATTACCTAGTAAGACTGATGAGTGTTTGCCCTTGTTTAGCATCCCATAACAACCAAGCAGAAATTAGCTCTGACCACTGTCGTGCAGAGAGATTAGTCAAAGGAAATGCCTGATTGGTTGCTAGGGTTTTTGCCCCATGTTTAAAACAGATATAGAATTGATTACACCAATTTCATTTTCTGCAGCTACTTCCCATCTTATTAACATTATCTTTGCTGCTTGCCGTGTTTAAATGAATGATAATCATCTTTATCTTAAATACAACAATCGCTGTCTTTCTTTGCATTTTAGACACAATTCATTAACCTATTGACCCTTTTTTATTGACTTTTGGGTATAAATTAAGAAATGGCTTGTTTACAGCAATCAGGACTAATGATATGAGGTGATGTATTATAATAGACCCCAAAGAGCCAAAAGGTGTATTCAACTTGACTTTCTTATTGATTGGAATGTATCAGATCTTTAATGCAGGATCATTTGTGTTACCTTCTTACAACGAAAAAGTGTAATAATCAATGTCTCTGTATTATTTCCCCTTCTGCTTTGAATGATACAGTACAGAAATGTCCATTATCTGTAGACCTCTGGCAAGGCCATGGGCCCTTTAATGAACATGTGGCCTCCTTTCAATTGTTATTTGCTATTGATGAGATCTTGGGAGTTGTAGTCCAACAACAGCTGGAGAGTCACACATTAGCCATTAGCAGGGGCGATGAGCATCTACAAATAGGGGCAAGGGGGGACTTGCCCCCCTTGGACTTGTACTTAATAATAAATTATATTCTCTTGCCATATTTTTGTTCTTTGTTATATGAGCACATTTCTTAAGATTGCCATTAAAGAACTGCCACAAGTTTAACCAAGGCTTAAATCCCTATGTCTCATCAGTCCTCTATATATTTGTATAGCTATAAATATCTATAATACAGGTATGGGACCTGTTATCCAGAATGCTTGGGGCCTAGGGTTTTCCAGATAATGGATCTTTCTGTAATTTGGGTATTCATGCCTTAAGTCTACTAGAAATTCATTTAAACATGAAATAAACCATGAGCCATGAAAGTAGGTTGTTGGCAGCCAAAGTAAAGGACATTTGTTGTACACACGTCTTCCTGCTGTCGTTACTTTTAAACGTTGATTAATAATCAGTTTGTCCACTTTCCACATGAACATTTTTTTTCTCCTGAAGGTATTGTTTGGTTATACACAGACTAGCAAACTGACTATTTTATCTGATGGACTGACTCACCTTGCTAAATGGACATGCCATGCATTAGCGCTGAAAAATGTGTGTGTAGGTATAATGCTGGCTAGCTTTGTGAAAAAAGCAAAAAGTCAAAATGTAAATCCAGAGCGCGGACACCCTTGACCCTTACTAGGCTGGGGTTTAAAAAAAATACTCTTTAAATTACAGACTAAGCCTGATTAGGCAACCCACATGCTGGGCCAAATTTGTACTACTTTATAAATTATAGAAAAGCTTTGTAGATTCTGAATCTAAATGATTGTTTTCCAACTCAAGACCTGCAGCTTATTATTTCAAATTAAGATGGGGTTCAAAGTGCTTTTGCCTCATTAAGTATATAAATATAAAGTCACCCCTCATTGCGGGAGGGGTTATAATAGAATCCCTATGGCAGTGAAAATGCTTATTATATAGGAAATAAATCATAGTTCTCCCAGCCACAGGTGGCATCCTTAGGACACAGCATCTGGCCCCACTCTAGTAGACTGGCATTTTAGCTTTTCTTGGTGTCTGCTTGTGCACAGGGATATAATGCTTCCATAAAGTACTACAAATCATATGGTAATACTAACAAAAAAAGCTTACATGCAAATATGTAGAAAAATATTTAATCTGCTACCTCATACCTGTACTGTTTATGTAAAGGAAAGCTGAAGTCAACAGTGTGAGAGGGACAACGACTTGGAGGGACATTGAGCAACTGGACATTCTTCTGCTGTATGTTTTAGGCAGTGCATCAGCCAATTACAGCTGTGTATTGATTATAATATAATTAATAAAGTGGAAGAGGTTTCCTAATTATTTGTAAAATAAGTCACCAATTACTTAACAACAGGAAAAAGTATATTTAAGTTACAGGTTGATCACTGGCAGATCATTCATTTTCTAAGCAAGTTCTAGTTTATACTGTATGTTGAAACTGTTTTGGAATGGCAAAAGAGTTCATGTTGTCTTCTGCAATTGGAATCAAAGTATTCCTACAAATTTGGCTTACAAAATATACTGATTTGAGATAGTCCATGCTTACTCTGTACATAAATGACCACAAAGCATTTATCAAATGGGAACTTCATCCCAAAACAATTGTATTGCTTAATGAAAGAAAATATCATTCTAAGCAACTCTTCAATATCCATTAATTAAACATTACATTTCTTGTAAAGTGAATTGCTATGAAAAGCAGTATCTGGCTTCTGTCTGCACTGCTGGTTCCAACTTATGAAACAGTGTAGCAGAAGGTATCTGATTACCAAACCTGGAGAAATGTGTAATGAATGTATATTGAGTAGTGATGGGCGAATTTATTCGCTAGGTGAGAATTCACAGCGAATCTCCGCGTTTCGCCACCGGCAGCAAAAATTTACCGGCGAAAATTCATCTGCGTCAAAGTTTTTTGACGTCGGCGACAATTCAGACGCCGTCAACTTTAATGCACGTCAATTGGCGCCAGAATTGTCGCCATCGTCAATTTTGATACCCTCGTTTTCCCTAATTTTTCATGTGTTTCGTGAATTTCCCGCAAATTGAAATTGGAATTTTCGTGGCGACTCGAAACGGAATAAATTTGCCCATCACTAATATTGCTTAGAATTTTATTTTCTTTCACTATGCAAAAATTATGTTCAATATGTTTGGCACTGTCATTCCTGCATTTTCCTTCATATTTTGCATCAATGGTTGCTTTTTATAACTTGACTTGTGCATATTTATATACAGTATTGTGCTCCACTGACTGAAAATATGGATTCAAAATAAATTAAGTTCTAACCGCCCCAAAAATATAAATGTGCAATTTCATTCTTTTTTATGCCATGTTTTACCACATCTGCGTTGACCTTTAATCAATACACGGCTGTAATTGAAATTATTTAATTATGCAAATCAGCAAATTGCAGAATCGGTACCTGGGGGAAAGTACAGTTGCTGGTGAAATATGATGGCTTTTAATACAGGAGCAGTACATGTATGTTGGGGAAGAAGTAGGGGCTGCGCTTAATGCAGAGGTCAATAACTGAAATTGAATTCTGTCTCTTGCCTACAACCGTGGAGGAACAATCAATAAAAAGGCTATTAAAGGGCATTAAGGATATACAGTATGCATGGAAGGACTGTCTTGTGAGTTCATGATTAGCTTTAGGGCTAGGAGATGAAATGCCAGCTTTTCTTTATATGGAGCGATGACAAGGGAATTGGTACAAGAGTATTTCATATTTCTGGCAGAAAACACAAGAGGAACCTGTTAATCAAGTTCTTATTAAAATGCGTTATTAGTTATGAGTAAGGATAAGGGAATTATGCACACTAGGCAAAACCAGCCTCTAGACATCTGTACATCAATAATGAGGCAAAATTTGCATCCCCCCTGCACACATAGGGGCCTATTTATTAAACCTGAAATTTTTGTGGTCGAGTTTTTAAAGGGAAAAAACTCAAAATTTTTGAGGAAAATAAAACTCGCATTTTTCGAGATTTTTTATGCTCTGAAGCTGATAAAAAATCGAATATGAAAATACTCCAGCTAAAACCTGTTGAAATCATGTAGTAGTCAATGACAGATGGTCCCTTTTACAACTGGAACATGTTTTTTACCCTCAGGACTCTCAATAGTTTTGGGCTGTTTGCTATAAGGTGCCCGGGTGCCTCTTGCCACAAGCAGGTGAAAACGTGAATGTGCAATGATGTCATCAATGCGCAGGCACAATAATGGTGCATTGTGACGTCGGCGGATGTGCTGACATCACATATTGGCGCCATATTCAAATTTAAAAGGCGCTTTTGGCTTGTCTTGAGTGCCCAAGCTGGTTTTCAGATTCCTGACTTCCGCTAAAGCCTTATCAATAGTAGATCGTCGGGATATTGACCTTTTGACGCTTTGTCTGTCCACTACTTCATCTCTGCCTGATCCTTTTGTACCCTAACTCCGATTACCTTGGCCATGTTGAGGATCCCGCGCCGTTCTGCAGCAGAAAGTTCTTGGGCCCCAAAAGGGTGTTGTTGAAAACCGGAACAAGGAAGGCTCTCCGACTACACCTAAAGGGTAATTCTGACAGTCCTTGGGCTCCTATACTTACAGATCATAACATTTGCGCTGGTTTACATTCGATAATCCATAAATTCAGAATACGTTTTCGGAATACGTTTTCCGGCCAGCTACTAAAAAAAGCCTTATGACTTGAGGTAAAATCGAAAAAAACCACACAATTCAAGTTGTTGGACGATTTTGTCACAACTTGTTCTCATGCTGATTTTTTAAAGAATAATTATTGGCAAATTAATTGGATTCAGGTTTGGGAGTTTGGTCAAATGCTTTTTTAATATAGTGAGAAAAAGTTGAGTTTTAATAAATAGGCCTCAATGTGCAAAGTGCATGGATGACACACAGATATGGACATTCCCTTCCATTTGCATGCTATTATGTTGCTACAAAAGAATTTGTGAATGGGCAGAAATGGTTAAACGATCATGAACTCAAAAAAAGCTGTACAGGGTTCACTTATGTTACACTTTGCACCTCATTCACAGTTGTTGGCACTGTGGGTTAGACAACAAAACTGGCATGCAAATTTTGTTTTTTCCTGTGTGGAGTTTCCCATGTGTCAATAGAAACAGCAGTGTAAAATTTAGAGCAGGAGGAAGGTAGACACAAGTGCCTTTACCTGTGGTTGAGGTCATAAAATACCCCTTCTTTCTCTGTATATATGTATTTATACATATTGGTAGGGGCTGCCATATTGTTTCCCTTAGTACAGTTTGGGGGTACAACTTGTTGTTTGCCAATTCAGCAAATGACTGTGCATACAGTATTGTGTGAACAGGAACTACTTTGCTTTATTGGCTGGGGCAAATGCCACAACACATGATATGGTATTTGGGCAGTTTATTTAGGATGCAATTACAACATACAGGGGCAGATTTATCAAGGGTCGAATTTCGAAGTACAAAAAACTTCGAAATTCGGCCATCGAATTAAAAAACTTTGAATTCAAATATCGAATCCTGCGATTGAATAAAAATCGTTCGATCAAATGATTTAAGCGATCCATCGAAGGCTTTTCCTTCGACCTCTAAAGACTTAGAAAATGTTTGTAGAAGGTCCCCATAGGCTAACATAGCACTTCGGCAGGTTTAATTTGGCGAAGAATTGAAGTCGAAGTTTTTTTAAAGAGACAGTACTTCAATTATCGAATGGTCGAATATTCCAACGATTTATACTTTGAATCTAAGTCGAAGTAAATTCGAAGTCGTAGTATCCTATTCGATGGTCGAAGTATCCAAAAAATTACTTCGAATTTTTTTACTTGTAAAATTCCCTCGAATTTACTTCTGCCCCACAGTATATAATGAAGCAAGAAATAAGGCAGATCCCAAACCCAAATGCCATTCCTGTGAATCCTAGCAAATGCAGCCAGCCTTTATCCGCCTAACAGTACATTTCACTCCCAATTGGGTTTTTTTCCCTAGTAGCAATTGAAAAATGTTCATATTTAAAATGGAAGCAAATGCATTGATCCGTGTAATGGAATCGTTCAGTTTAGTGACAGTCTATTACTGTAGCAGTAATTATGCAGCGCTGGGGTAAGCCCATTAAAAGAAAACAAATCATTACGAAGCATTTTCCTTGAGGAAGAGCAATCGTCTCCTCGACAGTCCAATTAAGGAACGGAACGGATCTGCAAGAACAAAGGGTAAGTGAGCGCACAAACATAGCTTTTATATTGGGAAAAACACTCTTTATTTTAATAAGGGAGTCGTCTTTTCTCTGTTTTTTTCTGACATGGTATCTGCTATAAATCTTGTTTCATATGTTTGGAACAGTTAAAATCACTAATATTAAACAACTTGAGCTTCTCATGTTAAAGTTCAGAGGTAAAGAGAAGTCTAATGGAGAATGTAATAAAAGCTGGTAACGAAAAAATATTCACAATGCGGAAAGTTATGCTTTGAACAAATTTTCTTTGTGCACATTTAATATAGCTTTTGCAAACCCAGAAACTGTGTAGCGATTTGTTCCAGCAGTGGAAGAAGGTTTGCAAATTTATAGTTTGTGCCACTGTGCAGTGAATGTAATAAAACTTCTTACTGGAAAAGTTGCAATGTTTGCCCCAAAAAACTGTAATAAAGGGCACAAAGAGAAAAACAATTCACATAAATAATGTTATGTAATAGTCTACCTTCGACTGTTATTGCATTGCAAATTTTTAAGGCGCTTGATGGTGTCAAAATATTTTGGCGTAAACATACATCTTTCAGTAAGAGGTTTTATTACATACTGTAGACTACGCACTGGCGCAAGCTATAACATTCGCAATCTTTCTTCTACTGTCAGCTGTGGTCGCTAAACAGTTCCCAGGTTAACTAAAGCTATATTCAATTTGCACAAATGAAAATTTGTTCACAAAAAAGAATAAATTGCAAATAGTTTTTCTGTTACTGAGTTTTATTACATTCCCCACATGACACCTTCACACACAGTGGGCAATGCACAATTAAAATTTGCAATGCATTAACAATTTAAGGAAAATTATTACATTGTGAAATGCTATTTTGTATTCTTATTTGTGCAAATTGTTTTTCTCTTTGCAACTTTAATTATATTCCCCCCCCTAAATCTTAAATGGCAATTAGCCCTAAATATTTACTGGGGATCAGTTCTAAAAGGAAAACGTTTTCCTTATTTTTATTCTGTAAAATTCAGTTCAATTAAAATTTACTGTGCCTTGCAAATGGATTAAGGCCATTTGTAGTTTTTTTTTCTTGCTCTGAAAACTAAGAATTATTCGAGGTTCGGATATTTGGACCTTGATAAATAACCCCCTTAAAGTGGACCTGTCACCCAGACTCAAAGATCTGTATAATAAAAGTCCTTTTCAAATTAAACATAAAATCCATTTTCTATTTTTTTTTTTTTGTAACTTAAATTTTTATTGTCATTTTCTTATTTTTTACAGAAAAAGAAGAGAAAAACATAACAGCAATGGGTACACAAATCATTTCTAGACATATACCAGTGATGTAACCTCAGTCGAGTGTTGGCAATGTTGTATAGAGAAAAAGGGGATCAATAAAAATAAGATATTACATCTTTGGTCATCTTCCTTATTGCTTTTCCTCTGCCTGTGCTATAGTTCTCTCAGTCTCTCCATACCATCAGAAAATTAATAACATTTAATAAACATCATTCGAAAAATCCCATATTTAGGCAGGGGGAATCAATATAGTGCTCACAATATATCAACATCAAAGTTAAATTTGGAGGCAAACAGATTTATAGAATAACAAGAAAAAAAAGGAAAAGAGAAGAAGGGAGAGAGAAAAGAAAAAGAGAAAGACCTAAAATGTGACCTTTTCATTTTATTCCGTCATTATTTAATTATACAGTCTTAAGTAGACGAGAGTAGGTCCCAAGCAGACCATATTTTCAAGTGCTTAGAAATCGTATTGCGAAGAAGAGCTATCCTGTGTTCAAAATTTTTATTACAGTTAAGTTTGGACTTAATCTCCTCCAATGTAGGAAGGGTTGAAGTTTTCCATTTTGCTGCTATTGATATTCGTGTTATAGTTAATATATGGTTAACCAGCTTTTGCTGTGTTGAAGAAAGCCCATCAATAGGTTTACCAAGTAAAAAGGTAAGAATATCTTCCGGTACATCCTGTCTTGTAATTTGTGAAATCAATTTTTGTATATTCACCCATAGTGGACGAATTAGAGGGCAATACCAGAAGATATGAGGTAAATCCCCTGATGCTGCTTTACACCTCCAACAAGTTTGTGGGAGCTCTGGGAATGATTTATGTAATCGCAACGGAGTGAGATACCAATACATCAACACTTTATAAATATTCTCTTTCTGTTTGATACATGTAACACAAGATTTGGCATTTCTCCAGATTGATTCCCAAACTTCTATGGATAGCTCGGTTCCCAACACGGTTTCCCATTTAGTCATATAAGAGTGTTTGTATGTGTGAACAGCAAAAGGATCATTTATCATTTTATAGATTGCAGATATGAGCTTCGTCTGAGGGAGGCCCCTAGAAGCTAGTCGCTCAAAAGGGGTGGGAGGTGTCTCTTTAAGGTACTTAACAAATGGCGTTGCAAAATGTCGAATTTGGAAATACATGTACCATCGTAAAGGAGAAGTAGGGGACTTCAATCTAAGTGCATCATACGTTAAAACGTTAGTCGTTGTTTTATCTAGCGCGTCTCGAATTGTAAACAATGCTGTAGAGTCCCCTGGAGCACTAAGGGCACAGGTAATAGCTGGTTGGAATAATGGATTCCCTAATATAGCTGTCAGCGGGGAGTAAGGTGAGCTCAATTTAAACTTTAAGTTTGCCCTTTTCCAAACTGTTAAGGTAAGTAAAGTAGATTGTAGCATAGGTATCTTAAGCTTGGGGAGGTTTTTGGGAGCCCAAACCCAGGCATTAGGGTGGTATGGTAAAAATTGCACATTTTCTAAATAAGCCCATACTTGGCTTGAGGACCAATTTGACCACGCCAGTACTTGACGAAGTTGCGCTGCTTCGTAATATTTCTGGAGTATCGGCAGTCCTAGTCCTCCTTGGGCTACCGATGTTCCAAGGGTTGTTTTATTAATCCTATGTAATTTGCTGCCCCAAACAAACGCATGGAAAGCTGCTTGTAGATCTTTAAAAAATGATAAAGGTATTGCAATAGGGAGTGTTTCAAAGAGATAAAGGAGTTTAGGGAGAACATTCATTTTAATAGAGGCAATTTTACCAAACCAAGATATAGCCATTGTATTCCATTTACGTAAATTACTCTTCACCGATTGAGAAAGCGTGGTAAAATTCTGCTTAAAGAGATCTTCATACCTGGGGGTAATTTTCGTGCCTAAATAAGTTATGTAATCTTTTTTCCACTTATAATGGTAGGTGTTTTGTAAATCAGCGATCATAGAATCTGCCATACACAAAGGTAGTGCTTCCGTTTTTGCCACATTAATTTTGTACCCAGAGATTGTACTATATTGCTGTAAAAGCGTTTGTAAGGTAGGGAGGGACTCGTCCAGGGAGGTCAAGGTCAGAATCACATCGTCCGCATAAAGTGCTACTTTAAGATGTTTATCACCTACTGAAAGACCTTTAATATTAGGGTTATTTCTAATATTCGCGGCCAGTGGTTCAATACTTAAAGCGTAAAGTAGGGGAGACAGCGGGCAACCTTGCCTCGTTCCATTAGAGATTGCTATGGCAGAAATGGCTTTGCCAGGTAGTTTTAAATAGGTGCTAGGTTTAGAGTAAAGTGCCCTTAAAGCTGTAAGATAGGGGCCTTGTAATTTTAGATATTGTAACAGTGTAAACATATAAGACCAATCTAAACGATCAAAGGCCTTTTCTGCATCTAAACTAAGGATTATTGCTGGATGACCTTGACGTTGTAAAAGTTCGATAGTGTTTATGATTCGTCTAGTGTTATCTCCTGCCTGGCGTCCCTGGATGAAGCCCACCTGGTCTGCATTAATGAGTTTAGGGAGAAGTGG
This sequence comes from Xenopus laevis, assembly GCF_017654675.1. Classification (NCBI taxonomy): domain Eukaryota; kingdom Metazoa; phylum Chordata; class Amphibia; order Anura; family Pipidae; genus Xenopus; species Xenopus laevis. The sequence continues at coordinate 55,603,216 of NC_054388.1, read as the reverse complement.
AGCTAATCTATTAGCCAATATTTTAGTGAATATTTTTAGATCCGAATTTAAAAGGGCGATAGGTCGGTAGCTTGAGCAATTCGATGGGTCTTTACCTTCCTTTGGGATTAGGGTTAAGTATGACTGAAGCTCTGATGAGGGGATGGGTGACCCTCATTTTCTATTTTTTTATTACAGCATTCATAGCTGTTGTAAGCACATTTAAAAATATCAGCTGTCAATCAAATATTGTCTGCCCCTCCTCTATGCCTTAGGCATAGAGGCGGGGCAGACAATTACTTTCACTTTCTATTTAGCACTTCCTAGATGTCACTGCTCTCCCCACATTCCCCTGTTCTCTTCACCATTTATTTGTGTAGCCAGGGCATAGGGATGGACATCAGGTCCCCCATTCTGGTGCACAAACAAGATTCTGAGATGATGAAAAGCTTGCCTTAATAACAGTGTCCACAACATGGCTCCTGCCTGCTTGCTATAATTATGAGTTCCCAGACTGATGGAAACAAGATTCAAATAATTGATATTGTGTAATTAAAGTTCATGTTGCTTGACTAATGTGATAAAATAGGATATTGAATTTTTTTTTTGGGTGACGGATCCCTTTTAATGTAGGAACGTTCTATCTATAAAAAAAGAAAATCTAAAGAAAAAACTAACATTTTTGTCATAGGACTTACAGTCTTTTTTATTCATTCTTTCCATCCACTCTTTCTTTTATTATTAAGGCATGCATGGCAATGTTATGCCATACTTTTACAAAAATAAATGTGCAGTAAAAACTCCAAAGATGCATTACTGTAGAAAATTCTGTAATGTGCTTCTGGTATAACACACATTGCATACAGATACTCCCCATAAAAAGTGCTACGCAACATGTTGGCGCTATATAAATAAATGTTAATAATAATGAAAAGCTTGTAAGGGTAATTTACTTATCTCCATGCAGTGGACTAAGAGCATTTTTGAGTGCAATTGCCATGTTTATTCCCCCACTAAGCATTTTCCCCCCATGATTCCTGCATAATTGCAGTCAATGAGAAGATACAGTTGTGGCCAATGCATTAAAATAGATGTAATTATGTGATTGCTCTGAAATTAACCAATTTGCGTTGGAGTGACATATGCACTTGATTCTTTTGGTGCTTCTGCTCTACAGAGATTGATGCAGGCTGCTGTGGGAACCCTGGAGCACTCAGTTCAGAGCAGGAGGAAGGCAGAGACAGTGGTGCAACTATATGGAAGTGTATGCATCGCATTTTGATGCAAGTAATTTTAATTAATGGGATTTTAAGTGAAACTGACTGCAGGGCAATTTGAAGCACCGCAACTACAGGGGGGTAATTAAAGGACACCCAGTACGAGTGTTTTCACATATGGAAGCATACACACCATAACACCCTTTGGCCGCCTGAGCTCATTGTTGGTATGGGTATGAATATAAGTGTTATTACATGCAATGATGGGACTTATTAGTATTACATGTAGTTTTATGTGTTACTAAATAAACCTGATATGGAGGTGGTGGTTTGTGAGATTGGTGCAAGGGTAGAGTAGAAGACATCATGGATAACATGTATTTACCCCTGGCCAATATACAAGTGTGAAAAAGCTACATTTTCTCACATGTGCTTGTACATTATGGAAGTTGCCACCTGGCCATTATTCTATAGACCTAGCCATTAAAATATAAGCCAAGACCTGCATTTTAAATGCATCATATCATTAACCTGAACTACACAAGGAAAATCTGCCTGAAGGATGGGTCAATATCACTCCCCAACAATCTGCAAAGCTGATACCTTCTGTGCTTACCCCAGCGACAGACTTAAAGCTGCTTTTGTGGCAAAAGATGGCAAAATATAAAATATTATAAAATATTTCTGCAAAGAGACTTTTTCAGTTACTTTGGCATGCTAAAAGAGTGTCACATTAAGTGGAAAGACACATGGAGCTACCTGTAGCAGCTACTTGCCACGGCTACAAAAATAGACTGCTGATAATTACTGATAATTTCTCTACGTGTGTCTTAGCAGAGGCAATTCTCAGCATTTTCTATGGCAGGGTATTTTGTGCGGTGACAAGTAGCTGCTACTAAGAAGCTCCATGTTTGTAAATTACCCTTAATATTTACTAGACTCAGATGATTTTAGGGTTTCCTGCATTTTACAGTTTTTTTGTGGTCCCACCAATTTAAAAGGGTGATTTTACCTGATTTTATGTAATTTTTTCCAGGATTGTCCTGATGTTCCTAAAAATGACCCTGTCAGTGTTATTATTAATGAAATTAATCTGCATATTTTGCCATGGTTCTGTCTGTAAATAGTTAAGTCCCATAAGTCTGCACCTCAAACAGTTGTACAAATCACTTATTGCTTTAGGTTATGTATGTGACTGTCAGAGAGGCCTTACACATGTTCCCCCATAGTGTAACATTAATGCTGTGGTGCTTAAAGGAGACATATTGTGTAAAAACAAAAATCTGCCAGTGCACTATGCTCTTCTAACTATAGAAGGAATATGCTTAAAAAAATATGTGTTTTATACCTCTCTACTGTCCCATTTTCTACGGGACAGTCCCAATTTGTTTCAGCCCGAAGTCCCTGGATCCTTACTGAAATGTCCAGAGTTTTGCTATTACCTCCTGCACTGGCGCCACAAAAAGATACAACGTTTCTGAAACAATTAAAATAAGCGGCTTTTTGGCAGAGAGCCCAGAACAATGAGAAGCTGTACTTTAGATACATTTGTAGCATTTTAATATAAGCAAAGATACAGCCATAACTATTTAAGATAAGCAGGTCTCTTGTGGAAACTGTGATACAGCTTAAAGGGAAAATTCAGCTTCATTAGCAAAACTGTTAATAACACATAAAACATGGCCATAAAACTCCCAGAAATGTGTTCAAACTTTCATAACCTGCCAAATTTTCTAAAATAGACATGGCAATTAGGGTTTGTGCCCATAAAATGGGCATGGTCAACAAATGTTCACCAAACAATGTCCGTCTGATATTTTTGTCCTTGTTTACATTTTTCACATTTTGGGAAATATGGTGCTTGTTACTGATTTATTTAAGAATTCCTCTAAAAACTAACTAGGCCTGCCCATCTGTACCACTTCCTGCTGCCACCTTTCCCAGGCTGTGCAGGGGAGCCAGTGGCACTCATCACACTGCACTGTAGGATAGGAACCAATCAGCAGCTAATCTGACCTGATAGGGAACTAAAGCCTGTCATTGCTTCTGTGACTGACGGGCTGTGATTGGCTGTCCCCTTCTGGCAGGGAACCTTAAGACACTCCCAACCCTCATTTGAAACATAGACACAAACTGTTTTTAAATCTATGGGGAGCCCCAATAATGAGAGCATTTTTGAAGAGAATATACATTTTTAAACCCAAGTAAAACCAGCACTGTGTGTTATCCATTATTGGCTACAATTTTTTTTTTTCCTCCTATATGTCTCCTTTCACCCTTGTATTAACACAGTAAATATTGTGTTTAAAAGTAAACTAACTCCTGTGCATATATCCTTTGAGTACTGGAAGAATACATTGTTTTATCACATTTCCCTGATTTTACATTTTCCTAGATTTTGCAATGTTTTTTCCTTGTCCCTTGAAAAACCTACAATGGGGTTTCTATTGTATGTGATAAGTTGGTGGTTGAGACTTTCAGCAGTGTCTACATAATTAGGAAGAACAGAGTAATTGCTAAATACATTTTTTTCAAAATCAGAGAAATTGTTCCCAGAATCCTGCACACCCCGCACTGATAGCAAAATGCTGTTATTTTAAATTAAATCTGTAATTCTTTGAGCTCCGCAGATTAAGTTTTCCCCCTGCCTGAGGATCAAACATATTGCTGTAATAGAATCAAAGAGAAACAAGTTATTTACTGACATTTCCATTAACTGTTCTTAATGTAGTTGTTTCTGGCGATGATAATGTGTATAGTGCGAGAGAACACATATTATTATTCAGGGAAGCGGATCCATTGTGTTGTCATACAGGCATGTGATAGAGCAGTGTTATGTAAATATGTAAAACAGTGTCAGCTCTCGCATAAAATTTACATATGTGCTCAGTGCATTAAAGGGGAACTAAAGTCTAAAATAGAATAATGCTAGAAATGCTGTATACTAAACATAAACATAAACTTACTGCACCAGAAGCCTAATTAAACAATGATTTATGTTTTAAAAGTTGGCCGCAGGGGGCTGTCATCTTGTAACATTGTTAAATATCTTTGTAAGATCATGCACATGTTCAGGGTAGTCTGGGCGTCTGTTGGAAGGTTAAGCTTAGATCATCAATAATTATAAAAACAGCACAAGTCAAATAATGTCTGCCATAGAAGCTGATACAGCAAGACTGATTAATAAATAGAATATGTAGACTGCACTGGGTCTGCGGATACAAATCGCTACATGGTGGCAGGCTGCTTTGTAGGGAAACAAACAAAGCTGCTCGAGGTCAGGGAAGTAAGGTGGGGGGCTCCCTCCTGTTTGAAAGTATGGTTGTTTCCCTGCAGAGTGGTTAGGGTCCGTCTGAAGTTTCCTATCTGCAGCAGTCAGGGCAAGTAAAATGAAGGGGGAATTTCACTGCAGACAGGTTTCTTATAAAAACAGTACACATTTTTTAATTTAAGTATATTGAAGATAGATTTCTTTTTCATTAAAGAAAGTAAAAATGGGATTTTTTTATTTATTTATTTATTTTTTTTGCCTTTACATCCCCTTTAATGCTGGTGTGCTTTCATCTGTATTGTCAAGGCACTGGATCTGTTGTGCAGGCAGCTGCTGCGAATACTTTGTTTAACCTTTCCGATCATCTGGGGTGCAGACCCATGCAAACCCTTAAGTTTACTCATTGCATCCACAGATATATGAGTGGTGATTTATTTACAAGGGGGGGGGGGCCAGAGTACCATGCCCAGATGAGCAGAAAAACGCATACTGGACTATGACACTCCAGTCATCTGGGTTTTATGCTACGTCACAGTGCTATCTTTTTCAGGGAGGAATGTTGCTGCTAGGATCACAATGTAATTTTTATATCAGATTGGGTAGCTCGGTTCACTGCTTGGAGTCTCAGTGCTATCCTTTATTGAGCTTTATAGAGTTAAGTTTTATGATGTACAGTGTCTGTATGTCAAAGTAGCATTTTCTGCTGTGTATCACATTGTTGTCCTGGGAGTTGCTGTCCCAGTGTCATTATATATACACAATTCTAAGTCACTATGCTATTATACACTTGCAAACGCTAGGGGCAAGAGTGTAATTTAATGCTTGAGTATGATGAAACATTAATAATCACAGCTGTTCTATTCTAAGAGTGACAATGTCTGTTGCTATTGGTCAAATTAATCTTCTATGCTGACATACTATCACAGGATAAGTTTCATGCTAGAATTTGCTGGGATATGCTAAATGTTGCTTGGAGTGACTTTGCCATGATATGCTGGTGGCACTGTGGGGTTTCCGGGGACTCATGGTGCCATTAGATGTCAATGCATTGGTATTCCCTGGGGTCAGGATGCCACGTGCTAGACAGTGTAGAATGACCATGCTTGAAGCACAGTAATGCTTCTGGCAGTGTGTCAGCCCAATAAGCAGTGTATTATTGCTTTCAGCAGTATGTCAGTTCCACAAACCATATGTAAATCCCTCCAGCAGTCTAGCTGTCTTATTTTAAGTAACAGAAATACATGAGATACATAGAAAACTAATTTCATGCCTGTCTGCATTTCCAGCTGTATGCCTTAAGCAGTAATTATCTCCATCTATACTACAGACTCTTTTGTATTTACCCCACACAGGGTATCAGGAATGCATTGGGGCAAATTCACTAAAGGGCGAATTTTTGCCTGTGAAGGCTTCGCCACACTCCGCGCCACTTCGCCAGGCGGGAATTTGCTACTACTACGCTACCACTACTGCAGCCGAACACTGGCGAAGTTACTCTAGTGTTAATTCGGCAGTGTGAGCATTTCATAGCAAACTTTCGCTAACCTTTGTTTCTGCCTACCGAAACTTCGCTTACACTTAGGTAAATTTGAATAGGGAAGGTTCATATAGCTCTTATATATGACTTAATTAGAGATGTTGGTGCAAATGCTTGAAGTAGCCACTTATTAAAATTGTTGAAGGAAGCTTAATAAAAACAGAAGAGATCTTCTCATGCCCCTCAACTGGTAAAAAAAAAAGTAAAAATAAAACATTTTAACAATTACAACTTTTAAAGACAATCCCACTTTAAAAAAATGTATGACTTTTCGGCATACATAATATGATGTCACTGACATAAGATTGAGAAGGATATAGCTCCATCTAATCGGTTCGCCAGGTCTAAGATGGTGAAGGAAACTCTGGCGAAAGAGGTAACGTTCTGTAAAATTCACACTTTGGTCAATTTGCGGAGTATCTTTCGTCTGAGCAAAAACTTCCTGGTGAAAGGGCGTGAAACTGCGCTAGCGACGGTCTCTTTCACTAGCATATTGTCTTCTACGCCTATTAATAAATTGCCAATGTCCCGGTGGATGGGATTTCTGGTGAATTTTTACTAGCGACTGTCACTTCACCCTTTAGTTAATCTGCCCCAATAAATACTTATTTTTGGAATTTGGCCAAATCTCAAATCTTGCACACAAAACCCAAATCCCAAACGAAAACCAAACATTAATTTGAATATGCAAATTATCATTTAAAAATTGTATGTGGTTTTGGGGTTCGGATTGGGTTCATTTAGGCATTTGGATTCTCCCGAATCTGTATCCTGCTGAAAAAGACTACCCTTGTGAAATGCACTAGCTGTAATGAGAAAGGGTCATAATAGTGAAGAGATATCACTTAGTAAAATGTTCTGACAAATATCCAGACTTGTTGTTGTGGTCAATATACAGGATGTAGATAAAATATATTTTAAGCACCCTTCTTGCGGAACATAACACCCCACTAGTTCATTTGACTCACACCAGCCATAGAAGGCAAATGAAACATCTCCAGTAGTATCCAATCAGATGCTTGCTTTCATTATTCGAGCTACCATAGTCTAGTGGTAAATGTTAAATGCTTATTGATTGCTATTGCAGGCCTGTGCAGAACTTGCCAGCAGAATTGCATTATCTCTTATGAACGAAAACCAACCATAAATCATCAACTCCTGTTTAAGTAAAATATTTGGTAGTAAGGATAAGCGTTGCGCTTACTTTTACAGACTTAAGGTAGAAGGAAAGGTTAAAACTAAGTAAGCCTTATCAGAAAAGTCCACCTAAATATACCAGTAAACCCTCAAAGTAATGCTGCTCTGAGTCCTCTGTCAAAATAAACACTGCATTTCTTTCCTTCTATTGTGTACACATGGGCTTCTGTATCAGACTTCCTGCCTTCAGCTTAAACCTCCTTGCCCTGGGTGTGAGCATGCTCAGTTTGCTCCTCTCCCCCCACCCCTCCCTTCTCTGTTGTAATCTGAGCCCAGAACTATAAGTGAGCAAAGAGAGACTCAGGCAGGAAGTGTTGTCACCCCAAGCTAATACTGCAGCTGCTATCCTAAACAAACAGAGAGATTCTAGAGCTTTTTGCTCATGTATGGTAAAATATTCTACAGAATAAATATAGCATTCTAGCTTGCACTGTTGTAGCTAATCTATTGGCAATAAAATGCCTCCATAGCTTTCCTTCTCCTTTAAAGTAATTTCACCTACACAACAGCCAATTGTGATATTATCAAGTTGGTTTTAGCATCCCACTGTCTTTAGCTGCTCTAAATGATCATCAAACATTAGCAGAAGCAATTTATCAGGTCAAAGAAATGGTTCCAGAGCATGATCCTCAAACGGAATTTCAAGGCCAGGAGGTCCAGTAGAAATAACACAATTCTTGATCTTTCAATACTTTTTCTTTTTTTTCTTTTGTTTTCCCTTGCCTGCTTGGGTTTATAATTATAAGTCAGCTGCTGGAGCCGCACCAGTAAGCACTAAAAGAAAGATTTTGTTTCCTTTTTACTCACTTTCATCATTGAGTGTTTGAAGCAGCAGCTGTTTTATACAACAGGTTATGCCTTGAGGTCCCCAGGGACCACGATTTAAAGAGTAGTAAATGGGATTTGCACGCTCTCTGTGTTTAATTGCAAGCAGAGGTACAAACTGGCATAAAGAACGGTGCTTGCGGCAGGAGAGTGCCATATTTTTATGTCATTTACGGGGACATTTAGGGAGCAATTTCACATTTAAAACACTACAAATCTTACTCTTTAATGATAATGCCTCATCCCACCTACACTCTAATTAAATCTTCTACTCTGTAACGGAAAAGCAATTAAAAAATGTAGAAAAAAGGGTCTTTATCTCCCATGGTAGTCTATGCAAGAACTTTTTCAAGATTAACACCTTGATAAAGATTTCATAGAGTCACATAGGCATCCAAAAGCTTACCACTTAATCAAAGGTTCCCCAAAATGGGCAGAGATTGGCTTCTATTCCAGTAACTTTTGACCAAGTCGTCACTCAGTGGGCCTGTGTATGGTACAAAACAATGCTTTCTCCAGTCGTTACCAGGACTTATTTCGGTGTCAAGTAAGCATGGTGGGAAATCCCATAGCAGAGAACTACACTGGTTGATGGATGAAGGTCATTGTTTTTGCACACTCCCCTTATGTTTTCTAATCACTGGGGAGAAATATCATTGGTGAATGTTCACAAAGAAGCCATGAGTCTTGGTCCATGTAGCTTTGTTGGTTTATGTAGCTGTACAGGTTAAAGACCTGTGACAGGGTGTTTGGGAAACACCACTGTCTTAGAGGAAAAGGCACATAAAAGAGTGTGTTTAAACTGCATTGTAGGTGCTGCAAAGGAACACTCTGCTCAGGTAGGGTTAATATTCCCTCTCAGACAGGTAATTAAGTGGCAGCTGAGAGAGGAGCTACTTGACAATGTAAAAGGGCTGTGTGAGCACAGTTTAGGGCTCTCCAAACACCTCCTAGAGTGGAGGGAAGTGAGGGGCTGTGAGAGACAGAGCTGGGCAGAAGGAGCTTTGCTGCCAGCAAGAGAGTTCCAGAGCTTGGAGCCTAAATCCCTTGTGGGGAAAGAAAGAGAAAAAGACTGGCAGAGGCTAGTGAGTCTGAGTCCCAGGAGGGTAAGCCAGCAGGGCTGAGTGTGAAGCCCAAATACTTCAAAGTGCACGAGGGTGAGAGTTTCCCTTGATGGTGAGCGACCAGAGGGGGGGAAAACCCTGAATGTTTTGCAGTGTATTTACTGAACTGTACCCTGCATGTTCTACAGTGAAGTTGTTGAACTGTAATCTGAACATTTTTTCTGTTGCCTTTTCGTTGGGAATGCCCAGTGCATAATAAACCTGTGTTTTTGTCTGAAGCCTTGGTCTCCCTGTCTCTTAGCTCAAAAATCCTATGCTACCTGCCTACCAAATGCTAATCCCCCCATAAAAGTGCATGTGCAGGCCAGTGGCACATCACATATCTGAAAGACTAGCAGTGAACACACGGGCAAAACATTTATGAAAACACAAATACATTTTAATATTCAAATATGTCTTGAAACAGTCTGTTATGTCTTGGGTTGTATATGGTCTGCAAGAGTTAGTCTAAGCACTGGTAATACCTTCCAAAGGAGTATACAGTTTACAGATGAAATAGGTTATATATGAAAGGCTGGAAATACACATTGACTGCATCTGCATCAGAAAATGATAATATAATAATATATATTTTTTGTATTATTGTCGTCCATATCTGATCCATTCTATCTCATTTACATTCAACAATATGTTCATGCTTGTGCATTTGATTATGTTTTGCAGTAACAGGGAAATCTTTGTGGCATTTAAAGAGTAAGTAACAAGTCAATAGTGCATTGGCATTTACTGTACTAAAAATGTGCTTTATGGATAAAAATGTCAATAAAATAACTAGGAGTTTTGAAAGAAGGTGAATCCAGCTATGGACTCTGGAGCCATTAACATTAACATACCCCTCACAAATAAAATTTACATTGTTACATTATTATATATTTCTTGCAATATGGAATTTTATATGTACTTTGAATTCAGCTTTACATTATACTATGAAACCATGAATTATTTTCCAATTAAAGTAACATTTCAAGACTGTATTTTGCACACAAAGCAGCAACAGGGAGGGGCTAGCATGTCACAACAGAAAACAGAAGAGCCATTTAAATACTTAGCAGCCTACATATATTTTATTAGTGGGAATTTGCAAAAGGCAATAGTGTTGGAAATTAGAAATCAGACAGACTGTAAGAAGAGATTTGTATTAACCATAAATCATGTTAATGCAGTATTATTTAGATGCGACTACAAAATTGGGTATTGTTATTTATGACTTGCAGTACCTTGTTACATAGAAGTCACAGAACCATGGAGATGCTGAGGACATTCCTCCATCATGACATCAGTTTGTTTCTGTGGCCAGTTCCCTGCCCACAGAGATTATTGCAAGATAAAATAACTCCACAACCAAACTTGAGAGTGATGCCCTAGCTTGCTTGACTAACCGGGGGAAGGGAACAACTCACGAGTAGGAAACAAGAGCTGATCCCTGAATATCTGTGAATATTGCCTTTGAATCATTTGACTAAGAAGTTTTATTCTTACTCAAATGAGTGTTCTTTCTGCAAAAACAGTCCAATGAGGGTACCAGTTTGTCAATATATTTATTGTTGTCTACTACAGTCAACTATACAGGATACATTTTTACTTCCCTATTAAACATAGGGAGCATTTACTGTTCTACTGTTTGAAAGCAGCAATTTTGATTGGTTGTTATTGGTTACTGGACCTGAAACAGAACCAGTAATGTGAAAGAAATTTTATTAGAGGAATAACAGGTGTCTTGAGACAGCTTGCCTACTAACTAGCCACAACCCAAACCACAGATGTGATCCATCTACTCCCCTTTAATCTTCAGTTCAAAGACAGTTGTGGTGGGAAACATACCACATGTCCAGAAAATCCCTTCTCATTACACAGATGAAACATAGTTAGATAAATTCTTCACGTCAGAAAAAAACAAGGTTTTGGTGTGTTGCTTGGATTAGCTGAAGTATAACTTGTTTAGAGACCCTACAGCATTACAAAGGCCTCCACAGTTCTACAACATCTGGAGGACCTCCAGTTTCCCCATCCTTGCAATATACTCCAAGCAATTTTTGGAGATCAAGTTTACCTTTGAGATCCAACCTTTCAGATATATAAAACATTCCATTATCAGACACTAAGCCATAGCTAGAATACTGTATGTATGACAACAAATACATGACCACCATGATAGAGACCTCCATGGATAACTTCATGGTGGGCTTCTGGAAGTGTTTAAGAGAGCAAGTAAACATGCCCTTAGCAATGCTTCACTCTCCCTTGGAGAGCCAAGGGGGGCCACAAGGTTTGTAAATTATTGCTTTAGGGTGTTATGAAACCATTAGTGGTTCTATATGTATATTAGCAATATCCATATAATTGGATTTTGCACATTCAAGTACATGATGTATCTATAAATACTATTTATGCCCTTGGTAGGAAAAACAGACCATAATGAGAAACCCGGTGGGTGAATCTTCTAAATTAATGAATTCATGAACTCTCTGAATAAATTACTTGTTTCTGCATCTTGATAAGGATATGACACACAATGAATTTATTGGTATCTTAAATTGCCATGATTGTAACCGTTGATAGACCATTATGTGTTACTTGGAAACATTTGGAATTACTTTATGAACACAGATCCAATTAATTTGCTATAAATGTGAATAATGATTAGGTGCATGGTACAAATTTTATTAATAGCTTTATGTTGATGTTAGTCCAGGGTCTTCCCTACCCAGATTATTCATTTTAAGTTCTGCTGTAACACAAAAATATCAGAAAATGAAAAGATTTCATAAGGTCTACAATATAGATAATTTAATTTGATATTTAAATATGCACTGCAGTTTCTTTGAGTGGCTTATACATGTCAGGGAACTCTTGGAGGCTTGTTTATTAAAAGTTGGATTTAGAGGTTTTTGAAACCATGACTAAACTCACAAACTCTAAAACCACAAATGCCATGGAATTTATGAAAAGATCTGAATATAAAAAGTACAAACAAACAAAAAAAAAGCGCTGAATGATGCACTAAAAAATATGAAAACCTCTAAAAATTTTAGTTTTTCGGACAATTTTGAAAACCTCTAAAAGTCTGAATTGATTAAAAATGGTTCAAAAGATCAGAATAGCTCAGATTGATTTCTACAGGACCTCAACAACTTTAGTTTTGCATTAGATATTTTGTGGTTTTTACACTTAATAAATCTTGGATTTTTAGAGCTTTTAAGAAATATAGGAAAACCACAAATTTTTCAAGATGGGAAAAAATTGCAATTTGATTGTTAGTAAATGGGCTCCTTAGTATCAGTCATGCATTAAAAGGGATAATGTACCCCCTACTGTAAATTATAAGGATTTTACAAGTCACTGAGGAATTCTGTGTCCATGTAAAGGTACACAAGGCTGTAGGCTGAGGGGAACTCTGAGTATCAATCATGTATTATAAGGGGCATCTCCTAGGTATTTTTATTCTCCAAGACCTCACATAGTCAGAATCTGGGTCTCACCAGTTTATATACATCAACATTACATTTAGAGTTATATGTGCAAACATGAATGCCAGGGTTTACATTTCTTCATCAAAAAAAGTTGTAACCAGAGCAATTTGTGGCTATTTGATCTCTCTCCATCCTGTGAACCACACATACACACAAACATACCGAAGTTATACTAAACTTAAACATTGTGAGTTTTTGCATTCACTCTTGCCTCATCCTTGCCAGCCACTGGCTATAACATAATTGTTAAGCCTTTGGCTTCAAAAATAATCTTTTTTAATTTACATAAAACCAAGCAATAACTCCCCATATGTTATATGACTGTTTTTTACACCGAAAATGCTTGCAGATACCACGCTACTGTATTTTCCATAAACAGTGGGGCGGATCGGGATCAATTAAGCACAGCTTGCAGCAATGCACATTATAGCTTTCCGCAAGGAACCATCTGTATCTTAACAGCTTTAATGCCCTTAAAATTTCTTTTGGAGATCATGGGGGATAGAATTCTACTGGCTCTTAAAACAAAATGAAAATGTTATGGAGTTTGGCTTATGTTCTGTGGAATTTCATGTTAATTGTATTTCTTCAGAGTTCTCCTCTTAAAGCAAATGACAACCAAAAATGAGGAAGGAACCCCTATAGGAAATATATTTACAGTTTCTAGCATCAGGAAGAACAGACATAAACTGTTTTATTGGGCCCTATTATATAAGGGAGGCATACAAGGAAATAATAATTATTTGCTGAACACTGTGTAAAGATCCCCCACCATTACTTGGTTGGCTTTGAACTCAAGCTTATGGATTTTGCCTGCCTAAGCTTGTATGCCAGACCGGGGTCATGTCGTTTTCCAGATGATCTGATGCAAGGTAATATGAAGCGATGGGGAGCCAACGGTCTGATTGGACAGAACACTAAGTAGAGGCTTATAGAGGTCTATGGCCACCTCTACTTTATCCTTCTTTTCAGCACCCAAAGCATCGGGGAGTATGGGGGAATTTCAGTCAAGGGTCCTGTGGTACAGAGGAGCACCAAGAAATAGGAAGCTGGGATTTGCAGGCCACAAAGGGAGTTAAACTTGTGATGGTTTGATGTGATGGTTTGAGTGGGTTGGGGAACCATCCTACTTGTTGGCAGCGCCCTGTCACCCAGGGTTTCCAGGTGACATGTAGGGAAATAATTGAGACCCCCACAATGGAAAAGGCCCAGATAGATAGTACAGTAGAGGATTGGAAAGTGTATAGCAAACTTTAGTTTGCTCACTGCCTATAAAACAGATACCATGAAACATGGAAGAATAAATATTTTCCTGTACTAAGCACAATTCAGAAGGAACAGCCCCCTACCTTTTCGAAAGTCTGTGAAGAGAGAACCCATACAACCATTCCAATATAAATACTCCTCCTTTACTAAATATAATTCAGCAGGTCAGCCCCCTAAGTTTGGTTACAACCTGTACAGGTTATAGTGACCCTTTACATTGCTTTTACCATTTATTTATTTCAAAACATCTGAAATTATTATAAAATTCTCTCAAATTTGAATTTAATTCTCCATGCCTTTGGTGTCACGGTACAGTACAAAAGACTGCATTTACTTGCTAAGGAAAATACTGTAAATTTTCATATTCCTATAAACCCTAATTACAGTACAAAGCCCACACATAGCTTGTTCTGCTCTGATTAGCTTATTTGTTTATAATGGATCAGAAAACGAGTTGTGGGGCATTGTCAGTCAACTTAGTGGAAATAAGGACAGAGAATGCCTTCAATTGTCTTTGCTCATCAAACCATGACTCTGCAGATGTTCACTCTTTCACATTGTGCTTTATTGTATTTACCTACTTCCAAGATTTACACTCATTGCAAATGTGTGGACAGCAAACTTCACAGGCAAATGTTTGTACCATGGAAAATATCAGGCAGGCATTTAATTGGCCTAAACTTCTACCTAAATCATTCAGCTATTTACAAAATACAGATTTATAGATACAACTATTATAGGCAGGGGAGCAATAATTGAGCATTAAAAAGATATGTGCAGGATTATATGGTTTGTAAGGAAGATTTTAGCACCGGCTGTACTATGAGCTACTAATGTTGCTTTAAAGGAACGGTAACACCAAAAAATAAAGTGGTTTGAAAGTAATGAATAATGTACGGTTGCCCTACACTGGTAAACCTGGTATGTTTGCTTAAAGGAGAACTAAAGCTTAACTAAAGAAGTAGCTAGAAATGATGTACATTGTGTTTTGGGCTTCTTTACCAGCCCAAGGCAACCACAGCCCTTTAGCAGAGAAGATCGGTGCCCCAGAAGCTCCCCATATTCTTTTCTGCTGATTCACTGCACATGCTCTGTGCTGCTGTCACTGAGCTTAGGGACCGACTCACAATATAACAATATACAGTACATATAGAATATAAATAGGGATGCACCGGATCCACAATTTTGGATTCGGCCGAACCCCCGAATCTTTTGTGAAAAATTCGGCCGAATACCGAACCGAATCCAAACCCTAATTTGCATATGCAAATTAGGGGTCGGAAGGGGAAAACATTTTTACTTCCCTGTTTTGTGACAAAAAGCCACACGATTTCCCTCCACGCCCCTAATTTGCATGTGCAAATTCGGATTCGGTTCGGCCGGGCAGAAAGATTCGGCCAAATCCGAATCCTGCTGAAAAAGGCTGAATCCTGGCCAAATCCCGAAACAAATTCCGGATTCGGTGCATCCCTAAATATAAATGTCATGAAAATATAATGTACTGTTGCCCTACACTGGTAAAACTGGTATGTTTGCTTAAAGGAGAACTAATGCTTAACTGAAGAAGTAGGCTAGAAATGTTGTACATTATGTTTTGGGCTTCTGTACAAGCCCAAGGCAACCACATCCCTTTAGCAGAGATCTGTGTCTCCAAAGATGCCCCAGTAGCTCACCATCTTCTATTCTGCTGATTCACTGCACATGCTCTGTGCTGCTGTCACTTACTGAGCTTAGGGACCGACTCACAATATACAGTACATATAGAATATAAATGTCACAATATAAGGCTAATTCCTACATGGCAACTAACATCAGAATTTAATAATCAGCCTTGTAGCATTATCTTATATTACAGACCAACCTCATTTTCTGCTTGATAATTTGGGACGACCCCTAAGTTTAGCTTCTCAACAGCTGCTCAGAGCCCACTGAGCATGTGAGTGTCACAGACACTTTCCAAAATGGTGACCCCCTGTGACAAGTTTGAAGTCCTGGTTCATTGCTGCTATTGACAAGCTGAAACTTTAGGCTGGTGCAATAAGTTCAGTATGTAAAATATGGCATTTGTAGCCACATTCATTTTTAGCGTTTAGTTCTCGATTAAGATACTCTACTATATTATATATAAACAAGCTGCAGTGTAGCCATGGGGGTAACCAGTGAAGCTGGAAATAAGGCACAGGTTACATAGCAGATTTCAGATAAGCTCTGTAGTATACAATGAGATTCTTCAGAAATTCTCTGTTATCTACTGTGTATCCTGTGCTTGAATGACTGCCCCCATGGCTCCAGAGCAGCTTGTTTATATAAACTATAGAAGAGTTTCTAAAGCAAACACACCAGTTTGACCAGTGCACAGGAGCAGGTATTTTCAGAATATTCTGAAGGCAGTTTACAGGGGTAGGGCAGAAAGTCTGTAACTCAATCAGTGGACTGGGCTAGAATACGATGAGGGCAGCATACAGGGGGAGAAAAAAAGAGTCTAACTCAAGCAGTAAGCCAAACTATGACATTCTAATGGCAGCTTACAGGGGTTGGACATGGATTCTTCAACTCAATAAGAGCTGGACAAGAACTGTCTAATAGCAACTTTCCGGGACAACGGCAGGAAGTCTGTGGCTCAAGTAATGGGCTGGGCTAAAACATTTGATAACAGTTCCAGGGGATATGGCATGAATTTGGAAATCATAATGTTGGCTATATTAGAACAGTATAACAGCTGATTGTATTTAATTCCAATGCTGCAAAATGCAAATCCAAATATGTATATTTCCCCTATTTGTCATAATGTCATCTAATAATAGGAACAGTTAATTTGTGTGACCTGAAAGAACAGTAATTTACATTCGCTAATGTCCCGACAATGCATTTTCTTAAAATTCAAAACTGGACCGACCAGCTGTCATATTTGAAGACCCATCTTAAAAAGTGTCAAAAAACTCACTTTTCCATTTCAATGGCCTCATAAATACATGAATTATGAACATTTTAATGAGCCCTATTAAAATAACACTTTTAGTCAGTCAGTGGAAAAAAGATAACAGAAATAAAAAAAAATTAAAAACGTCATGGCTCTGTTAAGATAAAGTTACAATGGTTTATTGAATTAGAAAGCTCTATAAAACGGAAGATGCAATTGCATTACCCATCAATCTTCAACAGTTTAGAGAGGATACCGTTTAAAATGCACTGAGGCTTTGCAAGATTTGTGACTACAAAGTGTAAAATTTAACAGATGCTACAATATTTAGATGCCTTCTGGCATTTGCAGTTATTCTAAGCAGCAAGATATATGAAAATGTTCCTCTCCTTATTACTGGATTGAGACAAACCTCATTTTGGAAGCAGGTGACACACAAGCCATCTATAAATTGCTGCTACTCTGTCAGATGCACAAAAAAGATGTTTATAGGGATTCCACTTCAGTTTTTTTTGTCAAAACATTCACATTATATATTTGGTAAAGTAACTTTATATATGAATAAAATTCATGTAAGGATAGTGATTTATTAACTGAGCTGTCTCTAGTGAGAAGTGTAACTGCAGGAAAATACCCTGTCCACATTATATTATTGTATACAGCCTTTATAGGTAGCAAGTTTGAGGACAAGCACCATAATATACCATAAATATGGCTTGTGACTGTGGCACAGCGGGTATAGTAGGGAGAGATGGTGCCTATAGTAGCAGTGGGATAATAGTCAGTGGGAAGGGATGTGACTGTTGGATAGCAGGTATAGTAGGGAAAGATGGTGTCTATAGTAACAGTGGGATAATAGCTTCTGGGAAGGGACTGTGGCTGTGGGATAGCAGGTATAGGGTGGAGAGATGGTGCCTGTAACAACAGGGGGGATAATAGTTTCTGGAGGCATGCAAAATGAACAGAGGGTGGGGTGGTTACAGGAAATTGCAGGCGTTGAAACTGGGGGTAGTGCATGGCATCCTGGCAACTAGTATTGTCTTTAGCTGACCATACACTTCAAGATCTGTTTATTTGTCGACCTGTCCAAATGAGCAGCTCTAGACCTTATTTAATCACCTCATGTTAATACAAAATCAAGTTGACCTGTGTGATCAAATCAGGTCTACATACCTAGACCTAGGCATGACCTCACCAAACGCGTAGATTTAAACCCAAATTTGTCACCCCATGTGGAGGACAAATCAGGCTGATCTGGGTGTCCAAATCATGGCTAGATTCAACATTATCAAAGGGTGAATATAGACCCAATTTGGTCACCCATATTCAAGGCCATAGTGGGCTTATCCCATCATTGCCCCTGGAATAATAAATCACCCGTTTGATACCTGGTTGATATTTGGCCAGATACCAGTCACACAGGCCTGTTGGAGGGTCAATAAGATGTCGGCTTTCCTGAACGGATTGAGCCTGCAGCTTTTATCATCCCGTATGGCTACCTTTATATGCCAATGCTATTTGGCCAGCCTAATTCTTGTAGTATACTGTATTTCTTTATATTGAAATAAACTGTAGTTATTGGCGAGTATGCTAGCTGTACTTGTGTATGATACATGGGTATTATAAAGGA
Organism: Xenopus laevis; assembly: GCF_017654675.1. Classification (NCBI taxonomy): domain Eukaryota; kingdom Metazoa; phylum Chordata; class Amphibia; order Anura; family Pipidae; genus Xenopus; species Xenopus laevis. The sequence continues at coordinate 55,584,780 of NC_054388.1, read as the reverse complement.
GAGAATTCTGGGAGCTACTTGAGGGGAATCTTATCAACCTAAATGATATTATTTGTCAATAACATTTACCTTCTCAGCTCATGGTTGGTGATTCTGTGAATATATCATTTTATATACATTTTTAATGTGGAAGCATTTTGTTAAGACATACAGTATATTGCACCACGAATCTAACTGGACGTGTGGGATATTGACTGGCTTCAGGATGCATAGAAAGGCATTAACATCTGTCATCTCTCAGATATAGAAAAATATATGGTTCCTCTTAAATGAGTCTATAGTATTTGTCTTCTTGTCAGCCAAATGTTCCCGAAGAAGATAGCTTGTCTGTGTTCCTATGAACAAAAAAAATGTCATGCCAAGTAAATCCATAAATCCTGGGATAATTGGTCTTCTCTGCAAAACTGTAATAACTGTGTTCAACTCAATTTGACCAGTTTTTAAACTAGTATTGGGGTAATTATGTAATTGAATTTATAGTAGTATTTTTACACAAGTGTAGGTAGAATATCTGCAGTATTAATCCCAATATCATAGACATGTAGGTTTTGGCCACACCATGAATTATTTGACCACACCACACTGTTACTCCACAGCCTTGGCCTAAACTTATAACCCCCCCAATTCTGCTTCAGGCCTGAAAATAAGTTCAAAAGACTCCAAAAAAAGATGAGAAGATTGCTATTCTAATTTTTATTCTACCTACAGTAACCCCAAAGATTATAAACTTCTATTACAAAGAGATGCCAACCTGGATCCGAAGCAACGACTGTCACACAACTGTTCTACCGGCAGTGCTCTGTTATAAAGATAGTTAGGGGCAGAGTTACTAAGCTCGAGTGAATGTTCGAATTTCAAAAACGTTGAATTTCAAAGTAAATTTTTGAGTACTTTGACCATTGAATAGGCTATATTCGGCCATTCGACTTCGATTCGAACGATTCGAAGTAAAAATCGTTTGACTATTCGACCATTCCATAATCAAAGTACTGTCTCTTTAAAAAAAAACTTGGACTTCATACTTCACCAAATTAAAGCTACCGAAGTGCAATGTTAGCCTATGGGGACCTTCCACAGCACTTTTCCAAGTTTTTTTTGGTCGAATAAAAATCCTTCGATAAAAATCGTTCGTTTCGAACGATTTTTATTCAACCGCAGGATTGCCAAATTTTTTGAAAAAACTTAGAATTCGATATTCGAATTCAAAGTTTTTTAATTCGACGGTCGAATTTCGAAGTTTTTTGTACTTCGAAATTCGACCCTTAGTAAATCTGCTCCTTAGACTGCAGGGCAGGGCTGCTGCTTACATGGGTATTAGACAGGATCTGTGCTACTGTGACAGAATGCTGTTATACACATTTATCCAGCTGCTTTCAGACACAAACCTCTGCCCATGCTTACAAGTAAAGAGCAGCATATGGACATATGTATCCCTTCAGTTGCCTTCTACCTTCATGTCAACCACAAAGCACTTTAGTGTGTTTTATAAAGGAGTATTGTCTTCTCCCCTACCTACTTTCTTAGGACTCTGTACTGGGCCCCTTTTCTCTCTATACTTCCTTCATCGTCAACTCATATGGATTCCAATACGACTCTCAGATCTAGCTCTCCTCTCCTAATCTCATCCCAGAGCTCTTAACCTAGATCTCTTCCTGCTTATCTGCTATCTCTACTTGTATGTCACAACTATACCTAAATGAAACCTCTCTAACACGGAAATGGTTCTCTTTCCCCCAACTAACACTTGTAACATCCCAGAAGTATCTATTGTTAACAATTCCAATATCACTGCATCTTCCCAGGCACAGTGCATTGGGGTTATCCTAGATTCTGCCCTGTCCTTCTCTCCTCATATCCACTCACTTATTAAATCATGTAAATCTAACCTAAGAAACATATCCAAATATACGATCATTTATCACCCAAGATGCCGCCAAAATTCTTATTCACTCTCATCATATCTTGTCTGGACTACTGTAACTCTCTATTAATTGGCCAAAATGAACACTGCTGCAAAACGTATACACCACAGCAACCGCTCCTCCTCTGCCATGCCACTATGTATATCCCTGCAGTGGCTTCCACTACCTTTCAGAATAAAATTCAAACTGATGACACTGATATTCAAAGCATATCATAACTCTGCCCCACCCTACATCTCTGAACTTATCTCTAGATACTCACCCAACTGCTTACTACACTAATCTAATGACTTGCTCCTCTTCTGACCTGCTCCTCAACTTTTCTTTCAATTCCTCCTCCCCATGCTCGCATTCAAGACTTTGCAAGGGCTGCACCCCTTCTCTGGAATTCACTCCCATGGTCTGTCTCTGCCAGCCTTTCTGCTTTAAAAAGATCTCTTAAACCACACTTATTTAGCGAAGGCTACCCTCATTTTGTTTAGCTACCAAATGCAATACCATATGCTACACCTTTCAGCTTAATCTGATCCTGCGCACTCCCAGATGCTGTGTCTAAAACCTTTCCCCTTCTAGATTGTAAGCTCTTTTGCACAGGGCCTTCCTCACTTTTGTATCGATTACTGGTTGCTTTGTGTGTAAATCTTTATGTTCTTTGTATACACGTAAATACATTCATTTAACAGCGCTGCAAAATATGTTGGTGGGCGGTGCTCTAAAATACATGTTAATAATAATAAAATAATAAAGGAGATCTGGTTATGAAGTGTGCCTAAGGCAGGAATTTACAGTGTCCATTAGTGATTAGAGCTTCATGCGTTGAGCCATCAAATGCAATATGCAGCTAACACAAGGGCCTAGAGCAGAACACTGTAGCTCTGCACCTGGACCAGGCACAAGTGAATTTCATGCTGATGGTAACATCCATTCCACAGCCCTCAAGCTTATACTGAACTACAAGTACAATCACTACTGACCAGAGGTTCTGGGAATTGTAGTTCAGCGACACCTTGAGGGCAACATGTTAGGCACCCTGGTGTGAAGAAACAGTCTTCTGAAAAAAAAAACCCTCACCATAATAATAGTTCCCTTGCTGTATCTGCAAGAACGTCTCGCCAAGTGCTGCTCTTTGCAGTCAAGTCACATCTGACCCGGTAACATTGTTAAAATGGGAAATGAAATGATACAAGAAAAATAATTAGTTTGTTCCTGCTGCCGCTCCTGTAAAAGGTAAATCATTTCAGTGACCCGCTATTGAAATCTGATGTAAGTTAATATTGGAAAAACTAAATTAAGGCATCGGCAGAGGGGGACGCAACTGTCTTAAAGGGACACACGTCACATTAGAATGTTTATTAGTGGTGATTGAAATTCCAGATTTGATATAAGAGTCACAAAAGATTGTCAAGATTACCCTGGCAATGGGTTTCTGTTGTTTACACCACTTTAGCAAGAGGGGCTTTGAGGCCTAGTTTAAACTGGGATTAAATGAAAAAGCCAGAGACACTGTGAAGTAGGATGGGGAATCATTTAATTTATTTTCTACAATGTATATGAACATTACTTAGTACAATTTACTTTGCACAATTTGAACACTTTTTTTTACCAAATGTGAAGGATTTTTAGAAAATACATGTGTTTAAAAAATGTCTAATGTTTCCTTAGAATGTGGTAAAAGTAGAAACAGCCTTGGAAGCCTCTTTTCTAGTACTTGTCCTTTTAATCTATTGCAGAATATTAAAGTCTGTGTAGTGATTTATAGATAAGAAAGGAAATATTTAACCATGATTTTTTCTAAGAAAACACTCAATAAAAATATAAGTGCAAATGTTTAGTTATTTATTAAGCTCCGTATTTTTATATTCAGACTTTTAAAGGGGAACATACCATTACTTTGGAGAAAAAAAAAGTAGATTTTTTCAGGATTTCTTAAAGTAAAATGGTGTTAAAAGTATGAAGAAAAAAGTATTCCATCTCAGACCTGCAGAGAACATGTAAAAGTCAATGGCAGATGTCCTGTTAACAATTGGAAGATTTTCTGAGTTGCGATGGGTTTCCGAAAAAATCGTAGCTTTCTGGAGATTCTACAAAAAAATCATAGGTGAAAAAATTTTAGGGTTCAGATTTTTTTTTTGCAGTTTTATGGTGACTTTTCTGCACAAGAAAATTTTGTGGAAATTTATTGATAAATGGGGGCGAAAGTCCATGTGGATTTTCTCAGACTAACGAAGACACTTCACTAGCGAAAAACCTCTGTGCTAGAGAACTTTCGTGAAAAAAAATCTGTCAATTCATCACAATGCGAAAGTTTTTATTTCCCATTTCACCGAAGTCTAGTTCTCCAGGTTGTGGATGGTGGACTCCCATTATAAAAATAGCAAAGCCACTTTAAATGGCCCTTTCCATGCAAATTTTCACCATGGCAAAAATCTATAGGGAAAATCCTTAAGAGAGAATACCACTGTTGTATGGGGATGCAGAGATTTTACACCAGGAGAAAATTTCTCTTGAAAAAGTGAACTTACGATTTTAAGTAAAGCGAGGTGAACTTTGGTGAAGTTAGGTGAAGAGAAAATGTACATTTTAGTAACTGTTCCTAAGTTGGAATTTGGAAAATGGTTACATAAACAGGTAAAAAATTCAATTTTATTTAAAAATTGCAAATAAGAAAGTGGTTCATTTCCAGCTTGACTTACAGATAACAAAATATTCAAAGATGCCCTCTATTTCTTTGAATGGTAATCACCTGACCCATGAACGCACCAGCAGGGTCCAGTCCATTGAGAGCAAAAGAGGGTAAATTCTGAGTATTTTGCTGTCAGTGAAGCAATGGAAAACATCAGAACATTCACCCCAGTGTACGACAGCCCTAACTGAATTTCTTTCAGGACAATGATAGCTGCATTTGTATCCAACAGTTAGTATCTTTTTTTTTTGTCTCCTTCCCCGCTGAAAGGAAAAAGAATATATTGTGGCAATATCACGTGTCGTAAAATAACATCTCCCTGGAGACAAGAGTAACCGTTGGTTATAAAAAAATAACACTGCCTTTTATTGTAGAATGAAAATAGCCAACAACATTCTGCCCTGTTCCCTAAGACATTGCAGGCAGCTATTCTACAATCAGTGTGATGAAGAGCAAGGACTAATCCAGAATTCTAGAACTCTGGAAGGCATTGGTTGAATTTCAGTGCATCGCACGGTCACGTTTAAATGTTAAAGTGTTCAAATGGGCTCCTCCAGAAGTTCTGAATGTCAGGCTAATTACGTCCTCTGAGTAAAATAATAGCTTATCAAGTGGCTCATGTGAATAGTGTAATTTTAGCAGAGGAAGCGACATCAGCTCTGATATAATGTTGATTGGAGATGAGCTTTTTGTTCTATTCTGGCTCAGGTACGTTGTTGTATTGCAAGCAACTGAAAAACATAAAGGGGAACCATTATGAAGAAATGTTTTCTGTAGTTACCTCTAGTGATGGTCGAATCTGTTCTGTTTTCCTTCTTGAATAATTCGCGAAATGGCGTAAAAATTCATGAAACTGCAGAAATGTTCAAAACGCATTGAAGTCAATGGGCGTCAAAATAAAATGTTGACGCGCAACAATTTTTATTTATCAGTATTTATACCCGCGACTATTTCGTCCAAATGCATTAAAGTCAATGGGCATCCAAATCATTTTGACGAGTGCGACAATTTTAATGCACAACTATTTTTTTTTTGCCATGCCAGATTTTTGACCAGCGAATTTTTGACGCAGTTTTGCAAAAACTTTTGTGGGCGCCAAAGCATGGAAATTTGCCGTGAATCCATGCCTGTCAAATTTATTCGCCAAAAGTTCTCTACTTCTCTTGGTTACGAAACATTGGCCATGGCAGATGGAACACGGCTACCAGGCCACCGTTGCTAAGCTAATCAGCTTCTCCAACTGTGTAAGAGACAAGGTTAGATATGGCATAAGTGGGCCTTGTAGAAAAATAGAAGAGGTCCTCTGCACTCAACCCGTTATCAATATATTTAAGACATTGAGACATTTAGTGCATACAGCTACTAAAAAATACCTTACCCTTTAAACAAAACAGGATTGTTTGTCCATATATTGCAATATATTTAAGCTGGCCAACTACATCAAAGTCATCCCATATCTGGCCAGTCCTATGCTCAATTTTCATCTGATTCATTAAGAATTCTATTTCTTCATTATTCATTTGTAACAACTCACCTCCCTGGTGGTCTAGTGGTTCGAGGGGGTCGGCGGGGATGCCTGCCACCCCCTCGGCAGGGACGCCCTCCACGTTGCCCATCCTCTTCTAAAATGCCGGCTTCCTAGGGCGCGCGGCGCACATCTTCTCTTCTTGTAGGCCCATTGGCGCGAGATTCAGACCTATTTAAAGGGACCTTGTACAATTTCTCATTGCCCGTTATAGGATCATTCTTTGTGAGTTCCTGGTGCTCTGTACTTATATTCCTACCTGTTATCTGATATCTGACTCCTGTTTTTGACCCCTGCCTGCCTGACTAATCTGACATCTGGTATCCTGACCCCTGCCTGGTAATTCGACTATTATGCTCTTTGTAATCCGACCTGTGCCTGTCTTGTCTCCTCTCGATTGATATCCTGGCTTTGACCTTTGCCTGTCTGACTTTGTTTGAATTCTGCCTGCACCGACCCAGCCTGATTTGACTCCGCTATCTGAGAGGCATTCGATTACCCAAGGGCTCCTCCCGAGTTGAAAGGTGGCTGTTAAAGGCAGAAGCAAGAGCTGAGACAGGGTGCTTAGCATTGGTTCTGGATTTAGGGTGCCGAGTAAAACTCCCAAACTTGGCTGCCCTTTTATTAGACACCAGTGGGATCACCTGACTATAGCTGGGAAAAGTGGGAGCTACAACATGGAGCTGGTCACTGCTCCTGTATAACTATAAAAAACAAAGAAAAGTTGTGCTCACCACAAATTTTTAAAACCATTTGATGGGGGTGCAATGAGGCTGTGACCACAAAATACATATAGACAAATACAAGAAGTCCTCTGCACTCAACCCATTATTATGGTAGGCCTTGGTCCAAGTGGATCCAACTGGTGGGCTCCAATGATCCTGCAACACACAGAGCAGCAAAAAATTTTCATCCACACACCTGAAATACCCCACCCTTCTTACCAAAACATAACCCAGACGTGCCAGTATAATTACTATAGAAAATGGACATGCCAATACAGTACCTGAGTAAAATGGATAATGCCAATATTAACCCTAGATGTGTCAGTATAATTACTACAGAAAATGAATTGTCAGCTTTTTTTAACCCCAGATGTGCCAGTATAATTATTATAGAAAAAATACTCCAGATGTGCCAATACAGTCCCTAAGTAAAATGGATAATGGACATATTAACCCTAGATGTGCCAGCATAATTTCTACAAAAAGTTAATAACCAGCTTTTAACCCCAGATGTGCCAGTATAATTACTACAGAAAAATCATTTTTGTTATAGTAATTCCAGTATCCCTTTACTTTGTTCACATATATATAAGCTTGTTGCACAGAGCTGCATTTCAACTGCCAATCCTCATACTGCTGAGAGAAGGAAGGTGGAATGTAAGTAATATAAATATGCTAACAGTAATTCTTTAGGGACAGCAGTTTCTTGCAGTGTGCTATCTAAATTGGATGCTGAGGTGAAAGGCAGGTTGAATAACTAGAATCACATTATCAGTGGCTCGTTCTGTTAAAGACATCTTTTCTTTTCTTACTTTTTTTTTTATTCCTACTTTCACTAGTAGCAGCATTCTAGCCCAAATATATATATATATATTCCTAATCTCTGGATTATACCAGTTGGTTCTACCACCTGGGACTCTGTCTTCGCTCAGGCTCTCTTTTCTCATGATGAAATGCTTTATCTATCTAGAACATCCTGCATTTAAAAAAAACGACATAAAAAAAAGTTTAGAGGATTTATTAATATGTGCGAGTTTAAAAGAAAGTGGAAAAAAATGAGAACACAGAATTTAAATGAGGATTTTAGGAAGTAAATGAGGGAGGTATTTAATTGCACTTAGAAAACTAGACTCATTTTCTTATTTTAGACTTTACCGACTGTGATGTGAAACATGGAATTATAGAGGATTAGGGAAGAAAGTGCCTTTGAGAGCTTACGGAGAAGGAAAAAGTCAGCAGAATCCGGTGTGGGTATAAACCATGATTCATAGGTAGAGATGAGCAAAACGCTTTAGCTAATTACTAAGTTTAGGCTTTTTGAGACATTTTGCAGGAGTGCCGTCGTAAATGTCACATATCTGTGAAAGGGTTTAACAGTAAATGATTATTATTATAAATTTACCTTGATTGCCTCAAATCCTTTAGGCTGCCTTTATTCTTCATATACACCAGCCTCATGCAGCTAACGCAATCCCTCCTAGCACCCTCTTAGCAAAGTGTTTGGGTTTTGGACTGATAATGCCGGACCTCCTGACAGGGCGGCCGTCGATGGATACTCTGTATGGGCCCCTGGGTATTGTGTGGGATCTAATCTGGCAAATTGGCACCCCACTCCCTAGCCTGATTGACAACCTAGATCCATCTCTCTACCCTAAATTACTCTCCATGTAGTCTTCCTTCTGTCACACACACACCCCCATGTCAACAGACTTGTGTAAGCAGCATCTTCTTGGTATCACAGGAGGCGAACACTTAATTAGCCAAGAGCAGTAAAGCCAACCAGAATATGTGGTCAATAAGTTTAGACTGTTTTAATCACACTGCCAACTATTTGGAAATATATGCCAGGCAGGTTTGAAGGCCATTTCAGCAGACTGCTGAGTGATCAGATTGCACAGATGCACAAAAGTTTTATCTGCCTATCCACCATGTTGGTGAGTGCATTGTGTTTTGACCAACTACGTATAAGCCATAACTCCTCTAAATTCCTCCATCTGTTGCTGTCAACAGACTGATTGGTCAGATACTGTAGAATAGATTATTGTCCAATGATCTTCATGACATATAGGAAATCTACATACAAGTTCTACCCACTGAATTTCTCCCCAAAAAAACGCTTCCCAAGATAGTTGCTGGGATTTTATGTTTGATTTCAGCCAGAGCTCTATCTGTCGGGATTTTCTGGGTTTTCTGTATCCTCTTGTCTCATCTTAAGATACACGGGCCAATAAAAGCTGCCAACTGACATAATAAAACCAACAGAATGCCAAAATTCCAACAAAGGGCTCTAAAAAGATAAGAATTTACCAATAAGATGGTAACTGTTTACACAGGATGCACAAATCAGCCTTTGAAATGCTGCAAGTATGACCAGCCCTATGAAATCCCAGCCATTGGGTTGACATATAAAGCTCCCACGGTTCCACTTATAGAGGAGTTACTACCGCAGCTCCCTGGCACAGCTGTATATTGCTTTCTTTATTGATTGTTGTAGATTACCTGTGAATTGGAAAATTTTATGGCAAACTTAAATGGAAATGAGTAATGCGAAGCTGCAAAAATATGTTTAAGCAATAAATAGGTGCCGGCGGACTCAGACTTCTTCATGGCTTTCACCCACGTTAAATAGGAGGCTAATAAGTGGAATATTTATGGCTGTTGTCTGGAAATCTTAAATCTACAACAGAGAGGGAATACTGGCAGCTAAAAGGATTCATTCCTTCTCTTGTGCCTGCGGGGCCTGAGGCAATATCCACGTGGGTATTTATTGGCATATTGGAGTCTCTAAATAATAAATCAGATCGCAGAGTTTAGCTTTTGAGGATGGATGAAATCCATTTCTAAAAGAATTACTATGGGTGATTTACAAATTGCAGTCTTAAAAGGGGTACAGAAGAGAAAATTTGAATCAGAAATATACACTGAAATCTGTACAGTAGCAGTGCGGATGCCCCCGGTTAGATGTGCTCTAACCAACAGACTATGTGAACTATGAAAAGGATATAGTAGCAATTCCGTAACATTTGTGCTCGATTACAGAAACATATTATCAAAGTATGCTGGGAACTGTAGTCCAGAGAAAATTCACTGGCACACAAGGCAAATGCTTACAGGACAAGCCCTTGCAAAGTTTATTGTGCAATAAACATGGTGAGAACATGGTTCTCTCTCTTTGTACTCCAAAGAAGTAAGAAGATCTAAAGTAACCAAGACCGCATTGAAATTAAAAAATAATACAAAGATAGTAGAAGGTAGTAATAGAGACTGTAGTGTGGGGGCAGGCAACACCTTTAGTTGGTAGGAGTCAGTGATAGAGAGTGAATTCCCCTACCTAGAGCACACTGTGAAAATCCTGGTACACTTGGGGCAGACATCTGTGTCGTCAGTAATACACATTGTGAAGTTGGTGTATGATGTGATGTTGTGCCACAAATTGTTGTACAAAAGGAGTATTTTTTGTCTAAATATATGCATTGTTCCTGGTCAAGAATTACTGGCACTGAAAGTTTCTATTTGAAAGTGAATGTGTTGAGAGTTATTGTTCAGCCTGGACACCATTTCTCCAATACTTCTGCAAAGACCACACAGTGATGAGTACTTGAAATGTAACCCCATTAAGTATCCCAGTATTGAAATAAATTCAATTCCGTCTTTATCCTAAATAGAAGAGGGATTTTGAACTAGAGCTTAAGACAAACACCACCAGTTAAGGTAACTATTGGTTCTCATTTTAAGTAAATTGCACAAGTTTGGTACTGTGCACACCCTCTACATTCTCTTAAGATTCCTATTTTAAGTGGAAGAGTAATGTATTTTCCAAGACTGAGGGGAGATGAGCAAAAATGCAAGGTAAGACACACTTGTAGAGCTTCCCCTTAGCAATACATTTGTGTGGTAAAAGAACAAGGAGCCACCAGTCTCCATTGTTATCTGTATGACTCCAGGCTAGCCAGGTTAGAATATAGTTGGCGATATCACCTGCAACTTCTTAGGGATACCCAGTCTGAATGCTGCACTCAGTTCAGCGAATGTCAAAAATAAAATTTAAAATTGTTATAATTCTACTTTGCTAAATTCTACTGTAAAAATTTCGGAGATCCATGGGTATGATGCATCAAACCTACAGCATTTCACAACCTTCAGTATAGGACTGGACAGCCATTACTTTACATTCTTTGTAGTACATTTAACTTGCTGTAGTGTCTTGTTTTTCTTCTTCATTGGATGATAAAAAGGGGCTTGCTGAATTGCACTACAGAGTAATAAGGTAACCAGTTAATTTAATGAGAAATTCACTATAAAAATACAATTGGACAAATAGATACTGTATGCTGTGCAATACCAAAAAAATACAGTAAATACATTCTGAGTCACTGATAAGATAGTGGGGGTCATTTATAAAGTTCGCGCAGCGCATATTTTTTGCAAATGGTTGTATTGTGCATGTTTTTTGCTGATCTCTAATATATTGCACTGCTCTGGCCGTATTTCCGTTTTTTGCGAATTCGCAGCGTGAATACATTTTCGCAAATGGCTCGCAAATGAGACGGAAGTTTGCGCGAGCGCACCCAATGTGCGAGGTTGTTGTGCGCGAAAATAGCGTTGACAGTAACTTAAAAACTGTTGCAAACTTGCGAAACTGTTCTGCGAATATTTTATCTGCCACCAAAGTTGTGGCGTAATTGAGTCTCAGAGTGTTCACATAAATATTCGCAATTTGCGAATTGTGACATATTTAAAAAAAATCCTATAGACATTCGCATTGTGAAAAAAAAATTCGCAATTCTGTTTGCACCCTCTTATTCAGCTTTATAAATATAACCATGCGCAGGGCAAATATATTCACTTTGCGAAACAATCTGCCCTGAGCGAAGTTTATAAATGACCCCCACTGACTGGTATCAAGTTAGAGAGCTATAAAGCAGGAAGTAGTATTCTGGCTGTTACGTTAGACATCTGTTCACTCCAGCCTTTATAGATCACATTTTTCGCGAACTGACTATACTGAAATATTTTATTTTGCACATTTACTTAGTTTAATTTTTACACTGAACAGTTCCTTTAATTGGGAACATTCTATGGCTACAACCAGTAGGATTGTGCTGCTGTCCAACATTCAAATGTGCCACTTTGTGGGAGTTCAGGAACACTGAGGATTGTGCAGCTACTTCTTCAACAGGTTGTGATAGTGAGCATGACTGGCCGTTTACTGACTATGCTTCTGGATACTGATTCTGTACCATGCTGATTGGTTATTGATCCTGGCCTGTTTCCTTGACCAAGGTCCAGTTTACCAACTACGCTTCTAGATCCTGACTTTGTTCATGGCTGATTGGTTATTGAACCTGGCCTGATTCCTTGACCACACTCCAGTTTACTGACTACGCTTTTAGATCCTGACTCTGTACTGAGCTGATTGGTTATTGACCCTGGCCTGTTTCCTTGACCAAGCTCCAGTTTACGGACTGCACTTCTGGATCCTGACTCTGTACCGAGCTGATTGGTTATTGACCCTGACTGTTTGACTACAGTCCTGGTTCCTGATTCTGTACTGCGCTGTCCCTGCTGGCAAGGCAGCAGACTTCCCTGCTGTCTACCAAGTATTGTCAAGAATTTTGACCAGAAAACATGCAGTGCTAGCTTTATGCATGATGCCCCCAGGACGCAATATGATTTTTGTTCCATTAAATTAAATGCTTTAGAAAACACAGTAGAATAAAGACAGTGCCAACTTCATGTTTAATAACCCTCAAATAAATAAATGTAGTGCCAATGTCACATGTCCAGAAAACATATCAGTATATATATATACAGTGCAGCACTCCAGAACTACTGTATTTTGCACAACAGAAACAGGTATGGATTTGTCAAGCTGTCAAAAGGTTCAACATTTTCCCTCTGTATGGCCAATCAGTGTGCAGCTGACAGAGGCAGCTAGGTAATTCCATGCATATTCAGTTGCACTGGGAGTTTCTAGTGATGCTCAGAGACTTATTTGCTAAACAGACCTATCACCGGGAACAGTACAGATACAGTGCCCCTAAAATTATCCTCTCTGATTCCTATTTGGGAATTCTGCATTCTGGGCTTTAGCACATCTGACTTGTCTTGTGTTTTTCCTTATCCTTGTTGAAGAGGCCAAGGATCCTAGGGTGAGAATCTCACATCTTCCCAGGTCCTTTAGGTGTCTATTGCAAGAATATCTACATAATTACATTCCTCATTATGCACTGTCACCCTATTGTTTCATTGTACTGCTCAGAGTCCACATTGTGTTTTTTATGTTACATAGTGATACTGAGAAAAATATGGGGGCCTGTGTATATGATATAGAAGAGAAGAATGGGGATTTATATACATATTTTATGGGACAGGAAATGATAACTGGGGGGTTCCTACTCTAATCTTTCCATTTTCCAATCCACAGGAATACATAAATACTGTGTCACCAAAATGGAGGGCAACGTCATACTTCCTATAAGAGAAGCCCAAAGAGAGAGTGAAAATAAAGATGAGAATAATAGGTCAATCCCCTCTGTGACTGTAAATTAGTTGTGGTCTCTTTGTCCTGTGTGGGTTTTTTCCTTTTATTGTCCAGGACACTTACTCAGTAGTTTGCAGGTGAAAGACAAGAACCATGGAGATCTTTAATTCTCCACCTCTCTGACCAAGCACTGGGACACTGGACAGCCAGATAGATGGGAACATCAAATAAGAGTGGCACATCTAAGCTAATGGGGCAGGGAAAGCAGATTCAATACATTTAAAGTTGAAATAAAAGATGCATGGGTAGGGGTTGGTGGTTGATGGGCATAAAAATAGGTAGAACAAACTCCTAAACTACTAATGGGCCAGGAATGCAGAGAACCCATTAGGGACCTGGCTATTTACAGTTAATATACATATATGAAAAGGCTGTCTTCATGGAATTTTTTGGGTCCCTAATAAGACTTGCCATGAGGTTCAGTAACTTTTGATTACTTTTAATTTGTTTATATCATCTACTGGCCCCTGGACTGGATATGACAGATTTTGCTGCCTGCTTTGAACTTTGATTGGATATTTAATTTGCCTCATTTACTGTCTGCCCTCCATACCCCTCTGCATCCACAATATAATTCTGTCACCTGGATTTGACTCTGTCCCACAAGAAATCTTCTAAATGGATACAACAACTGCCCCATCGATACCTCTCTTCCATGCAGGAATGCTACTTGCATTGCTGCCAACCTGAGGTGGGAGAACCAATATTATCCTATGCACAATACCCCCTTTACTGTTTTAAAAATAATTCCCCTTCCCCCTAGCAAAGGCAACGGTTTAAAATAAATTGTATGGCATGACATTATGAAATAAACAACTGTTTGCTAGCAATTTCCTTGTCTTATGTCTCATTTTTAATGGAGAGTGGATGAGGAAGGAGGGGTTGGGACAAAAGGAAAAAGGAGAGGAATCTAATGTAAGTCAGGTTCCTTTTGTCTTGGGCATCTGACTTGCTGGATTGCATGTTACCATTTTAGATTGCAGAATGATGTTTGTACAGTCGGTAACATTTGATCAAATTCTTGTACAGATCATATAACATAGATATAAAAGCATAGGAACAAATGGAATAAGAAAAAAACAATCTAAACCAAGAATGAAAAATCAAGAAGGTGTTTTCTTTAGCTCCTATCTAGGGGTCAGGGTTGAAATCAGGAACAAATATTTTGTACACTCATGGGTGGGAAAGTTTACACTTGAATGCCAATCAGTAAAAGTATTGGGGCCTTACATATTTATCGCAACTGAGTTCTTTTTTTGCCACTGACATATACAGGTAATATCCGCCTCTCTTTGTTTCTGCCACCCAACTTCTGTAATTAATTCTGTAATTAATTAGAAAGTACAGCCAATACCAGACGGTCAACATAGTGCGCCCAAGGGTCCCATATTTTTTTAAATTGTGTTCGCCTGCCTAGAAAAATGCTAGTCAGTATCTCATTACCCAGCATCCAGTTTGCTGTGTTTTTAAGTTGCTGTATTGGTAATTGGTAAAGGGTTTTCTACTAGCTAGCAATTGTAAAGTTTGAGTAATGAGAATCCTCATGTATTTATTTATGTTCAGGATGGGCACGAGACTATCTTGAGGTAGGAGCCAGGGTATGCAGGGCAACAAGCTCTCACGCAGGGTAACATAGTAGTATAATTGCAGCACCTTCATGTTTAATTTAAGCAAAACATTTAGAAAAATAAATGTAGTACCAACTTCATATTTAATCCCCATAGAACACCAATCAATATAAATATAGTACCACTTTTAATGCACTCAAAAATTAACAGGTTAATGCAATGCCGGTTTCATAGTTTAAGGACCCAGAAACAGTAAAATGATCAATAAAAGTGCAGTGGCAACTTCATGTTTAATATCACCAGTTTTTTCATATTTAATACTCCCACAACACATAAAAATGCACAGCCACTTTCTTACTTAATGCCCCCCAAAATATTATCAGTGATAATGCAGTGCCATTTGTATGGTTAAGGACTGAAGAACATTGATTAGTATATTGCACAAATAATCTCTTATTTGTTGTCACGGACTGGGCCGGCAGGACACCAGGAAAAAAAACCTGGCCCAGACCCACTCCCTGCACTTCTCCCTGCACCTCCCTTCTTGGGGCCGGTTGTGGCAAAAAGTCCGACCCTGGTTGTCACCATAACACATAGCAGTGCCAGGTTTATATTTAATGACTAGTGATGCCTAGTTTGTGCTTTGCCATACAAAATTGCAAAACGGCTGAAAAATTTGCAAAACGCAAGTCAATAGGCATTTTGCCAGAGTTTTTTGTCAAACCAAATTTTTGCTGTGATTTCACAAAAAAAAAACAAATTTTTGCTGTGGTTTCACAAAAAATCTTCCTGATGGTGAAACTTTGAATTTCACCACAGATCCATGCTTGGCAAGAAAAATAGCTCAGCACTAATCTTTAACAATCTTAATTTATGCTATTGGGGGAATGTAATATTTTTCACTAGCTCAAAAAATGTTTGCAAAGATCAATGCGAACATTTGCGACCAAAATTGTTATTGTTTGCAAAAGAGAAGGTGCATGAGATAAAAACCTTCATGTTGGAAACACCATGAAGGGACAACATAATCCCTTTAAAGGGATACTGTCATGGGAAAAAACATTTTTTTCAAAATGAATCAGTTAATGGTGCTGCTCCAGCAGAATTCTGCACTGAAATCCATTTCTCAAAAGAGCAAACAGATTTTTTTATATTCAATTTTGAAATCTGACATGGGGCTAGACATTTTGTCAATTTCCCAGCTGCCCAGTCATGTGACTTGTGCTCTGATAAACTTCAATCACTCTTTACTGCTGTACTGCAAGTTGGAGTGATATCACCCCCCTCCCTTTCCCCCTCAGCAGCCAAACAAAATAACAATGGGAAGGTAACCAGATAACAGCTCCCTAACACAAGATAACAACTGCCTGGTAGATCTAAGAACAGCACACAATAGTAAAAACCCATGTCCCACTGAGACACATTCAGTTACATTGAGAAGGAAAAACAGCAGCCTGCCAGAAAGCATTTCTCTCCTAAAGTGCTGGCACAAGTCACATGACCAGGGGCAGCTGGGAAATAGACAAAATGTCTAGCCCCATGTCAGATTTCAAAATTGAATATAAAAAAATCTGTTTGCTCTTTTCAGAAATGGATTTCAGTGCATAATTCTGCTGGAGCAGCACTATTAACTGATGTGTTTTGAAAAAAACATGTTTTCCGATGACAGTATCCCTTTAACTTGGAAGTTGCAATAAATGGGATCATTTACTGATCATAAAATAAAATGCTAATTGTACCAACGACAGAGGATGAAAGGTTCATTAACCACTTAATCTCACTAAACCACACTCTTGAATCAGTAGAAGTTGATATGTGCAGCACAGATGGATGCATGGTGATGCTGAATATCCCCATGATAAGTAACATATGGAATCTTTACATCTGAAAGGATTTGGGAGTACACTGATCCATACTGACCTATTCTGTTTAGTCAGCTGAGTTGCTTGGAGAAGTGGCTCAGAGAAGAAGAAAGGAATGAGCTATCATAATACATCATAGGAACTGGTGAGCTAAATTACACTTTGCACACTACACTTGGGTTATATGTAAATGTTTTTAAATACAATGTAAAACTGCTGGAGTAGTTCCTTTTACTTTACTAAGATTTCTTATCTCAGATTCAAAATTCTGGAATGAAGCAAACAATGGATTTCAGGGGGAATCTGTGAACACTTTGACCGAATGTTCTGCTAAAAGATAGCTAGATTCAGTGTCGGACTGGGACACTAGTGACCACCTGGGCTGTGAGTTCAATGGCCCTACTCGCGACCTCCAAGGGCATCTTCCCGATGATCACACATGACAACCCCCGGCACACATTCGTGTTTGCATGCCATATTGTGTACTTTTGCCTCTTTCCTCCTCATTTACTTTGATGTGCGGCTCAGGGAGGGGAGCTGAACTGGGTTGGCTGGGCCAATGACGGCCGGGGCCTATCCGTTTTTTTCTTGGTCTCCGGCCGACTAGATTGCGTCCAATGAACTGACCAATATTTGTCATAGAGCAAAAATTAATATACAATACCTTGGGTTGTGCCTGTATTGGAAGCATTGTTGGTGCCTAAGGGTAATACAATCACAGTGTACAAGTATTGCTGATGTCAGAATTCCCAAAGTTGTGTTGGCCCATACAATTTAAAGACACTGAAATAACATATTATGTGTTTGCTCCTGTAATTGTTTTATCTTCTGAAAGTGACTATTAATTCCATTCCTTTTTCATATTTATATAACATCTTTTACAGAAATCACAGTTTCCCTGGTGCTCACAGTTACCACTTTTAAGAACACATCCTTCCTGTAATGTGTCATTGGACCTGCTGTGAACATGAACTCGATTTGCTTCTTGTCTAACTCTAACTTAATCACAGAAATGACAGAAATTGGCATGAATATAGGAAACCAGCGTGCTACAGGATGGTGCGTTTCCTAGAATCTTGTGAGAACTGTCATTATATAAAGAGCATAGTAGAGTTTTGTGTAATTATTTGTCAGTTTCACAGTGTATCCTACGTGGGAGAAAAAAATGCAGACATCCAATGCAAAATGTATTTATATTCACATATATCATTAGATGCAAAGTTGACTTTGTAGATCCAACAACTAGAGCCTTTGATTTTCTGTGGGTGTTTGAAATTGCGGCTGTACGGCACAGAACTCCCCAAAGGCTATTATCCAACTGCTACTATAGAAAGTGACTGTCTCTCCCTACTATACCTGCTATCCCACAGTCACAGTCCCTTCCCAGAGACTATTATACCCACTGCTACTATAGGCACCATCTCTCCCTACTATACCTGCTATCCCACAGTCCCTTCCCAGAGACTATTATCCTCACTGCTACTATATGCACCATCTCTCCCTACTATACCTGCTTTCCCACAGCCAAAATCATTTTACCAAAAGTTGATTTTTACACAAGGATATAAATGCAAGAAAATAAAAATTCAAAAAAGAAAAAAAAAACAGAAACCATCTGATTTAAACTGTGTAGCTGCTGGGTGCCATGAGATTGATAGCACAAATGGAATATTTACGTTGAAGCCTGTGTCCTGTATCAGAGCTTGGGGATTGATAACGTTTTATGTTATCAATCTCACCACAGTAAACGGTACTGCTGTTCGCTCATGAAGAATGGATCAAATTAGAGACGTCAACAAAGAATGGATTAAGAAGTGCAAAACATCTGAGGAAAAATAGAAAGGAGAAATACTTGTTTCTGGAGATTATCCAGCCCTGTCTAATAATTCATTTGACTCAAGAACTCAGAGATCAGAGAATGGTTTCTCTGCCAGGATCCAGTACAATAAGTATAATGATTAATTCCTTAGTAGATTTAAACCTTATACTGTCAATAGAACCTTCACTGTATTATCACACAATTAACTTTTTTAATAGTTTAATTTACTGCTTATACAAGCTTTAAAGGGACACCGTCATTTCTCTAGGTGCCATCTAGTGATGGGTGAATAAATTCACCAGGCATGAATTTGCAGCAAATTTCCTCAAATGAGTCAAAATGATTCGGTCACCCAATGACTTTAATGCATTTGGACAAAATTGTTGTGCGTAGAAAAATTATTTTGATGTACATTGACTTCAATGCGTTTCACAAATTTTTCGTCGTTTTGTGGATTTATCGGTAAATTTGGCGAAGCAAAACGGCACAGATTCATCCATCACTAGTGCCATCTCCAGGATTCCAAGATTTCAATGTCTTCAGATGACATTTTGTTTTTTCAAAATCTTTTTAGAGCGCTGTAATTCAAGCTGCTGTTGGCTAGACAAGATTTTCCACCTCATTGAAAATAAATAAAGTAATGTGATTTTCATTTGTGTGTAATAATTTTGTAAGACAAAACTTGACTATTCTTAAATATGCTGGTGGTTGAGAATAAAAATAGTGGTAGCACCAGCAACTTTTTTTTTTCTTCTCACTCCAAATGCATTAAAGTCAATAGGCATTTTTTCCAAGTTTTTTCTCACTCCAAAAGGTTCATTGGGGCAGATTTACTAAAGGGCGAAGTGACTAACGCTAGCAAAGATTCGCCAGCATGATGTCATTTTGTTACTTCGCTGATTTACTAATGGTCGCTGGCGTAAATTCGCTAGCGAAGGAGATAGACTCTAGTGTAAATTCGCTCCCTTAAACCTGGCGAAGTTGCGCTCTGCCGAATGGACGTAACTATGCAAATTCACTAAGATGCGGATTTTACTGAACGTTACCTCTTGCGCCAGACTTCCTTCGCCACCTCAGACCAGGTGAAGTGCAATAGAGTAGTTAGACTTCCTCACAAGTCCCAAAAAAACGCTGGCGACTTTTCATTTTTCAGGGTGATAGGCTGCAAAAAATCATACATTTTTTTCTGGGGTAGCCACCTTCCCCCCTACATTTCCTAACAACCTTTTATTAAGGTTTCCCGGGCTAATGTAGTGTTATGTATTGGCTGCAACATATACGTCCATTCAACTTTAACTTCCCGTCATATGCAAATTAGGCAACGCTAGCGCAACTTCGCTTTGCTTGCTACAGTAACTCTAGCACAACTTTGCCAGCGTTCGGCGCCCTGGACGCAACTTTGGATTTTCTAAAAAGAAAATCTAAAAAGATAATCCTTAAAAAGGACTCTAACTTGTTTGAATGGTTCAGATACACTTTCCATTGACTTCTATGAACCTCAACAGGTTTTATGTGTCAAAATCATTAAAAGTTTCTAAAATTTTGTGTCTGATAAATTGTTAATATTTGACTTAACATATCTATATCAATCTATATTGATATATAATCTGATACATACAGAGATAACATCTCTATATCAATTCTATATTTAGGATTGCACCTTGATTTTTATGAATTGCAGGACATGCAATCTTGGGTATTGATTAAAGTGCCCCTGTGTTTGATTCTTAATTAGAAGTGTAAAAAAAAAAGAACTTGTGGTCTATTATCCCTTTAAATAATGTTTATGTAATTTAGAAAAATCTATGTTTCGTAATATAACATATTGGTCAACAAGTCTGTATTTGTTTAAAAATTAATATAATTTCATAGTTGCTTAATATCTTGGAGAATTAAAGAAAATAACAAAATACATACAAATGCAAAAAGACCTTTCTGAAAATGTAAGGTTTTGTAGGGTCAATATATTGTTAAGGGTATTTTTGCCTTTAATTGCAACGTATGCATATTTCTGGTGTGATACCATATCCTTAAAAAAATATCATTTTATTTATAATCATATACAGTTCTTGTTAGAGAATTGGAATTAGAAAGCTGAGGTAGTACTGAAAATAACTATCCAAATTTGGGGATTGTATTCTGTATGGTACAGAGCCTGATAATTTTTGTGGGGAAGTAAATATTTGGCTGAATCAAAAAATGTATTAGGTACAACCTTTGTATATACTGTATACTCATATATATATTTTTAAGCTAGGTTTAACCTTTTTAAGCTAAGTTTAACCTTTCAAGAACATGGGAAGATACAATATATTCATAATATTCCACAGCAAGATACAGTGACAAAATGATAAATGGTCTTAGTGTAAAGGAAGAACAAGTTTAATGATAAAATAAAGGTCAGGAAAGATCTTTAGACAACGCTGTCATGAAATATCATTGCAGAAACCAGACATACTTTTCTTTGCAGCCGCTGATTGAATGATTCTACATGCGTTCGTCCCAAATATATTGAGTGCAGCCATGTATACACAGGTATCTAGCTAGTGAGAATGATGTATTTGCTTTTGAATGTGACGTGAAGGAGCCGGCACCCCTTGTTGGTGTTTTATTTATTTATTCCTCATACATGTGTAGCGCTATAGTAAATTGAGTGCACCTTACTCTACTATAAGCTTCACTCCCAGTACATATGCTCCAGATGAGACCTTAAAATGAATCTCTAATTTGTGGTTTTCCAATATTTCCTAAAAGCTCTAATAATTCAAGATTTATTAAGTGTAAAAATCACAAAAACCTCTAATACAAAAATTTGTCAGGTAAAAGTTTTCAAGGTACTATAGAAGTCAATGGGAGCTGTGCTGATTTTTTTGGACCATTTTAAATCAATTAGGACTTTTAGAGGATTTTTCTTTTAGCCATTGCTGATAAATAAGCCTCCATGTTTCATTGCTAAATACGCGTCTAAAATCCCATGGGAATGAATACAGAGTGGTGGAATTGTACTGTGGTGAGCCTTAATGTCACATATATACACTATTAAAGTTGCCCCTAAGTATCATTCAAACAGGTGATAAGACAAAATGGTAAGAATTGGGCTTGGCCCAATTGGGAACAGTTGGTTGCTATAAGATATAGACCTAAAGAATTTACATAAATGCATAGACCCTGATAAGCACTCAAGTGTTCTTTATTGATGAGAGTTTAAAATGAGATAATGCATGATTTTGTTTAACAAATGCAAAGTATATGCAACCTGAAGCACAATAGGCTAGAATATGTTAGGGAGCCAATACACAATATCAGTATAGGCTACAAATCACCCCCACCCTACGTTGTTTGCCTTATTCATGCAAAATATACTTTAAGCACAGGTATCCCTTTTCTATGCCAGTAACTTGTCTGTCATGCTTCTCTTGTCTAACAGTAGAAGCAATGGCAACCATGATAGGCATATTTCATTACAATTTAATTTCTGTATTGTAACGTTCTGCTGCCGAAAAAAAACAGGTTTTGACTCCCTGGGTCAATACTGTTACATTAGAGTTGGTTTTAAGCAAGATATGTAATTGCATTTTCCCAGATAACATATATCTGTTGGAAGTGAAGTAACAATGCAGAATATCCAGTGATTACAAATGTGATTACAAAATTACTTATACAATTTTGATGATAATTCAGTTGTTGTTTTTTTTAATTAGAGTCCTGTACATAGCCGTACCTGCAAATAATTTTGTATTATCAGTTGCATTACTGACAGCGACTGGGGAAATAGGTTATTGGCACAATAAAGCATCCAGAGGCATCTGAAATGTCAGTTTAATAGCAAGAACCAGTAAGGCTTTTAATTACCTTCTGTGCAATTTTTTTAATTGCTTCGATGGCTGCAGAGCTTAGTGAGTCTTTTGACAGAGCAGATGCGGCTGCTTTCATCTCAACATTTCGGGAAGCACAAAAAAAAACCAGTGTCAGGAGGAAAGATAGCAGTCATAAGTATCGTACAGTGATTGCATGTGTGATACAGGGGTATACTGACTACTATAGCACTGAGATATACAAATAAACTCTGGCATTGGCTGGCACAGCCCATTCTGTTGTGTTACTGCTATTAGAATGAATATTATATAAACACACATTCTACAGACAATCTGCACATTGCTGGGTCTTAGAACTAGCATCCCTCTGGAGTCACTATACTTGCACACACCATGCTCACACATACATGCTATGCTACATCAGCAAATGAATGTACAATGTGTCTTTTACTGTCTCACTTCTTCCTGTTACAGTTAGAACCTGCATTGTTTTCTGCCAGGTGATCAGTGAGTGACACAAAGCATCACAAAATGCATACCTTCCAACATTTTGCAAATAAAAAGAGGGACAAAAAAAAATTGCCTCACCGCAAAGTGTTTTTTAATATGCCCATTTTTGTGGCCACACCCCTTAATTATCATATTCATTTTACAAAATTTGGCAGGTTATGAAAGTTTGAACATATTTCTGTGTTTTTTTTCAGTCATTACAGTTTTGCTAATGAAGGTGAATTGCCCTTTAAGATGTGAGTCTAACTTTTCCCAAGGGACCTGCTTATCTAAATTGTTACAATTGTTTATTTGCTTATCTCAAAATTGTTACAAAGTATCTTAGTTGTACCTGGTACAATTAAGCCAATTAAGTTAGAAACCTTGTTTCTTTTTCTGGCCATTCAGTGCAACGAAAGTCGGGACTTTTCAGTACAAACACAGGACTGCGGGTTGAACTGTCAAAAACAGGACTGTCCCGCTGAAAATGGGACAGTTGGGAGGTATGCAAAATGGCAGCTCCATAGAGAAGATTTAACAGGTCAAACAATTGATGATATTTATATGCCAGTTTTACAGGATTCTTTGCTAAGTAACTTATTAGGACATAAATTATCTGTTATCTAAGTTTTTGTTGCATATATAGTTCTCCTTTAAGAAAGAATATTCCCACTAATTTGCATATACAAATCCCCCCAAAATTGCTATATATATATATATATATATATATATATATATATATATATATATATATATATATATATTTACACAGTATATATGTAACCCTTTTGACACCCCTTTGTCTGTGTTACACTCCATGTATGACGCTTACCTGATGGCACAGGACAAACCGGAACCACTCCTCAGTGGTTTTGGGAGATACTGGGTACCTGGTATTTACCAGCGAAATGTCTCCACCTACTTGGATCTGGGAATGCACCTACAGGTGGTCCCACTAGAAGTACAGTAATAAAACACACACAGTATTTGTTAAACTGAAT